>NC_069370.1:0-1200000 GCF_021730395.1 Mercenaria mercenaria | reverse complement strand
AAAATATAAACTGGTACAAAAAACTAAACCAAGATTTCTAAGTCAAAAAGGGGCCATAATTCAGCCAAAATGCTTGATGGAGTTATGTACTCTTGCCTACAACTGGACATGGTGATGGTAAACAAGTGTTGGAAGTTTCAAAGCTTTATCTCAAAAGACTTTGTCAAAATGTAGACTGGTACGAAAAACTTAACTAAGATTTCTAAGTCAAAAAGGGGCAATAATTCAGCCAAAATGCTTGATGGAGTTATGTACTCTTGCCTACAATTGGACATGGTGATGGTAAACAAGTGTTGAAAGTTTCAAAGCTTTATCTCAAAAGACTTTGTCAAATTATGAACTGGTACGAAAAACTTAACCAAGATTTCTAAGTCAAAAGGGGTCATAATTCAGTCAAAATGCTTGACAGAGTTATGTACTCTTGCCTATAACTGGACATGGTGATAGTAAACAAGTGTTGAAAGTTTCAAAGCTTTATCTCAAAAGACTTTGTCAAAATGTGGACTGGTACGAAAAACTTAACCAGGGTGTGACGCCGACGTCGACGCCGTGGTGAGTAGGATAGCTCTACTTATTCTTCGAATAGTCGAGCTAAAAGGGTTAAAACTTGAGTTTGCAGGATAACTAGGGCGAGGCGTGTTCAAGGCTGCAAACATCTAAACACATTGTGACTGAATAAGGGATAATCTTTTCCTCAACTTAAAGGAAACACACTGTGACCAAATTAGGCAAGTTTTTTGACCCAAGCCTAAGGGAATTGTGACTTAAGATGTAACCAAACCTATGAAAAACTATTTCATTTACACATGTTAACAGAGGTTATTCCTGGTTCAAAATACATTGTTACAAAATCCAAGGAAAAGTCTGATTCAAACTCATTTCATTGTTGCTAAACCTACAAGTGTTTGTGCAAAAAAAGGGAACAAAGTCTAGAAGATGTGTCTGCAAACAAAAAGGCATTGCCCAAAGGTTTGAGCTAACTTAATTTTTTTGCTCTTGAAAGTTGACTGAATTTCTAGGAAATTCATTCTTCTATTTTTAACATATGATACAAGTTTGAGCTAACTCAACTTTTTTTTCTCTTGCAAGTTGACCAAATATAAGGGCAAGTCATTCTTCTATTTTTAACATATGATACAAGTTTGAGCTAACTCAACTTTTTTTCTCTTGCAAGTTGACCAAATATAAGGGCAATCATTCTTCTATTTTTAACATATGATACAAGTTTGAGCTAACTCAACTTTTTTTTCTCTTGCAAGTTGACCAAATATAAGGGCAAGTCATTCTTGTTTGAGCTAACTCAACTTTTTTTTCTCTTGCAAGTTGACCAAATATAAGGGCAAGTCATTCTTCTATTTTTAACATATGATACAAGTTTGAGCCAACTCAACTTTTTTTTCTCTTGCAAGTTGACCAAATTTAAGGGCAAGTCATTCTATTTTTAACATATGATACAAGTCTGAGCTAACTCAACGTTTTTGCTCCTGCAAGTTGACCAAATTAAAGGGCAAGTCATTCTTCTATTTTTAACATATGATACAGGTTTGAGCTAACTCAACATTTTTTCTCTTGCAAGTTTGCAAGATTACCAAAATTAAGGGCAAGTCATTCTTCTTTTTTTAACATATGATACAAGTTTGAGATAACTCAACATTTTTTCTCTTGCAAGTTGACCAAATTGAAGGAAAAATCATTCTATTTTTAACATATGATACAAGTTTGAGCTAACTCAACTTTTTTTTCTCTTACAAGATGACCAAATTTAAGGGCAAGTCATTCTTCTATTTTTAACATATGATACAAGTTTGAGCTAACTCAACTTTTTTTCTCTTGCAAGTCGACCAAATTAAGGGCAAGTCATTCTTCTATTTTTAAAATATGATACAAGTTTGAGCTAAACTCAACTTTTTTTCTCTTGCAAGTTGACCAAATTTAAGGGCAAGTCATTCTTCTATTTTTAAAATATGATACAATTTTGAATTAACTTAACTATTTTTCTCTTGCAAGTTGACCAAATTTAAGTAAAGTCATTCTTCTATTTTTAACATATGACACAAGTTTGAGCTAACTCAACGTTTTTTCTCCTGCAAGCTGACCAAATTTAAGGGCAAGTCATTCTTCTATTTTTAACATATGATACAAGTTTGAGCTAACTCAACTTTTTTTCTCTTGCAAGTTGACCAAATTTAAGGGCAAAGTCATTCTTCTATTTTTAACATATGATACAAGTTTGAGCTAACTCAATTTTTTTTTCTCTTGCAAGTTGACCAAATTTAAGGGCAAGTCATTCTTCTATTTTTAACATATGATACAAGTTTGAGCTAACTCAACTTTTTTTCTCTTGCAAGTTGACCAAATTTAAGGGCAAGTCATTCTTCTATTTTTAACATATGATACAATTTTGAGCTTACTTAACTATTTTTCTCTTGCAAGTTGACCAAATTTAAGGGCAAGTCATTCTTCTATTTTTAACATATGATACAATTTTGAGCTTACTTAACTATTTTTCTCTTGCAAGTTGACCAAATTTAAGTAAAGTCATTCTTCTATTTTTAACATATGATAATCAAAGCTAAAGTATGGTGACAAGGGACTTCTTCCTTGAACGGTTACCCTGCTAAATTTCTAAAACGGACTGGTCCATCAATCGAATTAGGCAGTATCACCTATTATTCAAAGGAGTGCTTACTGAAAACTTACTGACTGAAAAGCAAACAGTGTAGACCAAAACAGACCTGCAATGACATGGTCTGCGCTGGTTGCATAGGCAGAATCACTTGCCACCTGCAGACTTAAGGTTAAAAACATAGCAGCATACAACAGTGCTTTGTATTTTAAATTTTTACCTTTCCAATGAGAAATATGCACAAGTTCTTCTGCAGAAATATTAAGCAAATAAGTGCATATTTCTCCATGCAAAGTTAACCCTTTTATGACATACATATCTACACATTAATATTACATAAATAATTATGTAAGAAATAATGTATAGAGAAACCATGTTTTAATGTTATTAATACACGGAAAGAGGTTATACGTCCGCAAAATAATTTCATGAGGGCATGGCCCGAATGAATTATTCTGGCAACGTATAACTGATTTTGAGTTCACATTTTGTATCAATTTAGGTAAAACACGGTTTCGCTATACATTATTTCGATTCTAATATGCCCTTTATCTAAAACAGTAGATAAAATATAGTAGCGCTCTTTCTTGGTCGCAACAAAAACACTGACATCATCGCACGTTAACGTGACGTCATTTTAGTGGAAGTGTGTTTTAACAGAAACAAGCATATTAAAATTAAGTTTTTCAATTGCTTGAATGAAACTGACAATACTGATTAAATATTTTTTTTTTTTAAATAATGCAACAACATACATTAAAATTACGTCAGGCACTAAATATGAAATTCAGAATGTATCAATATAGACAAAATATTTATGTTTCTGGTTCTACTGTAAACTTAATGGAGAATAAATCATCATTTTTGTTTTCAAAAAATCAGATGAGCTAATAAAAACGAGTACATAAATATAAGATGTCAGTATGAAGTGTGTGTTAGGGTAATGAAGACAAAAACTGCTCAAACATCTTGTGGAGAAGTATCTTGTAGTTTTAATATCAGACTGGTAGCTATTTGACATGAACATTTTGCTTAAATAGTTAATATTCATGAGTGACTTTTTTTTTAACCGAGTAGTTTTCTTTCTTTAAAAATTACTTGACTAAGAAACTTGTCAAAACTATTTGCCCAAGGTCCGAAGGACTGGGAGCTTGAAGTTTTTACTACTGACTGGCAAGTCCGTCAATAAGTGTTCCCTTACAGAAGAAAAAGGCCTGCTGCGTACTCTTGCTGTGTACATACAGCGTATATGATGCGTACATGATGTGTACTGAAATCAAGGGCTTTAAATAGTACGCAGGATATACACCGCACATACACCGATAGTACGTTTGTAGTACACTTTTGACATGCAAATGAGCTCTGCCGCGTACTACTTGCTGCGTACATGCTGTGGACTACATAGTACACAGGATGTACGCTGGAGGAATTTAGTATGCGGGAAATAGTACGCAGCATGTACGCGGCACATACACTTTTCACATGCAAATGAGCCTGCGGTGTACTACCCCTGCGGCGTACATGCTGTGTACTCCTGCGGCGTACATGCTGTGTACTCCTGCGGCGTACATTCTGTGTACTCCTGGCCCATTCCTGCGGCGTACATGCTGTGTACTCCTGCTGCATACATGCTGTGTACTCTTGTGGCGAAACTGCTGTGATAATGTAAATTCCTTACCCCACCAACTTCTTATGCAAATGCTGATCATTTGGACAGAAAAAAAAACAGAAAAAAGATAAGTGACATGCATCAATAAGTATTTACCCTTACCAAAATAATGTAGATTGATGTTATCAAATAAATTAGTATGCTTTTCTTCATCCACTTTTCAATGAAATAAATCAATTTTTGTAGCATGTAATTTGGTAAACATCTGAAGAAAATGGCGCAACTGCATCAAGGGGAAACAACTTTAATGCAACTAAATATAAGTGTTATAAATTTCGAAGTATCTGCGGTGTACATGCAGTGTACTATTTTCTTGTACAAGTCCCTCCTGCGTACATGCAGTGTACTCCTTAAATTTTCAGAGTCTGTCCAGCGTACTTGAAGTGTACTAGTGACCTCCTGCGTACATGCTGTGTACTCGTCGAAATAGTACGCGGCATGTACGCGGCATGCGGTGTATGTAAAATGTACTCCTCTGGCGTACTACTGTGTTCGCGGCATATACACAGCAAATACGCAGCATGTACGCCACAGAGGCTTGCTTCTGTAAGGGTTTTACTGCATGACATTAGAAGAAAACTTGGAAGTTTTTTTTGCCCAAGTTTTTACTTTTTAATACCTAGCAAAACTGCGCTGTTGCAAAAGCTATTGACTGGCAATTTATACAAGGAAACTTATTTTATACATGGACTGATCAGTCACTAACAGTGAACTTGTGAGAGATGGAATATACTTGCACTGAACTTTTTCAGAAAATTCAAAGGCAAATCTGTTTGAAAAAAAAATATGACAAAAAACTGCAGTCCATCTTCAAAAGTTAACATATCGTTTAAATGAGGACATGCAAGTCACATAATGTTTCAGCAAAATCAGTATTCTAACGTATGTATTGAAAGGTTAAAAATTTACTTTTAAAGTTTAAATAAAATAACTAGAGTACATTAGTTTTTAAATGAGGTGGTATCATATTGTTTGTGCCTCAAAAAGGCTTTTGTGTAACCTTACTATTAAGGAACATTACCATGTGACAATTATTAATGTGTTTTTTCTACATGATTGCTCGAGATTGTAAAGCGGAAATTCATCAGGTATTCTCTATTCACACATATACATATAGATTTTGTCTGATCATTTGTCAGCGACTTTCAAAAACTCACCAGGTTAACACAGAATATATTCTATAGTCTCCGCTTTTGATGTTATTTTACTGAAATAAATCACAGCCCATCTATAATATTCCTAGTAAAAGGGAGACAACCTGTGCTGGGTTTCTATTGAAATGACTGCTTGGACATAATGTCAGAAAATACTTAAATTGTATTTAATATTTAGTGGATTGTTAAATTAATGCATCTTCAGGATGTAAATATATGTTAATTATTAAGGAAAGCTTTACACTTGTTTTAATGTTAAAAAAAGGAACAAACTAAAATGTGAAATATTACATTAGGTGTAAAAAAAAAAAAAATGTTTGTTTCCGGTATCCCGACCTACCCTAAATTTTTGGCCCAACCCTAAATGTTTTTATGGCCTTGGAGAATATTTTTTTCAACTTTTTAACAAAAAGATGCAAAACTGCACTTTTTATGCTTTAAACTTAGCCAGTGATGTTAGAAATCAACTTACTGATGCTCTAAAGGCATAACCTCCTTGTCTGTAATCATTTTTTGACAAAAAAATAATTTCCGAAAAGTCCCCCTTAATAAAAAAAAAATCCCCCCAAAAAAAAAATTCCGACCTACCTACCCTAATTTTTTTCAGCATGTTACCGGAAACAAAGAATTTTTTTTAGGCCTTATTAAACTGAATATCAAACTTTTTCTTGGCATGGACATGAAACTGACCAATGGCAAGACTTCGTTCTAAGACTGGTCTCCATACTTTGTTTTATAACCTATGAACTAGCCTGGCTCCCAGGCTGCATGGCTATTTTTTATAAATACTGCAAACATTTTATAAGTAAATTACTAGCCTCTAAAACAGCACATTTTTATCTGATGGCTAAACCATTTGGAGTCCGGGGCAATAAAAAATGTCAGTATAGAAACAACCTACTGTAAATGAAGAAAACTTATAGGAGAAATATGACAGAAAAAACATAGGGGCGGGAACCAGTCTACATGGAACCAGTCATATAAAGTGATAAACATTGTTTGAAACATAACTGTTTCTAAATTAAAAGTGACAGTTTAAGGAGACATTTTAATTGTACTTTCATGTTTTAAACAGCATAAAAGAAAATAGTTGTTTTTTTTTGCAACCAACATTTTCAAATAAGGAACTCTTTCTCAACTATAAGCCTTGTTTATGTTTTCCTCAACTAGATTCCATCCTTGCATAGAAGGATTGGCAATACTGTTACCGGCATATCAAACAAGCTTTTCCATTTAATACTCTTCCCTTTCATTCAGTTTTTGTGCAATCTATCAAAACTTATTCCAAAGATAGAATTTTCCTTTTACATTTTCCCCATTATTAACGGCAGATACATATCTACCCATCCTCTTCCAAGCCTACTTACAAATTATATCACTAAATGTTGTTCTTCTAAATTTGGGATCCTTTGGTCATATTTAACATCTTTGTGTAAATTGGAATCCTTTGGGTATATTTTAATATCTTTTTGTGTGAAGAGTTCTTTAAGGCTACATGATTCACCAACAAGTACAACATCTCCTCTAAAATCTCTCCTTTTTATCTGGCAAACAAGAAAACAAGAAAAATGCATTTAGGTTTTGGCGCAAACAACAGCACAGTGATATACTGAAACATTTATCAATTATGCAACCATGAGCTAATGAGTTTTTAAACCAAATATTATCAAATAAATGCATTTCTGAATCTGAGCCCGCTTTGAACAGAATTTTAATGTGAAATAAATGGTAGTATTAAATGAATGTAATTTTCATATAAAATTACATGGGAAAGTCAAATAAGAATGCGGCATGTGTTACTATAGGTAGCGAGGTTTATGTATTTTCTAATGGTTTTTCTTCAGCTCATTTAAGAAAATTGTTTATGAATCTGTTGAAAGAAACAAAATTTATCAATACTTTTTAATAACAGTTATTTTTTTCCTCTGTTTATTATGAAAATCAGAAAAAATATAATTTGATAAATTTATTATCATTTTAAATAATAAATGAAACAGACAACATTTTTGTCCTTTATTTTCTTTTTACTTCCAATATACACATGCACAGACCTATGGATTTACATACCGTGGGTAGAACGGAAAATAAAGGAGTTTACAACAGTTTTCTGTTCTGCCCTTGATGTGTATAAATTCAGTGGAGAAAACAGATTTGTAACAATTGATACTTCTATAAAGTAATACAGTCAAAGTATCCTAAGGAAGCCAGCCAACAGAGTGACACAATCGGGCTGCTTAAGACAGGTGCCTGCTTAACCCTTAGCCTACTAAATTTCTATAATGGACTTGTCCATCTTTCAATTTGGACAGTACCATTAACTGTTAAAAGGGGTGTTCACTGAAAATTTACTGACTGAATAGCGAACAGTGCAGATCATGATCAGAGTGCACGGATGTGCAGGCTGATCTTGGTCTGCACTGGTCGCAAAGGCAGAATCAATCGTGTCCAGCATGGTAAGGTTTAAGGCAAATTGTCATCAGTACAGAAATCCAATTCAGAAAGATGGCTAACATACCTGGCTGCTAAAACCGGAGTTCACTCGAATTTCTTTTCACTCAAAACTGCTGACCCCATTTATTTTTCTAAAAAACAAACATCTGATATTTTAAAATTGGCTGACATGTTAAAATAGTTGGGATATGTACATTAAGCCTATGAGATTTAAAGACAGAAAAGTTTTACTTCCAAATAATATCAAAAACTGATCTCTATTGCAATGTCAAGACTGATCTGATCCCCATGTCTATTTTTAGCAATGGTCAGCCTCGTCTACAAGTTTACTCAAAGAATTTTTGAATTTGTGAGGTTTTTCCTTCACACAAGAATAACTATCAATCTGATTCTCTGAATTTTGTCCCGACTCCTTCAAGAAATTATGTGAAGGCACATGTCAAATTTTGCCCCACCATCCACAAAATATGAAACCTATTTCATGAAGAATTGTTGCTGATGTTGCTGATTTATGGCAAAACAGGGTCTTTCAACTATTTTTAATGAACTTAGGCAGAGAAAATTCGCTACTAATTACTAAATTCTATGCTTTGCCTACTTTACCAATTATGCAAATGACTAGCTGAAATTCATGGACGGAAAAAGTGTCTTTCAATAAACGATTTTTTGAAAATCCATGCTTCAAAAACAAAGTCAGTCCAGAATCATTGAGATACAAATGAGCTGCACCATGAGAAAACCAACATAGTGCATTTGCGACCAGCATGGATCCAGACCAGCCTGCACATCTGTGCAGTCTGGTCGGGATTCATGCTGTTCGCTAACGGTTTCTCTAATTGCAATAGGCTTTGAAAGCGAACAGCATGGATCCTGACCAGACTGTGCAGATGCGCAGGCTGGTCTGGATCCATGCTTGTTGCAAATGCACTATGTTGGTTTTCTCATGGTGCAGCTCAAATGAACTTTTTTCATATGTCCATTGTAAAGCATCAATATGTTAAAAGCACCATCTAAGACATTCAAAAAGTTACTGATACCTTCAGGTGGTATTTTCACCGATATGTTTACATGTATGTATCGGCAAGGAATTATTACTTTATATTAAAACTTTTTATTTACTTATAAAAGTCTTTAAAATCAGAAAATAAATTAAAACAATTACTATTTCTTTGAAAAATGAACTTATATGTAACAAACATGGAAGAAGACATAGCTAATATAAATGTACAAATGTTTAAGCAAAATATGCCGATTAAAAGGAGATGCTTCAAACTTTATATAACATTTCACAATATCTCATGCAGTTTAATACATATCTAATCTTTTTCTTTATATTTTCAACTTATTGTAAACTGCGTTATACTATATGCTCCATTCAGTATACAAAGATCTGTTGGAATTTTTTTCTCTCTATTTTTACCCTGCTATGCATAATTCTAAAAGAAACAAACATTAAATATATATATAGAGGTGGAAACAGTATGGAGAGGTGGAACCAGTATGGAGCGTTGGAACCAGTATGGAGCAGTGGAACCAGTATGGAGTGGTGGAACCAGTATGGAGTGGTGGAACCAGTCGGTGCTCAGCGTATTTTCATAATGAATGCTTCTCTACAACAGAACTGAACTTAACTCTAAATTTCTTTCGATATTTATTATCCATGGCATTGGTAAAATCCTTAAAAAAAAAATATATACACTTTTCAGGAAACAGTCTTTTGTCTGAACAGGTAATTTTTTTTTTTAAATTGATATTGTCAGGAAACAGTCTTTTGTTGGAACAGGTAAATCCATTGCCTACTAACAGAAAGAGGACCAGTTCTCTGTGTAATGAAAAGATATGATGGACTGTCAAACACAGTCTGTTTTTCATAGAGATAAGCTAAAGTCATACATAGTGTAAAACTTCTATTAATCAATTATATATTTAAAACTGACAACATTTATCTGGGAAATATTAGAAATTTTCTCCCAATATTTTCAGTGTATTTTTGATGTAATCCAAAATGGAAGTTTGTCGAATAAATTAAATTTTTCATTCATTTTATTTCTTTATAATTACAAGAGTTGTCACTATTGGTGACAAAAGCCCCTGAAGTGTGCCCAAGAATGCTTCAGTTGTCTGCGCAAAATATGCCAGAATAGTTTAGGTATGAATTTTGTGACCTTGACCTTGACCTGCGAGAGACCCGGAAACCCTTATGCCAAGTAATTTTAAAATCCCTTTATCAACGGCAGAGTTATGGACTGGACAAGAAACAGACCATGTACAGTTTGTAAAAATTTAAGTATAAAAGGGGCATAATTCGGTCAAAAATACAAATCAGAGTTATGGGGGATTGTTACCACACATGCAGATGATGATGATTAAGATACATTTTAAGTTTCAAGTCTTTATCTTTTATTGCATTTTAGTAGTATCCAGAAGCAAAGACTGCAAAAAAGTTTAAGTACAAACGGGGCATAATTCTGATAAAAACACAATAAGAGTTATGGGGAATGTAGATACATACAGATGATTATAAACAAATACTTTCAATATCAAGTCATCATCTTTTAAAGTACCAAAGATATGTCTATAAACGAAGCTTTAAAAAAAAAATTGACATGAAAATAATTCAAAGTATAACTCCTTGGTGACCTTGACCTTGGGTATAATGGGCCCAGCCCCTATACATACTTTGTTTATATGCTGGACAATGTTTATGTGAACTTAAAGTATGATATAAGTAAAAGTAACAAAGATATGACAGAAAAACAAAGGTTGCCGAAAAACTTTAACCTTAAAAATAACCTAAGTATAACAGCCTGGTGACCTTGACCTTGGGTATAATGGGCTCAGCCCCTAAATATACTTTGTTTATATACTGGACAATGTTCATGTGAAGTTACAGTAAGATATAAGCAATAGTAACAAAGATATGACAGAAAAACAAAAGTTGCTGAAAAACTTTAACCAAGAAGGGTCACGCCGACGCCGATGCCAGGGCGAGTAGTATAGCCTAAACAAAAATTTTAACCAATAAACTCAAAATGTTCTGTCAATCTCCAGGTTGTGGGTTCAAGTCCTATGTCTGACAATATATCTTTTAAAAAAAATTATCTGCAAATGCAACAGACAGGAAAATTGCCACACTTATCTGATCAAACTTTTTCTAACAAACTTTTTTATGGTTCATTTATCAAGTTAACCTTTGTAGAAAATGTCCAATAAAAAATCTTTAAATGTATCTTAGATAAAAGACAAATTACTTAATGATCATTTTGGAATTTTCGACAAAATATTGATAATGTCATTTAATAAGTTACTTTTATATTTATAAGTCGAGATTTTATATACATAAGTATGCTTGGATGTAGTTAAAGGTTATTAGATTTGTATTGAGAAATAAGTGGAAATAATGATCTGGGCTGTGCACCCTGCATGTTGTCTTGATGCTGGTTAAAAATTGATGCTAGTTTCATGAAAACCCTTCCAGTGGTTAAGAAGATATGGAGCAGGCAATAATTTTATCTATTTGATCTTTGACATTAAGATTGACCTTTACCTGGGTTGTGCACCCTGCATGTCATCTTGGATGAGTTTATGAAATGACCTAATTCTTACGAAAATCCTTCCAGTGGTTAAAAAAACATGGAGCGGTCACAAATTTGAGCTATTCGTTTTTTGACCTCTATGTGTATCTTGACCTTCGACCCAACGGCCTCTGTTGTGCACTCTGCATATCATCTTGATAAGGTTAACAGATGTTGTTAGTTTTAGGAAAATCCTAATAGTGGTTTAAGAAGTTATTGAACTGACACAAGTTAATACCATTTGATCTTTTAACCTCCGAGCATGACTTTGAACACTGACCTAGTGACCTTGACCTTGGAGCAAGAGACCTTGGTTGTGCGCACAACATCTTGATGAGGTAAATATTAGATGCTAGTTCTATGAAAATCTTCTGAGTGCTTAAGGAGATATGGAGAGGACACAAAGTTAAGCTATTTGAGCTTTGACCTCCAAGTGTGACCTTAACCTTGGACTGAGTGACCTTGGATGTGCGTTCTGCATGTCATCTTGATGAGATAAATAACTGTTGCATGTTTCATGAAAATGTATATGAAGCGGACATGAATACAGACGGATGGACAAAATTCCTGGCAGAAAAAGTGTTACAGATCTCACTTCTTATGATGACTGCAAGAGAGAATATAAAGAATATAAAATAGTCACCACAGTTAAAACGTTGAAAATGAAATGCTTAAAATTTAAGGTTGTGTGAAAATATATACAATCTTTTAATAATTTAATTTCAATGTCACATATCAGTTTGTTTGTTACATGTATTTCTGTTTATTTGTATAAACATTCAATGAGGGACATAGGGAAGACTAGCTTGCCTCCTCTGTCAGAAAGAATGAACTCATTTGTTTACTTATTAATTTACTTCCTAATTCACTTACTTGTTTCCATTTCGTTTACTTGTTTCCATACTTAATCACTTGTTCGCTTACAAATTTATTGAGTAATTTACTTACTCATTTAACTACTTGTGTACTTATTTATTTCCTTACCTGTTTACTCATCTGTTTACTTACTTACTTACTCTGTTTATCTGTTTACTTACTTATCTGTTTCCTTACTTGTTTACTCATCTGTTCACTTACTTATTTACTTATCTGTTTATTCTGTTTACTTACTTATCTGTTTCCTTACTTGTTTACTTACTTACTTACTCATCTGTTTCCTTACTTGTTTACTCATCTGTTCACTTACTTATTTACTCATCTGTTTATTCTGTTTACTTACTTATCTGTTTCCTTACTTGTTTACTCATCTGTTTACTTACTTATTTACTCATCTGTTTATTCTGTTTACTTACTTATCTGTTTCCTTACTTACTTACTCATCTGTTTACTTACTTATTTACTCATCTGTTTATTCTGTTTACTTACTTATCTGTTTCCTTACTTACTTACTCATCTGTTTCCTTACTTGTTTACTCATCTGTTAACTTACTTATTTACTCATCTGTTTATCCTGTTTACTTACTTATCTCTTTCCTTACTTGTTTACTTACTTACTCACTCATCTGTTTACTTACTTATCTGTTTCCTTACTTGTTTACTCATCTGTTCACTTACTTACTTACTTATCTGTTCACTTACTTACTTACTTATCTGTTCACTTACTTACTTACTTATCTGTTTACTTACTTACCTGTTTCCTTACTTGTTTACTCATCTGTTTCCTTACTTGTTTGCTTACTCTCTTGTTTCCTTAATCCTTTACTTGTTTACTCACTCTTTTACTTACTCCTTTGATTACTTGTCTACTTACTTGCTTACATTCTTGAAGGCAGCCTCTATCTCATCTATTGAGCTGACAATGGATGACCAAAAGTCAAATCAAAACCATATCCATCCTTTTATAACTTTATCCTCCAGCAAACTAAAAAACCTGTAATATTAATATCAATTAGTACTACATACTGTTAAATCCTTATATTGTTTGTGGGAGACTTAATTTTCATGGATTTCATGGTCAATTTAAATTGTATCAAACAAATAAAAAAATCTTTATCTTAATCATATCAAAACCAAAACACTCACGTTAGTATTTCTGGACCTAAACAACAAAATATATTGCCCACAAAATAAAATGATTTGACAGTAAGACAGTCATGTTTTTTTTTCTGATTGTGACTAATCGAGCTTCTAAACCTCTCCACAGCATCAACCAAGCTCTGGTGGCTCCTTAAAGGAGTAAAGTGGAACCATTTGAAACTAGAAATGTGTCCATGGGACACAGATGCCCCCACTACATGACAAAGGACACAGATCAACTTTGTGAAAACAATATGTTGCTATTTAAAAAAAAATGCAAAAAATAACCATATATAATACACATATAAACATATATGCTTTCTTGAGATTTTTAGATACCTGTCAATCACTGCATACATTAAAATGACAATTTTTTCCTAGGTCAGGGGCCATAACTTCTACAATACTGAATGAATCTGGACGCGAAACCCCAGGTGCACAACTGCACATGCTAACCAACATTCCTGTAAACTTTGGTGACTCTAGGTCAAATACTTTTGGAGCTACGCGCGACACAAAATTAAAATGACCAATTTTTACAAAGTCAGGGGCCATAACTCCTACATGACTGAATGAATCCAGAGGCAATACCCCAGGTGCACAACTACACATGCTGACCAACATTCCTGTAAAGTTTTGTGACCCTACGTCAAATACTTTTGGAGCTAGGCGCGACAACATTCTCGGATGGACAAGGGCAAATCTATATGCCCCCCCCCCATAGTGGGGGCATAAAAACTTGACAGAGGCAGCTGGACAGGTCTATGCCATGATGCTACAGACCAAATTTGGTGTAAATCTGACCAGTAGCTTCAAATGAGATATTAATTAAAGTAAAAATACTGAAGGTGGACAATGAATCAAACTAAAAGGAACTTTGTAAACTCTAACAGAAGTGCCATTATCTTTGGTCTAATATCTAAGCTCTCATTTTACTTAGCCCTTATCATGCTGGACATGTTTGATTATGCCTTTGCGACCAGTGTAGATCATGATCTATCTGTGCAGTCTGATCATGATCTACACTGTTCGCCATTCAGTCAGTATCTTTTGGTATGCACCCCATTTAACAGTTAATGGTACTGTCAAAATTGAAAGATTGATAAGTTCATTGTAGAAATTTAGCAGGTTAAAGGTTACTTAGAATGTCCATCTTCACCTGCCGCTCCACTAGTCTTACCATTTCATAAACCATTTTCAATAAACATATTTTCGAAAATATCATTTTGTATCTCATTTATAAAAATATTACAAAACATATATGACGCTACTCCATAAACCATCATAATTCAAATCTCATTTATTTACAACACATACATCCTCTTCAACAGTTGAATTTTGCTGGGCCTTTGAAGAAAACGCATTATTTCGCCGATAACCAATCTTTGCAAAACACATTTCAACCCAACTTAAAGACTACCTCAGCAAAGAAATGAGAGAAAAACTCTTCAAAAAGGCATCAAGGAAATTCATATGACTTCTGTTTGAATGTAGATCCATTTTTCATATATTTACATCAAGCGCGAACATTAAAAAGGAACATTAAGATTATATCTCGCTATGATAGCTCATTAAAAAACCCATAACTAGCTGTGTACCACATTACATACATAGGTACTCTTCCCCAGTTATTCTAACTTGTTTGTTTTTTATCCCTTTTCTAAATCTTTGCCAAAAATAAATGCTTCATAATTTGATTATACCTCTGATGAAATGAGGCTTGTACAAATATCTGATCTAAATGTTTTGCATGCAGAGCTAATGGCCAAAGGCTACTACCTCTTGCCAAACCACCGACAAGAAGAAAAAAAAAATGCATCCTGATAATGGGTTCGGGAACTATTTACACTTACCTAAAAAGGATTGTCATATGATAACAGACAGAAAAAAAGACAAGGATACCAGCTTTTTCTATAGTAGGGGTCTTTAATAGACCTCTATCCCTGAGAACATTTCTTTCAAATGATGCAGTTTTGCAGTTTTGGCAAAAATTATTTTTAATCCCCATTGATCGACTACTGAGCTATTTTCACCCTAAGTCCACTTACTGTCTAAGCAGAAAAAAGAAACACCCGATTAAGTAATACATATGTTCACATGTATTACAAGTTACGGAACCACTGCCTGGAAAATACAACTGCAAATTCCAGTTAAAGAAAGACAACTCTTCCAATCCTAATTCTCAAACACAGAATGAGTAATAAACCTGATGGAGCATACATAAGAGAAACAAAACAACTAAGACAGACATGCGACATCAGATCAGCTGCATTTTAGTTTTATGAAAGTCCTTCTTGTGGTTAAGAAGAAACAAGACAAGAGCTGTCACAGGAGACAGCGCTCTGCATGAGTATAAATTTACAGATCAAGCGTTTGAAAATGCTAAAATTATATTTAGACTCAAAATCGCAGCTTGAAATTAATTGATTTACTTATGGTATACATAAATACAGGTCATTTGCAACTTTCAGTCATTTCTATTGATCTAGATTTTTCTGAAAATGCCAAAAATTCAAAGTAAACTTAAATGGCTGAAACTCGCAAATGACCTTAACTAATGCTTACTGTAAATAAACCAATAAAAATTCAAGCTGCAGTTTTGAGAATAATGAAATTTCATTAGTTTTCATACATACAATCTGTAAAGGGCGAAAGCCACGAAGCCAGGAAATCGGCCTAAAAAATCACAATTTCTAAAAATAAAGTTTTTTGAAAAAAAATCGATATTTTTCATTAGGGCACTCTATGACCATTTATCTACAATATTTACTTTTGAGTTGTGATTTGTTTCTATTGAGAATTATGACAGATAATAAAGTACTGATCTACAACTTTACCATATTTTCATTGGTTTCACATCTTTTAATCCAAAAAATCATATGGAGCACAGGCCTCGACCACAAATTTTTCTTCTTCTTTAAATTAACAAACCTATTTCATTCAAAAATATATTTAAATTTTTGTGGTCGAAGCCTGTGCTGATAGTGAAACATTAATTTTTATGTCCGCTGGTGTCCAACGAAAAGTGTTCAATGCACTGGTAAATCCAAGGATTACGTAGATGGTTGTGAAATGTGCTTGATATTTTATAAAGAAATCCAGATTAGAAGCAATAAATGTTTACCACACAATATTGTCTGTTATTATTCTTTACTATGTTGATCAATTCAACGGAATAAATACCCTGGTAGCTGACGACAACAACAACAACAACCACCAACACAACAACAACAACAACAACATTGCATTGTTTACGCTCTACCTAGCAACATGAGAGGGTAAAAAATATATCGTAATCTTCGCTCGAATCTACAACGATTTCTCTGAAGTGATGTGATTTACTGAATTACTATGGACCCTTTGTAGCCAGAAAAAAAAATCATCCACTGATCAAGTGAGTAGATTTATTTGACACTACTGTAATAAAAAATTCAAAATGAAACCATCGATGAAAATGAAACCAAAGACGATTTATTTCAGCCGTCGCACCGTAGTGGAAAAATTTACTGATCTGAATTGCAAAATTACCTTTTGAAGTATACATAAATGATGGCTTCTTGAACAGACGAATTGTACTTGCCTTGTCAAAATACTCCGCCCACTTTCAGTCAATATTTACTAACCTAAATATAGACTGCTAAAAATAGTAACATGCTTCTGTTCTTATATAATTTCATGGACCATTTATGTAACGGAAAATTAGGACAGTGGATACGTCACTGCCCCAAGAACTGAAAGACCGAAGATCGATTCTTGACATTTTATATTTTTTTTTATTATTTTTTTTTTCATTCTCACTGTTTATTCCAAATTCAATAAAATGCATTTTAATCTAAATATAACATAGATAATGCCATCATAGATAGAATGTTTTACAGAAAAACAACGTAATAATATAATGTTTTATAGAAACTGATAACTTCCCCGCATGAATCAGTAGTTGATATAAATTGTATGTTTAAAATACAATGAACATCCGTCTTTCTTGAACCTCTGGAATTTGTATACAGTGTCTTCTGCGGAGCTTATTGAGAGGGTATCAACGTGACCGCAATCAATAGATGACTGAAAATAATTGATCATTGATTTTTAGCTTATTTATAATCACAATAGGTACCCGATAACAGGAGTTTCCAGAAGACTGTTTGTTACCTAAGTATGACGATGGTGCGTAAAATATGGTAACGAGGACGCTTCAATTTCAGAGTCATTAACTGGTTCTTAAGCATGTCAGTGTAAATCAAGTTAACACTGGACTCCCTTTTTCCAATGTTATTCATTTAATAAGAGTTGCGGGAGCTCGAACTCGTGGTCCCTGTTTACGTAGGCAGATAGTTACCACTGAACCATTCTCACACCGTATTAATCATTGAACACACGGATGTTAACGCTTTTATGTTAAAAACAAAACAAACAAAAAACAAAACAAAAAACAAAAACAACTGCTACAATGCTTCATAATAAATGAAATTAACAATTTCACTTGCTGCTTTTAAAGGATGCTAATAGGTGCATAATTTTACGAATATTCACTAATGTGGATGTTATTTTTTTCCAGAATGCCAAAGTTTTATCCATGTGCTGTGTGTCAAAAAAGAACAAAGCCAAAAGAACGAAGGTCAATAAACAGAGACATTAAGAAATATCTACAGAGAAGGTTGTTTATTGAGACCAAAGAAAGTGACATTATATGTAACAAGTGCAGACACAAGTATTATGTGGCAGAAACACTGACTTACAAAAAAAATGAAAACAATCGGTCAGATCCAGAATATATTCCATCAACAACACAACCAAGGAGCAAAAGTACCCCAGTTAGTCCACCATCAGTCAGTTTAAATTTGAAAACTACAAGCAAAACTCACTCTCGATGTTTAGTGTGCAAGCGACCGGGTCCAAAGCTTGTTGTTCTGACGTCTGATGCCAGATTCAGTGTATTTCTGGAACAGAATATACTAATACCTGCTGGTTCTAGATGTTGTCCTGTCCATCTGTATGAAGGACTTCTCAGTGCCACTTCTTTGGAAAATGTGCCAGTCATAGAAAATGCTTATGTAACAGGACATTCATTCTTAAACTTCTTACACAAATGCGGGAAGTGTGTCGCAGCAGACAAAACAAACTTGATTTTGATTATTTGAAAGACTCTGATTATGAAAGCTTGACTGGTTTAAACCATATTCAGTTTGATGATGTTTTTCGCCACATAGCAGACAAACTCCGAAATACACCAGCCAGATCTGCACGTACTACACTTGGTATATTTCTGCTAAAGATGAAGTCAGGTTTATCAAACAAGTTACTGTCAACACTGTTTGGAATTAGCAGATCAAGCATCCGACGTGCTATTTCATCTGCCAGACAGGCTCTGATGAGAGGATTTGTTCCTTTGTACCTAGGTATTGAAAGCCTGACAAGGGAAGATATAATAAACAACCATACCAGACCGTTAGCAAAGTCTTTGTTTAACGCGAACAATGGACAGCTGATACTCGTTCTTGATGGCACATACGTATACATTCAAAAGAGCAACAACTTCAGCTTTCAAAGACGTACTTATTCAATGCACAAAGGTCGTCCCTTAGTTAAGCCCATGGTTATAGTAACGACAACAGGATATTTTGTCACTATCATGGGCCCTTACTTTGCTGATTCAAAAAATAATGATGCGTCCATTCTAAATCATATGTTAAAAACAAATACAGAGGAAATCAGAAACTTTGTACAGAAGATATGATGTATTTGTAGTTGATAGGGGTTTTCGGATTCCCTGTCACTTCTGGAGGATTTAGGTATTAGAGCTGAGATGCCGTCTTTTATCAATAAAGGTCAGAAGCAGATGCCTTGTGAAGATGCAAACAACAGTAGATTTGTTACAAAGGTAAATACTAGTCGGTTTTATTACTATATGTAAAGTCATTTTTGCATCAAATATAACTGAAAATACAGTAAATGAGTTTATTATGTAAGCCTCAAAGCCGAGTTAGACATATTTAAGTTATGATGATATTAGATAAAGCAATTAATACAAGTTTATAAAACTCATGTAATATCGTTTTACATTATTATTATATATTACACATATATTAAATATGTAGGGGGAAAATGCGGTCATACATGTACAGGTACGCTGTATATTTCCTTTGTAATTTCAATGCGTTTGCAGGTAATTCACTAGTCTTTCTTTATAAACTCTAACTGTAAAACTGAAACTGCAAATATCGTTTGATTGGGATCATCTGCCATTTTTAGTAGATGTTTATTATGTGCACATACATATACATGTTCGCGGAAGAACTATCTTTGCTTTTAAACCCATTCTAAACTGTTTAAAACTAACAGCACTTTAGGCATTAATTATTACGTCTATGCATACGTGTCGTCTGCTACTAGTAGATTTTCACATCATGAATTAAATATCTTAATTAAATGAGCTGCGCCATGAGAAAACTAATATAGCGGCTTTGCGACCAGCATGGATCCAGATCAGCCTGCGCATCCACGCAGTCTGGCCAGGATCCATGCTGTTGGCTCTCAAAGCGCAGGCTGGTCAGGACCCATGCTGGCCGCAAAGCCACTATGTTGGTTTTCTCATGGCGCTGCTCAAATGTAATATTCATTAAGTTTTAAAAGTAATTGATATAGTACATTCTAAGTCAAGTCCATGAGGTTTAATTACCATCGCCATTATATTACGTTATTGGGACTATATAAGCACTCTCTTAAGTACGAGTAAGTAGGTTTTTTTTTTGTTTTTTTTTTTTCAAATACAGATCGTAAAAATGGACTGTTGATCTACTTCATTAATTTACCTTTCTTTTTACATTCTTTGTGCATGTTTTGTGTTATATCTTACAGATTCGTTGGGTGGTTGAATCAGCAAATGCCCGAATTAAAAGTTGGAAGTATTTCAATTACGTTCTGCCAACTAACCAAATTCCATACATTGGAGACTACCTGAGAATAGTATGTGCGCTTTCAAATAAGTATTTCCAGCCACTATGCTCTCCTCACAGTGAAGATGGTGACACTCGTTTGGCTTCGAGGATGCTGTCATTATCATCTGGTGGTAACACTTTGAAGTCTTATGTTGAAGCAAATAATCTTGAAAGAAGGTCTGCACTCTGGAAACCGGTAAGTGATGTTGTACTTGACAATTTTCCGAGGTTCACCGAGGAGCAACTACGCTCATTGACATGTGGCGTATATCAACTGAAAATGTCTTCGAGCTACATACAAGAGCATTTAGATGGCAACTGTGATATACAGGTACATGCAGACGACAATGACTTGTTACGCGTTTGGATTCAAAGTCGTCATACGTCGTCAAGGAAATATCTTCTATGGATCAGATATTCGTTGTCTGATATTATTGCATGGTACTGTAAATGTCGTGCCGGAGAACGTGTTGTCGGCATGTGTTCTCACATTGCCTCTGTTGTTTGGTATCTAAGTTATGCGCGACATTTAGAGAGTAACATTTATGGAGTTCAAAACTGGGGAGAATATCTCGCTGATGCTAGCAAAATACCAGAGCCAATAGATTTGTCAGATTCAGAAAGTGAAGCCAGTATTATAGAAGAGTGACTGTTTATACTGTGCTAGATAAATATGTTACAATTTGTTGTAAAAGTATAGATATTGTAAGACAGTAGGATTTTTACGACAGAAGTGTCATAGTTAGACGTTACATTTGTTTATTTTCGGTTATCGTTTCAACATTCTTACATGTACACTGTTGTATTTACGTCATTTGCATTTGGCAATTATAAAAATGGTGACGTTTTGACTGATTCAAATTAATATGTTTCTGACTGATTCAAATTAATATGTTGTAAATGGAAACTCTTGTTGTCTGTTATATCTGTATTAAAAACAATATTGCAGAATTCAAAAAACGTTCATTTATGACCGATAGTCATCGGCCGTTCTACATATTATGTAGAGATTGAATCTAAGTAATTCTATGTCCTATTTGGTTAAGATTTTATTTAAGCTTGTTGGATTGAAACTTCACTCACATGTTCATTGTGATGAAATGACATGCAATTTTCAAATTGGATAACTCCGTTTCACTTCTTTAAACAGTTATCTCCATTTTCAACTACCGTTTTCATAAGTGATAAGGTTTTTGAACAGCCAAACGTTGCAAGTTGTTTATGAATATTTATTAATGTAATTGTTGTAGCATGCATAGTATACTTGTATTCCTGGATTTTATTTCAGCAAACGCTTATAAAATCAGAAAGAAAACATAAGCGTCGGTCGTTAAAGAGGAAACATGCATTTTTTTCTGATATCCCTAAGATATATCAATTGTAAAACGTATCCGAAGTTATTTCGTAAACATCCAGTCATTGCGATAGAGCTTGTTTATTAGTCATCTGGAACTATTTTAAGTACTTTTGCACTGATTTAGATATTGCAAACTTTGTTGGCGATCGTAATTTTGCGGTTTCCGGTTCAGGCGGTAACAAGGCTCTGTCCATATGCCACTTAAACAGTTTCGAACGCGTTGGATACTCGTAAAGTCTTGTTTTCCTAAAATCAGAAGACGGAAATGAATGAAAACTTATGAACTATTTTTAAGCATTATGTTCCTACAGTAAGGTATGAAAATGTGTAGACAACTTTCATATAATACGAGTTTTGAAGGCATCATTGAACAAAAATAGAAAGCTCTGTCCTTTATGCCGGAACTACAAGTAATACATGTGAAAGACTTATCAGTATACTGTTCATTCAATATCCTAAATATATATCGCTACTTCCTCCGTTCATCTCGCAATTCTTGTCCGGCACCACTGACTGGAATTAAGCGAAACTTCGAGTGAAGCTTCTGTCCATAATAATAGGATTCGGTCCAATTTCGAGTTATTATCCTTTATTCATTTAATTTAATGTACTATAGTTACAGGTTACGAGAAATATGCACGAGTTCTGCAACAGAAATATTGCGCGATTTTAGCAACGCAATATTCTTCCGTTAAAGAATCGATCCATCGATAATAACATTTTGATTACATACGTATTTACAAGTATAAATATAATGTAAATATTTCGAATTTGTTAAGTAGCCTGAATGATTGACAATACTGAACTAAAAGAAGAATTTATGCAATGACACACATTAAATTAAAAAATACGTCGCGCATCCGATATGAAATGCAGGCGTCAGTGTATGGAAATACTGACCTGTCGCTACCATAGTTACTTAACGGGGAATAGAAACAAGAATGTAATAACTCCATTTATTATATACTATATTATTTTTCTCTTAGAACTAACTGCTGGTGTTCCAAGAAACATTTTTTGGAAGTTTTACTGCTAAAACAAATAGTGTGCCCATTCAATGAATTCCGCTATTGTGCGTTAAATATGAAATAGTTTTAGATATTTTGCGTAGCATGCATTGGTTTTACCGATAGTTTCTTGTTATAAACTGATTTAAATAGACAATTTAAAATGAACCTACTGTAATTTCTTTTGCATTTATCAGGTTTTTATCAATGAACAATACACTTTTATACATATGATCAGGCAGTAAAATAATTGAATAAAACCGCCTTATGTGAATAACATTAAACGTAGTTCTTATCGTATTGTATTTTATTCACTTTGTTATCATTACATCATATGAATGTATTGTAAACATGTATTGAAAAGACATTAAATGTTTTTACTGAAATCAGGTTGTTATTAATACACGACAAGACTGATTAGATACAAACTGTGTCATAATAAGCGTTCGTTAACTAACCCTAAGTTCAACGTCATGACGTCGTTTATCTTTCACCGAAACGACGTCAAAATGTATATTACTATTGGGTAAATAAACAGCTTGGAAAAACAAAAGAACATTGATTAATGTTAATAAAAATATTAGAAAACGAATAAAGACACATTAATGCTTCATTTACTTAATTTTCAAACATTTCTGACTTTGGGCCGATTTTGACCATTTCTGAACTTAGCCCTTTATACATTGAAAAATCTGTAAATATACCACTTCCCTAGCCCTGTTGAATTTCTGAACCCAGTATATTACCTTAATTGGTTGCAACTGTTCTAAATATAGGGATATGATCGCTTATCTTTACCTTTTTACCTGCGCCGCACAAGTAACGTGTTTTCCCGCGAAATGTCAAAGAGTGATTTGCACGATTAACAAAAAACACGATCACCGGAAAGAATGAAGAAAGGCGGTCCTTTCAAAACAAACGTGAAAATGTGAAATCATTTGTAAAGAAATTAAGCCCTCTTTGATTTAAAGAACGATGGCTACAGCACAACAATTACTTAAAGAAGCTTCCGGCACGACTGAAGTTGGATTTAGTGCAAAAACTGAGGTGAAGTGTATAAACTAGTAAAATGACCCAAAAGAGCCTTCACACGGTTTTACCAGTAAATTTGTGCCTTTATTTTGCAAGATCCAGACTAGTCAAACATTTCTTTTATACACTAAAAGCTCTAAATTAGATGGCAATATCCAGTTATCTTCCCCTCTACAGAATGAAGTATAATATTATAATAAATTTATATCCACCTCAATCCCCGACCACCACCCCTAACTTAAGCAGGCTGGTAACATTGCCCGATCGGGCTTACGACACAAAAAGCAGTATTTCTTGAAAAATAATGAAGATATTTCTTTCAAACTTGGTCCATTTATTAAGCATAACAAATAATACAAATTAGAATAAAAATAACTTGGTTGCTTTCAGGTTTGGTAGAATTAGGCAGAGGCTATCTGCACGACGGTCGTGCCGATAATTTCGTTATTCGCACGATGATCATGACTGAAAGTTATGTTGATTATTTTCGTTACTGATACAACTGAAAATACTGTATACGTATGTGAAATTTAGTTTACCTTTTCTGAAGTTTTCCGTTTATTCCTTGGAGATTTTTTTTGAACTCTTTAACAAAAAGTTGCAAAACTGCACTTTTTATGCTTTAAACATGGTCAGTGATGTTAGAAATCAACTTGCTGATGTCTCTTAAAAAATAATTTTAAAAAATCGGACGTACCTACCCTATTTTTTTTAGCATGCTACCGGGAACAATTTTTTAAAGACTTATCAGATCTCCATAAAGTACAATTTTTGCATGCACCTGCCATCATTATGTTGAATCACTTGCACACGATTTATTTTATTAAAAACATAATATGAAAAGTAAAATAACGGCATAAAGGTATGCTAACTAACTGTTATTAATTATGCAAGAATATGTGTTCTTTGCATTCTTTGACTTATTTGCAATTGAGGAATTAATCATGATGCTATAACAGCTAGTATTTTTAACTAAGATTTACCTTACGCCAAAAATAGAAACGCTACCGAAACACCCATCGTGCTAATAAGAATGCTAATCGGCACGACCGTCGTGCGAATAAGAAAAATAATCGGCACGACGGTCATGCCGATAGACACTTCCGTAGAATTATTTCCCCTTTTCAGATTTTTATGACGCATACTCTTTTGAAGTCCAAAAAAAAATATGTTCTAATCCTAAGTTTAAAACAAAAAAGGGTTCAATGGCTTTCTAATGCTCTAAATTATTGCGCTAGTAAATGAATGTATACATTTTACTCTGCTTTCACTTACAACATTATTGAGAAATGTTAGTTCTAAAAACATTGCTCATACATCTGCACTAGAAACAAAGTATTTACTCTAAATACATAGAATAAAGGTATTGGTGCACAAGTTTGGAGCAATAGAAAGCCACTGAACCTTTTCTGTTTTAAACATTGCATTAAAACATCTATTGTTTGGACTTCAAAAATTATGCATCATAAAATACTGAAAAAGGGAAGTAATTCTAACAAAACTGAAGGCAACAAAGTTATTTCTATCTTGTTAAGCATTATATGGTATGCTTAATAAATGGACCAAGTTTGAAAGAAATAGCTTCATTATTTTTCAAGAAATACTACTTTTTGTGTCATAAGCCCAATCGGGCAATGTTATCAGCCTGTTAAGAGTGTCTTAAATTTATAAAGGTTTCTAAATCAACATATTTTTTACTTCCCTTTATTATTTTTGTTCATTCCGTACATAGAGGGGAAGATTGCCAGAAAGATCATCAGTAAATTTACATATTTTCTCCTTCTGATATATGCCCTTTTCTCGTTATTCCGAGCCCCTAAGCCGGTTTTTCAGTGCTGGTCAGTAGAAGATTTAAGTTTCAAAAGAGTTTTTGCTATAGTTTGGTACTCCAACATCTAAACTTATAAAATCCCCATGAAGAAAAATTCTAAGGTTTTTTGTAAATGAATAATCTAGGCTTTCACATCATGACCCTAACCCTCTGAAACAGCCAAATTCTTTCTCGTTAAAACCGAGACTTGCAATCATTTGTACTAGCTCTGAAAAATTAAGGCTTTTTTGAAAAAGTTCTTTGTTAAAATTAAGAACAGATATATTATTGTGTTAGCGGACAAGAAAGTTTTAAAATAAGTGCTTTCTGTTTTCTGTAAGAAGGTTATATATTACCCCAATGATTTTAGATAAGCAAATTTTGTGCCAAAATTTTCTGTTGTGTATATTTCTATTTTAATGCAAGTAATTCTATTTTCTTTTTACTTTTGTTTATCTGTCATATGATTTTTTACAACATACATAAAATTTAGAAACAGGAAATAGCTGCAAGTGCAAATTTTCCAAAGGCTCGGATCAATGAGAAGGCTCGGAATTACGAGAAAGAGGCATATACAATTACAAGCATGAACATTGTTTTGCCCACCACCAGATGTTATTGCGTGACGTCACAGCGATCTTGCTTATAAGCAGATGACAAAAGTTGATGCAAATTTACACACTTGCTAAGAATGAGGGATAAAACCTGAGTGCATTACTCAAACATATGCACAAAGTAAATACAGTAACAAATGATAAATTGCATAGCTATCAGAAAACATTCTTAATGGCTTTCACTGGGAATATCTGAGATAAATATGCGGAATAAGTTTGGGTACAGCGACAATCAAAAGCTTGCACATTGTAAACTTCCAGGGACCAATAAAGTGCATTCTATCCAATCGTGCCAATTGGGATATGCTTCACAAGGGGATACTGTCTACCAGTAAAATTTGAAACTGAAGATTTAAATTAATATATATTAATTAAAAACTCACTTAATTTTTCAGTATATTTTCCCAAATTTGACAATTTACCACGTTAAAAATTCCCACAATGACCAGGGGCCTTTTTCCCAAAACCCCCTGAAAAAGCCCTGTTATGTCAGAAAATAGCTTGTATTAGCTAATGTTTACATGTTTGTTATAACTGATGCTAAATTAAGATGATCTTATCTTTCTAGTATATGTAAAATGTATTTATGATTAGGCACTGGCTAGGGGTCAGGTAATCTATAAATCAGTAATACCAATTATCACTTTGTTTGCTGTAATGAAAGCTGTTATCAAACTTGTGTTTTTCTCGAGACTGAAGAATTAAAGTAATAAACTTATGATTTTCATTAATTAGTGTTTTAGACTTGGACTGGTTAAATTTATTCGTTTTACTGCTTGAGTAAATAATGTTGGCTACAGAAATTGCTGTTAAACTTTCATATTCAATATGTTTCTACCCAATCTTACTAAAGTATATCTCCAATTAACGTTACGCTTTGGATCTGAAGACATGCTATTGGTAGCCTCGTTCTGACTACCCTTCCGCTAGCCAATCAGAGCCTTGCTTTCAACATATTGAAAGGGAAAGTAGAAGTTTAAAAAAATCTATATTTAGCCACGGTACAGACTTGGTCACCTAAGGTGTCAGGCAGCCAGTTAGCTCAGTCGGTAGAGCACTCGCCATGTAAGCGAGGGGTCCCTGGTTCGAGCCCCGGGCTGACTACACATTTTTCTCACCCTTTGACATTCAACACTATTTTGATGGTTCAGTCAAATGCTTGTTGAAACAAGTCGTCTGATTGGTCGAATAAAAATAGATATGCGAAAATAAATATAGCAATATCCGAAATCCAAATATACAGAAAGATTAATTTTGAATGGGTCATCCTCAGACTTTCGTTTAGAAGATCAAGTACTTTAGTCAGATTGGTTTCTACCCTAACCCTTAGTGTCATCAGTGGTCCACAATGTATTGAAACTGGTGTCAAGATAGATATCTGCTTGCACCTGTTCACAGATTTAAAGTCTCTTAGTTAAAATTAGGCATTATATTCAACTTTTTTGAAGTTTTTACATGAATATTAATGTTTACTTTATTGGAGCAACTAACTCCGACCAGTAATTAGACTTTTTTGGATTTTTGAATGTCCTTGTTTTCCTAAAAGTAAAATGCAGTAATTGGTAAAGGCATGGGGGGATGGCAACAGTTTTTACTATAAAATATCAGATCATAAATAAGCCATCCCATTAAGCTGAACTTGTAAGACTACACTACAGTCATACCAGATATTTTTAATTGCACAAGTGACAATGGTTACTGATTAGTGTCCTTATCTACATGACAGGTGTGTTAGTTGCATAAATTTCTGTTTCTGGCATAAGCCTTGATAAGGTATATGGCACTAAGAATGTGTTACTAACATGCTGACTCTGTTTAAAATAATATAAAATAAGACGAATCCTCAAAGCAACCTAGTTAAAATCAGGTATTACAATTAAAAAGTATTTAATATTGATATCTTTTTACATTTAAAAATTTTTTGCTCGTGTTATGTATCTATGGCTTCTATGCAAGCAGTTTTGTGACTGTATAGCCAACTAATTTATTTACCTTTTCTTATCTTACTTCTTTATATTTTTGAGCAGGCTTTTCTGCAAGCTGCAGGAAAGAGTCATTTGGGACATGAGGAGGCAAAGCTCTTCTTCAGATTTATCCAACAATGTCTGCATACATTCATGACAAAGTTGAAGAATTTGAAGGATGTTGGTCAGGTTAAAGAGATTCTCAAGACATCCATTGTATGTGGACAAGCATACACACATTTACAACATTGTGTAGAGGAGGACAAGACACATACAGTGCCTTCAATATTATTCTATATTGTACGCAGCCTTCAAGACAGTGTACATGTAAGTTACATCGTGTTTTTGTTTGTTTTGTGTTGCGATGCTGTGTTGTAGCAATTCGCTCCAAACCTGCCTTTAACCCTTATCATGCTGGACACAATTTATTCTGCCTTTTCGACCAGTCTGATCTAATCGTGCACTGTTTGCCATTCAGTCAGTATCTTTTTGGTAAGCACCCCTTTAAACAGTTAACGGAACTGTCTAAATTGAGAGATGAACAAGTCCATTATAGAAATTTAGCAGGATAAGTGTTAAATGCTGGAGCACACAATACAGAATGCATTTATACCTTGATTCATCGGACTATGTCATTTTCAGCCCTTAATAATTGACAAGGCTGTACAGATCAAACTTGTCTTGTTTCAATATACCTGCATGTAAAATATTTTGAAAAATCTATTAAAAGCAATGGACTGCTAAGTGCTATCCAAGATTTAAGCACAGATAAGCACACATATGGTAATAGTATATTAATGAAAATTTGCTTCTTTTTGAATATGAATCTTTCATATGCTAAATATGGTTTTTAGTTTGACTATTCAAAGAATAGGGGAGCTATCCTACTCGCCCCGGCGTGATCGTGAGCATTAGCGTGAGTGTCACACAAATGTTAAGTTTGTGTACCACCCCAAATATTTTCAAAGTCCATTGAGATATTGCTTTGATATTTTGCATACTTGTTTACCATCATGACCCCAGTCTGTAAAAAGGAGGAGGTAACTCTATCAAGCATTTTGACTGAATTATGGCCCCTTTTCGACTTAGAATAAATGTTAAAGTTTGCGTACCACACCAAATATTTTCAAAGTCCATTGAGATATTGCTTTGATATTTTGCATACTTGTTTACCATCATGACCCCAGTCTGTAAACAGGAAGAGGCAACTCTATCAAGCATTTTGACTGAATGATGGCCCCTTTTCGACATAGAATATGCTTATTGTAATGTTAAAGTGTTACTCATTGCTTATATTATACTATCAAGCACTGACTGAGAATAGTCGAGCGCGCTGTCCACTGACAGCTCTTGTTGGTTTTACTTTCATATATTTTTGTATTACAGGTCTATGCTAAGTACATTATAACAGTATCAGAGATGGTGTATGAGATGCTGGATGCTGCTGGATGTCCAAAAACTTCCCACACCATACTTGGTGCATTCCACAGCTTTCTTTGGAACACCTCTGCCAAAGCCCTGGAAAAAGGTACATTTCTTACAGACACTGCTGTATAATTCCAGCAATCACTACAAGTTTAAAATTCAGATGAAAAATATAAAGAACGTGTAACAGTTAAGAACTGTTGTTAAATGTTTGTAAAGTCCAGTGCAGTGTGTGAATTCTGTACTTTATTTCAAAAACGTCTCAAGTGTTTTGCTCCTTTGAAGTCACAAGTTTTGTACAGTACAAAATTACTTTGCAAATACTGAAATATGTAGGTACCTGCTTATTCAAATATAATTAGAAATCTATGAATCTCAAAAAACTTTTTCTTACATTTTGATCGATTTTGTATGTAAACTTGTGTTATGTAAAAGGGTGTGATATTACTTTCAAAGTCATTATGCAACTGTTGTCTGTTATTGCTGTTTAGAATAATTTGCTCCAATTTGAATAACATTAATAACTTTAATTCATAATTATGTTTCTAGGTTCCTCTCAAGGCTTGAAAGATGTTCTCATGTTCCGGAAGATGTCTCTACTGTTTGTATGCTGCGTACCATTGAACAACAACAAAAATTTACCCCTATTCCAGTACACAATCTCACATTACACACAGTTCAAGAGGGAATGGATTGACAAGGGCACAATAGACACATTTTATAGCATCTTTCAGTGTGTGTTTGATAGATTAAAAAGGTTACAGAACACACTAGAAACTGATGAAGATAAATCAGCTTGTAGACTGTTTCTCCTTCAAATACATGTTCTGTTAGTCGAGTATTTACTTAAAATATCAGATTATTCAAAAGCTAGAGATATAATTGAAGTCATGAATGAAAAATGTCCATTAATTATAAGTGTAAAAGATGTGTATTCATACACTGCGGACTGTTTGGAGGCTTTCAAAAATTCACAAAAGCCAAATATTAGCAGTGTGAAGTTAAGAGAGACAAACAATTTTATTAAACAGTGCATAGAATCTGAACCAAGGGAAACTTTAAAGCCGTTGATTGCGGCTCTCGCGTGCTTTACTCAGTCTTTCAGTTCGAAGGTACTTGTCAGTTTAGAAACAAGTTTAGTGAAAGAGTTATCCGTGAGTTGTAAACTTGTGCAAACAATGTGCCAGAAACTGCCGCTAGAAAGCCCCAAGTCGGGGAAGACGAGTGACAATAAAAAAGAGAAAGAACTAGCCACAGAGAAGGTGAATTGTGTATCTGCATGTCTACAGTCGTACTTTAAACAACTACAGTTACTGCACAAACTGTTGGATGATGATACAGGTATTATATTTTATAAAAAAAATTTTTTTAATATAAATGGGATATACTTTGATTGAAAATTCACGTATAACATCCTCATTAAACATACTTACATAACCAAGTTAGGTAACTCTTTGTAAAAATTACATGAAATTATGGTTCTTTTGAGTTAGAAACTAAGGTCAAAGTTTTGTGTGCAAGTAATTACTATAATAAATTTTTAATTTGTAAGAAGCTGTAACAACAGGGATAAAAGTGGGTATTTTTTTTTTCTCTGAGCCACAGCTTTTTGCGAAACAATAAAACCTGTGTAAGTCTTGCCAAGTTATTGCCCTTGTTTGACTTAGAAGTTGTCGAATATTTGAGCACATGGTCTTACTGGCTCTTGTTATATTTGTTCTATTTTTCAGGTTTAGAGGTGTTTCAAGAATGTACTGATGTGTCTGAAAAGTTCCAGCAGTACATAGAAGCCAACCACAGTCAGATTCCAGAAAACACCCTAAGTTCACATAGATATAATATAGGTAGGGATTTTTCTAGAGCTAAATAACTGGGCTCAGCGTGTCTATTTTCTGCTGACTAGTATGTTGGCATCACTTCTGGTACCACTATGTCATATGTAACTTAACTTTGTTTTACGTGTATTTCAGTGATTCAGGTTAATATATATTATATATGTAACTTGATTGGTATACTATGTATGTTTCAATGTTTCAGGTTATATATGTAACGTTGTTGGTGTACTACGTATGTTTCAGGTTATATATGTAACTTGATTGGTGCAGTATGTATGTTTCAGGTTATATATGTTACTTGTTGGAGTACTATGTATGTTTCAATGTTTCAGGTTATATATGTATCATGGTTGGTGTACTATGTATGTTTCAGGTTATATATGTAACTTGATTGGTGCAGTATGTATTTTTTTTTTTTTGGTGGATTTAACGTCGCACCGACATGATAGGTCATATGGCAACTTTCCAGCTTTAATGGTTGAGAAAGACCCCAGGTGCCGCTCCGTGCATTATTTCATCACGAGCTGGCACCTGGGTAGAACCACTGACCTTCCGTAAGCCGGCTGGATGGCTTCCTCACATGAAGAATTCAACGCCCCGAGTGAGGCTCGAACCCACATTGATGAGGGGCAAGTGATTTGAAGTCACCGACCTTAACCACCTTAATCACTCGGCCATGGAGGCAGTATGTATGTTTCAATGTTTCAGTTTATATATGTAACTTGATTGATTTACTATATATGTTTCAGGTTGTATATGTAACTTGATTGGTGCAGTATGTATGTTTCAGTGTTTCAGGTTATATAATTATGTAACTTGATTGGTGTACTATGTATGTTTCAGGTTATATATGTAACTTGATTGGTGTACTATGTATGCATGCAGGACACTATGACATGGCAGCCTCACTGTACACAGTTGTTGTGAATCAGCTACACAAATGTCAACAACCTCAGGTAAAATATTTACATGTTCCATCTTCTGTAGCAAAAAGTGACATATGAGCCGTGCCATGAGAAAACCAACATAGTGGGTTTGCGACCAGCATGGATCCAGACCAGCCTGCGCATCCGCGCAGTCTGGTCAGGATCCATGCTGTTCGCTTTCAAAGCCTATTGTAATTAGAGAAACTGTTAGCGAACAGCATGGATCCTGACCAGACTGCGCGGATGCGCAGGCTGGTCTGGATCCATGCTGGTCGCAAAGCCACTATGTTGGTTTTCTCATGGCACGGCTCATATACACTGTAGTGTAAAGAGAAGTGAAGGGACTACCATCTGATTTCAGTAAAATGTTTGACTGTACACAAATATAAATGCTCTCTCACATGTGCTGAAGTTCAGCTTCCAGTTGCTGTGTCCGCTTTACAGACTATATTTTTTGGAAATTTTCTCTTATGGTTTACATGAACTGATGATGCATAATATGCAAGCACCTAGTTGCAAAATCCAGGTCACACTGGAGGTAAGATATATGTCCTCATTACTCTTGCATGCATCAATCAGGATGATAAATGGATTTTAATAGGGAATCAGTCCAGTTGATTTTCCCTTTACGATAACATGCGAGATACCAAGTTAAACTATTGTAATAAACTATGATAAAATGAGTTAGTTATTTAGTTGACTCTTAACTGACTATAACTTTTGGCCCATGTTTGACTTAGACATTTTTGAAAGTGTCTATTGTGAATGTTTTTGAGTCTGTCAAGTTGGCTAAGTAAGAAAATCTCAGAAGTACCACTCTAAGTGTTTAATCTCTCAGCTGAATGTAGGGAACTTTTGTCAAAAATAGAGGGAAATGTGGTAGAATTTCGGCTTTGGCCCTAAAAATTCACCAGAAAAGGATCAGTTACTAGTAATAATAGTTAGCACTGATGAGAAAACACTGTTCAGGTTCATTCATAACAGTGTAACACTGAATTTAACATTAACCCTAACAAAACAATCTATTTTCAGCCACAGTTGATAAAGATGTTTGAGAAGTTGGTAGATTGTTACATAGAGCAGGAGAAATGGACTGAGGCTACACAGGCTGTAGTAAAGGCCTTCACTGCAGTAGAAGGTGATATACTACCAGTAGCCATTATCTGGACCAGGTTGAAGAAAGATGCAAGCTCTAAAGATGAAATATTCCAGTCTTTGTAAGTGGATTCCTGATCTGTTTGGATCTGATATGTGATGATGTTTTCTTTCAGGTTCATTTGAATCTTTAAGAATTGTTTCTAGAACAGAATAGAGTTTTATATTTGCTCCAAGGTCTCAGACCCATGCAAACATATTTGCAAATTCAGTGAGCACAAAATTACAGCATATGTACACTCAGGTAAGGAGTAAACGCAACAGCTGATGTCAAATACATGTAGCCTCTTAACGTTTTAATTATTAAACATTTAAATTTCTCTTAAACAGAGTATGCATTTAATTTGATGTAAACCTCATTTTTAGCTCGGCTGATTTTTGAAAAGAATCTACGAGGTATTTTCATCACTTGATCGTCGGCGTTGGTTAACATTTTTGTTTAGGTCCACCTTTTCTCAAACGCTGTAAGAGCTACAGCTTTGCAACTTTGCACACTTGTTTATCATCATTAGGGGACTATGTAGGCCAAGAACTATTACTTTGATATGCATTTTGTCAAAATTATGGCCATTTTTGTACTTAGAAAAGCTTTTTGGTTAAATTTTTTGTTTAGGTCCATCTTTTCTCATCTTTTCTGTATAAGAGATACAGCTTTGAAACTTTGCACACTCTTTTATCATCAAACTGTGTAGGCCAAGAACGATAAATCTGACCTGCATTTTGTAAGAATTATGGCCCGTTTTGTACTTAGAAAATTTGAGTTTCTTGGTTAATATTTTTGTTTAGGTCCACCTTTTCTCAAAAGCAATAACAGATACAGCTTTGAACCTTTGCACACTTGTTTATCATCGTTAGGTGACTATATAGGCTAAGAACCAAAACTCTGATCTACATTTTGTCAAAATTATGGTCCTTTTTGTATCTGAAGTATAACTATTTTCTTACGTATTGTCCAGCACTTGCAGACGAGCGAAGGCACCCATAGGCAGTGCTCTTGTTTATAGATACAAATATATTATATTATCTTATTGATGATTGGGAACTTAGCTTTCCTATCTTTCCCCTTGGCTGAAAGTCAAGAGTTAAATTGATGAATGGGTGCATAGATCATCTGCCCTGGACAAGCTAAAATGATTGGTTGGTGCATGCAATAAGATTGAAGTTAAATTGACATTTGTTTTCATTACTTTCAGGACATTAAAAACTGTTATTGAAAGTTCCGGTGTGGAATTGAAGGGTGTGACATGCAGAAAATTGTTGATAGTAGAGTACGAAGCCTGGAAATTGTATTCAAGGTTAGTTCTGTAATTGCTTAATGTCTGTAAGGTTAGTTCCATAGTAGATATAGGTTAGTGACTGCCAATACAGTACAAAGCCTGAAAATTGTACTAAAATTTATTTTTAGCTCATCTGATTTTTTGAGAAAAAAATGATAAGTTATTGTCATCTCTTGATCGGCATCGGCGTTGCCTGGTGAAGTTTTATGTTCAGGTCAGCTTTTCTCTTAAACTATCAAAGCTATAGTCATTATCCTCATTGAAAAGGAGATGGTATGATAAGGCTAGCAGGCATTAGATGGTCTGTGTAAACATAATTTAGTATTCTGTTTTTAGCTCACATGTCACAAAGTGACAATGTGAGCTTTTGTGATCACGCAGCGTCCGTCGTCCGTGCGTGCGTGCGTCCGTGCGTGCGTCCGTGCGTGCGTAAACTTTTGCTTGTGACCACTCTAGAGGTCACATTTTTCATGGGATCTTTATGAAAGTTGGTCAGAATGTTTATCTTGATGATATCTAGGTCAAGTTCGAAACTGGGTCAACTGCGATCAAAAACTAGGTCAGTAGGTCAAATAATAAAAAAACCTTGTGACCTCTCTAGAGGCCATATTTTTCATGGGATCTGTATGAAAGTTGGTCAGAGTGTTTATCTTGATGATATCTAGGTCAAGTTCGAAACTGGGTCAACTGTGATCAAAAACTAGGTCAGTAGGTCAAATAATAAAAAAACCTTGTGACCTCTCTAGAGGCCATATTTTTCATGGGATCTGTATGAAAGTTGGTCAGAATGTTCATCTTGATGATATCTAGGTCAAGTTCGAAACTGGGTCAACTGCGGACAAAAACTAGGTCAGTAGGTCAAATAATAAAAAAACCTTGTGACCTCTCTAGAGGCCATATTTTTCATGGGATCTTCACGAAAGTTGGTCAGAATGTTCATCTTGATGATATCTAGGTCAAGTTCGAAACTGGGTCATGTGCCGTCAAAAACTAGGTCAGTAGGTCAAATAATAAAAAAACATTGTGACCTCTCTAGAGGCCATATTTTTCATGGGATCTGTATGAAAGTTGGTCAGAATGTTCATCTTGATGATATCTAGGTCAAGTTCGAAACTGGGTCAACTGCGATCAAAAAGAAGGTCAGTAGGTCAAATAATAAAAAAACCTTGTGACCTCTCTAGAGGCCATATTTTTCATTGGAACTGTATGAAAGTTGGTCAGAATGTTCATCTTGATGATATCTAGGTCAAGTTCGAAACTGGGTCAACTGCGGTCAAAAACTAGGTCAGTAGGTCTAAAAATAGAAAAACCTTGTGACCTCTCTAGAGGCCATACTTGTGAATGGATCTTCATGAAAATTGGTTAGAATGTTCACCTTGATGATATCTAGGTCAGTTTCGAAACTGGGTCACGTGCCTTCAATAACTAGGTCAGTAGGTCAGATAACAAAAAAACCTTGTGACCTTTCTAGAGGCCATATTTTTAACGGGATCTGTATGAAAATTGGTCAGAATTTTTATCTTGATGATATCTAGGTCAAGTTCGAAACTTGTTCAACTGTGGTCAAAAACTAGGTCAGTAGGTCTAAAAATAGAAAAACCTTGTGACCTCTCTAGAGGCCATACTTTTCAACGGATCTTCATGAAAATAAGTCAGAATGTTCACCTTGATGATATCTAGGTCTTGTTTGAAACTTGGTCACGTGTTTTTAATAACTAGGTCAGTAGGTCAAATAACTAAAAAGCCTTGTGACCTCTCTAGAGGCCATATTTTTCATGGGAACTATATGAAAATTGGTTTGAATGTTCATCTTGATGATATCTAGGTCAGGTTTGAAACTGGGTCAACTGCGGTCAAAAACTAGGTCAGTAGGTCTAAAAATAGAAAAACCTTGTGACCTCTCTAGAGGCCATACTTTTGAATGGATCTTCATGAAAATTGGTCAGAATGTTCACCTTGATGATATCTAGGTCTTGTTCGAAACTGGGTCACGTGCCTTCAATAACTAAGTCAGTAGGTCAAATAATAAAAAATCTTGTGACCTCTCTAGAGGCCATATTTTTCAGTGGATCTTCATGAAAATTGGTTAGAATTTTTATCTTGATGATATCTAGATCAGATTCAACACTGGGTCACATGAGCTCAAAAACTAGGTCACAATATCAAATAATAGAAAAAAACGACATCATACTCGGTTTAAAACTGGGTCATGTGGGGACAGGTGAGCGATTCAGGACCATCATGGTCCTCTTGTTATTGTACAGGAGACGGTATGATACAGAATACCACATATTTTGTGAGTTGTTGGAAACTACCCAGACACCTGCACAGAAAGCCGAGGCTATGGTCGCCCTTGCAACTACCATGTGTATAACTGGTGGCACATACAAAAACATGTAAGACATTTTTAATGTGTGCATCTTTTCTGTTATGTCTATGTGTAAAATTTTGCTTTCAGCTCCTTATACAGTCAAAGCTTTACTGTTGTCAAAATTCGTGTTCTTAGCAACCTTACTGAATCTTTACTAGTTTTTGAGTAATTTGTGTTGTGAATAAAATTAAAATGTTACTTATTTGCTTTTTTGGTTTGTTAAGTGGGACCTAACACTTGTCTGTTTAGTTGTAATCAGGATTCATTTCTTTCAGGTCGGCTGGTGAGATGTTAAATAAAGCTATAATTGCACTGGACAAGAATGGCACAAGCTCCGAGAGAATACTTGCATTGGCTAACTACACTAAATACGCCCTCTTACACGAAGAAGCAATAGAGGTATAGTTGTTGAATTATAAGTACATAGGCAGTACCTTTTTTGCCATCAGACTCACCCTTTGATATCAAAACACTAATTTAAAAAACGTAATTTAACATCATAAGGGAAAACATTGTTAGAATTGGTCATATTATATGTTCGTTTAACTTTTACCCTGCTAAATTTCTGAAATGGACTGGTCCATCATTCAATTTGGGCGATAGTATTAAATATTCGAAGGGGTGTTCACTGAAAATTTACTGACTGAATAGCGAACAGTGCAGACCATGATCAGACTGCACGGATGTGCAGGCTGATCTTGGTCTGCACTGGTTGCAAAGGCAGAATCACTTGCCGCGAGCAGGCTAAGGGTTAATTAGGCTGAGCAAGGTTTTTCCAAAGTATTTAAGTTATGCAGTGGCATTCATTTAGCCTAAGGGATGTCTCTGGCCTGATTGTTAAAGTCACTGACTTCATGTAACTTGACACACACAAGATCAAGATGGCTTACAGAAGCTCGATGATTCCACTTTGGTATGCAGATAATGCCTGGAGAGGCACCTTGGGTCTTCCTCTACCATCAATAGCTTGACCACACCTGCCATCTTTTCCAAAATATCACAGGACTTTCATGCTTTTGAACCACATTCTTGATCACATAAGAATGGAAGCATTTCTCCCAATTTATCATAGACACTTCTGTGTCAGATCCCAAGAATCAGGCTGTTAAAAGTCATATATATGTACAGAGTTGAGCAGGTGCTCTGGGCAAAGTATTTATATTTCAGTTGTAATTTTGCAAATAATTTATTCGTCCTCTTACAGTTCATGAAAAACGAGAATGGAGAACTCTTATACTTCGGGACCGGAGATCTCTCGGCAAACTCGAGGTTTACTCTCCAACAAGAGCAGGATAATCTCCCTTTCCTCGTACGAGCAATCGAATTGTGGGAGAAAAGTCTGGCACACAAGAGTCAGAAATCCTCCAAAGGTGGAGAAAAAGTGTCAAAGGAAACAACTATATCTAAAGAGAACTTGTTTGGACTAGAACATCATATAGATAACCTGATTATGTGTGGTACTAGGCTCATAGCAATGAAACAGGTAGGTCATTATTTGCACCTGTGATCAACAAAACTTTCATTTTGTTACTTTAATATTACTTTGTCTTCGTCCTGGGGCTTTCGTGGTTGAGTGAATCGCTTGCCCGTCACAGATGTGGGTTCGAAACCTCACTTGGGGTGTAGAATTCTTCATTTGAAGATGTGAGGAAGCCATCCAGCTTCCTACAAAAGGTCAGTGGTTCTACCAAGGTGCCCGCCTGTGATGAAGTAGTGCCGGAAGTGGCACCTGGAAAAGTTGCCACATGACCAAAATTGAGAAATTATACCAAACAAAAAAGAAATTATATAAATTAAATATTTTATTTGATATGTATATATATATAAACAGATCTGGAAAACATTTCTAATTGTCCTGTAACAGCTCATTTATTTTATAAATAAAAGAAGAGGGATTGCTGATGCAAAGAAATGAAGTATGATGCATTTCAATCATGTTATAATGTTTATTTTTAGCCTCAGCTGGCTTTAAGGGCCCTACAAGTAGTAAAGGACCAGTTACCAAACCTTAAAGACTCAAAGAGGGCCTTAGATCTCTCGCTCCAGGTGACGCGGTCCCTCATGTTGCTAGGCCGGTACAAGGAGGCGGAGTCTGTGATTGACGGCACAGGAGATAACAAGAAACAAACGAGGCCAACTAGTATGTCACTGCTCATGTCAGAGCTCTACATGTTCATTGGAAAGGTTTGTTTCTACATTATAATTCAAGTTGTACATCATTGTTCCTGTCTGTATCATGGTTCCTGTATACATTGTTGTTCCTGCATGTACATGTATTGATTGAATTTTTATGCCCCTAAAGGTGGACACATTAAAATTGCACTGTCCATCCGTGTGTTTGTGTGGGCATCCGTCCATGTAAATCTTGTCTGGGCTGCCATTCATAAAGGGATTTTGAAATAACTTGGCATAAATGTTCACCATAATAAGACAACATGTCATGTGTAAGACCCAGACCCCTAGCTTCAAGGTCAAGGTCACACTTAGAGGTCAAAGGTTAACTTATGACATATATGGATTCAGTATTGTGATATGTTCTGGCTTTTTGAGATCATGGAATACATTCAATTTTACTATAATGAAATTCTGTTGAAGCTGATACGTGGGGTGTTACATATTTCATTGTCTCTCATGAGGAGACTCGGTCAAACCAAGTCTGCTGTTACTTAACTTGGTTGCAAAGGATCTTGTTCTAGTTTTCTATTATTCATTATATGAAATGTTGCTGAAAACGACTTCAGATGCTACAAGAAACTATATTCTTGATATCTTACCTCAGGTTAGCATTTTTAGTGGCTTGCAGTTAAATAATTTCTTCATCGTTAGATATTATATACTTTTAAAGAATATTCTATTTCATGCAGAACACTACCATATTTAACCTTTAGCCTGCTTTCAGCAAGTGATTCTGCCTTTGCGACCACTGTTCGCTATTCAGTCAGTAAGTTTTCAGTGAACACCCCTTCAAATAGTAAATGGTACTGCCCAAATTGAATGATATGCCATTCCATTTTAGAAATTTAGTACAAAAATAATGATAAAGCGTAGAAATTAGGGATGGGAACGAATACTGAAATCAATATTCGAATATTCGGTTTATTTTAATGGAAGCTTTACATACTTATTAAGTGATTGGCATATACACAACGTATTCATTTGTTTAAAGCGTGGATCATCGTACGTAAAAAGGCCAAAAAATGTTTGATTCAGGTTACCCGGTCCTACCCTAGGCTAGCAAAACCTGCGGATCCTAGCGTTTTATTTCACGATTCTGTCAGTATAATCATGAACATATTTAACTAATTCAGTGTTTTAGCTTCAAAATGATACAAAAAATCAAAACTATTATAATTTAGACCATCGCAATTTTATCTAAAAATAGCAGGTTGTCCCAGTTAAACACGTGACGCGCTGTTGTATTACAGCTGCCATTTTGAAAATTTTTAATCGTGGTATAAAAAGCAAATAAGGCAGACTTAAACCTCCTTCAACATGAACTTATGCACCAATCATATGTTATTTCTTGATTTTAATATAAAGTACTACAAAATTTAATTAGAATACGGCCAATTGCGATTCTGCGGATGGTCAAAAACGTCGTACAAAATATTGTGAAAAGATCGACAATATCTACAAGTTTGGTGTTGTTTTCGAAAAAAAAAATTCTAAAACTTGTTACATAAAACAGGCGCCAATAAAAATGAACAAAAGATAAAAAGATATCACATTTACGCCTAATACAAACTGTTAATCCGTAGCGATGACCCCAGGTAATTATGCATTGCAATTTTCTTGTTAATTGGACATCTTTTGACATGCATCTGACACATTGACGCCTGTTGCAAACTGTTAATCCGTAACGATGTCCCCTGCCAATTATGCATTGCCATTTTCTTGTTAATTGGGCATCTTTTGATACGCGATAAACAAACATGACATGGTTTTATTCTGTAGAATTAGCATGCTCATACTGCCCAAAATCAATGATAATTATTTTGAAAAAAAAATATACAATAATTTACGAATATTCGAATTTTATTTTCATATTCAAATATTCGTCCGGTTTTCGAATATTCGAATATTCGTTCCCATCCCTAATAGAAATGAAATTATGAGATAAAAAATCTGCCTGTAAGTCGAGTAATACTATGGACGGATATAGTAACTATTTGATACATTTTGCAGAGAGACAAGGGACTGGAGATTTTACAGTCTGTGTTAGATAGTAAGGAATTTCTTGGAAAAACTCAGAAGATTTACCTAATGCAAGGAACAGCTAAACGTCTGCTATCAATGGCTCTATGTCTGCCTGGTGGTGATCACATGATTAATTCAACCAATCAGTATCTGCTTTATCTAGCATTTGAGGCGGTACAGTGTCATGTGACAGTTGTAAACTTCCTCACCCAGAATAAGTCTTTTGAAAAAAATTCAGGTAGGTTTTATGTGATTATGTTATATAACTAATTACTTTTTGTGATTCTGGTGTCTTACCTTTCCTTCATGTATTTACTTTGATTTTAATATGATTTTTGTGTTCCATTCCACCCACAGACATATATCTCAAGAAGTCTTTGACCTAGAGTCATGAAAATTTATAGAAATATTATTAAGCATGTGAAAATGTGTACCTTGGGTAGTCTTTTCTTGGCGGGGGTTAGGGGTGGGAACGAGTTGTGTTGCCCTTGTCTATCAGTCCGTCTGTCTGTCCAATTTTGTATCATTCATATCTCAAAAAAGTATTTGACCCAGAGTTGTCAAACCTCAAAGGATTGTTATTCAGCACAGGAAGTTGTGCACCAGGGGTATGAATTTGATCTCACACAGCCGGACATGAGTTATGGCCCTTGACTTAGACAAGAGTATGCATAAAAAAGGCCTAAGTTTGTGTCACATGTATCTCAAAAAGAATTTGACAAAGTAATATGAAACATTACAAGAATATTATTCATCATGTGAAGTTGTGCACCTAGGGTTTTGTTAGAGATAGCACTTAGCCAGGCCAAAGTTGTGGCCCATTTCTTTGTCAAAAATATGCATAAAAAGGCATAAAAGTTGTGTTGCACATATCTCAAAAAGTGTTTCACCTAGGGTCATGAAACATCATAGGAATATTATGCAGCATGTGAAACTGTGCACCTGGGACTACGTTTTAGATTTCTTTAAGTTAGACCAGAGTTATCGTCCTTGATTATCAAAAGTATGTTTAAATTGGATACAAGTTTGTGTCGCATGTATCACAAAAAGTATTCCGATTTAAGAGTCATAAAACTTCATGGGATTGTCATATAGCATGTGGATTGTGCACCTGTTGTTTTATTTGAGATTTTCCTCAACCAGACTAGAGTTATGGTCCTTTACTTAGAAAAAAATACTTATAAAGTGCTTGAAAGTTTGTGTTGCATAGATCTTATAAAATAGTTCACCTAAGAGTCATGAAACCATGTAGGAGTATTATCCAGCATGTGAATTTATGCACCTGAGTTTTGTTTTTATGTCACTGCAAAACCAGAGTTAATGCCCTTGACTTAGTCAAAAAATAAAAAGTTTGTGCCCCATGTATTTCAATAAATACTTAACCTAGAGTGGTAAAACATAAGAGGATTGTTTTATAGCATGTGAAGTTATGCACCTGGTGTTCTTTTTGGGATTTCATACAGCTAGACCAGAGTTATGGTCCTTCACTGAGTGAAAAATACACATGAAGTTCTTAAAAGTTTGTGTTGCACACAAATTAAAAAATATTTCTCCTAGAGTTATGAAATCATATACAGTGATAGGAGTTGGGGGCACCTGTGTCCTATAGACACACATCTAGTTTTATTTTGGATTTTATGATGTTTTGTAGTATCCTTAGCCTCACCCCACCCCACCGGCACCCCAACCAAAAGGTGATGTGAAAGTTTAGTTTGTCATGCATTGTCAACAAGTAACATATGACAGTAAGACTGCAGTACAGTGCTTTAGGGTATAGAGGATAGATTGATAAATTTTATATTTAGACTTGAATTATTGTATAAATTTTCATATCATTCTTTTACTGGCATGCAAACAGATATTCTGACATACATTTTAAATATTTGCTTGTTGCGTTATTTTTCATGTGTCATCAAATGTAAAATAAAGTTGTCCCCTATAGACTAAATCAGTGTATATGTAAAAAACGTCAGTGAATGAAAAGTATTTGATAGAAATTTAAAAAGCTGAATGTTTCTGAAAAGAGAATACATTATTATTCTGATTTATAGTAAAGAAATCTTGGAAAGTTTGTTAAGATGTGGATTTTAAACTAATAATGGAAAAAATGACCAAAACTATCCTGTACACCCTAAATCAGCTCATATGTAAACAATGGCTAGGAGAGAAAAAGCACATGCATTTCTATGAAATGCTGAATGTTTTAAGAAGAATAGATGTTTTCTGCCTGATATACTGATAAAAAAATTACTGTTTTCATTTCTTTGAATTGGAATGCAGGAAAAATTAGTAAGCTATCCGCTATACCCTAAAGCACTGTAAGTGTGGTTGCTGGCCGTCCTGTTAGTATTTACTAGTTTTAAAAGTATAGCTGATGTTAAAATTTCACCTTTCAGATAAGTGGTTAATACTGAATGAAATCCTGTCATCCCTGCTGCATCTGTGTCAGTTATGTAGATTTATTGGTCTACCTCGAGAAGCTCTTTGTTACCTCAAAGCTGGACTCAATATATCACAAGGTCAAGGTCTTCCTAGATGGTGAGTATCTTATTAGCTCATCTGATTTTTTGAAAAAAAATCATGAGTTATTGTCATCACTTGAGCGGTTGTCGGCGTCGGCGTTGCCTGGTTAAGTTTTATGTTTAGGTCAGCTTTTCTCCTAAACTATCAAAGCTATTGCTTTGAAACTTGGAATACTTGTTCACCATCATAAGCTGACCCTGTATAGCAAGAAACATAACTCCATCTTGCTTTTTGCAAGATTTATGGCCCCTTTTGTACTTAGAAAATATCAGATTTCTTGGTTAAGTTTTATGTTTAGGTCAACTTTTCTCCTAAACTATCAAAGCTATTGCTTTGAAACTTGGAATACTTGTTCACCATCATAAGCAGACCCTGTACATCAAGAAACATAACTCCATCTTGCTTTTTGCAAGATTTATTGCCCCTTTTGGACTTAGAAAATCAGTTTTCTTGGTTAAGTTTTATGTTTAGGTCAGCTTTTATTCTAAACTATCAAAGCTATTGCTTTAAAACTTGCAACACTTGTTCACCATCATAAGTTGACCCTGTATAGCAAGAAACATAACTCCGTCCTGCTTTTTGCAAGATTTATGGCCCCTTTTGGACTTAGAAAATATCAGATTTCTTGGTTAAGTTTTATGTTTAGGTCAACTTTTTCTCTTAAACTATCAAAGCTATTGCTTTGAAACTTGCAACACTTGTTCACCATCATAAGCTGACCCTGTACAGCAAGCAACATAACTCCATCCTGCTTTTTGCAATAATTATTGCCGCTTTTGGACTTAGAAAATCATTTTCTTGGTTGAGTATTATGTTTAAGTCAACTTTTCTCATAAACTATCAAAGCTATTGCTTTAAAACTTGCAACAGTTTTTCACCATCATAAGTGGACACTGTACATCAAGAAACATAACTCTATCCTGCTTTTTGCAAGAATGATGGCCCTTTTTAGACTTAGAAAATCATGGGTAGGACAATATTTCTATTACACAAAAAAAATCAGATGAGCGTCAGCACCCGCAAGGCGGTGCTCTTGTTCATTGATATGTTAAAGGTACCGTGAAATCATTTTGTTCACCTAGGACAAATTTTTGCTTAACGGTATTTTGCAGAACTATTTGTTCACACTTTTGTAACCATAGTGTTGTTTTACAACAATTATTAGTTGGACTGCCATATTAGTTATTTAAGTCTGCGAAAAACTTGTCTTTTGCCGTTTGCGAGGAATTTCATGCCAGCGAATTCAAATGTTTTCACAGTAAATGAAAATCACCCAGCACTTAACATTGGTTGAAATACCAGTTAAACCAGCAATTGAATTTTGATTGTAAGCAGTTGTGATCCAGCTGCTACTGACTAGAATACTTCCATTTTAAAAGTTATTCTCACAAAATATTCAGTTTGGGCAATATCATTTATTATTTGAAGTATTCAATGAAAAGTTAACTGACGAATAGCAAACAGTGGAGACCATGATCAGCCTGCATGGCTGATCTTGGTCTGCACTGGTCGCAAAGGCAGAACACTTGCTGACAACAGGCTAAAGGTTAAAGAATGCATTTATATGCTAATACTAACCTATCCCTAGATATATAGTTTTGCACTTCCCCTGTTGTGCTGATAATCATTTAAAGTATACTGTCATTATGTATTGATGGGTTGTAATAGCATTCACTGACATATTAAGTAACTAGTAATGTCTTCTGTTTTATACATATAGTTATTCAAAGGGTATGTCTGAATTGTTTACACTATGTAGGTCCTGTGAGTTTTTGATGGAGATGCTTGGGGTACAGTCCATGGAAGCAGAATATGAAAAAGCACTGTCCACAGCTGAGTCTCTAGACTGCATTCTCAGCTCTGAAAACCAGTCAAAGGACATTTCACTGATCCAGTCAACAAAGGTGTGTAAAAGAAAGAGCCAGTCTACTGATGATCAGTTATGCAAATCAAGTGTATCTCAAGCTGAAAACTTTGGTTTCGAGGATTTAGCGACTTCTACTGTCAAACCCAGTGCTGGTTCACTAGATAAAACACCAGAAAGACTTTATAAGAAAGAAGAATTGGACAGTGAGAAAAAGAATAAAATGAAAAAATTGAAAGCTCCGAACTGCAGTTGTATGGTGGCAGACTGTGATCAATGTCCTGATTTAGTACGCCATAGACTGTGTATGAAAGCAGGAATTGTTCTGTCTGATTTTCTTGCTCAAACAGACATGAGAAGTGCTGCTGATATTTTATTGACAGACATGCAATCAAAATTTGAAATTTTAAGTGACATTTGTAGTGATTCTACCAATAGCTTGAATGACTTTGGACTCCCTAATGAAAAGTCCTTAGTGAAAAATGGCCATATACATGACCCCCAGTTGTTGTATACGTGTTTGGAAGCAGGTTGTATTAAAGCAGAGTCATATCTGCATCAGAAGGACTTTAATAAAGTACACCAGGTGTGGAAAACATTCCAAAACCTTGAAAAGTCTGGAAGCTTGAAGAATGTTCTTCATAGCAATATTTTGTTAACTAGACTGGCACTCTGTGATGCATCTGGTTATATGCTTTCTCTACATGAACCTCAGACAAAGTTGAACCAGTCTGAAACAGGAAGTAGGATAAACCAGTCAGATATTGATAAGAAAATGGAGGACACAACTCAGAAACTTGAAAACTTGTCGATAAAACCAAGAAGGAAAGTGTCATTTGAAGGTGAAGATGAAAGTTGGACCATTACTGGAACATGTATGAAGATAGCAAAAAAAATTACAAAATTTGCAGAAGATATGATGTCACCTGTGGCAAAGTCTGTCATGGATTCAGTGAACACACCAAAGTCACAGTTCATTGCTAAAAAATCTAAGGTAGCTTTAACTACACCTGCGACAAATAGAATGATGGTTCTAGAACAGCTGATGGCCAGTGATGAAGAAGATGATATGCTTGTTTTTCCAGAACCAAAACCTGTTACACCAAGAGTGGCACCAAAGTCCTCAAAAAGTTCTAGAATAAAGTCCAAGTGCAAAACTGAACCAAGAAATCCAAGCAGTAAAAAGCCAGCATTTACAATAGCAGAAGATCCTGTTGATGAAAAAAGTATTGCTTGTAAATTGAACTTTCCTGCTCAGACCAGTGATGATATGTCAGGTAGTAACACTGTAGATAATTCTCATGTCGAACAAATAAAGAGGAAACCTAGAAAAATGAAAAAGGAAAAATGCAGTTCCACATCAGCTATAAATGACACGGAAGGACAAACTGATGAAGATGTTGATAGTAAAGATAAAACAAGAAAATCTGGAATTCCAAAAAGATCTGGAAGAAAACCAGTTGGTGATAAAATAAAGAATGTTGAAAAGAGTACTGAAAATAGTATAGTTATGCTTAATGCTGATGAAAGTAATAAAACTGGAAACAGTATTAATGTCTTGAGGGAGAAGGGAGCAGATGGTGATACTGGTCAATTGGAAAAACTAAACAGTGGCCTTAATCAAATAAAAAATGATGTGTTTGATTTTGGACTTGAAGCTTCTCCAGTTGTTGCTAAGGTATCAAAAACAGGAAGGGGAAAGCAAACAAAGGGATCACAAAGGGGCAAGAAAGCAAGTGGTGTGCCAAGAAAACCAAGTAATGAGGATGAGCAGAATGTGTGTATGGAAGTTGATAATAAGGAAAATGAAAGTATACCAAAAGCTAAAACTAGTTCTAGGAGAGGAAGACCAAAAAGGGGCCCTGATAATACAGAAATGGTTAGAAAGAACAGTGATGAATTAGATGAATGTGAATTAGAAATTTCTTTAGAAGAGTTAACTTTAGATGATGATAGATATTCAGATATTGGTGACAATGACACAGAAAGAGCAAGAGACGTAAGTCTTCCAGAACCTGTAATAGAACAAGGAGAATTAGTGGTAGGACAGTTAGATGATATAGAAGTTAAATTAGACATTGATTTAGAACCAATAGAAATCATGAGAGGAGAAACTGTTCCAAAATCCAAAGCTGGTAACAAGTCCAGGAAACGTGGTAAAGCAGTAGCAGCAAAGGCTGATGATGCTTATGAAGAAGATACTGTTGGAACTACTGAAAGTAAGAAAGAGGAGGGTAGTTCAAGTGGAGAAGACAGCCATGATACCAGTAGAACTGTGGAGAAGATGCGAAGTGGACGTCTAGCCAGTATGAATGAACTCACTCATATGGACTTGATGGATGAGCCAAGGGTATCCTGTGTAGAAATGGATGCATCAGGTAAAGTTTTCTTCTGTATTTCTACTGGAAAATGTTGAAACTTTGATCTTGTTGGATTAATAAGGTTGGAAACAGCTGTATTAAAGAATGAAAGTTTCTTTATGAAAGCTATGATCTGAAATGATTTGAACTTCCATCTGTTAGCCTGAGTTACAAGTTTAAGATTTAGAAACATTTTGCGAAGATTTAGATTATTTACTGTGGTATTTTATAACAATAAAGCAGAGATTTGTTATAATTCATTTACTAAATAATATTTGTTATTTCTGTTTGTTAGAAGACAGATCGCCATGTGGTTCAGATATCATATCCGCGTTGGAATGTTTGTATGAAAGGCTGTGTAAGTTTCCTCCAAACCCTCAACACTCGGATGTTTGCCACATGTTAGCTCTCCACTACCTCGACACTGACCCACAGAGGGCTGCCTTCCTGCTCAGTGATGCCATGGCAGTTACATTCAGACATCAGGTCTTATTGAACTTGGGCAGGAAAGCAAAGTAGGTTGTTAGACTTACATTTAAGTTTTAAATAGTTGACAATGTGTTCTTCCTCAGGACCATTAATTCTGATATACGTTGTGCAATTGACTGTTAAATGCACATTAGTTATTTGTAGAGATTTATTTCAAAGGTTGTGTTGATTCAAGAAATCATATCCTTACAAACCAACTACTTTTGTTTAACATTTGAAATCAATGTACTAGTATTCACCTCCAACCCAAACCACATTGGGGGCCTCCGTGGCCGAGTGGTTAAGGTCGCTGACTTCAAATCACTTGCCCCTCATCGATGCGGGTTCGAGCCTCACTCGGGGCGTTGAATTCTTCATGTGAGGAAGCCATCCAGCTGGCTTACGGAAGGTCGGTGGTTCTACCCAGGTGCCCGCTCGTGATGAAATAATGCACGGAGGGGCACCTGGGGTCTTCCTCCACCATTAAAGCTGGAAAGTCGCCATATGACCTATCATGTGTCGGTGCGACGTTAAATCCAACAAATCCAAACCACGTTGTTTTTTGCAGATAAGGTAAAATAATTTCTAGCAACTATTGTGCCATATATATATTTTTTTCTAATATCAAAGACAGGCTAGTCCTCTACTCAAACATGCAAGTAAAATTTTGCTGACAAAAACAGATACAGGAACTAAGAAAGTTCAAAAGTTTATTAGATTAAGTAGAAAACAGGTATTATGGGTCATAGCAAAAACTCTTTTTATCTGTAAAATATCAGATTTTAGTAGATTATATGTTTGTCATGAACAAAGTAATATGATTTTGGTATATTTTAGGAGAGAATCGAAAAGCAGTTGTGCATCAGTTAGCAAGGCAGGCCATGTTCAAGATGGTATGTTGTTCAGTGGTGATGATCTTAAACTGAGTGACATGGTCAAGTCTATCCCTGAAGGTAAGATGTATCATTGCTGTATCTCATATATTCTTATTTCATTGCCTGTAAGGTCACTTAGACCCACTGAGATATAGATGATATTTATTTGTTTCACTGAAAGATTGAAATATCTTTCACGAATGAATACGAGATGCAATATTTTCACTAGTGGCATAACCACAAGTGAAAATGTAAGATCTGGTACTCGGGAGTGAAAATTATTTTGAAATTACAATGTAAAACAAATTTTCATTTTTAGCTCGACTATTCGAAGAATATGGGAGCTATCCTCGTCATACAAATGTTAAAGTTTGCGTACCACCCCAAATATTTTCAAAGTCCATTGAGATATTGCTTTCATCTTTTGCATACTTGTTTACCATCATGACCCCAGTCTGTAAAACGGAGGAGGCAACTCTATCAAGCATTTCGACTGAATTATGGCCCCTTTTCGACTTAGAATAAATGTTAAAGTTTGCGTACCACCCCAAATATTTTCAAAGTCCATTGAGATATTGCTTTCATATTTTGCATACTTGTTTACCATCATGACCCCAGTCTGTAAAACAGAGGAGGCAACTCTATCAAGCATTTTGACTGAATTATGGCCCCTTTTCGACTTAGAATAAATGTTAAAGTTTGCTTACCACCCCAAATATTTTCAAAGTCCATTGAGATATTGCTTTGATATTTTGCATACTTGTTTACCATCATGACCCCAGTCTGTAAAAAGGAGGAGGCAACTCTATCAAGCATTTTGACTGGATTATGGCCCCTTTTCGACTTAGAAAATGCTTATTGTAATGTTAAAGTTTTACTCGTAGCTTATATTATACTATCAAGCACTGAGAGTAGTCGAGCGCGCTGTCCACTGACAGCTCTTGTATTTCATGTTTTGACTATATTTACTGAGCAAAATGATATTTAGCTCATTCGTGCTCAAGGTGAGCTTTTGTGATTGCCCTGTGTCTGTCGTCGTCAGTTGTCAACAATTTGACTGTTAACACTCTAGAGGTCACAATTTTGGCCCAATTTTAATAAAACTTGGTCAGAATGTTACCCTCAATAAAATCTTGGATAGATTCGATATTGGGTCACCTGGGTTCAGAAACTAGGTCACCAGGTCAAATCAAAGGAAAAGCTTGTTAACACAGGAGGCCACATTTATGGCCATATCTTAATTAAACTTGGTCAGAATGTTAATCTTGATGATCTTTAGGTCAAGTTCAAATTTGGGTCAGGTAGGTTCAAAAACTAGGTCACCAGGTCAGATCGAAGGAAAAGCTTGTTAACACTCTGGAGGCCACATTTATGACCATATCTTCGTGGAACTTGGTCAGAATGTTATTCTTGGTGATCTTTAGGTCAAGTTTGAATTTGAGTGCTAGAATAACTCGTATAAAACTCTAGAAGTCACATTGTCTAGTTGATCCTCATAAAACTTTGTCAAAATGTGTGTCTCAGACTCTCAGTTTTAATACATGTCGTATTTAGCCAAACCACTGCATCAGATTTGAACAAGTGATATAATTCCTATTAGTTTTTGATGAATTCCTGTCCCCACAATGTTGTTGTTTTTGACCTGTACTTCTGTTCTCAGTGAGTTTTAATGTACATATTGGTGTGTGGTACTGACAACTCAGTTGTCAGTTGTAAGTGTCGGGTTACCATGGAAACTGATGATTCTACATGTCGTATTTAGCCAAACCACTGCATCAGATTCGAACAAGTGATATAATTCCTATTAGTTTTATGGTGTGAATTCCTGTCCCCACAATGTTGTTTTTGACCTGTACTTCTGTTCTCAGTGTGTTTTAATATATGTACAGATTGGTGTGTGGTACAGTTGTCAGTTGTAAGTGTCGGGTTACCATGGAAACAGATGATTCTAACAAGATTTGTGAAAGATGAAGAGCCAGTTATACTGAAGCTACCAGGTTTCTCATCCCCACAGGTATGCTTTTACTTACTTCACTGCACATGTGATAGTAAAGAGAGAGTTTTGAGGCTTGATTATTTTAATTATTATTTTGAAACGATACTTCAAAGGAAAAATACAGTAGAAGTTTGTTCACTCGAACTCGGATTATTTGCACAAAACCCTTTGTTTGAACTCATCGTCAGTCTGAACAGAACAAACAGGTTAGACTAGTACAGAAGGTAAAAGGAAGTTCATTGTCAAAAATGTCCCATGTTCCTTATAAAAGCAGTATTGATTGCGTGTTGTTACCTGTTGACAGGGACGTCACATCTTGAAGGACTTCAGTACCCTGTTGGAACAAAATGCAGATAGTGCCAAGATAGAATCAACAACAGAATGGTGGAGTACTCGACGTAAACTCGATACAGACATGGAGGCAAGTAGTTCATTAATTTATTGGTCTGTAACGGATACTCAAGTTTGTGAAATGTTTCACAGAGGAAATGTGTTATCAAAAATTATACTGGAAGAGTGGTTTCGTAACACTTCAGACATAACCAAATTGCTTCCCTTTGGAGGATATTATCAGTTTAAAAACATCCGAATTTTAAAGGTGTTATATCAAGCTGAAATGAATTGGAGAAAGGGACAGAAAAAAAGAGTACACATTATAACTGTAATATATTTTACAACATTTTACAGAACTTGGTTGACAGAATAGAGAAACATTGGCTGGGGTGTTGGAGATGTGCAGTCCTTCCTGGAGAATTCTCAGAGAAGACTCTTGACCTTGCCTGTAATGATGTCAACAAAATAACAAAGAAAGTGGTAACAAGAAAGGACATTGAGGTATATTTATTTATGTGTGATAGATAAAGTAGGTGTAGCATTTTCATTCCAAGAAAGCAGACTTTTAATCAAATCACAAACAATTTAGTCCTTTGACTTTCAGCTTCCATTCTGTGTGTATCAGGTGACTGCCTCAAAAAGAAGTTTTGTGATAAGATAAAATCAGTTTAGTTCTGGTAAAAATGTGTTCTCCGAGGCTGAGTTATTAAGGTTGCTGATTTCAAATCACTTGCCAATGTAGGTTCCAAACCTCGTTTTGTTGTAGAAATCTTCATGTGAGGAAGCCATCTAGCTAGCCTACAATAGGGTGGTGGTTCTAACCAGGGTCCTGCTTGTGTCTGAAAAAATGCCCAGAAAAGTACCTGGGGTCTTCCTCTACCATAAACTAGAAAAGTTGCCATATGACCTAAATTGTGTTGGTTTCGCTCTAAACCCAACATAAAAAAAAGTTTTGTTAAAAGAAGATATATAGAGATACACCTTGTATTCTGATTACAATATTTTCAGTTGCTGCTGTTAGCTCACAAGGCAGGGACAGAGAAGGAGATAGGACAATGTATAACTGATATCCTCGGTGTGCACAGTTCAAACATTGACAGCATTGTCTCTATACTCAAGAAATACTCCAACAAGGGTACAGACAAGAAAGATAACCAGCACAAAATCCTCATACTTGATAAGGTACTTTTGTAACTTAAACTTTAGTTATTTTTTGATGAAGGAATATTACTCTTTTAAATATAGCTATTTTGTGATTCAGCATACTTGAATGAACTGACTTGGGGGAAGGTGGCAGTTGTATTTTACAAACAGCTGTTGTTAGAATTCCATCCAGTTTATTTTTTTTTTTTGAAATAATTTCAGAACATATTGTATCATGTATTGCCAGCTGTAGAACTAATATTTATATGTCCATAACTGTTTAAATGGCTTTTAAAGTTAATCACCTGCTGCTTTATGTCCAAAACATTTTGGTCTTGAGATCAGAAACTGGCGTTTCCACAGCCGAGCTAGTAAGTTGCTAACTTCGAATCTTTTGCCTCATGTAGCTGTGGTTTCAAGACCTTGCTTGGGTTGTAGATTTCTTACATATGAGGAAGCATCCAGAAGGCTTACGGAAGGTTGATCCTTCTATGCAGATATCTGTCCAACATGGAATAATGCCCAGAGGGGCAGCTTGGGTTTGCCTCCACCATCAACAGTTAAAAAGTTGTAGTATGACCTATAATTGTGTCGATGTGATATCAGACCTAACAACATAAAAATTATATCAGAATCACCAAAAATCCCACAATAAGCCTATTAATTTCAGACTGTGCAACATCTTCCATGGGAGAGTATACCAATTTTATCGGACAAGTCTGTTTCCCGGATGCCTTGCCTGTCACACATGGTGACACAGCTTAACAACCTCCAAACTCAGAAGAAGTCGGTGTTTCTAAAGGGAGTTAATCCAAGAAATACATTCTATATTCTAAATCCAGACTCGGATTTGCCCAGGACACAGGATTTCTTCAAGGACTGGTTTGAAAGGTAAGGTTGCAGCCAGAGCTAGACATAATAACCATGCAAAATCTTACTGACATTTTGATGAACCTGTACCAAATTTTGTGTCTTAAAATTTGCCTGCTTTTCTACACTTAACTGGTGCAAGAGCATAAAATAGAAAAAAATAGTTTGAGTAGCAGTATTGCCAAATGTTTTTTTCATATTTTCTGGAATTCACAAAGGGGCCACTAAAACTTCATACTTAATTTTTGAAGTACTCGCATATGTATTCATGAAGAAACAGAATTTTCTTTGGTGTGCCAATCCACTAGATTAACTCTCATTAAACAAGTAAAATTTCTATTCATTTTATTTTGAAAAGTTGTAAATTTGTATAGTAATTCTACTTTACATCATATCAATGTACAAGTACTGGTGTTATATTTCAGTGAGAAAGGCTGGACAGGTGTGATTGGATGTCGACCTAGTAGTGAACAGTTTATAGATGCTCTCACTAACAAGGACTTTCTCATGTAACTATTTCATTCATTTATTTATCATTTATAAGGATTTATTACATAAAACTGCCCCATATTGTTAACTTTGAGCTGCCAAGTTTTACACTATTGGAGAAACAGTAATTATATCAGGTCTTTGACTAAATCACACACCTGTTTTCAGCTCAAATGTATATTTGGAAGTTGGTATCTACTTGTTAGATTAAGGTGCAGAACATGGTTACTTCAAAAATGCTTGACCTTTCAAACTTGTTTTTATACGTCCGTTTTGGAAAAAAATGGATGTATTGTGAGATGGTGCATCCATCTGTCTGTCAGTCCACTGCAGTGTGCAAAGTGCATAAACCAGGTCGGTATGTCAAAGGTCAAAGTCAGAAATAGAGCTCAAAGGTCAGATTTTTCCCTCATACTTTGTGTCTGGAGCATAACTTAATAACTATTCAAGGTATTGAATTCAGTCTTGGTCCATAGGTAGATGGCCATGAGATGCTGTGCAGAGCACATGAACCAGGTCAGTGAGTCAGCAGATTTTTACAACCAAAATCTGTTAACATCTGCTTTGCCTTCAAGAAAGTCATTTCACTGCTAGTCGTGAAATGGTAAACTAGTGTCTCCTTTCCAAATGCAGTTGAACAGTGTATATGACCCAAGCATTACTGTCATTTAGACATAGAAAAAAATCAGGGTGTTATGACCGTCAATTTATTGAAGTAATTATGTACAATGTTATACAAACAGTATGATAAATATTACAGATTTTGTGGTCATGGTAGTGGTGGTAGAATATTCTCCAGTGACGAGATAGAGAAGTTGACAGCGAGGGCAGTAACAATGTTGATGGGGTGTAGCAGTGGTAGATTACTGGTGAAAGGTCAGCTTGAACCATCAGGAATGATGATCAGTTATTTCCTGGCTGGCTGGTTAGTACAAGCAATATTTCTATGTTTATAAGAGTAACTTTACAGAGTGGATTTTTATTAATTGTTTATCTGGAATTTTTTGTATGTTTATAATGCTTTATTTGTAAATACAGTAAACCACAGGAGTCTGAAATTCAGACTCCAAAAGTCTATAAAAGAAACATTTATTTATATGTTTATTTTATATACAGGGGGTATATTTTTCTTTAAGAGAGACTTCAAGCTCCTTTGAATAAACACTGCTTATACCAATGTTAAGATGATCTTGAATTTCATATTGTTATTTGAGAAAATTGTTTCAATCTGAGAGCCCGCTCTGGCCAGAAATTACATTTCTTGAACTGGAAATTGTCTGTTTGAGATGGATAAAACATATTTTCAACATTCAAGTTTTTAATAAAAGCCAAACAAAGCTAAAGCTGTGTAAAATATATGAATTTTATATAATATGTACTTAATAATGTAATAAACCTAAAATTAAGAATGTCAGTTAAGATTTGTTTCTAACCTCAAATGCTGTTTCACAATTTGAACTTTGGGCATTTAAACTGCAAAGTTGCAGTCATTGAGAATATGTATCTTCCAGTTATATTTGCTACACAAAAGTGGCTTCTATTTGGCACATGACCAAGGTGACAAGTTGAAGGTTCATGTCACAGAGGTCAAAGATCAAATAGCTTAAATTCTTGTCCACTCTGTATCTTCGAGTTTCCTAAAATTTAATAGCATCATTTGTTAAAATGAAATAAGACCAAAGGTCAAGGTCATACATTGCTTAAATTTACGTCAGCTCCATATCTTCTTAACCACTGAAAGGATTTGCACTTTTTGCACTAAGTGTCGATACGTTAGCAGCCTTCGTATGAATTTCAATGTTATAGAAGTATTTCCTGATCTGATTTTCAGTCCAAGCATGGTTGCCAACCTGTGGGATGTTACAGATAAAGATATAGACAAGTTCACAGAGAATCTCATCAAAACATGGATGTCATCTAATCATGGAACATACCTCACAAAACTTGTGCAGAGTTCCCGTGCTGTCTGCAAGCTTAAATACCTCAATGGCCTTGCACCAGTTGTGTATGGGCTACCTGTGTTTATTAACAAAGGCAAAAAATAGGCACTAGATTTACTTATCCTGACATGACATAGAGACCTGGGCTATTCCAGTGAAGTATTTATACTGTATATGTGATCTGTTTTGTAAATCATGAGAGTTAAATGAAAAACAAGGTCCTGGATTTCCTAGATACTGCCTTTATGGGCAGTAAATTCTCAGTGCTAGGTGATAATTCTTATACATGTATTTAAAATAATAATTCTGGTAAATGTAAATAGATTTAGATGTATTTTTCAGTTGGGTTTAATATAATCAGTATTAACAGGTATGAATAAAACGCTGTGTGAAATATATTTTTGTGTAACATGCTTATTGCATGTATGGTCCAGTTTGAATTATTATTACTCAGTAATCAGGAAGTTACGTGTTCATTTGTCAACTACCATTTTATTTTTTATTATGAACTGTAATTAGTGTTAATGAACTTTCTTATTAAGATGTTCATTTGACATAATTTGTTGTATGTTAAAAAATATATAAATTGCCTGTAAAAAATCTTTTTTTTTTGTATAGTGCTATTATTTATATTGATGGCAGCTTGGAATGTAGTTTACTAATATGTAACTATAGTTACTGTATTAAACATTTTCTACCTTTTTCATGATACAGGCAGCATCAGTTGACTTTAGAAATGTGTTGTGTTTGTATGGAACACACTGTCGATATTCTTTGAAAACCTTGAATGTCGGTTTTGGTCACTTTTCAGGAGACGAATAAAAGACATTTCATTTTCAAAAACTTTCTGTTGGGTTTTGTTTTCTATTATTCATTTTAATTGTAAATGCTGTCATTGTCATTTTTAAGAGATTTTCTCTTTAATACTTCTTTCCTTTCCAGAGCTGACCTACTTAGCTCAGTAGGGAGAGCGCTGTCTCGCATTCGATCCCCAGGCATGTTCTCTGTAACAGTTTGATAAAAGACATTGTGACTGAAATCATTCATTCCCAACCTCTAATTCATATGGGGAAGTTTGCAGTTACTTGTGAAGAATAGATTTGTACTGGTACAGGATCCAGGAACACTTCACGGGTTAAACACCCGCCATTACTTGACTGAAATACTGTTGAAAAATGGCATTAAAACCCAAAACAAACTTTCCTTTTCATGCATTGCATTGTACATATATTATAGTTGCTCTGAAAAAAAAAAAACTCCAATAGTTCATGTTTTTGTAGTATTAAATAGCTGGTTTAGTTGGTAACATTTAGTACAAATTAAATGACAGGCATTTAATTGTATTTCTTACTGTAAATCATACATGTTTTTCAAAACTATGAAATACCAGCTTTACAATTTTGTTATTTACTCCAGTATTTTCAGACGATGAAACCCAGTTAGTTCAATGAGGGTAACACTACCTTTAGTTGAAAATCCTCTGAAACACAGATTCAAGGTTCTTTCTCATAAGTTATATAGGGATTTCTAATATATGAAAATCCCCGACTTTTCCGTTGGTTATCAATTTCTTTTGTCTTTTACAATAATAATGAAATGATGTACCGCCACTGATTATACAGGGAAGAATAATTACTAGATATTGTATTATTATATTGCCATTTTCTTTTCTAAGTAACTGGTGTATGTAGTAACTGTAAAACTATATATGATTTATTTTCATATTCAGAGATTGTGTAATGGCAGGGACATATGTTATGTAAAATCTTGTAGTTAGACAATGTATTGAAAAACTAATGTTTATAATGAAATGTCTTCTTGAATATTTGTCTAATTTTGTAACATGTTGATATAAATTGAAATAAAAATTGATTGCATGAAATAGCTGCAGTTCATTTTATCTTGTAAATAAAAATACACAACAATGTAAAGCTCACTTTGGAGTAAGCTATTTCACTTGTAATTTGGTATCACTACTCCATTAACACAGGTTAGCATGTGAACACTGCTGTTGTTTCTTATGGTTAACAGTTACCTTAGAAAATCAAAGTGAACATTGTTCATACCATTGTTGAGTTAATTTCAAGGTCAATTCTGTTGTTGGTTTTTAAGGTCAAACATACTTTGGTAAATTCTGTTTTGGTCAACAAGGTCAGCACTTTCAATAGAAACAGTGCTGTACATAAGTGCTTTGAAAAACAGCAAAGACTTCCTTTATCAAGGAAGTTTTAATTTCCTTCATTCTGCATTCAGCCTAGTATTAGTGTTAAATTCTTGTTCTTAATCTTATAATGGGACTTTGCACCATCTGAAAAATTGTTTGTAAACACAACTTTGGTATTTCTGTCCATGAACAACATTTTATGTTGGTTGAAAGCTGTTGTAAAAATGTTTTGCTCATATAAGTTTAAGTAAAATCCTAATGCCAGTTTTGTATATTAGCATGGACAAACCAGATACACAACGATATCCACTGCTAACTAAATATTGTGCAATAACGGCCAACATTTTCGTTCTCCATTTTTCACCAATTTACCTATAGCGGGATCTTGAAAATACTGGGCACGGCTCGTTTTTACTTGGACACTGCATGCATTTACTTGGGCACAGCATGCAATTTACTTGAAAGCCACTTTTAGGCAATACAGCAGTTCAAGTAGGAGAATTAGTCTGGGGAAAATATTTTAAAACAAGACCTTTAAGCAACTGGTAACTCCATCAAAAAGCACATAAATTATGTGTAACTAGGCTTTATACTTCTCATTTGTATGAAGTTTTCAGAGAAAAAACAAGCATTATAATGGTTCAGCTAAACTGGACTGAAAAATGATGACCATTAACACCTCCAAAACTTACACTGGAGTAGCCTTGTTACTGAACTTTCCTGCCCCATGTGGTTCTGGGATGATCTATGTATGAAAAGAATTGGAACCACTGCCTTACCCTTGCATGATCGTAAGAGGCGACTGATAGGGTCTTAACACTTGGTTTTGCTGTAACTCTGTGATTCCAGCAGGTATGCAAATTTTGATTCCATACCTCATGTTTTTATTTCGATGTAAATGAGATGTGAAACCAAAATTTGTAGTCCTGTTTGGCGCCATATAACCTATACTGTGTTTGTGCGCTGTAAAACCCAAATAAATACTGAACTTTCCTACACAGTTTAGTTGAAATCCAACCAGTTGTTCTTGATAAGTAGTCCTGATAACACTTGTAACAGATACCGGTAGACAGGGAAATGTGGGGATACAGTAATACAACAAGATATAAAGAACAACTTCTGACATATTTTATTATTAGCATTTTTATCACCGACAATTACTGTAACAATAATGGGATAACAATAACAAGCCAGATACTACTGCATATAATCATAACAGTTCACAAGATCTATCTAGCATCAGTTCACAAGATTCAGTTCACAAGATCTAGTAAACAGTTTACAAAATCTGGTCATCAGTTCACATGATCTAGCCAACAGTTTACAAGATCTAGTCATCAGTTCTCCTGATCTAGTCAACAGTTCACAAGATCAAGCCAACAGTTTACAAGATCTAGTCGATATATCCAGTCAATAATTCACAATATCCAGTTAATAATTCACAAGATCTAGTCAATAGTTCACACACTAGATGTAGCCAACAGTTCAAATGACCACGCCAACATTTACCAAGATCTAGTCATCAATTCATACAACCTATACAACAGTTCACAAGATCCATTCAATAGTTCACATGACCTGAACCACAGTTCACAAAATCTATTCAACAATTTACAAGATCCAGTCAATAGCTTAAAAAATCTAATCAACAGTTAATAAGATAGTTGAAAGTTTACAAGATCTAGTCAACCGTTCATGAACCTTGTCAACAGTTCACAAGATCCAGTCCTAAGTTCACAAGATGATTTTACACGAGTTAATTCTGTTAAGCAGCCAGCAACTGGAGCAACTTAATCAGACTGCAACAGGTAGGTGACTACTTCAGGTAATATATAATTAGAACAAAAAGTAAACTTGAGAAATGAGCTGACATACTGCTTAACTTAAGGCAAGTGTTTGCTTTAAACAGGTGGCCATTAAGATAGGTTTAGCTGCAAACTTAAAATCAGTATGACAATGGCTTAATCTCATTTTCATGTAACCATACTGACCCAGTCTGATTTCAGTACACAAATACTTAATAATCGGGTTCTTGTCATTGTTAGTAATTTGTTACTTCCCCTTGAGCGTAATTTCACTGTACAATTCAATGATGCCACATTTCTAGTGTTGTTACAGGTCAAAAGTTTGTTTAGAGAAATAGATGCAATAATGCGTATTTTGGAGAGACCTTTCTAATGATATACATAACTATCTTTAAGGCTTACTTACAACATTTCTTTTCATAAAACTTTATATGCATATGACACTTGTAAACATAAAGTATAGAATTTTGTCTCAAACGATACATTCTAAACATACAAAAACTAACTTACATTTCTGATTGCAGATACCGAAGATCAGTCTTATTTCCATTACGATTCTACATTATCACGTTTTTAAATAATACTGGTCCCTTTAGAAACAAACATAAAACAAGTATACAAAATATCAAAGCACATTTTAACCTTTAGCTTGCTGGCAGCATGTGATTATGCCTTTGCGACCAGTGCAGACCATGTTCTCCATTCAGTCAGTAATTTTTCAGTGAACACCCCTTCGAATAATAAGTGGTACTGCCCAAATTGGATGATGGACCAGTTCATGTTAGAAATTTAGTAAAAGGTTATTTCATTTTGTGCTTGAGCATCAGTTTTACAAAGTATTTCAGATATGCAAATATGGACTGTTAAGATAACAGCCACTTTAAATGAAAGACTATGGACTAATTTGCAAATCAACTGCCACACAGAGCATATACTTTGGCTGAGTTTCTGACTACATACTTCTTGAATGGTCACCATAAACTTTTAATCAGATGTTCTTATGGTGAAGTAAAAATGACAACCTCATGGGATTCAAAAGGCTTCTAATGCCTGAAAAAAACAAGAGCACCGCCTTGCGGGTGCTGACGCTCATCTGATTTTTTTTGTGTAATAGAAATATTGTCCTACCCATGATTTTCTAAGTCTAAAAAGGGCCATCATTCTTGCAAAAAGCAGGATAGAGTTATGTTTCTTGATGTTCAGTGTCCACTTATGATGGTGAAAAACTGTTGCAAGTTTTAAAGCAATAGCTTTGATAGTTTATGAGAAAAGTCGATTTAAACATAATACTCAACCAAGAAAATGATTTTCTAAGTCCAAAAGGGGCAATAATTATTGCAAAAAGCAGGATGGAGTTATGTTGCTTGCTGTACAGGGTCAGCTTATGATGGTCAACAAGTGTTGCAAGTTTCAAAGCGATAGCTTTGATAGTTTAAGAGAAAAAGTTGACCTAAACATAAAACTTAACCAAGAAATCTGATATTTTCTAAGTCCAAAAGGGGCCATAAATCTTGCAAAAAGCAGGATGGAGTTATGTTTCTTGCTGTACAGGGTCAACTTATGATGGTGAACAAGTGTTGCAAGTTTTAAAGCAATAGCTTTGATAGTTTAGGATAAAAGCTGACCTAAACATAAAACTTAACCAAGAAAACTGATTTTCTAAGTCCAAAAGGGGCAATAAATCTTGCAAAAAGCAAGATGGAGTTATGTTTCTTGATGTACAGGGTCTGCTTATGATGGTGAACAAGTATTCCAAGTTTCAAAGCAATAGCTTTGATAGTTTAGGAGAAAAGTTGACCTAAACATAAAACTTAACCAAGAAATCTGATATTTTCTAAGTACAAAAGGGGCCATAAATCTTGCAAAAAGCAAGATGGAGTTATGTTTCTTGCTATACAGGGTCAGCTTATGATGGTGAACAAGTATTCCAAGTTTCAAAGCAATAGCTTTGATAGTTTAGGAGAAAAGTTGACCTAAACATAAAACTTAACCAAGAAATCTGATATTTTCTAAGTACAAAAGGGGCCATAAATCTTGCAAAAAGCAAGATGGAGTTATGTTTCTTGCTATACAGGGTCAGCTTATGATGGTGAACAAGTATTCCAAGTTTCAAAGCAATAGCTTTGATTGTTTAGGAGAAAAGCTGACCTAGACATAAAACTTAATAAGGCAACGCCAATGCAGATGCTGACGCCGACGCCGACAACCGCTCAAGTGATGACAATAACTTATCATTTTTTTTCAAAAAATCAGATGAGCTAATAAGAGCTGTCAGAAGACAGCAATGCTTGACTATTCAACACCCTTGTCAAATGAATAAATATGAACACCCAAAAAGTGGCATAATTTTGTAAAAAAGCGAAACAGTTACTGAACCAAAGCAATGTAAGTCAGTTTATCACAGTGAATAAGTGTGTGAAGTTTCAAAGTACTCCCATAAGTGGTTACCGAGATACCAGCTTACATACAAAAACATAACCAAATCGATACACTGATGCCTTGCAGACAGCATCACGCAGATACCGACGAACAGGTAAGTCAGATAGATCTACTTGTTCTTCCATTAGTCAAGCTTAAAATGATCAAGCAATATTGCAAACCTACAGACATTGATTAACCTAAATGGAGAAGCACTTGTTCCATAGGGATATATTTCACCTTTGACAATATAGCATAAATTATGCAAATTAGCAACTCTTTACCAGTAACACTACAATATTTAAATATTGCAATTTAATAAATTAACTAAAATACATGTAAACATCAATCAAATTCATACATATTAGGTAACTGACTATTTGACACTACGGAACTATGATATGAATGAGACTTTGCCAACTTTCTTTTCTTTGATGACTTGGAACTACTTTTTCCGTGACGTTTTCTGGAACTACTGTGTGAATTACCTGGAATGATAGAGAAAAATTTAGTACAATGCAATTTATTGCATGAAATACATTTCAATGAAAGGTTGCAATCAGTTTTCACAAAGAAAAACTATTACAAAAGACTTTCACGGAAACACTTAGTGAAACTTTTATAAAGATAAAAGCTTCAGGAATTATAAAATTCATTTCTTTGACACTACTGCTGGGTGCGATTATTTTCATGTTTCAGGAAAATATTGAAGGACTTTCTACATCTATCTGAAAGCTTTACTGGATACTGTCAAAGTATAACATACTGGGAAATAAATAATTTTTTTGGTGGATTAATTCTCATGGATTTCACAAGTATGTTAATGTGTGCCAAATTTAAGGTAGTTCTGCACATTTGAATAATATTTTTCTAGAATGCAGAATTTGATTAAACCCCGATTTTTCAAAACTTCCGATTATACTTAGAAAATTCAGCAAATAAAAAAGATAGGGTCATGTGCTTGATTTTTTGCTAGACTGATTTGAAAAATTAGGACATCATGCAAGTTCTCATAATGGGAGCCTACGGGAAAATCACAATTTTCATAACATTTTCGCGAACATTTTTTTTTCTACAATGTAGATTTTAATGAAACTTCTCACAGTCGTATATAAACATATGACTGATAATATGGTGAAATAAAATGTATAGGTCTGTGTGCTTGTTTTTGATATATTTGCTCATGATGAAATGGATCCGCACATTTCAAGCTGGTTTTAATCCATTATTTTGAATTACATAACATGTCATTCATAAAATGATTTTCATTTCCGTACGCCGAATCCAGGCTTTTTTCTATGTTATCCGGATAAATGATGTTACGCCATCACTTCCAGTTTATCAAACATGCAGAACCACCTTAATCCAAGTGAAGTCTTAAAATTCTTATTCATTTCAAGTTCAAAGGTCGAAATCCACAAAATTTATATCCCCAGGAAATAGCTGTTAAGGCTAAAACCATGAAATTATTATCCAAAGAAATTACATGATTTGACAGTGTAATGTATGCTGTTGTAAGTGAAAAAGAATTTATTATTTTAGTCATTTAGATATTATATGACCGATTTTAATCATATGTAATGTGTTGGTTTCAAATTTACTTCTTTGTCAAACAGAACTCATAATGTCTTTGTTATAACGAGGCCAGAGAGCTAACTCACGACATGATTATCTATACTGAATTGAGAGTAACTGGTAATGTATACTGACTATTACTGTTATTTGTAGATGTAGAATCGGTTGGCGAGGATGTGTTTGACGCTGCCTCCCACTGTAGAGATTCTCGTAGAGATTGACTATCACCATCTACATACGTGTCTATATCAACATTATCATCATCATCACCATGTAATCTACAATATCACACAATCAAATTTCATCTGATATTTAAAATATCCATACTACTATACAATATGCATTTTAGCTTTAATACATATGACAAAATCCCTCCCAGACAAAATCAATCCTAGCCCTAACTGCCCAACTTAAGATTTTCGATTCGTTCCATTTAAAAAAAGTTATATTTATCGTATGGGGGTTGTGGGTTTATCCTACATTCATACTAATTCATCTGAATCACTCTTTTTGCAATTGATAACAAGCACAATCCATTGTTATGGAAACACCTTGGACTGGTCACAGTTTTTTTAAAATGATCAATTCATATTGACAATACCTCACAAAACGTTCAAAGCAACTCATCAAAAGTCCTGTTAACTTGGAATATACTTACCCTGTTCCTAACAAGAAATGTCTGACTTGTCGTCTCTGTTCATCTGAATGTTGGGGACATTTATGGGACCTGGAATGGAAAAAATTGTTCTACCATATAGAGGATACCGTATAGAGGACATATATTCACTTTATGTTAGAGAACTGTTGTACTGTTAATCATCAATGTATATTTTAGCAGTCACCTGTTATCTAATTCAAGCGTTTGAAAATATGTATTGTCCAATACATGGTTCAATTACAATATAAATTTTCAGAAATTAACAGAATAAAAATAAGTAAGTTCTTTCAAATGCAAAAGCCATAAATTGCTTGTAACCAAAAGGAATTCAAATCAAGCATATCTATTTATCAAGTGTGACGATCTGTAAAAGTCTGAATGTATTTCACAAAATAATGAAAGAAGTAGCTGGATTTTCAGAAAGTACAAACAGAGTAGTCCAAATCTTAATCCTCTACGGGGAAACAAAAATACAATACTAGTACCTAGTGCACATTTTCTTTGTATGACCAGAAATCACTCCACATGTCTGAAATTATAATAGGGCGACATTTCAAGAAGTGTTGTGTACTCATTAGACTAGTAAATCTGTATACGCATAGTAAGGGTCTGCTGGAAGATATCTAAATGCCTTGCTAGAAGTAAATGTCCAAAACTTGATCAGCAAAATTAGACATCACAAGTGTTATCAAATTGTACTGTTTCATTTTTGTTTGGTTTAACGTCACATCAACTCAATTATAGGTCAAACAGCAATTTTACAGCTTTTGATGGCAGAGGAAGATCCCAGGTGCCCCTCCAGACATTAGGGGACACCTAACTAGAACCACTGACCTTCTGTAAGCCAGTAGAATGGTTTCCTCACATGAAAGTGATGAGGGACTAGAAATTTGAAGTCAATAACTTTAACAATTCAGCTACACAGACCCCTGTTCTCGTCTAAATTGTACTATATTAAAGACAACAAATACTATCGGAACAGAAAAATAAAACCTTTCTTTGGTTTGGCCAGATCATTTTAAGATTTAGTTTATCAAACTTAGACATATGTATATGGGTTAGGTGATTCCTGCCATTAGAAATTGCAATTGCATACCAGTAAATGTACTCGCTGCATTTCTTTTCTAGATATCATTTCATAGTACAAACACAAAACTTAAGATTTCTACCTATATTCAGATCAGATTTATTTATCAAACTATAGGTCATGTTCATTAAAATCTTTTCAATTGAGTGGCCCTATCACGACCAAACTACCCACACACCAGACCACTGCTCTTATCATCAAGATATGAGAATATTATATGCTTATTTTCATAGCACTTTGGAGAAAACAAGATGTTTACTTACAGACATTAATAAAGTCTTTTTATCCTCTGAAATAAATTTAAAAAATCATTAAGTAAACATCTGGCTTAACATACTAAATTATAAATATACACTTTAATTCAATTAAGTATCAGCCATCTTTATCATGTTAAAGCTAAGTCAGTTTATCAGTCATGTCATTTTTTTTTACTTTCACAATGGAAACAAAGTAATATCAAATAATAAAAATTTCAGCTTGTTTAAGTCATACTGAAAAAAGCACCAAAGAAAATTAAATTATTGCTTTACATAGACATTATGTAGAACTGTAAATCTGTTAGGAACATAAAAAATGTAGCCAGGAATAGTTTACCTAGTGTCATGTACTCGTAACCACCTATAGAATCCGGGGTATCCGCCCTCTCCTGCTTGTACGCCATTTCTGACAGATGAAGACTTGACTCTTAAATACAGTCAAACAAAACAAATTAAATCTTCTATCTAAAGACTAAACATAGGGTAACAAGTCTGGTGCAAAGACAGTTAAAGCAGACTGACATCATCATAGTTCTTTTCCATTCAAGAAATCAGATCAGTTTATACGAACTCTTATTTACGGTGGCTCAAATTTAAACAAGAGCACCGCCTTGCGGGTGCTGACGCTCATCTGATTTTTTTTGTGTAATAGAAATATTGTCCTACCCATGATTTTCTAAGTCTAAAAAGGGCCATCATTCTTGCAAAAAGCAGGATAGAATTATGTTTCTTGATGTACAGTGTCCACTTATGATGGTGAAAAACTGTTGCAAGTTTTACAGCAATAGCTTTGATAGTTTATGAGAAAAGTTGACTTAAACATAATACTCAACCAAGAAAATGATTTACTAAGTCCAAAAGGGGCAATAATTATTGCAAAAGGCAGGATGGAGTTATGTTGCTTGCTGTACAGGGTCTGCTTATGATGGTGAACAAGTATTCCAAGTTTCAAAGCAATAGCTTTGATAGTTTAGGAGAAAAGTTGACCTAAACATAAAACTTAACCAAGAAAACTGATTTTCTAAGTCCAAAAGGGGCAATAAATCTTGCAAAAAGCAAGATGGAGTTATGTTTCTTGATGTACAGGGTCTGCTTATGATGGTGAACAAGTATTCCAAGTTTCAAAGCAATAGCTTTGATAGTTTAGGAGGAAAGTTGACCTAAACATAAAACTTAACCAAGAAAACTGATTTTCTAAGTCCAAAAGGGGCAATAAATCTTGCAAAAAGCAAGATGGAGTTATGTTTCTTGATGTACAGGGTCTGCTTATGATGGTGAACAAGTATTCCAAGTTTAGTTTAGGAAAAAAGCTGACCTAAACATAAAACTTAACCAGGCAACGCCGACGCCGACGCCGACGCCGACGCCGACAACCGCTCAAGTGATGACAATAACTCATCATTTTTTTTCAAAAAATCAGATGAGCTAAAAAGCAACCTTACTACTGTATTTCAAAGTAATTGTCACCTTTTAAATAAAGTACAACTGTAGCTTTAAACAGAAATAAATATTATAAACTCAGTCATGTTTGAAAAGAGACAAAGGCGTGACTTTGCAGCACATGATCATGTCTTAACATTCCCATCACTTTTGCCAGGAGACAATTTTTTCATGTCAACACAATTGAGTTTTTTTTCACTTCCTCATAACTGTAAATGCATATGAATTCAATTGAAAATATGATATTCACTTCAAGGAATTCACACAGGACTTCAAAATTTCTTCAACATAACCAGAACACTGTGACAAGTGAGTCTGAGTTTTAAATGTTTTGACAAGGAGATTAATTTACCCGCTAATGCTGATCCATTCTTCAAACGTGAATTTTTGTGTCGTCTTGGAGAATTGCTTCTTTTTTCCTTCCTTAACTTTTTAACTGCAAACAAGTAAGAAGTTAAATTGTTTAACTTATACAAAAGATTTTGTGACTTTGTACAACTGTTACTTTTAGATCATGACTGTTTCAGACTATGCAATGATGCAGATTTGAATGAATGAATAAGATCGATTGTATGGCTATTCGACACAAAAAGGCTACATCTTGCCAAGCAGAAGTGAAATTAAAACAAGAGAGCCATAATTGCCCTATATCATTCACCTGACAAAATGGGTACAAAATTTCTTGGTAGAGGATCTCTACGCAATAATATATGACAAATATCTAAGCTGTAGGCTTTGAGGTTTTAGAAAAGTGAACCCCTGCATTGGTGCAAAATTTGAACAAACTTGGTAGGAGACTACTACACAATCCTACATGCCAAATATTTAAGCTCTGGCTCTTACGGTTTTACAGAAGGATGTTTTTAAAAAAAAAAAATCTTCTATATGCCCATGTAAAACAAGTGAACCAAGGGGCAGGGCCAATTGTAACCCCAGGGACGTAATTTGAGAAACTTTGGTAGAGGACCACTAGACAATGCTACAAGCCAAATAAATATTTAAGCTCTTGGTTTTGCAGTTTTAAAGAAAAAGACTGAAAACAGTGAGAGTTGCATGTTCGCATTGATGATAGACTGGAGACAATATGTCTACGGTCAGACGTCCTCCACCTTACATTCATGTTAGAGGCTACTGGATACACGTGGGGAACTTTTTTGCACCTTGTTTGTAATACAAATCCTCTGATAGCAGAAAAAAAAGAAAAAGTACAAAATGCACCTACTTTTCTTATCAGGGTACATGGACCAGTCTGCATCATTATAATCATCATCACTCTCCCCACTGTCATGTTTTAATGGATCTTGTCCCAGTCTGTAAGACAAAAGCACAATTATTCTACAAGAATATACTGACTGAATATTGAGTTTGTATTTTGTATAAATCTGTGGTAACAGTGATATTAACAATACTGTATATGAATTTCAGAAATATCTTTTTATCTTTTTGTTTTAACATTACTACCAATCAGACGCCGGCATTTGTACAGGGTTGCCAGCAATCTGGGTGGATAAAATTCCCTGACTTTTCCCTGACTTTTCCCTGACCAATTCATGTTTTTCACTGACCAAAACCGCCAAACATTTGAACGGCTTCCTGACCTCCCCTATAGCCGTCCAATCCTCCCATTATTTTTTTTCCAAATGTTTTGTATTTATTTTCCAATATATTAAACATAAACATCAAACACAATGATAATAAACACGGTTTTCTTTCTTGTATGACTGTTTGGTGGTCAAGTCAATGAAACATAATTGTGACTATTGGTCAGTGAAACCTAATTATTAAGAGATACATATCAAAAGCATCTTTGCAAGACATGTAACTATCAAAAATCTAACATCATTTAAGGTACACTTTCCTCATGGTAAAAACAATAAAGTATGGTTAATAACAAGACCATTGGAACCCTGCTAGTATTAGCAAAATATCATTCTCAAAAATCCAAGATCTGTTATCATACAGTTTCCTAGAGGCAAAAGCAATAAAACACCATGACTAATAGCAAGACCATTGGAATCATATTGACAAAGCATCACTCTCAAAATCCAAGATCTCTTAATATACAGTGTCCTAGTCACTGTGGCAAAAACAATAAAGCATCATGACTAATACTGTAGTAGCAAGACTATTGGAATCCTATTGGCAAAACATCTCTCTCAAAATCCAAGATCTTTAAATAGTTTCCTAGTGGCATAACAATAAAGCATTGATAATAACAAGATCATTTGAAGCATATCTGCAAGGCATAATTCTTAAGGCACACTTTCTTTGTGGCAAAAAAAACAATAAAGCATAGTTAATAACAAAAAGAGTTTTCACAATATTCATGACTAGAAAATATTGTGTTAGTAACGGAAAACTATTCATCTCTACATTATAAGACATACACAGAAATGGCAAGACTGACAAACTGACATTTCACATTTTCTATCCTGTGAAGATGAACTGAAGGCATTACTGCCAAGATGTATGGCTAGAGCGATCCCATGATATACTTGTACATTATAAATACTTTCAATCAGTTCCTCAGTTTCTTTTCAAGACTTTCAACATTTTTCATTTCATCATCCATCTCTTTTCTCTTTCCATGTGACTTATCCCTCAGAGCATTTGATTTCACCAATAACTGCAGATTGTTTTTGGTTTCAGCTTGTTTGGCCAGTTCATCAGCTTCAGCAACTAATTTTTCTGCCATTTTCTTCAAACTTGCTGTTCTCTTCTTTGCTTCATCCAGCTGCTTTTGAGTTTCTTCTCTTTCCTTTTCTTTTTGCTTCTTCTCGTCTTCTACCTTTGTTTCTTGCACATGAGTCTTGTACCTATGATATGCATGCTTGCAGCTCTGTAGTAATTCTTTACTGATGCACTCATGGATAGGCTTGTCTTGACTTTTAAGACCAGCATAGGCTCTTCTGTATGTGATGAGGGTATGTTCATTCATGTTCACTTTCAACAGCTCCTTATTGTCTGAGAATCCCCTTTCAACAGATGACTGGCCATGAGACAGAAGGAGCATGTCTTTCACAACACTGAATAACTCACTGTATTCAGCCTTCATGCCAATATCCTTATGGAACAGTACATCGATACCATCCTTGTTGTCCATTCTATAGGATTCATACACTTCCTTCTTCTCACTTTCAATGACTGACAACCATTTTTGATATTGTTGCATAACAATGTCACAACATTTCGCATCTCTAAGTCTGTTATCAAGTAGACACTGTAGCAACTTCCTGAACATTTGTTTTGCTGAATCTGGGTGCTTTGCCATATGATTTGGGTTAATGGACACCAAATACCTCACAACTGAATATTTCAGAGGACATCTTTCTAGTAATTTCATGCACAACTTCTGCAGAAACAGCATGCATTCTTTTCTGAAAGCAAGAACTTGTAGATCACTAACTAGCTTCTCTCTTTCTGCTTTTCTCAGATGCTGCATTGATGCGAAGCCTATTTCCACACGTTTTGGATGTACAACATTTTCAGAAGCCATCACATCTATGTTTGCAAGTTTTGCTTTAGTGTTTGCTTTTTCCAAGACCTCTGGCTTGATGAACCTCTCCAGAATCATCTTCAGTAATGAATACAGCTCTTCTGCCAAGAATGGCAGCATTGGATTGTCACTTTGGATTTTTTTCAGGAATGGTTGCAAGGTTTGAGCCACATTCACAAAAAACTACAACTTGGCAATAGTAAGAGGATCTTGGACATGTTTCGTGAGCTTCTGGAATGAGCTTATGGAAGGAATTTTGCTCTTTGCTCTACTTGAGATCTTCCGTACATATTTTACAACTCCTGGCCAAATCTCAATCGCTCATTCAGCTACAGGAATGTCCTCTAGCCATCTTGTTGAACAGAATCGTAATGGAAACACTCCTGATTCACTTATAGATTCATAATCTTCTCTTCTTGCTGGAGAATCTTCAAACACGTACCAAAGTGATCTCAATAAGCTGTCAAGCTCCCAACCAGTGGCAGAGGCACCAGTCTTAAAACTTCCATGCACAACATGAAGTCCACATGAACCTAAATTCAGAAGACCAGGCATACTAGAGTCCTCTAGTTCTCGATCCTTCGTAATTTCATCAAAGAACTTCCAGTTAGTGGCTGGTCCATCCATTGAAATTTGCAACAGGTTGGAGTATCTCAAGGCTTGTATTCCACTCTTGAAGTTGGTTACAAGGTCTGATGCTCTGGTGTGGCCAAGAAACTGGGAATTGAAATATCTTGTTTGTACCCTATTAATGTTACAATCCCAAATTCGAACCAGCATATCCATTTGCTCCTGTTGCAAAGCTTTGTTCAATGATTCATCAAATGAAATAACATACTTGTTTTCAGGTACCTGTAATTGTTGCAGAAGTTTGTCATGGTAGAATGGGGCTAGTCCATAACTAATTAGATAGGAACACTTGGTTTTGCTGCATTGAAATTGCTTGGCAATGTCACTATCTGGGAACATAGCACAGAACAGCTCATTATTTCCTTGACAGGAACTGGTAGAATACTTGGAAATAAGTGTTTTCATAGCCCACAAAACCTCAGCTTTCAATGTCTCTTCTTTAAGAGTCCACTGTGATATTGGCCGTGTGATGGTGCTCGGCTGTTCTGCAGGCGGAGGTGGGATTTCAAGCAATGGTGTTGTTTGGTCTGGTAACTCGGCACTTGTTGTTGTTGTCTGGCCGGATCCCCCTTCTGCACTAGTAACTGTTGCTGTTGCAGCCGAGTTTTCAACTTTTCAAGATGTGACAGCATAGTTTTTTCTTTCTTAATCTTTGTAATTAAGCAAAGTTTTTCAATATGTCTCTTTCCTTTTGCATGGCTCTTTAGAGCCTGTTTGCCAATGTTTCCTAATGAAAATGACCCTCCACCACAAATAACACATCTTGCTTTATTCACATTTTTTGGATCTTTTCCTACCCAACTCTTAAACTCAATGTCTGTCAGCCAACTGTCATTGAAAGATGGCTGTTTACTACTCATTATTGGTTAGTTGGTTAGTTTTGTCATGCTAGTAGGGAAGTGCCTGAAATAGTAACTTGTTTATAATACATGCCATCAACAATGTACTTAGATGTGTATGTTATGATATTATTTAACAAACAGAAAACACCTGGAGTACCTACGACAAAAAAAGTGTATTAGAATAATGTTAGTTGTAGGCTCTCTTCATGTGTCACTTTCCTACAAAATAACAAAAAAATGTTGGTTAGCTCTGGAGGCAAGGGTTGCAAAGCCTTTCAGTCTTCAAGCAAAATCAGTGTTTAAAGAAAAATGGGGGATTTAAACAAATTAAATGCATGTTACAGTATTACATCATTAAACTTTGTTTTTAATTACTTAAATTTAATGCTTGAAGACTGCTATAGCCACAAAAGTTTAAAATGATTAACTTCTTCGAGCTTTGAAATCGTTTTTCCCTGACTTTTCCCTGACTTTCCAGGATTTTCATTTTTCACTGACCAAATTTTAAAATTCCCTGACAATTGCCTGACCTTGAAAAAGAAACCAATTTCCCTGACTTTTCAAGACTGCTGGCAACCCTGTTGTATGTGCAATTGTTCAGGGTAGCATTCTGGTACATCAACATTACATCATTTCCAGTTTGTGAAACTGAAGTTCTTTGCCTATATGAAGAAATAGAAAATGTCACTATATTGCAGATTCTGATTGTATTACTGATTCCTCTTCAATATCCAATCTAGTGTAATGCAATGTATTCAATGTATATCTTTTAGGAGCATAAGCATAGAAGACAACCAAGCAAAACTAATAGCAGACTAAGTTTGATTGAGTCTGAAATGGGCAACACACCTTAGCATCTGCTTAAGCGGAACGCTATTTTAGCCAAACCATAAACACTGAATGGACACCAAAGGACCAGAAAATATAACAACACTTAATATAAGTCAAAATGTACAAACATTGTGTAACCAGGCAACTCCAAGAACACAACTGTTACATTTACCTGTCTTTCAACACTTTGTAAGCAGCTAGCTGTTGTATATACCTGGTAGCTTTAAGAACACAATTATTACATTCACATTTACCTGTCTTTCAACACTTTCTGTGATCTGCGACTAGCAATCCTGGAACTGTTTCTTCCCATGCCCATACATTTTTCAAGATGTGGAGCAAATCTTGATGCGGCAAGATTTCTCTGGCAGTTTGGACACACACATTCTAACTGTTTCTTCGCAGGTGGGTTTCCAAATACATCAACACCTGGACGGTCCACAATTGCTAAAGGATGGAATAAAAAACAATGCATAGATACATTTAAATTTTAGCTACATCAGCTTTTCACAAAATGCAGGTGAAAGATTTAAGAGTATATGTAGAGTTACAGAGTAAAGCTTAGTTTGAAATGCCAAGAAATTATTTCCTTAACATTGAAGCAACAACAAACTGAAATGTTAAAAGTATTAATAAACTTACCATGTTCAACCTGTGACCTGAAAAATATAAAAAAGTAACTGTACTTTAAAATTTCTCTCAAATAAGTACAACTTATCATTCCAAACTTAACAGTAACAAATTCTTCAATATCTGGTGGTAAATACTTGATTTCTCGCCACAGTTGTAGATCTATTAGAGATGATTAGTGTTCATCTTACCAGAAAAGTATTCGTTAAAGCTTATATCCATGTTGTTGGTCAAAGCTTGCATAGTGTGATACAGCTTATGTCACATGTACTATAAATTTTACCATTTTGCACACCTTTATTATTTCATATTACAGACAATATTCTTGTTGATACTTATATCTCAGTAACTTACTGCGGATCAGTATCGCCCAGGAAAAGTGTTCCAAGTTTACTAGATCGGTGCACTTCAAAACAAAGCCCGAGTGTGACATCATCAATTATGTCATTCATCACAGTTATCAACTCATCCTGAAAAAGTGAAAAACATCTCCGTTATCAAATCTGTTTCACATTAAGACTATAGAACACTTAGCATTAAAATATCATGGGGTGAAAATTTCTTCTGCAGGTGAAGTCTTACCCTGCTAAATTTCTATAATGAACTTGGCCATCTTTCAATCTGAACAGTACCATTAACTGTGAAAAGGGGTGCTTAATAAAACTTTGATACTGACTGAATGGCAAACAGTGCAGATCATGATCAGACTACACCGATGTGCCATCTAGCTGGCTTATGCTATCCAGATTGCCTGCCCTTGTATAAAATAACGGCTGCAGTGGCACCTCGGATGTTCCTCCATCACCAAAATCTTGTAAATCTGCCATATCATGATCGACACAAACTGTGTCGATGTGACACGAATCCCAAGGAAAAAACATATCATCAACAATGCTAAGTTAGTGCTTGAAATTTTTTTACTCCACCCAGAGCACTCGTTTGGCTGTTTTTGGGGCCGAATATGGGCCCCATTCCCCTATAAATAATATGTTGTTTTTTTGCCCTTTCTCAGATTAGAAGGAAAATAAAGAAAGACCAAACTTAAGGTAATCATATGTTCATAATAAGTTGGTTCTACCATTCTAACCATCACTGATAGTGTTAACAGTCTGTGTATACTGATCAGATATTAAATATAACGTTATTCCTTTAATGACAGTCGAAAGGCCAATCTGTATTGTAGGTCTACTACATTGGTTTTGAATGTCCCTCATGCCTGAAAAAAAAAATGCCAGCTGACATTGTCAATACATCACATTTAAGTATTCCTCCAACATTCAGATATGATAGTTTTTGCAGAAATGCCATCGTCTGTGATTTAAACGGCTTTAGAATTCCTTGCCGCTATTTGTTTACAAGTTGTTTAATCTGGATTACCCCACCCACCCCATTTAGAATAGGGGAAGTGTCAAGATCCTTCCTTTCTTAAATACTGTAGATAAGTCGGTTGCATTTTCCATGCAGATAAAATGATTCAATCTGTCAATACCTCAGCTAAATCTGCACTGCTCTCACCATCCTCTGGTGCGTTTATTTCCATGTCAAACTATGAAAAAAAAAAAGACAAATAAATAAACCGGAAGTTACAAAATTACTCCCCTTGATTTCAGCGCAATGTGTTAAAAATGCTCGAGAAATCTGCTCTGCACGAAATAAACTAACGACTTGCTAAATGCAAAATTCAACAAAAATTAAAGATCCCACGTCATGCAATACATGTAACCCATTTAGAAGGAATCTTTGTAATTACAGAAACAAAAGGATTTAAAAATAGATCTAGTGTCTTTTTTCAAAACTAAATTAAAGGCATAGGCCTAAATTTCCTTTATTAGATCTACCAACCCTTCAATACAACTACTATTTCTCTCAGATTGAATTTCCGTTCAGACTGCTGCTTTGAAGCATAATAATCTAGTCAAGATATATGGTAAACTGTTTTAGTTTAAAATAAGCAGCTCGAAAACAGGCTATCTTTTAGCAGGCTAGATCTTAATCTACGTTTATTTCTTCGAGATCATCAACGTCTTTTTTTTTCTTTTTTTTCAGGTATCATTTTGAGAGTTGATGTCATTATGTCGTAGGCGGAAGTTTCAATTACCCTTAGGCACCCTCACCAGTGTCCAGTTATGTCACGTGACTGGTCAGTTATCGGAACAATTAACTAACCGAACTATGTAGGGGTGGTAGGTTATATAAACTGTACAAGTTCACCGATGTATAAGTCATATTTTATCTCTTTTGTTAAAACAGCATAGATAATGTAATCTCTATTGTACTATGTCAAACAATTTGTGTAACATTTAAATATGTTGCCCTAATGAACTGTTATCTATTTAGCTACTCCATATTTTTAGAATGGGTCAGACCTATTGCGCATTCTGAAATCAACAAGCCGTAATGACGTAATGGCTATCTCTTAATCCACATCGTGTTTGTTTACTTTTTTACTCAAAAGCAACAAAAAATGGCTGATGGAACATTTTGTGAATACACTGGACAGATGGATAATGCCTTGATGTCGCAGATGTCAGGATATGGAGGCCGGGGGAGCTCAGAAAACTTAGGTAAATATTGTTTATGTGGTTCATGTGCTTTCGACCTCTGCCCTCCGAACGTTGCCATTTCGCTCGTAACACCTAGACCGTTATATAATAGTTTGTAACACTTTCTTGGCGACTGAATTGTTCTATAATCATGCTGAAGTCGCGCTAAAATTGCATTAAAGTTGTGTAAGAATTTTGAGCGATATTAGTAAATAGTGAGTGGTAGGGTATAAAGAAAAACGCTGTGGAAAGTTGTTGTAAATTGATTTCTCGGAGGCCATATTTGTTTGACCACTCCATGATGGTCAGTGCGCGCTGACCCGTAACTTGACCCAGCTTGTTTATTGTATTTATGAATGAGAGATATACTATGTCAAAGAAGTATAAATACTGTACATATATTCTATAGCTCTTTGACTTATTGTAGGTGAAAAAATTAATTACAATATACTCCTGACCATTTATCATAAACATGTGACTTATGATAGGAGTGTATTTTTTTTTTAACAATCAATTTTTTTGGACAATCCCATCAGATCTTAGTCACAACATTATGAACATGATGATAATACTGAGTGAATAAAAAAAAGCAAGGGACAATCCCATGACACTTTCAGATGCAGATCCAGGATTTTGAGTTTCTATGGGAATTTGGGGACAAGAGTGACCGCTTGGATTTTTTAAGATATCTGACATGTATTGATCGTGATTATTTGACATAAAGTTGTTTTTTGAAATAATAAAATTATGCAAAAAATGCAATCAGACCAACATAATAGATAACACTGAAGTTTTGCTAGGGAAGTGGGTCACAAAATTTCTGTCCAAATTGTCACAATTTTTTTCGGACAAAAATGTATATTATGCAAGCCAGAGTAGGGGATCTATCACACTGGGTCAGCCCTTGATTTTATGGTACCATATGAATCTCTGTCAATATGAAGTAATGTTGGTCTGCTTAAATTTTGTGATGTTATATTATACAGGTGCAACTTTTTCAACTTTGGACAAAGGCTGTCCAGAGCTTTTCTAATAGCACGTTTCGTGTATTGAAATTATATCAAACTAATAACAAATATCCAATACTTAATAAGTCTCTAGCATCAGATTCCCAATAGTTAATTAATCTCAACAGCATACTGCATAGTGGCAACAGACATTACATTTACTTACTACAGCTAGTAGACTTTCAGAATGTCACATCATGTCTCCATACAGCACACAGTCTTTAAGGTTTTGATAATACTTGTTTTACAAGATACTGACAATGTTAAATTGTTTAAGAAATTAACATAATTTCTTAAAAAATATTACATTATATTTATTTAGTAACATTTATATTTTGTAATATAATTAACTGTGACTGTGAGGAAGTGTCAACAAATGGAACTAACAGAGTGTCACACCTGTCATTACACAAAATGTCACAAACACAGTATAAACTATATACCACTGGAAAACTTTTGAGCATTAACCAACAAAAAATATTTACTTGTATTCAACATATTTTATTGCTAATTATAAACAAGTGTTTATTTGATATATGTTCACAAAGATATACTAGTTTATCAGCAGGTTGGATTGTGGACTTTTATTTTTGTCCATTGTGATATCTTTTATACAGCATTCCATTGCTCACATGTCATACTTTAAGGTATCAAATAATCTTTAATTATAGGAATGGTTTAAATTGCCCTTGTAAAGGTCAGAATGATGATCATTTAAGGGTCAGAAGGTCAGTCACAATGTCAGTACTGACCATTGTACTTGACCAGGGAGGCTGTGAGATAATCATAGAAAAATGAAATCAAAGCTACTCTTAGTCATTTGATTTAGAAAAAAATTAAACCTGCCAGGGACAAGTCTTAAGTAAATTGAAGAAGAATCCGAATCAATCCCCCCCCCCCCCACCCCTCAACTTTAAACACACACTCACAAATCTGCACCCTTCTACATAATTTGACCAAGACAGACAGCAACACCCCTTAGATTTTTTCATTAACGTCTATTTCCACTTCATTCCATGTATAAAACTTTTAAATTATTTTTTTTTTATAATTATTATATTATTAAAACTTGTTATTATTTCATCTTTTTAATCTTTTTTTAGCTCACCTGAGCAATGCTCAGGTGAGTTTTTCTGATCGCTCGATGTCCGGCGTCTGTCGTCTGTCTGTCGTCTGTCGTCTGTCTGTCGTCTGTCTGTCAACATTTAGCTTGTGTATGCGATAGAGGCTGTATTTTTCAACTGATCTTCATGAAACTTGGTCAGAATGATTACCTTGATGAAATCTAGGCCGAGTTCGAAAATGAGTCATCTGGGGTCAAAAACTAGGTCACTAGGTCAAATCAAAGAAAATCCTTGTGTATGCGATAGAGGCTGTATTTTTCAATTGATCTTCATGAATTTTGGTCAGAATGATAACCTTGATGAAATCTAGGCCGAGTTTGAAAATGGGTCATCTCGGGTCAAAAACTAGGTCACTAGGTCAAATCAAAGAAAAACCTTGTGTATGCGATAGAGGCTGTATTTTTCAACTGATCTTCATGAATATTGGTCAGAATGATTGCCTTGATAAAATCTAGGCCGAGTTCGAAAATGGGTCATCTCGGGTCAAAAACTAGGTCACTAGGTCAAATCAAAGAAAAACCTTGTGTATGCGATAGAGGCTGTATTTTTCAATTATTCTTCATGAATATTGGTCAGAATGATAATCTTGATGAAATCTAGGCCGAGTTTGAAAAAGGGTCATCTCGGTTTAAAACTAGGTCACTAGGTCAAATCAAAGGAAAAACCTTGTGTATGCGATAGAGGCTGTACTTTTCAATTGATCTTCAGAATATTGGTCAGAATGATTGCCTTGATGAAATCTAGGCCGAGTTCGAAAATGGGTCATCTCGGGTCAAAAACTAGGTCACTAGGTCAAATCAAAGAAAAACCTTGTGTATGCGATAGAGGCGGTATTTTTCAATTGATCTTCATGAATTTTGGTCAGAATGACTACCTTGATGAAATCTAGGCCGAGTTCGAAAATGGGTCATCTCGGGTCAAAAACTAGGTCACTAGGTCAAATCAAGGAAAAACCTTGTGTATGCGATAGAGGCTGTATTTTTCAACTGATCTTCATGAAATTTAGCCAGAATGATACCTTGATAAAAATCTAGGCCGAGTTTGAAAATGGTCATCTTGGGTCAAAAACTAGGTCACTAGGTCAAATCGAAGAAAAACATTGTGTATGCAATAGAGGATGTAGTTTTCAATTGATCTTCATGAAATTTGGTCAGAGTGATTGCCTTGATGAAATCTAGGTCGAATTTGAATATGGGTTATCTGAGGTCAAAAACTAGGTCACTAGGTCAAATTAAAGAAAAATCTTGTGTATGCGATAGAGACTGTTTTTTTCAATTGATTTTATATGAAATTTGGTCAGGATGATTGCCTTAATGAATCTAGGTCGAATTTGAATATGGGTCATCTGAGGTCAAAAACTAGGTCACTTGGTCAAATCAAAGAAAAAACTTGTGTATGTGATAGAGGCTGTATTTTTCAATTGATCTTTATGAATTTTGGTCAGAATGATTGCCTTGATAAAATCTAGGTCGAGTTTGAACATGGGTCATCTAGGGTCAAAAACTAGGTCATATCTAAGAAAATGCTTGTTTTTTATCGCAAGAGACCAATTTTTTGGTCCAATCTTAATGAAAATTGGTCAGAATATTTGTTTCCATGAAATCACTAGGTCAAACATGTTTTACACTGTTATGGTGTGTTTCTTAGGTGAGCGACCTAGGGCCATCTTGGCCCTCTTGTTTTAATTTTTGTTCAACAAAAGCAATTTGGATCTTCAAAGAAAAGAAAAAAAAAAATTTAAATTAAGAAAAAATCCTTTATAATTGGATAGATTTAAAACAGCGCAAATCTTAAGTTTGTAAAATACCCGTACAACAAATAATTAATTAATTTTAGTACAATGTAACATGGTGAAAATTGTATTGTTTTAAAGGTTACTGACACAATTTAGTATTTGATAAGAAAAAAAATATCTTGAACAAAACTAATTGTTGGCTCCGAAACCCCTGGTTAAATAGATATATATACTTCTTCAAAAAAAATGATAATTGATGAAAAAATGATAATTTATTGTTTGATTTTCAATATTCCATGGTGATATGAAATAATTTTTGTAACAATCCCTTTCCATAACAGTGATTTAGTGCAAGTTGTGAATAATTTGTGTCCATTTCCTGTATATAGAATAAAAAAGCAGAGGGATGCAGGGGTAGGGCAAATACCTGTTGGTCAGACTTGACCAGTACAATGTGTACTACTTGGGCAGAAATTACAATTATTTGGTCAATACCTGAAATACTTTCGCACTTATTCACTCTGTCCGCTGGTCACTCTGTCCTGGTCACTTTGTCCGCTGGTATAAAAAGGCTCAGTGGGATTTTCAATATAAGAGGATTGGTTTATAATAATGGGTAATAATATAACATTTGGCACATTACACCATAAAAGTCATTTTCCCTCAGCTGCTACTGAAAATATTTTGGTAATTAAATTCAGGGGCTCTCGAAGGGACTTATGGTATAATTCTTTTACTGATATAATTTTTACAGTAAAATTACATGGTCATTTAAACGTTACCATGATTTACAAAAAAAGAATCATTTGGTACACTATTTATTAGGAGTTTCATGTAATATTGTATTGATTATGGACTGCTAAGTTTTTTCAGTGACCAGGCTTGAGACTCAATTTTTTTTGAGCCACTTTAAGTCTTTCATTGTAAAATTACCTTACTTGAAATTGGATGTTCCTGCCTCATTTTAATAGTCATTATTATGGAAATTTTTGGAACCACTTTCATGAACTTGTTGAAAATGGCTGACAGCTCTCAAATGATAGAATGACCCAGGCTGGCTTTCTGCGTTTAATCTATCAATGGTGTTTAAACATTTGAAAATTCAGATATATTTTCAACGATTGGAGTTACACTGTTAAATTACAATGAACAAATAAAATTCTTGTTTATTTTATCTCTAAAAGTCAAAATCCCAACATTACATCTTTAGTACACTGCTGTAATACTAAAGTTACATAATGGTTTGATATCACTCGGGGGGGGGGGGGGGGGGGGGGGGGGGGTGTGGGGGGGGGGGACCACTACATCAAACATGATAAAAGTGATAAAACATATGAAAAAAATTGAACCACTCTAACTATTCTTTAGCAAATAACTCAGGTGGAAAATGGCACAAATGGCCAAGGTGACAAATGGCTCAGGTAACATTATGGCAGAGTAATCCCTGATATTGTTTAAACAATAGGAATAAATGATAATTGTGTGTATTGCAGGGGATGGGCACAGTCAGCAGAGTAAAGCTGGACCTGGATTCTACACGGAACAGTTCCCATCCAGCATGTCTTCAGCAATGATGGAGAGTCTAGTCATGTCAAGTATGGCATCTGGTAACCATAGCAACCAGGAGGCTCTCATAGCAAGTATGATGAGCCAAGCAGCGGCAGCTTCCAGTGCTTATGAAAGTGCAGTCAATTTCGCTCTAAAACCAGAGAAAGGTCTTCCACCAACTCCGCCCGGTAAGCTTTAAACTTGTCAGTCTGCTTATGGGAGCAAACATTGATAAAATTCAATGAAATTGTAAGGATGCCAATGAAATTGTGTTCAAGTTACTTGTACTTGTAGTTTGAAATGGGGAATATGTATTTGAAGATATATCGACAGAACATACCACTTATACATGTACTTATATGTTACAAATTTTAGTGTGAAAATTGTGGGGTTCTGTAAAAAAAAAAATCAGTAATACATCTGGTTGATATGGTTCGGTTGGTTCAACTTTGCTGCTATCTCTATGAATAAAGTTGAAACAACTTGTTTGTCTTATTGATGTGATGTGAAGTGTGCACCTTTGACCTAAAAATAGTCATGGTAAACTCAAGATAAAAAGGTCAAGCAGGGATCTATGTGTACTTTCAACTCAGTTCAAATGTTCATCTTCATGTCATTGTCATAACTTGGTCTAAAGAGTCAATCTTCTCTCTTTATCTTTGCAAAAACAAGTTGAATTTTAAGAAATAGTATATGTATAGCATGATGAAATTTTAGCCCTTACCTTGCTAATTTCTATAATGAACTATTAACTTTTATTAGTTTTAAAAGGGGTGCTTACCAAAAATATACTGACTGAATGGCGAACAGTGCAGATATTGATCCATGCAGTCTGATCATGATCTGCACTGCTTGCAAAGGCAGAATCAGTCATGTCCAGCATTATAAGGGTTAATATAATTTTATGTGAATATATGACTGATGAATTATTTCACGAAGGCATAGCCCAAGTGAATTATTGTATCTGGTGTATGACCGATTCGAATGAAATATGGTTATGCTATATGCTGTTTCAATTGCTATAATTATGTCTCCTAGACAAAAAAAGCTGCTGTAATAGCCAAGCAAGTTATCTTAGCACACATAGAAGGATGATTGATTCCGAATGATCTTTTTTGTAAAATATAAGATAAGTTCTAACACGACCAGCAAATAACCTACATACATGTAGAGCAAATTCTATCTCGGGTTATTCTGCAATAAACCACTCGCGTGCAATGACGTCATCCGATCCAGGTGCGTAGCACGGTCATAAAAAGTAGTTACCACTTTTTCTAACACTGTTGATACTAGTATGTCGTGTTAGAATCGAAACAATAAGTTCCCAAGTATTATTTATCATAGAATAACCTACGGCCTTCGTGATATATTCTTACGCATAAGAACTCAAAACTCGGGTTATTTTACGATAAACCATGTTTGGGAACTTATTGTTTCTTATATATAGTAGTGCCCTGTTTCGATGTCTGTAGCTCTAAATTATATGTCAACATGATATTGGAGTTGCTGTGTTTTAATGAAATTAAAAGGATAAATTTTTCATGAGAATTTGATATCTTTACAGAAATGCATTTTAATACATGAAAATAATACCATGAAACCATTACTAAAGTGAAGTTACCAATCACACGAATTTTTCCAAAAGTACAGGAGTGTTTATATAATTATGTTAACCCCAAGCAAACTCTGCACCGTATTTTAGTGATATATTTCTAAATGAATGTAAATATTTAAATTATTTGTATTACCAAAATTGCTACAATTCTATAACAGGTAGCCCAAATGATCCAAAAGGTATACAAGCAAATTCTACGCAACATGCTGGTTACCATAGCAACATGCATCCCGCATCAATGGTGGGCATGCCGTCGTCTTTCAACCATAATCTGTTAGCAAAACCTGTACCAATGAGAAGACTGTCAGAGAAAAGGATAGCTCAAGCTCGCGCGAGTATTGGAGGAGTTTCCTCGGAGCCGCCAGGAATGATTGAGCATGAAACTCGTAAGAAAACAGCTTTAGTTTGTCAAGATTACCAGTTTACTCTGCTAAATTTCTAAAATGGACTGGTCCATCATTCAATTTGGGCAGTACCAGTTATTATTCGAAGGGGTGTTCATTGAAAATTCACTGACTGAATAGCGAACAGTGCAGACACTTCAGTAAATTTTTATTGAACAATGGGTCACCCCTTCCAGTAATAAACAGTATTGCCCATATTGAATGATGGATCAGTCCATTTTAGAAATTTAGCAGGCTAAAGGTTAAACAAATATTACAGGTGCTGCCAATATTTAGGTCTTTGAGTATTTTTGAAGTGTGAGATAAGACATGAGTAGTGGCAAATAGGTACAGGTGACAAAGTTTATATAAGTGGTCTTTGTGAATGTAGTCAGTTATATCAGGTGTCACAGTCTGTGTTATAACCTTTAGTAAGTTTACATAAATAGAAAAAAATGTTTTTACTTTTGGTAGTGAATAGGTAAGACCTTGTCATATTTAGTAATAGAAAGATAAGTAAGACATGTCCTCTACACTACGTTCATGTATTGATGGCATGTATATTTAAGCTATAGAAGTCGAGTAGACAGTAATTTTTAGCTCGACTTTTCGAAGAAAATTTAGAGCTATTGCACTCACCCCGGCGTCGGTGTCGCTGTTGGTTAAAGTTTTTGATAAAGTCAAATATCTCTGTTACTATCAAAGCTATTGACTTGAAACTTAAAATAGGTATTTACTATCAAAGTCTACACCAGGAGAAACAATCCCCATAACTCTGGTTTGAATTTTGACAGAATTATGCCCCTTTTTAGCTCACCTGTCACAAAGTGACAAGGTGAGCTTTTGTGATCGCGCGGTGTCCGTCGTCCGTGCGTCCGTCCGTAAACTTTTGCTTGTGACCACTCTAGAGGTCACATTTTTCATGGGATCTTTATGAAAGTTGGTCAGAATGTTCATCTTGATGATATCTAGGTCAAGTTCGAAACTGGGTCACGTGCCGTCAAAAACTAGGTCAGTAGGTCTAAAAATAGAAAAACCTTGTGACCTCTCTAGAGGCCATAATTTTTAATGGATCTTCATGAAAATTGGTCAGAATGTTCATCTTGATGATATCTAGGTCAAGTTCGAAACTGGGTCACGTGCGGTCAAAAACTAGGTCAGTAGGTCTAAAAATAGAAAAACCTTGTGACCTCTCTAGAGGCCATATATTTCACAAGATCTTCATGAAAGTTGGTCAGAACGTTCACCTTGATGATATCTAGGTCAAGTTCGAAACTGGGTCACGTGCCTTCAAAAACTAGGTCAGTAGGTCAAATAATAGAAAAACCTTGTGACCTCTTTAAAGGCCATATTTTTCATGGGATCTGTATGAAAGTTGGTCTGAATGTTCATCTTGATGATTTCTAGGTCAAGTTCGAAACTGGGTCACGTGCCATCAAAAACTAGGTCAGTAGGTCTAAAAATAGAAAATCCTGGTGACCTTTCTAGAGGCCATATATTTCACAAGATCTTCATGAAAATTGTCAGAATGTTCACCTTGATGATATCTAGGTCAGGTTCGAAACTGGGTCACGTGCCATCAAAAACTAGGTCAGTAGGTCAAATAATAGGAAAACCTTGTGACCTCTCTAAAGGCCCATTTTTCATGGGATCTGTGTGAAAGTTGGTCTGAATGGTCATCTTGATGATATCTAGGTCAAGTTCGAAACTGGGTCACGTGCGGTTAAAAACTAGGTCAGTAGGTCTAAAAATAGAAAAACCTTGTGACCTCTCTAGAGGCCATATATTTCATGAAATCTTTATGAAAATTTGTCAGAATGTTCACCTTGATGATATCTAAGTCAAGTTCGAAAGTGGGTCACGTGCCATCAAAAACTAGGTCAGTAGGTCAAATAATAGAGAAACCTTGTGACCTAACTAGAGGCCATATTTTCCATGGGATCTGTATGAAAGTTGGTCTGAATGTTCATCTTGATGATATCTAGGTCAAATTTGAAAGTGGGTCACGTGCCGTCAAAAACTAGGTCAGTAGGTCAAATAATAGAAAAACCTTGTGACCTTTCTAAAGGCCATATTTTTCAATGGATCTTCATGAAAGTTGGTCTGAATGTTCATCTTGATGATATCTAGGTCAAATTCGAAACAGGGTCATGTGCGGTCAAAAACTAGGTCAGTAGGTCTAAAAATAGAAAAACCTTGTGACCTCTCTAGAGGCCATACTTGTGAATGGATATTCATAAAAATTGGTCAGAATGTTCACCTTGATGATATCTAAGTCAAGTTCGAAAGTGGGTCACGTGCCTTCAAAAAGTAGGTCAGTAGGTCAAATAATGAAAAAAACGTTGTGACCTCTCTAAAGGCCATATTTTTCATGGGATCTGTATGAAAGTTGGTCTGAATGTTTATCTTGATGATATCTAGGTCAAGTTTGAAACTGGGTCAACTGCGATCAAAAACTAGGTCAGTAGGTCTTGAAATAGAAAAACCTTGTGACCTCTCTAGAGGCCATACCCTTGAATGGATCTTCATGAAAATTGGTCAGAATGTTCACCTTGATGATATCTAGGTCAAGTTTGAAACCGGGTCACGTACCTTCGAAAACTAGGTCAATAGGTCAAATAATAGAAAAACCTTGTGACCTCTCTAGAGACCATATTTTTCAATGGATCTTCATGAAAATTGGTCAGAATTTTTATCTTTATAATATCTAGGTAAAGTTCAAAACTGGGTCACATGAGCTCAAAAACTAGGTCACTATGTCAAATAATAGAAAAAACGACATCATACTCAAAACTGGATCATGTGGGAAGAGGTGAGCGATTCAGGACCATCATGGTCCTCTTGTTAACTTAGAATTTATGGTTAAAGTTTTTGATAAAGTCAAATAGTTGTTACTGTCAAAGCTATTGACTTGAAATTTAAAATACTTATTTACCATTAAAATCTACACCAGAAGAGACAATCCCCATAACTCTGATGGAATTTTGACAGAATTATGCCCCTTTTTAACTTAGAATTTTTTGTTAAAATTTTTGATAAAGTCAAATATCTCTGTTACTATTAAAGCTTTTGACTTGAAACTCAAATTAGTTATTTACTATCAAAGTCTACACCAGGAGACACAATTTCCATAACTCTGATTTGAATTTTGACAGAATTATGCCCCTTTTTAACTTAGAATTTTTATGCCCCCGGCATCTACTGATGTGGGAGGCATATAGTGATCGTCCTGTCCGTTTGTTCGTTTGTCCGTCCGTATGAGGTTAACCAAATGGGACCGTTTTGTCTAGCATCAAAACCCCTAACTAGAATGACTTGATACTAATGCAGATGTAACCTGTGACCATTCCTCATCATCAGACATCACCTGACCTCAGTTTGACTGTGACCTTGATCTTATTTTGGACTTAGGTTGCTTTATATGGGCCACCTCTTCGTTAACCAAATGGGACCATTTCATCTAGCATCAATACCGCTTACAAGAATGAATTGATACTAATACAGATGTAACCTGTGACCATTCCTCATCTTCAAACATCACCTGACCTCAGTTTGACCTTGACCTTGACCTCATTTTGGACTTAAGTTGGTTTATATGGGCCATCTCTTGGTTACCAAATGAGACTGTTTTGTCTAGCATTAATACCGCTTACAAGAATGAATTGATACTAATACAGATGTAACCTGTGACCATTCCTCATCTTCAAACATCACCTGACCTCAGTTTGACCTTGACCTCGTTTTGGACTTAGGTTGCTATGTATCGACAAGGATGCCACCGGGGGCATCAAGCGTTTATTGAACGCAGCTCCTTGTTTGTTAAAATTTTTGATAAAGTCAAATATCTCTGTTACTATTAAAGCTTTTGACTTGAAACTCAAAATAGTTATTTTCTATCAAAGACTACACCAGGAGACACAATTCCCATAACTCTGATTTTAATTTTGACAGAATTATGTCCCTTTTTAACTTGGATTTTTTTTACTGGCAAAGCTCTAATTCAGAGTCAAGCACTGAGAAATGTCGAGCGCGCTGTCTTACGGACAGCTCTTGTTATGGGATATCATTTCTATTCTTATAACATTATGCAGTTTCATTTTTTGGTCATTTATGTAATGCATATGCAAACTTGGCTTTCCGTAACTACCTGGGAATTAGAAATTGCATTCCAAGAATAATCGTCCATTAAAATAACAGACTTTTATCACCATCCATCACTTTGTCCAGAATAGTTACTTTTCACCCCAACAACTAAGATATGTAATCAGGAACAGTCATTATGAAGCTTAAGTTAAATTATAAATTGTCTCCCTTGAAACCAAAATTTTACAACTTGAAGATCATGCATGATTCTTTTCACAGTTACAAAGAATAAGGTACAATGTGACATAGAGGATATAAATTTTGTTCGTTTCAGTATACGATTGAAATATCTTTCATGAGTAAACACCAGAAATGTAATATTTGTTACCCCCGACAACAAAGTTGTAAGGGGGGGTATACTGGTTTCAGGTTGTCTGTCTGTCTGTCTGTCCGTCTGTCTGTCTGTCCGTAGACGCAATCTTGTGCGCACCGTCTCTCCTTATCCCCTTGACAGAATTGAATGAAACTTCACACAAGTGATCAGTACCAACAGTAGTTGTGCATGGGGCATGTTAGGTTCTTTTAGAAAAAAAATTTGCAGAGTTATGGAACTTTGTTTTTTTGTTACTATACTATATACATAGACACAGTCTTGTGCGCACCATCTCTCCTCATCCCCTTGACACAATTTAATGAAACTTCACACAAGTGATCAGTACCAACAGTAGTTGTGCATGGGGCATGTTAGGTTCTTTTAGAAAAAAAAATTGCAGAGTTATGGGACTTTGTTTTTTTGTTACTATACTATATACATAGACACAATCTTGTGCGCACCATCTCTCCTCATCCCCTTGACAATATTTAATGAAACTTTACACAAGTGATCAGTAACAACAGTAGTTGTGCATGGGGCATGTTAGATTATTTCAGAAAAAAAATTTGCAGAGTTATGGGACTTTGTTTTGTTTGTTACTATACTATATACATAGACACAATCTTGTGCACACCATCTCTCCTCATCCCCTTGACACAATTTAATGAAACTTCACACAAGTGATCAGTAACAACAGTAGTTGTGCATGGGGCATGTTAGGTTCTTTCAGCGACAAAAATTGCAGAGTTATGGGACTTTGTTTCTTGTTAACATACTATGTACATACAGTCTGCATATGCAGTCTTGTGCGTGCCTAATCTACCAAACCCTTGCACACAATTTAATGAAACTTCACACAAGTGATCAGTACCAACCCTAGTTGTGCATGGTGCATGTTACATTCTTTTAGATAAATATTCTGCGTAGTTATGGGACTTTGTTTTTTTGTTACTAAACTGTATACATACAGTCTATATACATACAGTCCACATAATTATGCAATCTTGTGTGCGTCAAATTGCAATGTACTGTGTCAGTGCATGCGGGGGGTACATTCATCACCTTTAGTGATAGCTCTAGTTTCATGAGTGATCATGTAAGATATGTAGTCCAACAAATTGGATGTGATCTTAGGAAATATTGAGTTATTTTTATTTTTATGGGCAATATCTCAACTCGCGTCAAACCCTTGAAAGGCCAAAAAACAGGAGGAAATTTTGGTTGAAATTGTCATCGCTGCCGATTTGGGTTTGAATGCATATTTTGTTGCGAATATGAGATAAATTCAAACAAAACTTGCATGTATCAAAAGGGGATTCAGTTGTAAAAATTATCAAATATTTTCCAAAATTAAGAAGTTTCTGCTGATTTAAACCTATGTATGTTCTGTACACGATAAACGTTTACCTCATCAACGCAAATTTATGCCCAAGCGGTAAAACCAGTAACTTTACATGATGGTGTACTGTGATTTATCCTCATTATTTTGGTCCTTCGAAGATTTGACAGTAAGATTCCGTCACAAATATAAAACAATCTTTCCTGTCAAATTATTTTGACTACTAAGATATGGTTACGGTACATGTTAAACAAATTTACTATTATTGTATGTTTTGACTAAATTTACCCATTTTATAGTTTTTTACCAGTCCAGTTAAAATATATTTGATATTATTCACTGTTAAAACATGGGATGCATTTCACTCTAACATTTTAATAATTTCACTGCAAAGCATGATATAAAAAAAACTTGAGAGTTTTTAACTAAATGGGAAAAAATGTTTTTTAGCTGCTCTTAGATTATTGTAATTCTTAAGATTGTTAACAAGTAAGATTAAAGTTTATAAATCAGTTATATCATTTTGCCTTACATGGCATTAAGTCATGAGTTTCCAAATGACAAAAAGGTACAAAAAAGGGAAAGAACTCTTTCTTCAATGGTGCTTAACTTGGGAGATTTTCTTAAATGCAGTAAAAAAATTGTATATACAAAATAATTAAATACTGTAGGTGATAATCAGCTAAGTACTCAATAATCAATTGACCATGTGGCTAATATTGACCACTGTGTATTGATTGTAAGCTGCTATTTCCCTGAGGGGTTCCCCACACGTAAGACGTGATTGGTCATATAATATTGCGTAATCTTATGCATACTATCGCAGGTATATTCAATTAAATCTGTCTGGGTTTTTACCTATTTCACCCTGACTTCATAAAGTTACAATCTTTTATGGGTTTAAAAAAAAAATAGTCCAGGAATAATTTGATTTAATTTGGAAATATTTCAGTGGATTGATGAATTAAATAAAAAGGGAAATAATAAACAGTAAATAATAAATTGTGTTGAATGTAGAGAACAACAGAAAAATATGGAACTTTCTTACTGAATTTGTGTTAATATATATCTATAAAAAGACATATTATAAGTTACAAATTGTATGTAAGAGAAAAACTGCATTATTTGAATGTAAACAAGTTAAATTGCACAAATCGAGGAAGACTAAAATGGGCGATATGATGGAAAGGTTCCTTGAATCTACACGGAATTATTATCAGCCGCAAAGCATGATGGGAAATTCAGCAGATTTTTCGTCTATTAGTCTTAGCAACAGCTCCTCATGTTTTACCAATCCATATGCCAGCTTGTATGGGGGTAATGGTTGCTTTTTGATTTAAGTGACTTTTGATAGTTGCAGGTTATGAATTTATAAATGGATTTATATTGTGTTTTGCCGAATAAATTCATAAATTAACAGCAAACAAATTGATGATGAGAAGTTTGATTTGCTTAACCTTTAGCATGCTAGATAAATTGTCGTCTGCTGGAAATGTCGTCTGCTAAAATTGTAAAGTTCATTCAATTTGCTCCAAAATTGGAAGAAATATTGTCAGAGTAGCAAACAGCTTGGAACCTGATCAGACGCCGATTTAATCGGCGTCTGATCTGGTTCCAAGCTGTTTGCAAAGGCTGTTAAATTCGCCTGCAGCAGGCTAAGGGTTAATTGAGCTGGACGACAATAAATTCATGTAATTTCACCTGTTTAAAAACCCTTATTATAACATTTAAAAAAAGCAGAATTAATCTGTTGTTATCAATTATCGTTTGCAATTTACTTAAATTATAACAGAAGGGTTGTGGTTTCACACAGGTGTTTCATCTTATATAAATCCCTATGCATTAATGAATGTCTTCTGAAACCTTTTTGATAAATTCAGTTGAGTTGATCCCTGCATGTGAGTCTGCATATTTAATTCTTCATAATTTTGGATATTCAGAAATATTTTGAATGTTTATGACTTAATTTTTGTGGTCCCCAAATTTTGGGGGGAGCATTTAGAGTTGCTCTTGTCAGTCTGTCCATCCGTCATCCGAATTCGACCCAGAGTCATCAAAGCTCAAAGGACTGTTGTTCAGCACGGAAAGTTGTGCACCAGGGGTTTTAATTTGGATCTCACACAGCCAGTCCGAGTTATGTGCTGGACTTAGTCAAAAATATGCATAAAAAGATTGTGTCGCATGTATCTCAAAAAGTATTCAGGGCCCACACTGGGCTGAAAAAAGTTGGAGCCACCTTTTTTCTCGGGAACGGTAGGGAGGGTGCTGGAGAGGTTTCCCTTCCCGCGGCGCGTTGAAAATTTTTGTTACTTCCCATAAGCAAATGGTGATATTCTAGCTATATAGGGGGACTTTTGAATGAAAGTGGGTATACCTCTACAGCAAGTTTTGTATGTTAAAATGTTGTTGGATGTTTGAAGCAACCTGTCTGAAATATTTTTCCATTACAGCTTCTTTTTGTTGTGGGCCTACTATGTAAATGCATGGCCCGGGGGCTGTTTTTTTGGTGCTCTGTGCTTCCGAGAAATCTACCCTGATACAGGATTACATTTCAAATCCATTCCTAACTTTTAAAGACATTCAAAAAACTTGGCAAACACCTTTACTAATTACTTACTAAGATCACAGACACGGGTCCAGTGTATTTTTTTTTTTTTATTAATACAAAAAAACAACCTTTTTTCACACAAATATGCTTTCTGTATGTTAGTCAAATGAAAAAAAAAATGATGACAAAAATCCAGTCATCGTGTCGTGTATGATATTGTGACCGGATTTTTTGTCATCATTTTTTTTTTCATTTGACTAACATATAAAAAGTATATTTGTGTGAAAAAAAAAAGGATTTTTATATTAAACAAAAAATACACTGGACCTGTGACTAAGATACTGTCTGACGGTGGCGACAACGTTAAAAAATTCATCAAACCATTCATTATTTTGCCGATTTATTTATTAATTATTTGATCCATGGAAATTAAAGGCATCACTCATTTAATCTGCCGTAATGACAACAAAATAAAAAGATTATTTTAACCCGATAATCGGTTGCTAATTGATTGCAAATTGCATCTTCTCGTGTGTCAAGATGTTTATTACACATTGTTATATGTAAAGTAAACGCAGACTGGGTAGTACTATCCCGAAATAAGTTAATTTTATCAGCTAAAATTATCGGAACCAGTCAACTGTTTTTTTAACATAATTTCTCGGAGGTTACGATTTAGAACGTCTGAAACAAAATGGCGGTCCAAATTATGAACATTTTTTCATTTTCGCCACTCGCGATTTTTCTTCGCCACTTTCATCGCAGATTCGCCAAATGGCTCGAGTGGCGAACGACAGCGTGGGCCCTGGTATTTGATCTAGGTTATGAAAAATGATAGATGTGAAGTTGTGCCCCTGAATTTTGTTTCAGATTTCTATTAGTCAGATTAGAGTTATGGCCATTGATAGTCAAAAATATGCATAAATGGGAAACATGTTTGTGTCGCATGTCTCTCAAAAAGTATTCGACTTAGAGTCATAAAACTTTAGGGGATTATTATATAGCTTGTGAAGTTGTGCACTTGGTGTTCTGTTTAAGATTTCACTCAACCAGACTGGAGTTATGGTCATTGGCTTAGAGAAAAATAAATATATATAGATATAGTGCTTAAAAGTTTGTGTTTTAAATATCTTAAAAATCTTCACATGAATCCGTGGGTAAAAACCCCTTTTCTAGAAATATAAAAAGTTTTTATATTTTAACTTCATTTGTGTTCGAACAGGTAAGACTTAAGACTTTGAGTGCTTTGATTATTTATGGGGCCTCTATGACATTCTCATTTGGTTTTATGAACTGTTTTAGTTTTTTTCCAAAATATTTTTGAAAAAAAAGACAAATTTATGTCTTCAATGATGATTATTTCTTTCAATTTGACATATATAATTTTTGATTGAATTAAATTTATTGATATGCATAACTTTATGCAATATTTGCACAACATGAGACAACACTGTCTAGAAGCTTTTGTTAGGTACTCTGATATAGTCTTCTACCCAGACTGGTTATGCAACTTAGAATAAACAATCATTATTACCAAGAAGCTTGTATTGAATAAATCATGGTTATACAGAAGCAATAGGAAAACATAACCTATTGTGACTGGTTATCTGGAGATGGATAATTTCTCAACAAATATTGGCAAATTAGATTGTTATGGGGGTTATTCAGTACATTTTTTCAACCATATAAACTTGGTTATACAGTGTGTAGAAATCATTAAAAATATAGAGGATATATGTTTGTTTCAATGTAAGATAAAAATATTTTTCACCACAAATGAACACTAGTTGCAATATTTGCACAAGTGGCATAGCAACCAATGTGAGAATGATATGGTGTTCATGGGTGAATGGTATTTTGATCTTACATATAAAACCAACAAAATTTCTTTTTATTTCATGTTTTGACTAAATTTACCCTGTTATAGTTTCTTGCCAGTGAAAATATATTTGTCAATTATATTTTTCACTGTGAAAATACCACATATATTTCACTCTAATGTTCAATAATTCACTGAAAAACATGTATTAACATATATTTTGATATTTGTCATTTTACCCTAAGTAAGTTGTTTTGTTGGGAGAAGTTCTGCCACTTCTTACAACCTCCTTTACTATGAAGTAAATTCTCTTTCTAGTTCCAGATCCAGTTACAAATCCAACCCTTGCACGTGCATTAGCTGCTGTCAATCAAGGTCAGAAACGACCACGTAGTGAAAAGAAAGCAATACCAGATGATGCAAAAGATGACAAATATTTCGAACGGCGTAAAAGAAACAACAATGCTGCTAAAAAGTCCAGAGATGCAAGAAAAGCCAGAGAGGATGAAATTGCCATTCGAGCAAGTTTCCTCGAAAAAGAAAATGCCATTTTACGCGCGCAAGTTACAACGTTACGAGAAGAAGCCAATTCATTACGACAATTATTGTTACAAAAAAGGGCTTCGAGACATTAGCCAAGAATATTTTACTCAAAATTTATAGAAGTACATAGACATATGAGCTGCGCCATGAGAAAACCAACATAGTGCATCCGCACAGCATGGATCCTGCCAGTCTGGTCTGGATCCATGCTGGTCGCAAAGCCACTATGTTGGTTTTCTCATGGCGCGGCTCAGTTATTGTTAATTTCGCAATTGTAATCAATGACCTTTGTCATTTAACCTTTTCAAGGTCATGTTATCATTTCAAAGGTTAACGAGTACCAGTAGCAACAGGTTGCTACAGTGATAATGTTTTATTGATTTTTTCTTGTTGATATGTTAATGTTTTTTTGTGCTATTTCACGTTTCTGTTGACAATTTACCTTAATCATTTTATCACTCAAGTTTTACTCAGGGATACATTGTATATCATTTTAAATATTAGTCCTCAGGAGGTAGTGTAAGATGTTTCAAACACCAGAGTCCAAGATTATGAAGCTGAATTTGGCAGGCAGTCCAAAACTTCGAGCGTTTGATTGGTAGATTACAAGCACAATCTTTGAAGCTAACCAATCACAAAGTTGCTCTCTGAGACTGTTTTTAAAACCTCAGTACATAATCTTAGACCACATTAAGATTTTTGTCTTCCCAGCTGGGAGAGACATTTTATTTTGTCTTAAGTTAAATTATCACGCCATCCTCTTCATTTCAATTTTACTACACCAAATATCATAAAAGAAACTTATGCTTAGTTTTGAATAACTTGTAGACAAAATATATACATGTAGAGGAAACATTCATGTATTTTTACAAAAATTGAGCATGTTAAAATAAATTGATCTCATTTTCATTGTTATTTGGCTTAGGGTAAAATATTTGATAGAAAAACCAAATTTGATTACCGTATTTACTCGTCTATAAGATGATCCTTCTATAAGACGGGGTCCTTCAATTACTTCAAAATTGGCAGCATTTTACAGATTCTTAAAAATTTTATAGACACTTAAGATGAATGACATTGACTCGCTTGTTAGATGAGGCAACTCATTAAATGTAATTTTTAAGTAGAAAAAAATTGTCTTATATGCGAGTAAATACAGTATTATACAAAAATAGGTTGTATATGTACCTTTATTCTGTAGTGCTAAAGTAAAAACCGACAAACACAAGTGGCACCAAATTTGTCAGTGATGGTTGCAAGTTGAAATTATTACACCAGTTGTATATTTACTCAGGAAGATTGTTCAGGTTCTGTCCATATGCATATTGTCAGGCTGCTTTTCAAATACCTCATCTTAAATTTTTCACGGGTACGTAAAGTATTATACAGTCAAGTTTGTTATTTGCTCACGAGTATTTTTAGATACAAACATTATTCCCAAGTGCCTCAGAATATACTCTATATAGAGGTACTGAATTATACCGGTCAATATGTGTGTTCATGATAATTATATTATAGAAAATATCCAGGGATTTGGATGAATTTGTTACTTTGATACTCAAAAAGCCATTGAAAATTGTTATGACTGTTAGATATGCTTGTTTCATTGTGAGTGTTAATGTTTTTTTTCACATCATATATCAACCAAGTATACCCTTCTACATATACCTGAATACCATATTAAAAGAGAGGTAGCGATTTTTAGAATTCCATTTGGTTAGATGCTTCTAAAGTACAGAAGATTTTTGAAAATACTCAAAAATTGTAATCTGTTGGATAATCTAAATCTTTAAAATTGACATTTTATGATTATTTAAGTAAAATAGTATTCCGTTCCAAAATTTAAAAAATATGAAGAATTGCAAAGAGATCATTTAGCAATGTCTCATTTGGCTAGGTTACCATTTTGATATTTCAGTTTTAAATAGATGGTTATACTTTTGATGCTGAAAAAGTTCTATTCTTCAGCATTTTTGTAATGACCATTTTTCAACAGTTTATAGTTCATTTCGCATCCTCGCAGACCAGTCCAGTTATCTGTTTAAAAAATGTTCATAATGATATTTACGTAGTTTTGTAAATAGTAGTATAAGATGTGTGGAAATCCTTAAAAAACAAATGTGCAATTTTCCATTTGCATATTTGTGTCCAATTTATATATGTACATGTATATGCATAATTGTGTGTATTAATGAGAGTCACTAGATGGCTGAAGTAAATATCAGCTTTACTAAGTGTGTGACAGCCGTAATCCATGATATAGAAATTATATACAAACATACTGAAATATGTAAGAATTTCTACAGTAATTCCTATGAATGTTGTATATTATATAAATTATTAATTAAGAACTGGTTACATCACTTTCATTAAATGGACCACAGGGAACGGTGGTTAAGGTGTTAGCCGCTCAACTTAGAGTTGGTGGGTTTGAGCCCCATTGGGGTCAGAACCACACAATCTCTTTTGACATTAGAACTGGTTTTTCAAGGTAGCAGACTCGATAATGGTTCAAATAAGCTTGAAGCTTTAATTACAATATATACCAGTAAGTATGAACTAAAGGAACCATTTAAAACCTGTAATTTGAAGTCATGATCCTTTCTCAAGATCAAATTGAAAATGTCAGAACTGCAAGTTAACTTTAAATTTTTATTGACCAGTTATAAAAAAAGCTCATATATAGTGTGTTTATCATTTTGAGCTGTTCCATGGAAGACCGTATTTAAGATTTTAAGTCTGTATCATTAATTTATAACTGATATGCCACAAAAATATCCGAAAAATGACCACACCGTCAGTGCTACATTGATACTGATTAACTCACTGACATTTATTTTGCAACGCAAAATATTTGAATTTTTTCATTAAAAATTGCATTGGTTTTCCCATAGGCTAGGCAACATGGATTTTATGTTAGAGATTAAATTTTTGTGTGTGATTTACCTAAGTGCCAGTATATATTAATGTTTTAAAACCGGTGAAAGTTAATTTTGTGTGTAATTATGTATTTGATAACTGGGAATAATCAAGTTATTTGTTTTCATGATTTTCATAAAAAGTGTTTAATCATTCATGTTTTAATGAACAGTAAATCATACAAATTCTATGCATGGTTATGGCTTTAAATTACATTTAAAAATACAGCTGTATGAAAGTTTCTGAATATATGATACAGAGTTTTGAATGAGTCATTTGCTTTGTTGCAAAACCATGGTGATTCTAAGAGTTTAACAAACTCATTGGCAAGACCCAGTAAAATATCTGTATAATATATATTGTTTGATGGCTTGATAACTCAAACGTATTTTGCCGGTCCCATCAAGTTAGAACGAACGAGGTTTGACTGTACATCATGCAAAATTCAGCTGTGTAATATCATTTGACTGCGGATGAATGTGAACTTAATCTTGCAATTTTGTTTTAAATATTGTCCGATAATTACATTATTATATACAATACCAAATGTAGTTTGATTGTTTCAAGTGAATGTTGGTTGAAAAATGTTGGCTAGTATTGGTAATGCAGGTTTGTTTATGTTTCTGTCAAATATGGCCAAACTGTAGAGTGTTGTTTATGTATTTGTTTGGTCACTTAACAGGCACACTTAATTGGGTTGATTCAAATTTGTGACACAGTCAATCACAAAATGGTTTTAGAAATTATGCTAATACGGGGAAATTAAATGATTAAAAATGATATCCAGTCTAGCTATAGTTGTTCTATTTTATGAACTTTTGCAAAAATGTCGTTTAGATAATTTATAGTTGGTGAAATAATTAATATAGTGTTTCTGATGTGCTATACAGATTTTTGATCAGTGTTGTTGTTGCTAAAAAGTTTGACACAAACTTGAAATAGTTTTTCCCATTGACATAAGGATCATTATGACTGTGATAAGAAAAGGAAAACACCTCAAGACTTGTAAAAGTTTTTTGAAAAAAAAATAAAATCAAAAACATGAAAAAACGCTGTCCAAGATAAAATCTGTAGTTGTAAATAAATAAAGAACACAGTGTGGTCCAGGGAGTTACAGAGATTTCCATTTAAATGGCACACTTCATCACCAGTGCAAACGGTAAACTCTACGTTTGAAAATTGTTTTTTTGATATATGCAAGAATAGTGTATATGTGAATATATGATTAAAATTTTATATTCCATTTATTAACATCATCAAATGTTTACACATTATTTATGTTCAAAAACTCTTGCAATTAGCGAAACTATCTACAGTCAAACTTTGTTGGCTTGATCTGGAATTATTCGAACTCCACCCTTTGCTCAAATTCATTGGGTTACATCAAAATCCCAATATAATGTATTTTGTTTGATGTCTCGAAATACCGATAACTCAAACAAATTTTGCTGGTTCTGTTGAGTTTAAGCGAACAAAGTTTGACTATATATGTTTCTTTAGTACCAGTAACAGTATTATGCTTTCAACAGCTCAGGGAAAGACTTGTATACAAATTACATTATTTTACTCTAAAACATATATTTAATAGTACTATGCAGCACTATTTTATTGTGTCATACTGTCTGTTATAGATTTAGTGGCATAAATACTTTGTTATACTCGTACTATGTTGATTTTACACTAAGGAAATGCTGTTCAACCGATATTTTTCAAAACAGTGAAATTTGATGTTTAACCATTAGCCTGTTGGCAATAAGTGATTCTGCCTTTGCGTCCAGTGCAGACAAAGGTCTGCGCTGATCTCTATCTGGTCAGTAAATTTTCAGTGAATGCCCCTTCCAATAATAAATGGTATTGCCCAAACTGAATGATAGACCAGTCCATTTTAGAAATTTAGCAGGCTGAAGTAGATAAATCTGGAAACTGCTGATATTTTGTTTTTATTTGATGTGTTACCTCATTTTATTATGTTTAAAATGTGTATGCTAAATAATACATACTTAAAAGAGTAATTTTGTTGTTGTTTATAGAAACATTATTTTATTTTTAGAAAAACAAGTTTTCTGTATTTTAGATATAGTTGAATTTATCAAAGACAAACATGTCAAAGCTTCAAGTTCACAATTCCCGAGTCACTCCATTGCCATTGGTTATTGTAAGGATCGAGCTCAAAATGGGCCAGTTGAAAGATTGAATTTGAGAATTTAGACAAGGACAGGCAGTTTGGTCTTGTTTCAGTATTGATACAAGGAAATGTCCACCAGTATTGTCTTTCTGTCACCCCCGCATCTAAGAGAAGACAGTTGCCATTCATTATTGTCTTGTCAACCTGACAGCTAATAGAAGAATTGATGCCCACCATTATTGTCTATCAAACTTAAAGCTAAGAGAGGAATTGTCCACCAGTATTGTCTTTCTGTCACCCTGGCATCTAAGAGAAGAATGTTGCCATTCATTATTGTCTTGTCAACCTGACAGCTAATAGAAGAATTGATGCCTACCATTATTGTCTATCAAACTTAAAGCTAAGAGAGGAATTGTCCACCAGTATTGTCTTTCTGTCACCCCCGCATCTAAGAGAAGACTGTTGCCATTCATTATTGTCTTGTCAACCTGACAGCTAATAGAAGAATTGATGCCTACCATTATTGTCTATCAAACTTAAAGCTAAGAGAGGAATTGTCCACCAGTATTGTCTTTCTGTCACCCCGGCATCTAAGAGAAGAATGTTGCCATTCATTATTGTCTGTCTATCAACCGGACAGCTAATAGAAGAATTGATGCCCACCATTATTGTCTATCAAACTTAAAGCTAAGAGAGGAATTGTCCACCAGTATTGTCTTTCTGTCACCCCGGCATCTAAGAGAAGAATGTTGCCATTCATTATTGTCTTGTCAACCTGACAGCTAATAGAAGAATTGATGCCCACCATTATTGTCTATCAAACTTAAAACTAAGAGAGGAATTGTCCACCAGTATTGTCTTTCTGTCACCCCGGCATCTAAGAGAAGAATGTTGCCATTCATTCTTGTCTGTCTATCAACCTGGCAGCTAAGTTAGGAATTGTTGCCCTCTATTATTGTCTGTCAACCTGGCATCTGAGAGGAATAGTTGTCCACGGTTAATGTCTTTCTACTAGCCCGTCACCTAAGAAAGGAATGTTGTCCTGCATTATTGTCTGTAAACCTGGCCTCTATGAGAGGAATTGTTGTCCACCAGTATTGTCTTTCCATCACCCTGGCATCTTAGAAAGAAATGTTGCCCTGCATTATTGTCTTGTCAACCTAGTATCTGAAAAGAGGAATAACTGTTGCCCACCATTACTGTCACCCTGGTATCTAAGAGAGGAATTTTGCACATTATTGTCTTTCCGTCAACCTGGCATCTAAAAGAGGAACTTTTGCCCTCCATTATAGTCTCTCAAGCTAGCATCTGAGAGAGGCAGTCATAGACTTATTCTGTGGAAGATGGATCAAGCTGCATTTTTGTAAAGGTGAAAAACTTCTAATACAACAGCCCAAATCTGTAAATTTTAAATAGTTTAAAAACATTTATATTAAAACTCTTAAGATGTATCATTTTCGTCGGATTGTCAAATTGGCAATTTTCATTGGCCTTTCCTTCCATCAAACAAGAGGGTAATGATGACCCTGGATCGCTCACCTGAGAAATATGAGCTACATGTTTCAAATGTCAAACTGATGATTTTTAGAAATTTTTTGGAAGATTTTCCGATGTACAATCAAGTAACCCCTGGGGCGGGGCCAATTTTACCCCGGGGGTCATGATTTCAAAAACGTTTTTAGAAGTCTACTAGGCAATGCTACATATCAAATATCTAAGATCTAGGCCTTCTGGTTTATTTTTAGCAAATTTATGAAGTTTTCCCTATGTACAATCAAGTAACCCCTGAGGCTGAGTCAATTTGACCCTGGGGGGGTCAAGATTTGAATAAATTTTGTAGAGGTGCACTAGGCATTGCTACATATCAAATATCTAAGCTCTAGGCCTTCTGGTTTATTTTTAGAAAAATTTTGAAGATTTTTCTATGTATGAAGATTTTTCTATGTACAATCAAGTAACCCCATGGGGCGGGGTCAATTTGACCCCGGGGGTCATGATTTGAACAAATTTTGTAGAAGTCTACTAGGCAATGCTACCTGTCAAATATCTAAGATCTAGGCCTTCTAGTTTATTTTTAGAAATTTTTTGAAGATTTTCCTATGTAAAAGCAAGTGACCCCTGGGGTGGGGTCAATTTTGACCCCAGGGATCATGATTTGAACAAATTTTGTAGAGGTCCACTAGACAATGATACATGTCAAATATCTAAGCTCTAGGCCTTCTGGTTTATTTTTAGAAAATTTTGAAGATTTTTCTATGTACAATCAAGTAACCCCATGGGGCAGTGTCAATTTGACCCAGGGGTCATGATTTGAATAAATTTTGTAGAGGTCCACTAGGCAATGCTACATGTGAAATATCTAATCTCTAGGCCTTCTGGGTTTTTTTTTAGAAAATGTTTGAAGATAGGCCGCTTACTCCAACATGCTTACATCAACATTTATCCAATAGGCCGCTTACTCCAACACTTACTCCAAAGGTATAATTATTAAGGTATCAGGTAAACAGTTTATAAAGACAAACTTACTATTCAGATGAATAGGCAGTTGTGGGAGACATGCACTTTTCTCAAAAGCAGCTCTAGTTTAGTTTCAGATCAAATACCAGAGAATACATAGTCTCACAATGGTCAAACTTTATAGGGCAAGTGCCTTTGGTCAGTAGACGACTCCTATTGAGCTGAATAACAGTCTTGTGAGGTTTGATGACAGGGTCAAATACCTTTTAAGATATGCACAACACAAGTTTGGATGGAGGGATGGACAGACGGAAGACAAAGACAGCTCGACATGCCCTTGAAAAATTGGGTAGTAAGTTTCTGAGATTTTTATAATTTTTCCTTTTCATTGACCTGGCAACCAGAATTCTATATGGATGACCTAATTTAAAGGAATCTGAAAGTGGACCACCAAACTAACATTCCTGCAAAGTTTGGTTGAAATTTGCTTGGTGGTTTAGGCAGGGATGCTCTTTAAAGCAATTGTGGATGACAAATGGACATCAGGTGAGCTAAAAACAACCATCTGTTTTAAAGCTGAGTTACTAATTACATAACAACAAAATTAAAGCATATTTTTATTTATCAATTAGTAACATAAATGGAAGCAGCATATGAACAAACATAGCTTAAAGATACTAGATGGCTCAATATAAAACTGACTGCAACATATTAACTTTTGATGTGAATAATGGAAAAACAAAAGCCTATATTGCTCATCTGAGTGTTTGGCAAGTTGTATAATTGGTTATGTATTGTTTTAACAACTCTGACTCATGTGAGCTAAAATAATAAGTTACTTCCATGGTTTGTCTTAAGTCTAATAACATATGTATAAAATTCTTGTCTAATAACTATAAATAATGCTGTAGGTTTTTCAAAAGCACAGTCAACCATCAAACATGTACAACAAAGTTTAAAGTTTGAGATTCCCATTACCAAAATATAGTCGAACTTCGTTCTCTCGAACTTGGATAATTTGAACACCACCCTTCACTCGAATTTCGACAGTCGCGTCGAGTCTGAGTAAACGAAGTTCGACTGTATTAAAGAGCACATAAAGAAAATACCAGATTTTGTTTTGCATAAAAATACTATCCATGCTGCATAGACACAGACTGCAAAGTTCACCGTGAATGAAGAAAAGTTTAACTCGGCACATTGGGTCAGTAAGAAGCAATAATGAGAAACACAACAAAGTGAAAATAAAAAATGTATTAGTATGAATAGCAATAAGTAATGAATGAATCATAAACAGGATGTCTACAGCAACAGCTCTTGTAACATCTCTGACAGCAAGCCAAAAACTGATACTGTATATATGCCTAGTGTAGTTCAGCTAGCGTGATTCATGGATTTGCAAGCCAAACACTGATACTGGATATATGCCACATGTAGTTCAGCTAGCGTGATTCATGGATTTGCAAGCCAAAAACTGATACTGTATATATGCCTAGTGTAGTTCAGCTAGCGTGATTCATGGATTTGCAAGCCAAAAACTGATACTGTATAAACTCACGTGTTGTTTAGCTAGCGTGATTCATAGATTTGCAGGCCAAAAACTGGTACTGTATATACACCACATGTAGTTTAGCTAGCGTGATTCATAATTTGCAGGCCAAAAACTGGTACTGTATATATGCCTAGTGTAGTTCAGCTAGCGTGATACATAGATTTGCAAGCCAAAAACTGATACTGTATATATGCCTAGTGTAGTTCAGCTAGCGTGATTCATGGATTTGCAAGCCAAACACTGATACTGGATATATGCCTAGTGTAGTTCAGCTAGCATGATTCATGGATTTGCAAGCCAAAAACTGATACTGTATAAACACCACGTGTAGTTTAGCTAGCGTGATTCATAGATTTGCAGGCCAAAAACTGGTACTGTATATACACCACATGTAGTTTAGCTAGCGTTATTCATAGATTTGCAGGCCAAAAACTGGTACTGTATATATGCCTAGTGTAGTTCAGCTAGCGTGATTCTTAGATTTGCAAGCCAAAAACTGATACTGTATATATGCCTAGTGTAGTTCAGCTAGCGTGATTCATGGATTTGCAAGCCAAAAACTGATACTGTATAAACACCACGTGTAGTTTAGCTAGCGTGATTCATAGATTTGCAGGCCAAAAACTGGTACTGTATATACACCACATGTAGTTTAGCTAGCGTGATTCATAGATTTGCAGGCCAAAAACTGGTACTGTATATATGCCAAGTGTAGTTCAGCTAGCGTGATTCTTAGATTTGCAAGCCAAAAACTGATACTGTTTATATGCCTAGTGTAGTTCAGCTAGCGTGATTCATGGATTTGCAAGCCAAACACTGATACTGGATATATGCCACATGTAGTTCAGCTAGCATGATTCATGGATTTGCAAGCCAAAAACTGATACTGTATATATGCCTAGTGTAGTTCAGCTAGCGTGATTCATGGATTTGCAAGCCAAAAACTGATACTGTATAAACACCACGTGTAGTTTAGCTAGCGTGATTCATAGATTTGCAGGCCAAAAACTGGTACTGTATATACACCACATGTAGTTTAGCTAGCGTGATTCATAGATTTGCAGGCCAAAAACTGGTACTGTATATATGCCTAGTGTAGTTCAGCTAGCGTGATTCATAGATTTGCAAGCCAAAAACTGATACTGTATATATGCCTAGTGTAGTTCAGCTAGCGTGATTCATGGATTTGCAAGCCAAACACTGATACTGGATATATGCCACATGTAGTTCAGCTAGCATGATTCATGGATTTGCAAGCCAAAAACTGATACTGTATATATGCGTAGTGTTGTTCAGCTAGCGTGATTCATGGATTTGCAAGCCAAAAACTGATACTGTATAAACACCACGTGTAGTTTAGCTAGCGTGATTCATAGATTTGCAGGCCAAAAACTGGTACTGTATATACACCACATGTAGTTTAGCTAGCGTGATTCATAGATTTGCAGGCCAAAAACTGGTACTGTATATATGCCTAGTGTAGTTCAGCTAGCGTGATTCTTAGATTTGCAAGCCAAAAACTGATACTGTATATATGCCTAGTGTAGTTCAGCTAGCGTGATTCATGGATTTGCAAGCCAAAAACTGATACTGTATAAACACCACGTGTAGTTTAGCTAGCGTGATTCATAGATTTGCAGGCCAAAAACTGGTACTGTATATACACCACATGTAGTTTAACTAGTGTGATTCATAGATTTGCTGGCCAAAAACTGGTACTGTATATACACCACGTGTAGTTTAGCTAGTGTGATTCATAGATTTGCAGGCCAAAAACTGGTACTGTATATACACCACATGTAGTTTAGCTAGTGTGATTCATAGATTTGCAGGCCAAAAACCGATACTGTATAAACACCATGTGTAGTTTAGCTAGTGTGATTCATAGATTTGCAGGCCAAAAACTGGTACTGTATATACACCACATGTAGTTTATCTATACTGATGAGATATGAAAACGCAACAAGCATATGCCTGCATATATTTTTTCTACAAAAAGCATCACCTTCAAATGTTCAACACATACACATCTCGATACACTATACCCATTGTGTTCAAATTTAATCAGCACAAAAGACCGTAAAATTAACACAATGGGAATAGAGTATCGAGATGTGTCAGTGTTGATCATCTCAAGGTGATGCTTTTTGTAGTAAAAATATATTCAGGCATCTGTTTGTTGCGTTTTCATATCTCGTCAGTGTACATGATTCTTAAATGTCATGGATTTGCAAGCCTGATACTGGATATACACCTCATTGTAGTTTAGCTAGTTTACCTACATGATTCATGGATTTGCAAGCCAAAATTTGATACTGGATAAAAACCACATGTAGTCTAGCTAAATAATTCATGGATTTGCAAGACAAAAGCCAAAAACTGGTACTGTATATACACCACATGTAGTTTAGCTAGTATGATTCATGGACTTGCCAAAAGTTCCAATGTGGTTGATGCCGGAATGAATGCACAAAAAATAACATTCAATCCTTAAATAAATGGCAGATCAGATTAAAAGAAGAACAAGAGCTGTCACTAATGGTGACAAATGCCCCCGAAGCACCCTGACCTTTGACCTGGTGACCCCAAAGTCAGTAAGGGTGGTGTACTCAATAAGTACTATCAGCATGTGAAGCTGGAAGGTCCTGGGTGAAGTGGTTCCCATGTAAAGTGCCTTCATGCAAAAATTTAACGTTGGGCCCTGTGACCTTGACCTTTGACCTGGTGACCCCGAAGTCAGTAGGAGTGGTGTACTCAATAAGTACTATCAGCACGCGAAGTTTGAAGTTCCTGGGTGCAGTGGTTTGCGAGTAAAGTGCCTTCATGCAAAAAGTTAACATTGGCCCCTGTGACCTTGACCTTTGACCTGGTGACCCCAAAGTCAGTAGGGGTGGTGTACTCAATAAGTACTATCAGCATGTGAAGTTTGAAGGTCCTGGGTGCAGTGGTTTGCGAGTAAAATGCCTTCATGCAAAAAGTTAACGTTGGCCCCTGTGACCATGACCTTTGACCTGGTGACCCCAAAGTCAGTAGGGATGGTGTACTCAATAAGTACTATTAGCACGTGAAGTATGAAGGTCCCGGGTGCAGTGGTTCGCAAGTATAGTGCCTTCATGCAAAAAGTTAACGTTGGCCCCTGTGACCTTGACCTTTGACCTGGTGACCCCAAAGTCAGTAGGGGTGGTGTGCTCAATAAGTACTATCAGCATGTGAAGTCTGAAGGTCCTGGGTACAGTGGTTCGCGAGTAAAGTGCCTTCATGCAAAAAGTTAACGTTGTGACGAACTAACTATCTAACTAACGAACGGACGGACAGTTGAAAACTAGTATGCCTCCCTTCGGGGGCATAAAAATACCTGTACTGGATCTCTATTATGTGAAACAATCTTTCCCCAAAAAATCACATTTGTGAAGCATTTTAGCCAGAACTTCCAGAAACATTTAACATACATGTAATAGGTATATTCAAAAATAAAAAAAGAATTATCACAGACAATATAAAAAGTTGATGTCTGTTCACAAAATCTGTACATATATATATCAAAAACGATATACATTTACTAAAACAAAGATCTTAGTATCAACAAGTGTAAATTATTGTATGTGATACATGTATCAAAATAAATAATTAATCTAAAATACACACTTATTAAAATGAATTGGCCTGCCATTAGCTGTTATTAGCACAACTAAACTTATAGTTGTACGAAGGCATATCTCGATGCCAGTATAGACCTAAGAGTGCCTAGTATCCACATGACATTACCATTTAATAGTTGCTTATTAGATATGTTTACCCAATACCCAATATAAAATAACCATGTTACGCAACAAACTTTTTAACCCTTATCATGCTGAACACAATTGATTCTGCCTTTGTGACCAGTGCAGATCATGATCAGCCTGCACGTCCATGCAGTCTGATTAAGATCTGCACTGTTTGCTACTCAGTCAGTATCTTTTTGGTAAGCACCCCTTTTAACAGTTAATGGTTCTGTCCAAATTCAAAGATGGACAAGTTCATTATAGAAATTTGGCAGAGTAAGGGTTAAAGCAATGACACAAAGTAAAATGATGTCAAGAATGACGTTACACGTCATAGGCAATCCAATAATTGGTTATTATGCCCTTTCTAATTATTTGCCTTGGTAAACGGATTCTGTCATTCGCAATTTTGTTACTGTTTATAGTATATAATAATACTTCATTAAGGCATTTAGATTCAAATTAGGCCATTAAATAATAGAAAAGAAATGAAAACCTAAAATTTCACAACACCTCAAATGAGCCGTGCCATGAGAAAACCAACATAGTGGGTTTGCGACCAGCATGGATCCAGACCAGCCTGCGCATCGGTGCAGTCTGGTCAGGATCCATGCTGTTCGCTAATGGTTTCTCCAATTCCAATAGGCTTTGAAAGCGAACAGCATGGATCCTGGCCAGACTGCGCGGATGCGCAGGTTGGTCTGGATCCATGCTGGTCGCAAAGCCACTATGTTGGTTTTCTCATGGCACGGCTCAAATCACAAAATTGTGTAGAACTTATTAGGGAACACATCCTGATATAATAAAGAATATGCAAGAAAAAAGTTATGGTTCTTGGTCTTCTTACTCGTCTATTGAAGACAAAAAAATGTATACAAATTTTCAAAGCAACAGTATTTAAGAAAAGTGAACAAATTACTGACCAAGAAATACCACTTTTCAGATTTAACAGGCACTGTCACTCGACAGCTTGCTTTAAGGCTTGTCAGTAACCAACTTGGTGGCCAACCCCTGTGACTTTTGGATTCAGAGAGAGCGTCTCAATTCAGGTAACATTTTGCATACATTTTCCTCATTTCTGGACATATTTACATAAAATAAAGTGCGTCAAAGACACCAAAATGAGTGCACTCCTTTGTACATAACAAACACACTTTCGCAGTTGGGCGAAGTGTTGCAAAAGTTATGTGCAGTGGAAAGTACTCATTTTGCTGTCTTAGACACTCTCTATCTAATGAAAATCCGTCAAGTAATAATATAAGGAAAATATAGACAAAATGCTCTGTGTGTGTCATGTGGGTTGGCCACCCTTAAAATAGATTTTTTAAGAATAGTTTTATTGTCAAAGTCATGTAAGAGTTATGGGACTTGATGCTGTGATCTTGTTCAACTGCACCAAACATATATGAAGTTTCAACCAAGTACCAGCATTACTTTTAAACAAAGTAAATTTCCTACAAAACCTTAACCTGTCTTTTACAAGTACAACCAGGGGCATAACTCTGCCAAAATACAATTCATAGTTATGGGACATGCACCTGTCACAATAACAACATGTATATTTTTTCCAGTTAAATATTTGCATTGACTTTAGAGAGAGTAATTTATATGCAAAACTTCAATATCCAAGGACGTATAAAAAATTCATGTAAGAGTTATAGGACTTGATGCCGTAACCTATTATTGTAAGAAAGACTACCTTTTTGCTACAATGTGGAATTTGATTTAAAACACAGAATTTCAAAACTTCAGAATATACAATGTAGATTTTGACCAAACTTCTCACAATCATAAATAAACACATTGTCTAATAAGTATGATATGGTAAAATAAAGTGTATACGTCCACATGGTTGCATTGTGATATTTTCCCATAATTGTAAGAAGTTTTAAGTGGAATTATTCAACAAGTGAACTTTTTAATACAATATTTCATCGTTTGAAAAATAACAATGTTGTAATTGATGAATTTGCCAATATGAGCAAGTACAGCAAGTTTCAATTGATTTGTTCGTTTTGTTTTGTTGGGTTTAACGTCGCACCGACACAATCATAGGTCATACGGCGACTTAGTTTCAATTGAATATAATAGGAAATGAAAAGATATCGGACTTCATAAAAAAACTTTAACCAATGCAGATGCCGATACTGTGGGCAAGTTCAGAAGTCCTACTTATTGTTTAAACAGTCCAGCTAAGAAAGGCCATAACTCTGACAGAGAATTATGGGTCTTGACATTCTTATTCTTATGATAATAAATAAGAGTACAGTTTTTTTTAAGAAAAAGTGGACCAAAACAAAAATGTTAGCCAACTCTGATAATCAAGGGTCAATACCTCAAATAAAAAACACTACACACTTTCATACGAGTTTAAATCATTTTTTCCCCATATAGTCTGAAGTCATTTTCCCAATTGTTCTTGAAAAACTGGAAAAAAATATTTACACTCTTATAAAAAAAATTCTCAAGTTCATCCTTATTGATCTACTGTCACAGACCTCAGATGGATCATTCTGTTTTAAGTTTTACTTAAACTAGATGTATGTCCATAGGGCACCCATCCCTGTTACTGTATGCATATTTTTGACTAAGTCAAGGGCCATAACTCTAGTCTGGATGCGTAAAATCCCAGTTAAATCACACTATATGCATATTTTTGACTAAGTCAAGGGCCATAACTCTAGTCTGAATGTGTAAAATCCCAGTTAAAACACACTATATGCATATTTTTGACTAAGTCAAGGGCCATAACTCTAGTCTGAATGTGTAAAATCCCAGTTAAAACACCAGTTGTACAACTTCAAATGCTGAATAACAATCCTGTGAGGTTTAATGCTTCTAGGTCAAATACTTTTTGAGACATGCACAATACAAATTTCAAATCCCACTCAGAAACTTTGGTTGTCAAAAAATCACCAAAGTCCTGAAAATTGTTAAGATCCATGTTAATAGATTAAACCTTAAGAAAACAATTTTCATATAAGGAGCAACAGCACTAACTAATTATTTGGCAACTACATTAGTTCAAATTAAAGCTAACACAATGTCATGTATTCTTAACTAATCAGTCATTAGTAAATTCGTTCTGAGAAGATAATTTTTGATTTAAAGCATCACTCTGATTTTGGCTCTAGATAAAATCACAGCTGTGTTCAAGGATTAATAGCCAGCATCTTTAAGATATTTCACCTGATATTCACAGATTCCAACAGCCTTTCGTTGATGTTGTCCTGTCTTTGTTACAAAAACAACAGCCTTGTTTGAACACGCAACACAACAAAATACTTTTTCACCAGAATTTTTTGAGACAAGGTTACATCCAGTATGTTCACCTTTCAAGCTGTCAATTTTCATGAATGGTACTTTATCCAACTCCAGTTTTTCATCATCTGAAATGGGTTCATCTTTTGCTGCCTTGATCACCGTGGCGATTTCCCTTTGAGAAGCATTAAAGCCAGCAGACTTTGCCCACATATTCCCATCATGGCCGCATATGCATGCTTCATCAGCACCCCTCTTTTGCAATTCCTTTATATGATCATCCCAAGACATCTGAAATTACAAAGAAGGCATATTAAATAAAAAAGTAAAACCATTTTCATTAAGAGTTAAATATTTGTACCATCTAGTACTGGATATTAATAAAGGTACAAATCATGTCGCCAGTATGACATGTTACCAACCTAGTCTATAAATGTTGCTAATATAGTTCATTTAATATGTTACATGACTAGTCAAGTCAAGCTGCTAGTATAGCATGTGCATGTTGCTAGTATAGTATGATCAATTGTTGCCAACCTGGCCAAGTCATGTTGCTAGTATAGCATGTTCATATTGCCAACAAAGTCCAGTCATGTTGCTAGTACGGGTACCTCATGTTTTCAGCCAAGTCCAGTCATTTTGCTAGTAAAGTACCATCATGTTACCAGCCAAGTTCAGTCATGCTGCTAGTATAGTACCCTCATGTCACCAGCCTAGTCCAGTCATGCTGCTAGTATTGCACCCTGATGTTACCAGCCTAGTCTAGTCATGTTGCTAGTATTGTACCCTCATGTTACCAGCCTAGTCCAGTCATGTTACTAGTATAGTACATTCATGTTGCCAACTTGTCCAGTCATGTTGCTAGTATAGTATGTTCATGTTGCCAACTTAATCCAGTCATGTTGCTAGTATAGTTTCCTCATGTTACCAGCCTAGTCCAGTCATGTTGCTAGTATAGTACTCTCATGTTACCAGCTTAGCCTAGACTTGTTACAAGTACAGTACCTGCATTTTACCAGCCTAGTACAGTCATATTACTAGTATAGTACATTCATGTTGCCAACCTAGTCCAGTCATGTTGCTAGTATGGTACATTCATGTTGCCAACTTGTCCAGTCATGTTGCTAGTATAGTATGTTGATGTTGCCAACTTGTCCAGTCATGTTGCTAGTATAGTATCTGGATGTTGCCAACTTGTCCAGTCATGTTGCTAGTATAGTATGTTCATGTTGCCAACTTGTCCAGTCATGTTGCTAGTATAGTATGTTCATGTTGCAAACTTAATCCAGTTGTGGTGCTAGTATAGTACCCTCATTACCACCAACCTAGTTCAGTCATGTTGCTAGTATAGTACGCTCATGTTACAAGACTAGTCAAATCATGTTGCTAGTATACTATGTTCATGATACCAGACTAGCCAAGTCATGATGCTAGTATAGCACATTCATGTTACCAGATTTGTCATGTTGCTTGTATAGTTCATTGCAGTCAATTCTTAAACTGACATGACAAATCCAGTCATGTTGCTAGTATTGTATGCTTATGTTACCAGACTTGCCCAGTCATGTTGCTGATACAATACATTCATGTTACTAGCATAGTCCAGTTATACTGCTGGTAATGTACATTAATGTTACAACCCTAGTCAAGACATGTTGCTAGTGAAGTACATTCATGTTATTAGACTAGTCAATGCATTTTGCAAATGTAGTACATTCATGTTATCAGACCAGTCAACACATGTTCCTATTGTAGTAAATTCATCTTATCAACCTAGTCAATTCATACTGCTAGTATAGTTCATTCATGTTGCCATATTTGTCTAGTCATGTTGCTAGTAGAGAACATTCCTTTTGCCAACTGAATTCAGTCAGATCACTAGTATAGCATGTCTATGTTGCTAATTAAGTCCAGTCATGCTGCTAATGAAGTACATTCATGCTGCCAACTTAGTCCAGTCATGTTGCTTGTATAGTATGTTCATGTTGCCAACTTAGTCCAGTCTTGTTGCTAGCATCATTCATATTGCCAATTAAGTCCAGTCATGTTGCTTATATAGCAGTCTTGTTGCTAGCATAGTTCATATTGCCAATTTAGTCCAGTCATGTTGCTAGTATAGCATGTTCATGTTGCAAACTTAGTCCCATCATGTTACTAGTATATATTGTTAATATTGCCGATTAAGTCCAGTCATGTTGTTAGTATAGTAAGTTCATGTTGTCAACTAAGTCCAGTCTTGTTGCTTGTATTTTTCATATTGTCAGTTAAGTCCAGTCATGTTGCTAATATAGAGCATGTTCATGTTGCCAACTTAGTCTAGTCATGTTGCTAGTACACAGTCGAATACCGTTACCTCGATGATTCAAGGGACTGTAAAAATTGCATCGACGTATTCGAAGTTCGACGTAACGATATCGACTGTCTGGGACTACTTTGTACTTGTGTCGGACGTCTATATTGTCATTATATCTAAATTAATGCATTTTTTCAGAGAGTTTGAAAGGGGAAAGAAATAATATAAAACATAAATACGATTTTAATTTTATTGACAAATAAATCATCTTAATTAAATACATACATACAACTTTTTAATTTTTCAAAATATACATTTAAGGCGTAAAAAAAAAATTGTTTGTTTCCGGTATCCCGACCTACCCTAATTTTTTGGCCCGACCCTAAATGTTTTTATGACCATGGAGAATATTTTTTTCAACTTTTTAACAAAAAGATGCAAAACTGCACTTTTTGTGCTTTAAACATGGCCAGTGATGTTAGAAATCAACTTACTGATGCTCTAAAGGCATAACCCCCTTATTTGTAATCATTTTTTGACAAAAAATAATTTCCAAAAAGTCTCCCTTAATAAAAAAAAAAAATCCCCCCAAAAAAAATTTTCCGACCTACCTACCCTAATTTTTTTTAGCATGTTACCGGAAACAAAGAATTTTTTTTTTTAGGCCTAAACAGTAGCATTTTTATTCCTTTCCGAAACAAGTCTGAATGCAGTGGTAATGTTCCTGACTGAGTAGTTATTTTGACTGTGCTTCGATAACGAAAATTTGCCAGTTAAATACGCATATTGTTACTCAATCCTAAATGGCAGATTTTTACTCCGTCAAACAGAAAATGTTTCATCCAAATTAGTTGTTATATTCGAAAACAGCTTTGCTGCTTGCACGCTGTTCCATAAGACTAATTATTGGGAATTAAATGCAAACTTTCTGACATTTAGATTGGATTAAAGATTAAATAACAAACAAAACAAACACACAAACTAACTTGAATATAATTAATACATCGCCGGATAACAATAAGTTGATTTTCACACCTTAAAATAACATGGATATTTTTTGACAAGCTGTGATATCGAAGAAACCAGGTGTAAAAACAGTACAGGTAGGTTGACAGGACTGAAAAATCTCATCCAGCTAAACAAAATATCGAGCTAATGATAAATAATTACATTAAGATAAATAGGGAAAAATCGGGACCGACTCAAACACATCGTGCTAACCGGAGTATCGAGCTTACCGATATCAAGGTAACGATATTCAACTGTATATCATTCATGTTGCCAACTTAATCCAGGCATGTTGCTAGTATATATCGTTCATATTGCCAATTAAGTCCAGTCATGTTGCCAGTATATTATATCGTTCACACTGCCAACTTAGTCCAGTTGCTTAGTCATGTTGCAAGTATATTTCGATTATGTTGCCAACTTAGTCATATTGCTAGTATAGCATGTTCATGTTGCCAGCTTAGTTCAGTTATAATGCTAATATAGTACCCTCATGTTACCATCCCAGTCTAGTCATGTTGCTAGTATAGTACTCTCATGTTACCAGCTGAGTCAATTCTTGTTGCTAGTATAAAAGCCTCATGGTACAAGCCTAGTCAATTCATGTTGCTAGTATAGTACTCTCATGCTACCTGCCTAGTCCAGTCATGTTTCTAGTATAGTACTCTCATGTTACCAGCTGAGTCTAGTCCTGTTGCTAGTATAGAACCCTCATGGTACCAGCCTAGTCCATTCATGTTGCTAATATAGTACCCTCATGTTACCAGCCTAGTCCAGTCATGCTGCTAGTATAGTACGCTCATGTTACCAGTCTAGTCCAGTCATGCTGCTAGTATAGTATGCTCATGTTACCAGCCTAGTCCAGTCATGCTGCTAGTATAGTATGCTCATGTTACCAGCCTAGTCCAGTCATGCTGCTAGTATAGTATGCTCATGTTACCAGCCTAGTCTAGTCATGTTGCTAGTATAGTACTCTCATGTTACCAGCTGAGTCTAGTCATGTTGCTAGTATAGAACCCTCATGGTACCAGCCTAGTCCATTCATGTTGCTAATATAGTACCCTCATGTTACCAGCCTAGTCCAGTCATGCTGCTAGTATAGTATGCTCATGTTACCAGCCTTGTCAAATCATAATGCTAGTATAGTATGTTCATGTTACCAGACTAGTCATCTTGCGTGTATAGTACATTGAAATCAATAGACAATTCCAGTCATGTTGCTATATAGTATAGTATGCTTATGTTACCAGACTAGCCCAGTCATGTTACTTTCATAGTCCAGTTATGTTGCTAGTAATGTACATTCATGTTATAAGCCTAATCCAGTCATGTTGCCAGTGAAGTACATTCATGTTATCAACCTAGTCCATACATGTTGCTAGTATGGTTCAATTCATGTTACCAGACAAGTCATGCTGCCAGCTCAGTCCATTAACATTGCTAGTATGGCATGTTAATGTTACCAGGCTAAGTAATGTTGCTAGTCTAGTTCATTCATTTTTCTAGGCTAGTTGTGTTGCTAGTAAAGCTCATTCATGTTACCAGACTTGTCATGCTGCCAGCTCAGTCCATTAATGTTGCTAGTATTGTATGTTATGTTGCCATCTCAATACAGTCATGTTGCTAGTAAAGTATGTTCATGTTACCAGCCTATTCTAGTCATGTCACCAGCCTAGTCCAGTGCTGCCAGTTGTAAGCCAAGTTCAATCATGTTGCCAGCCTCACCTATACAAGTCATCAGCCTAGTTCAGTCATGTTGCCAGTCTTGTTCAGTCATGTTGCCAACAAGTCAAAATGACAGGAGACAGCCACACCTAACCCCAGAAAATATTGTATGTGTGTGAAGCAACTGAGAAACATCCATCTTTCTGTTAAATTTGTATTATGCCTCACTGATGTTCTGTCAGAGGTCACTGGGTATGTAAACTTTCAGTGTCAAGTATCTTGACCTTTGACCAACAGGTTCCAAAATGTAGTCGTCATTATTTGGCTACTGTATGCCCATTTATTTATTTATTCATTTATTTATTTGGGTTTTATGGCGCACCAACACAGTATAGGTTATGCCCAATTTTTCTGCAGTTATTGATGTAAAACTACTTTAAGCCCCATGGCCACTGTTATCTTGACCTTTGACTATGTGACCTTAATAAGTAAAGAGGTAATATTTTGAATACTAACGGTCTTTTGCCAAGTACAAAGCTTTGTGAGAACAGGCAAAAGCATTTTCTATTTACAGATCGGCAGTTGTTCGAAGTCACAAGGCCATAATCTACAGGTCTGGGATTCAGTCAGAAATCAAAATCCTGAAAATCTACATTCTCAAACCTGAAATCCCCATTTTCAATAGAATTATATAGGGAAATTCTGACAGTCAAAAGCCTGAAATCAAGACCAGTCCTGAAAAATCCCAGGCCTGAATCCACTGACCACAGGAGATCATCTTAATCAATTTATTTATTTATTTGGGTTTTACGGCGCACCAACACAGTATAAATTATATGGCGCCAAACACGACTACAAATTTTGGTTCCACATCATCTTAATCAAAGCACTGTAGTACTGATGGGGTGATTTTCATCTTAAAACTTGATGGCAAAAACTCCAGATCCCAGACTGCTCAGTCAGACATACTGTAAAATCATTTAATTTCATGGGCATGAAATTTCGTGGTTTTGGTAAAAACGGCAATTTCATGGTGATATGTTTGTGGATTTAAACTTTTGAACATAAAATAAATGGGAATTTTACTTGTTCGTTTAGGATTAAATTTCATGGATTGACTCAGCCACGAAATTTAGTCCCCCGCGAATATTAATGATTTTGCAGTACTTATTTATGTATGTGGTCTTGTCATTCCACACACGTCCATTACACTTGACATTGCTGAAGGAAATATGGAGATCGTGATACAATGCTAGAGCGTTCGCTGTATAAACAGTCTCTGTTAGTGGACAAAGTCGTTTTATAGACTTGCAAGCATACAACAGCTATCACCAAATGTGGTTAATACACCAGAACACTTCATTGTCAAGATGACATTCCCCTCAAAACCAATAGCTGTCCAATGACAAAGTGCTAAACTACTTGAAGCCTTTCCACCTGAAACTACTCAAGTAAAGTTGAAAAAGGGGCATAACTTTACTAAAATGTAAGCCAGGTTTATGAAATTTGCCAAATGAGGTCATCCAATTATGCCAAGGTGTGAAGTATCTGAAAACGTTTGGTCAAGTAATTCCTGAGAAATATGCTTACATATTATATTGCAACGAAATTTCTATGTTAAGAAGGGGCATAATAACGACAATATAATTGCTGGAGATATATTCTTGCATGCAGTCACCTCATTCTGCTGAAGTCATGTATTACTTTAGAAAGCAGTTGGCCAAGCAGTTTTTGTGAAACCTGATTACATGCAAAACCTAAATCAAAATATCTAAGTTAAAACGTAGCATAATTTTGACATAAAATATACATTACTTGTCCCATGAGCTCAACTCATGATGCTGAAGACCTGCAATTCTTTTGTAACTGTGAAAGTAGTTAAAACTATAGAAGGGATAGGGACATCATCCAATGATTAATTGGAATCCATTAGATGTTTGTTTGTGTTTAACGCCATTTTTCAACAGCATTTCTTTTATGTAACGGCGGGCAGTTAACCTAACCAGTGTTCCTGGAATCTGTACAAGTACAAACATGTTCTCCGGAAGTAACTGCCAACTTCCCCTTGTTACAGAGAATATATGTCCCGCCAGGGGATCAAACTCACGACTCCGTGATCCATAGATCTGCGCTCTCCCTATTGAGCTGAGCGGGTGGGCTCAGAATCTATTTGAACATGTGGAACTAGTTTGTTCCATAACTTGGACAGGAATGCCTTTCGGGCAACCACCTTTGTCCAACCCTTTTTAAAAAAAATACTTTTAAGCATATCTACAATTCGTGGTGACCAATGTTTACTAAGTTTCATTGGAATCTGTTCTTTTTGCAACAGACTGATAGTATCACCAACCAACTAACTGTAAGATGACTCCACTATATCTTCTAAATTTTGTTTGTGGGGAGTACAATTAAAACAAGACACCTGTAAATTCCATAAAAACAAGTTTTTCTGCTAATAACCATTTTTCCCCTAGAGAGAACTGAAGCACTAGCTTCCAAAATATGTACACTTAAAAAGGTACTATAGACCAACATCCAACCCCTCTCAGCCACAGTGGAACTTCGCAACAGGTGGTAAAGTACACCATTTAGGAATGGTGACCATTTATTTACTTGTCTTATAGACCAACATCCAACCCCTCCCAGCCACAGTGGAACTTCGCAACAGGTGGTAAGGTACACCATTTAGGAATGGTGACCATTTATTTACTTGTATTATATGTAAACTCGGCCTTGGTTTTCCAATAAGCTTCTTATAGACCAAATTTCATTTCAATATTCAAAATGAAATCATAAAGTTACTGAAATTAAAATTTCTATTTTTAGTAATAATGACCCCAGATGAAATTTCAACCTTTGTTGTTGTTTTTTACAAGCTATCTACAGACTGTTTCATTTCAATATAATAATCCACACAAAATTTACTGAAAAGAAAACCCTTTCTATTTCAATGTTGACCTTGATCTTGACAACACTGGCCCCATAAGCAAGGTTATAGTATAAGTTTCATTTTAATATACATCAATCCAAACTGAAGTTAATGGAATGGACACTTGACTTTATAGACCTCATAATCAATCATATCCCTGGTACTGATATAAGCTTACTGTGGTTGAAATTTCATCCAGTTCATTTAATCCTAATGAAAATTATTACATAGACACGTTTTTTTCCTATTTTAGTAATGGTGACCTTGATCCAATACAAAATTCCAACCAGGGTGATTTATACACTAAGTTTTATTTAAAATAGAAGAATCTGTCAAAGTTCATTTAGCCGGAAAGAAAATATTTAATGTTAAAGCAGAAATATTCGCTAGGGTTTAATTTTCGCTATATTCGCGAGGCTCTACATCTAGCGAAAATTAATCCTCGCGTAAATATTCACCATTAATATAATTCTTATTCAAGCAGGACACCATTTTTACAATTTCATGAATATTTAATGTCCCGACATACTCAAAATTTCAAATTCGCGAAATTTTGACCCAGCGAAAATATGTCCTTTTACAGTATGCAAAAATAGGCTTGCTTATAATAACATCATCAAAGTTTGGCTGTAAGTAAAATTTGTGTAAAGATATATATAGGACAACTTTAATACGCTAGCCCAATCTTCACACACGGAGATACAAGAATAGTTCACAATCTGCAGCTTTCCTTTCAACTTTAATCAAACATCAATGCATTTTTTATGCTTTTCAAGAAACTTAGAGAAAAACAGTGAGAACATTTTAAAACGAAAAACTCAAATCATACACAGGATGTTCTGACAATAATGGCACAAATATAAACATAATTAACACATTTAGGACAGAAATTCATAACTTTTATGTTTGTTCAGAATGTTTCTGCTATAGGAAGACAGTATTTCATAAAGAAGATATCTATGTACCGGTACAATAAATATAGCAATGGAACGAGTAAAAAAAGAAGCTCTGTGCAGTTGTCATTCTTCATCCCAAATCAGTCTGTGATTCTAAACAACATCCAATCACCCAGTTATGTCTTCATCATGTTTGAATGTTTCCGTCTTTAAAGCTCAGAGAAAAGTCTTTGTTGAACAATTCTTTCTATGGTATGTGTTTTTTCAGTTTACAGCACGTAGTTTGATATAAAGTTGAAATTACACGAATCTTAATCTTTTATGTCACATGACTTTGTAGTGCCTTAGTAACAGAACAAATGAATAAATTCCTTTGTATTATGAACTTAAAAGTTTTGTTCTTTCCTAACACATTTTAGACAACCAATGATTACAAGTCATATGAGTATTGTTTGTATATTGTGTTTTAATAATTCAAGTAAAAATCTGACATTTCCTCAATACGGAAAAGCCACCCCCCCACCCACAACACTCCCTTCAAATATCTTAAATCCATAATACTGTGCATCATCTCTGTTCCATGATAAAAACCTACTTTGTGTTTGAATGCTGAAGTAGTATTTTGAATGATCTGTGAATAACTAAATAAATTCTAAAATATTTCAACAAAAGTAATTGCATTTATATGTTTGTTCATTTCTTTCTTAAAGTCTAAAATGAGAAATTTAAATGTATAACTTTAATATAACACTAATCGCAGATTACCCGCATATAATGAACTGATCATACTTTATGTACACTTTATGAACGATGCTGAATTCTCTCTAATATCCTATTCCTTTCAAATAGTTCTTATATTTATCTAGATAGTCTCTTGACGCTCCTGCTACCGAGGCCTGTGACACTCCCACGATTACTCCCTTCGTTGTCTGGCAGACATTACAAACATATTTTTCCTCGCCGCCTAACGATAATACTGTTAAAAGTCCATCCTCAGCCGGACTCCTGAACATGTACTTCGTTCCACATATCGTAATACTTTCGCCACCAATGTCCTTTCCTTGAACAAGCTTAATCAATCGACCTATTTCTGGCTGTGTCGGGTTGAAAGCGCTGGATTTTGCCCATGGATTTCCGTCCATTCCAAAAAGTCCTGCCATCTTCATACCTGGACCATTCATCAGGCTCTCAACGTGTGTGTTCCAACTCATTGCGGGTAGTCACTGAAAACAGTTGTAAAATTTGTTACTCGAAATTGTTACGAAAAAACATGGGATGCAATGAAATCTTAACTTTCTATGTTGCTGGAACATCAGCAGGAGCAAAGAAATACAAGAGGGCCATGAGGCCCTGTATCGCTCACCTGACCTACGAATCATCAAGATTAACATTCTGGCCAAATTTCATTAAGATATGGTCATAAATGTGGCCTCTACAGTGAAAACTAGCTTTTTCTTTGATTTGACCTGGTGACCTAGTTTTTGACCCTACATGACCCAGATTCAAACTTGACCTTGAGATCATCAAGATTAAAATTCTGACCAAGTTTCATGAAGATACAGTCTACAGTGTTAACAAGCTTTTCCTTTGATTTGACCTGGTGACCTAGTTTTTGATCCCAGATGACCCAATATCGAACTGGTCCAAGATTTTATTAAGGGTAAGATTCTGACCAAGTTTCATTAAGATTGGGCCAAAATTGTGACCTCTAGAGTATTAACAGTCAAATTGTTGACGACGACGGATGGACAACAGACGTCGACAGACACAGGGCAATCACAAAAAACTGAAGAAACTAGAGCTATCACTAAAGGTGATGAATGTACCCCCCGCATGCACTGACACAGTGCATTGCAATCTGACGCACACAAGATTGCATAATTATGTGGACTGTATGTATATAGACTGTATGTATACAGTATAGTAACAAACTAGAGCTATCACTAAAGGTGATGAATGTACCCCCCACATGCACTGACACAGTGCATTGCAATCTGACGCACACAAGATTGCATAATTATGTGGACTGTATGTATATAGACTGTATGTATACAGTATAGTAACAAAAAACAAAGTCCCATAACTATGCAGAATATTTATCTAAAAGAATGTAACATGCACCATGCACAACTAGGGTTGGTACTGATCACTTGTGTGAAGTTTCATTAAATTGTGTCAAGGGGATGAGGAGAGATGGTGCGCACAAGATTGTGTCTATGTATATAGTATAGTTAAAAAAAAAAAAAAGTCCCATAACTCTGCAATGTTTTTTTTTTAAAAGAACCTAACATGCCCCATGCACAACTACTGTTGGTACTGATCACTTGTGTGAAGTTTCATTAAATTGTGTCAAGGGGATGAGGAGAGATGGTGCGCACAAGATTGTGTCTATGTATATAGTATAGTAACAACAAGAGCGCCGCCAAGCAGGGCAATATACGCCCGAAGGCTTACATCATAGGATGGGAGCAAAATTTTAAGAATTTGACTGTTGTAGCCCCAAACGACTGGAACAACAAAAGGAAAACTTCAAAAAACAAATCTAAGTCCACAAAAAAAATATTCAAAGTCTACAAAAAAATCCTTATCAGGTACAAGTATGTAAAAATACACCTTAAAATTAGAGGTACCATCCATGTTGTACCACAGAAAAGTGGTCTCGGTTTTTCCCTACGGCCAATAATAAAAAAGTTTCAAAATAAGCTATTTATAGTAACATAAAAGGGAAGTAATTCCAAAAAAAAAAAAATATTGTAAGTACAAAAATGAGATCTGCCAAATAAAAACAAGAGCACTGCAATGCAGAGCAATATACACAAAGCAAAGTCATATATGACCTTTGACCCTTAAGTGTGACCTTGACCTTGAAGCAAGTCATCCGGAGCATGCGCTCTGCACATTGTTACAATGTGGTGAACATTTCTGCCAAGTTTCTTTGAAATCCTTCCAGCAGTTCAAGAGTTACAGAGCGGACACGAAACAAACTGATATGACTTTTGACCCCTAAGTGTGACCTTGACCTTGAAGCAAGTCATCACGAACATGCGCTCTGCACGTCGTCTTGGTGTGGTGAACATTTGTGTCAAGTTTCTTTGAAATCCTTCAAGGGGTTCAAGAGTTACAGAGCGGACACGAAACAAACTGATATGACTTTTGACCCCTAAGTGTGACCTTGACCTTGAAGCAAGTCATCCGGAACATGCGCTCTGCACGTCGTCTTGGTGTGGAGAACATTTGTGTCAAGTTTCTTTGAAATCCTTCAAGGGGTTCAAGAGTTACAGAGCGGACACGAAACAAACTGATATGACCTTTGACTCCTAAGTGTGACCTTGACCTTGAAGCGAGACATCCAAAACATGCGCTCTGCACATCGTCTCAATGTAGTGAACATTTGTGTAAAGTTTCCTTAAAATCCTTCAAGGGGTTCAAGAGTTACAGAGCGGACACAAAATTGTTAACGGACAGACACAAAATTGCTAACGGACAGACGGACACCAGCGTCATAACATAATACGTCCCTTCGGGCGTATAAAAAAACAAAGTCCCATAACTCTGCAATTTTTTTTTCTAAAAGAACCTAACATGCCCCATGCACAACTACTGTTGGTACTGATCACTTGTGTGAAGTTTCACTAAATTCTGTCAAGGGGATAAGGAGAGATGGTGCGCACAAGATTGCGTCTACTGACAGACGGACAGACAGACAGACAACCTGAAACCAGTATACCCCCCCTTACAACTTTGTTGTCGGGGGGTACAAAAACAAAGTCCCATAACTATGCAGAATATTTATCTAAAAGAATGTAACATGCACCATGCACAACTAGGGTTGGTACTGATCACTTGTGTGAAATTTCATTAAATTGTGTGCAAGGGTTTGGTAGATTAGGCACGCACAAGATTGCATAAGCAGACTGTATGTACATAGTATGTTAACAAGAAACAAAGTCCCATAACTATGCAATTTTTGTCGCTGAAAGAACCTAACATGCCCCATGCACAACTACTGTTGTTACTGATCACTTGTGTGAAGTTTCATTAAATTGTGTCAAGAGGATGAGGAGAGATGGTGCGCACAAGATTGTGTCTATGTATATAGTATAGTAACAAAAAAACAAAGTCCCATAACTCTGCAATTTTTTTTTCTGAAAGAACCTAACATGCCCCATGCTACTGATCACTTGTGTGAAGTTTCATTAAATTGTGTCAAGGGGATGAGGAGAGATGGTGCGCACAAGATTGTGTCTATGTATATAGTATAGTAACAAAAAAACAAAGTCCCATAACTCTGCAATTTTTTTTTCTAAAAGAACCTTACATGCCCCAGGCACAACTACTGTTGGTACTGATCACTTGTGTAAAGTTTCACTAAATTCTGTCAAGGGGATAAGGAGAGATGGTGCGCACAAGATTGCGTCTACGGACAGACAACCTGAAACCAGTATACCCTCCCTTATAACTTTATTGTCGGGGGGGTACAATAATTAAAAGTTTTTGATTAAACAAAGAATTTACCTTGAACACAAAATTAATGGTCTATGTTAATAATTTTACCAAGTGTATCTCTTGAAAAGTTCAAATCTGATCACAAACTTTTATCATCATCAAAATTTTATATCCTATATCAGGCTTGTACAAAATAATCTAGTGGTAACAGGTTATAGCTAAACTGACATCTTCAGATATTATAATATATTCTAACACCACCAGCAAATAATCTAAATACATGTAGAGCAAAATCTATCTCGGGTTATTCTGCAATAACCCACGCGTGTGCAATGACGTCATCCGATCCAGGTGCGTAGTATAGTCGTAAAAAGTTTTTTTAACACTGTTGATACTAGTATGCCTTGTTAGAATCGAAAAAGCAAGTTCCCAAGAGTGATTTGTCGTAGAATAATCCGAGTTTTCGTTCTATGTGAAACAATATGTCACTCAGGCCTATGGCCTTCGTGGTATATTCTTACGCATAAGAACTCAAAACACGGGTTATTCTACGATAAACCACACTTGGGAACTTATTATTTCTTAATTATATGTATTAGAGCATTGTATTATAAAGCAACAATTATTTTGTTAGTCATCTACAGTACAGATGAATCTGCAAGTATGAGATCAGTGAGTGTACCTGTGCATTTTATCTTGATAGATAATAATCAGTCACACTGAATCACTATCAAACTATAAAGATATCTAGAGTCAGTGTGGTTAGTAGGTAATATAGTTAAGGTAGTCGATCCATAATTCAGCAATTTCAATGTGATATAGTTTTATCATCCGTTATTTTGGCATTCTTCAGCCCTAATGTAGCTCATGGGAGCAACAGTTTCCGTAACAACCGGAAAATGCCAAAATCACCTTCGATAAAAATTTAGAGAACAGAAATTATCAACTGTCATTACAGGTTCACTACCTTAAGACACTGCGTCTAACCAGTATAAGTGTTGTGCAGTCAAGGCAGAATCAGACTGAAGTGATATATTAAAGGCGTACGCTAGAATTCGTGGCGCAATTTTCCCCAATAATAGAACCTCGTCAAACTTTGGATATTGAAGGACAATCATCAGTTTTGGTAAAGTGCTGTTTTCAAGGGCAGATAACTCTTTTTCAGTACTGGTGACCTATGACTTTTACTGCATATTTTGGTTTCTTAGCTGATTGTCCTTCAATATCCAAAGTTTGAAGAAATTCTATAACTGGGAAAATTTTCACCCATCTCATACACAGGGAATTCTAGCATACGCCTTTAAAAGCATTTCTTAGATGACTGTCCTTCAAAGTTTGAAGAAATTCTATTATTGGGAAAATTTTCACCCATCTCATACACAGGGAATTCTAGCGTACGCCTTTAAAAGCATTTCTTGGCGTAAATTTTTCCCACTCACATTAAAAATATTGTTTCCAAATCAATAATCTGGAGATACTAAATAACATTCTGATTGCGCTGTTGAAGTTGCTGCATAAGGCGTATGTTTAACTGCAAATAAGTGTTACTGGTTGGACAGGGCGAAATACAGAAAATTGTTAAGAACTAGTGTAACAGAAAAATAGCAACATCACTTCAACACCAAGAGGATTTTTTCTATTGTTAGTAATGACATTACATAAGTTCATCACAAATGAGGTATCAAGTGTTACAGAGAGACTGTTGTGCTGAGAAGTTTTGCCAAACAAGATGTCTTACTACTTGAATTGCCTTGTAATGAAGATAGCAAAGTAGAAAAATCTCCTATCCAACAAGAAAATTGGTTGCATTCCGGAAGATCTTTGTCTTGTAAATGGAAAATTCAAAGTTAACACCATTACTAAGTCAGAAAATACCACTCAAAAATTTCTCTTGTAACTAAAGCTTATCCAAATGGGCCAAGTCCTTTGTAACTTAAAGACGCTCGCTGCAGTTTCTTGTATGAGAGATGGGGCAAAAAGTTTCCAATAATAGAATTTGTTCAAACTTTGTATATGAACACAGTCTCATGTTAGAAACAGAACAAGAGGGCCATGATTGCCCTGTATCACTCACCTGACCTACTGACCTAAAGATCATCAAGATTAACATCCTGACCAAGTTTCATTAAGATATGGTCATAAATGTGGCCTCTAAAGTGTTAACTAGCTTTTCCTTTTATTTGACCTGTTGACCTAGTTTTTGAACCCACATGACCCAGATTCAAACTTGACCTAAAGATCATCAAGATGAACATTCTTACTAAGTTTCATGAAGATACAGTCATAAATGTGCCCTCTAGAGTGTTAACAAGCTTTTCCTTTCATTTGACCCAGTGACCTAGTTTTTGACCCCACATGACCCAGATTCGAACTTAAATATCATCAAGGTTAACATTCTGACCATGTTTCATGAAGATAGTCATAAATATGGCCTCTAGAGTGTTAACAAGCTTTTCTTTTGATTTGACCTAGTGACCTAGTTTTTACCCACCTGTCCCAGATTTGAACGTGACCTATAAATCATTAAGATTAACATTCTGACCAAGTTTCATTAAGATATGTTCATAAATGTGGCCTCTACAGTGTTAACTAGCTTCTCCTTTGATTTGACCTGGTGACCTGGTTTTTGATCCTACATGACCCAGATTCAAACTGGACCTTGAAATCATCAAGATTAACATTCTGACCAGGTTTCCTGAAGATAAAATCATAAATGTGGTCTCTACAGAGTTAACAAGCTTTTCCTTTGATTTGACCTGGTGACCTAGATTTTGACCCCAGATGACCCAATATCAAATTCGTCCAAGATTTTATTGAGGTAACATTCTGACTAAGTTTCATTAAGATTGGGCCAAAATTGTGACCTCTAGAGTGTTAACAAGCTTTTCCTTTGATTTGACCTGGTGACCTAGTTTTTAACCCCAGATGTTCCAATATCAAACTTGTCCAAGATTTTATTAAAGGTAACATTCTGACCAAGTTTCATTAAGATTGGGCCAAAATTGTGACCTCTAGAATGTTAACAAGCTTTTCCTTTTATTTGACCTGGTGACCTAGTTTTTGAACCCAGATGACCCAATATCGAACTCGTCCGAGATTTTATTGAGGGTAAAATTCTGACCAAGTTTCATTAAGATTGGGCCAAAATTGTGACCTCTAGAGTGTTAACATGCTTTTCCTTTGATTTGACCTGGTGACCTAGTTTTTGACCCCAGATGACCCAATATCAAATTCATCCAAGATTTTATTGAGAGTAACATTCTGACCAAGTTTCATTAAGATTGGGCAAAAATTGTGACCTCAAATTGTTGACGGCGACGGACGGACGACGGACACAGGGCGATCACAAGCTCACCTTTGAGGTATTTTTTTGCAAAAACAATCATAGGTCACCATGCTTGTTTAGGAGTTATCTGCCCTTAAAACTGGCTTTTTCCTCAAATTTGCAAATTCAAGGGCAGATAACTCCTGAACAAGCATGGTGACCTTCAATTTTTTTTTCTTCATAATTTTGTTTCTAACATGATACTGTGTTCATATACTAAGTTTGAACAAATCCTATTATTGGGATTTTTTTACCCAAAACTGCCGCATGCATCCTTAAGTTCATGTAACTGAGTTATCCCACTGGAAACTGAGTTGTGTGTTATAATACAAGTAAATGAAGTAGGATTTCATTTCACTATTTCCAAGTTTGAATTATTATAACAATATATGTTTTATTTGTTCACTTTCTGAAGATTAAAAACCTCATATGTGTTCTGAATATAGTTTATTATTTGACACAGACATAATTTAGAGAAATTCCAACTTAAGAATACACATTGCTAAAATCCTATTTCTCAATGTTGGTAAGTGCTAAAATGCAGCCTAGCTAACAGAAAGAAAGATACACTTGAATATAGATCAGCTGAGTAAGGAAAAAATATCTATATTTGGAAGTCAAGTTTTCAGAATATTTAGCAGAAAAGCATTATAAAACCAATATGCATATGTTACTGTAGGTCCTATATCTCACAATTAGATCTGAGAGATTTTTTTAGTGCAACAAGGCAAAGATTATGTGAACGAAATAACACAAGTTCAGTCATAAACTACAGCTGCTTTTGAGAAAAGCGAATGTCTCCCACAACTGCCTTATCATCTAAATAGCAAGTCAGTCTTTAACCTCAGATCCCCTTCCTAAATTCCAGTTTGTTTAGTTCTGCCCATTGTTTTCTCGTTTGGGGCAAACCCTTTACTTTATCTGGGGACCAAACGCCGCTCTTCATGGAATTACACGCCTCAACACGTGTATCATTGAAGGTTCCATGTTCACCGCCGTTTGAATACATCTACGGATGTCTCTAAATTGCTTTTTGTACTTTTAGCATGTGTAAATGTTGAGTTCTGCTCAGCCCGGGGCTGGAGGGCGTGGACGGTAGCATGCATTTCCACTACCATCCATGAACAGGCTCAATCAAACCAAGCCTGCAACATTTTCGTTTCTGTCGTGTTGAGCGACCTGTGAAGTTTCCACTTTTCTCTATTTTATATACTTTTTACTCACTACAATTCAAGAGCCAGAATTCCAAAATGCCTGGACCGATTTGGCTCATTATCCAACTTGTCCGAGGTCTTATGGTCAAACACATTTTGTTCAAATTTGGTGAAGATCAGATGAGAAATGTTCGACTTAAGAGTGCGGACAAGAGCAAAAAGGCCGATTTTTCAGTAATTCAAGGCTGTAACTCCAAAATGCCTGAACCGATTTGGCTAGTTATCGAACTTGGCCAAGGTCTTATGGTTAAACACATTTTGTTCAAGTCTGTGAAGATTGGATAAGAAATGTACGACTTAGATTGCAGACAAGAGTAAAAAGTCCGATTTTTCGGTAATTCAAGGGCCGTTACTCCAAAATGCCTGGACAGAACTTGGCTGAGATCTCATGGTCAAACACTTTTCTCTATTTTATATACTGTTTACTCACTACAATTCAAGAGCCAGAATTCCAAAATGCCTGGACCGATTTGGCTCATTATCCAACTTGTCCGAGGTCTTATGGTCAAACACATTTTGTTCAAGATTGGTGAAGATAGGATGAGAAATGTTTGACTTAGAGTGCGGACAAGAATAACAAGAGGACCATGATGGTCCTGAATCGCTCACCTATCCCCACATGACCCAGTGTTGAACTGAGTATGACGTCATTATTTCTATTATTTGACATAGTGACCTAGTTTTTGAGCACATGTGACCTAGATATCATCAAGATAAAAAATTCTGACCAATTTTCATGAAGATCCATTGAAAAATATGGCCTCTAGAGAGGTCACAAGGTTTTTCTATTATTTGACCTAATGGCCTAGTTTTTGAAGGCACGTGACCCACTTTTAAACTTGACCTAGATATCATCAAGGTGAACATTCTCACCAATTTTCATGAAGATCTCGTGAAAAATATGGCCTCTAGAGAGGTCACAAGGTTTTTCTATTTTTCGACCTACTGACCTAGTTTTTGACTGCACATGACCCAGTTACAAACCTGACCTAGATATCATCAAGCTGAACATTCTCACCAATTTTCATGAAGATCCGTTGAGAAATATGGCCTCTAGAGAGGTCACAAGGTTTTTTCTATTTTTAGACCTACTGACCTAGATTTTAACCCCACGTGACCCAGTTTCGAACTTGACTTAGATATCATCAAGGTGAACATTCTGACCAATAATCATGAAGATCTCATGAAAAATATGGCCTCTAAAGAGGTCACAAGGTTTTTCTATTTTTAGATCTACTGACCTAGTTTTTAACCCCACGTGACCCAGTTTCGAACTTGACCTAGATATCTTCAAGGTAAACACTCTGACCAATTTTCATGAAGATCCATTGAAAAATATCGCCTCTAGAGAGGTCACAAGGTTTTCCTATTTTTAGACCTACTGACCTAGTTTTTGACCGAACGTGACCCAGTTTCGAACTTGACCTAGATATCATCAAGGTGAATATTCTGACCAATTTTCATGAAGATCCATTGAGAAATATGGCCTCTAGAGAGGTCACAAGGTTTTTCTATTTTTACATCTACTGACCTAGTTTTTGACCCCACATGACCCAGTTTCGAACTTGATCTAGATATCATCAAGGTGAACATTCTGACCAATATTCATGAAGATCTCATGAAAAATATGGCCTCTAGAGAGGTCACAAGGTTTTTCTATTTTTAGATCTACTGACCTAGTTTTTTACCCCACGTGACCCAGTTTCGGAATTGACCTAGATATCATCAAGGTGAACATTCTGACCAATTTTCATGAAGATCCATTGAGAAATATGGCCTCTAGAGTGGTCACAAGGTTTTTCTATTTTTAGACCTAATGACCTAGTTTTTGACCCTACGTGACCCAGTTTCGAACTTGACCTAGATATCATCAAGGTAAACATTCTGACCAATATTCATGAAGATCTCATGAAAAATATGGCCTCTAGAGAGGTCACAAGGTTTTTCTATTTTTAGACCTACTGACCTAGTTTTTGAACCCACGTGACCCAGTTTCGAACTTGACCTAGATATCATCAAGGTGAACATTCTGACCAATTTTCATGAAGATCTTATGAAATATATGGCCTCTAGAGAGGTCACAAGGTTTTTCTATTTTTAGACCTACTGACCTAGTTTTTGATGGCACGTGACCCAGTTTCGAACTTGACCTAGATATCATCAGGATGAACATTCTGACCAACTTTCATAAAGATCCCATGAAAAATGTGACCTCTAGAGTGGTCACAAGCAAAAGTTTACGGACGCACGGACGGACGACGGACACCGCGCGATCACAAAAGCTCACCTTGTCACTTTGTGACAGGTGAGCTAAAAAGGCTGATTTTTAGTAATTCAAGGGCTGTAACTCCAATATGCCTAGACCGATTTGGCTAGTTATCGAACTTGGCCGAGGTCTTATGGTCAAACACATTTTAAGTTTGGTGAAGATCAGATGAGAAATGTTTGACTTAAGGATGCGGACAAGCTTTGTGACAGACACAGACAGACAGACAGACAGACACAGACTGGAGTAAATCAAAATGTCTCCCACACCACTGTGTGGTGGGAGACATAATAATGCAACTTGTGCATAGAAAAAGTCTATAACAGTCATATGCAGCAAAGACTGAAAACATGTGAATACTAGTAGCAAGTCTACAAAAGCTTATAATGCTATAGCTACAATAAATATTGTGAAAGTCGGAAGTGAACACTAGCCTTTTTCTGTAGAAAGAATTTACTTAAAATGGTTTAGTAACTGTTATCTAAATAATAGTGTTACCTAGTGACAAAGTTCAGTTAAGACAGAACAAAATACACACATTTCTAGAACACCTGAAGATAATGTAAAACACTTATTGTCATTTCAGATTTGGCAGGCTTGTATCAGAAAAAATCTGGAAATATGTTCAAAGGCAGTGGCAGACAGTAGGTGCTCCTGTTGGGTTTAACATCACACTGACACAGTTACAGGTTATATGGAAACTTTTCCAGCTTTTGATGGTAGAGGAAGACCCCTAGGTGTCTCACCAAGCATTATTTCATCATAAGCAGGCAAATGCGTAGAGCCATCAACCTTGCGTAAGCGGGCTGGACAGGTTCCTAACATGAAGAGGCTCGAACCCACATTGGTTAGGGGCAAGTGATTCTTGTCAGCAACCTTAACCACCCGGCCATGGAGGCCCCATGCCCCTAGGAACAATATCAACATACCACCATCTATGAGCCAGCTGGACAACTTCCCTACATGAAAGAATTCTACATCCAGTGCAGTTTCAAAAACAGTCGTGGTGGCAAATGAATCAAAGATATCATTCAGAAAAAGTGGCCATTTTGTCTCAGAAGCAACAACTTTGTTTCAAAGGGTTTAAAGTTGCACCATCACATGGTGCCATTTGCCTTTAATGGTGAAAAGAACAAGAGCTGTTGGAGGACAGCAACGCTTGACTATTCAACAGCCTTGTCAATTGAATGAATACAAAAGTCGAAAAAGTGCATGAAGTTTCAATCCTTCCCCATAAGTGGATACTGAAATACCAGCTTACATACAAAAACTTAACCAAAAACTGCTAAGTCGGAAAAGGGGTATAATTTTGAAAACAAGAGCTGTCCGTAAGACAGCCAAGCTCGACTATTCGAAATATTGTCACAGAAGCAGGAAATTATTACCCAAAATGTTAAATATCAAAAGAGTTTTAAGTTCGAAACGGGACATAATTTGACCAAAATGCATATCAGTTATGGGACTTGATGCTATCAACTAGTTTAATAACCCCGAAGAAACATGTGAAGTTTCAATTCCATATCTGCATTAGTTTTGGAGATAGTAACTTGCATGTAAAACTTTAACCAGAATTTTCTAAGTCCAAAAGGGGGCATAATTTGCTCAAATAACATGTTAAGAGTTATGGAACTTGACCCAGTGAGGTTGGTAACTGACCTAGAAAAAGAATAAATAAGTTTCAAAGCTATATGCCTTTTGGTAATAGCTGTATGTACTTGTACGCAAAACTTTAACCAGGATTTTCTAAGTCCAAAAGGGGGCATAATTTGCCCAAAATACATGTCAGAGTTATGGGACTTGATTCTATCAACTAGTTTTATAACCCGAAGACACATGTGAAGTTTCAATTTAATATCTGCATTAGTTTTGGAGATAGTAACTTGCATGTAAAACTTTAACCAGGATTTTCTAAGTCCAAAAGGGGGCATAATTTGCTCAAAATACATGTCAGAGTTATGGGACTTGGCCCAGTGAGGTAGGTAATTGATCTAGAAAAGAAAAAATAAGTTTCAAATCAATATGCCTTTTAGTAATAGCTGTATGTACTTGCACGCAAAACTTTAACCAGAATTTTCTAAGTCCAAAAGGGGCATAATTTGGCCAAAATACATGTCAGAGTTATGGGACTTGACCCAGTGAGGTAGGTAATTGATCTAGAAAAAGAAAAAATAAGTTTCAAATCTATATGCCTTTTAGTAATAGCTGTATGTACTTGCACGCAAAACTTTAACCAAAATTTTCTAAGTACAAAAGGGGGCATAATTTGGCCAAAATGAAGGTCAGAGTTATGGGACTTGGTGCTATCAACTAGTTTTATAACCCCAAAGACACATGTGAAGTTTCAATTCAATATCTGCATTAGTTTTGGAGATAGTAACTTGCATGTAAAACTTTAACCAGAATTTTCTAAGTCCAAAAGGGGGCATAATTTGCTCAAAATACATGTTAGAGTTATGGAACTTGACCCAGTGAGGTTGGTAATTGACCTAGAAAAAGAATAAATAAGTTTCAAAGCTATATGCCTTTAAATGATAGCTGTATGTACTTGCATGCAAAAACTTAACCAAGGTGTGACGCCGACGCCGACGCCAGGGTGAGTAGAATAGCTAGACTATTCTTCGAATAGTCGAGCTAAAAATACAAAGTAGAGTTATGGGATCTGCACAGTGCATGTCAAATCATGACAGTGAACAATTGTGTGAAGTTTCAATCCATTCCCATTAGTGGGTACTGAGATACCAGCTTACATACCAAGAATTTCTAAGTCGAAAAATGGGCATAATTTTGTAAAGAAGCAAAATAGAGTTATGGAACCTGTGCAATGTAAGTCAGTTTATCACAGTGAACAAGTGTGTGAAGTTTCAATCCATTCCCACAAGTGGTTACTGAGATACCAGCTTACATACAAAACCTTAACCAAGAATTTCTAAGTTGAAAAAGGGGCATAATTTTGTAAAAAAAGCAAAATAGAGTTATGGAACCTGTGCAATGTAGGTTAGTTTATCACAGTGAATAAGTGTGTGAAGTTTCAATCCATTCCCACAAGTGGTTACTGAGATACCAGCTTACATACAAAACCTTAACCAAATCGGGACGCGGACGTGGACGCATGGGCGAGTCCAATAGCTCTACTATTCCCTGAATAGTCGAGCTAAAAACCAGGTACTCCCTATTATATCAGGCCTGGCAAGCTCAAAACTCGGAAGTTCTGTTATAACTTTTGCAAAGAAAGAAAAATTTTGTAATGCAAACTGTTCTGTTTTATCTGAACTTGAAGTGAAATAAAAGCTAAGAAACTAAAGTAAAGCATTCACCACACCAACACCTGTTTACAATATAGATATAAGTACAGGTCATATCTAAATATAAGGCATGCTAAGTTACCTAAAATGTTCAGAGTCGAACTTCAGCTTCATTGCCATCAGCACCATTTTCCGGAACTATTTCCTTTCTCGTCTTTTCTTTAACTAAATTACATATACAGTTGAAACTCGGTATCTCAATCCCCAAAGGAACTAGCGTTTTGCTTCAAGATAACTAAATTCTCCTTAAATGATATTTTGTGACGGGACTTGAAAATCTCTTCGAGTGTAGTAGCAACTGTGTGTAGTAGCAACTGTGTGTAGTAGCTACTGTGTGAACTAGCAACTGTGTGTAGTAGCTACTGTGTGTAGTAGCGACTGTGTGAAGTAGCTACTGTGTGTAGTAGTGACTGTATGTAGTAGCTACTGTGTGAAGTAGCAACTGTGTAAAATAGCTACTGTGTGTAGTAGCTACTGTGTGTAGTAGCAACTGTGTGAAGTAGCGACTGTGTTGTAGCTACTGTGTGTAGTAGCGACTGTGTGAAGTAGCGACTGTGTGAAGTAGCGACTGTGTGTAGTAGAGACTGTGTGAAGTAGAGACTGTGTGTAGTAGCGACTGTGTTGTAGCTACTGTGTGTAGTAGCAACTGTGTGAAGTAGCGACTGTGTTGTAGCTACTGTGTGTAGTAGCAACTGTGTGAAGTAGCGACTGTGTTGTAGCTACTGTGTGTAGTAGCAACTGTGTGAAGTAGCGACTGTGTTGTAGCTACTGTGTGTAGTAGCGACTGTGTGAAGTAGCGACTGTGTGAAGTAGCGACTGTGTGTAGTAGAGACTGTGTGAAGTAGAGACTGTGTGTAGTAGCGACTGTACGTAGTAGTGACTGTGTGAAGTAGCAACTATGTGCAGTAGCAAGTGTGTGAAGTTGCAACCGTGGTTTAAATCTCGCGAAAATTAATCCTTGCATAAATATTCACCATTAGTATAATTCTAATTCAAGTAGGACTCCACATTTACAATTTCGCGAATATAAAACGTCGCGAACATACTCAAAATTTCTACTAATTCGCGAAATTTTGACTCAGCCAAATATATGTGCCTTTACAGTATGCAAAATAGGCTTGCAGAAGCAGAAATTTTCGCTTGTGTTTAATTTTCGCTATATTTGCGAGGGTCTACATCTAGCGAAAATTAATCCTCGTGTAATATTCACCATTAGCGTAATTCTTATTCAAGCAGGACACCTTTTTTACAATTTCATGAATATTTAACGTCCCGACATACTCAAAATTTCAAATTCGCAAAATTCTGACCCCGCGAAAATATGTCCTACTACAGTATGCAAAAATAGGCTTGCTTATAATAACATCATCAAAGTTTGGCTGTAAGTAAAATTTGTGTAAAGATATATATGGGACAACTTTAATACGCTAGCCCAATCTTCACACAGGGAGATACAAAAATAGTTCACAATCTGCAGCTTTCCTTTCAACTTTAATCAAACATCAATGCTTTTTTTATGCTTTTCAAGGAACTTTGAGAAAACAGTGAGAACATTTTAAAATGAAAAACTCAAATCATACACAGAATGTTCTGACAATAATAGCACAAATATAAACATAATTAACACATTTAAGACAGAAATTCATAACTTTTATGTTTGTTCGGAAAGTTTTTGCTATAGGAAGACAGTATTTCATAAAGAAGATATCTATGTACCGGTACAATATATATAGCAATGGAATGAGTAAAAAAAAGAAGCTCTGTGCAGTTGTCATTCTTCATCCCAAATCAGTCTGTGATTCTAAACAACATCCAATCACCCAGTTATGTCTTCATCATGTTCGAATGTTTCTGTCTTTAAAGCTCAGAGAAAAGTCTTTGTTGAACAATTCTTTCTATGGTATGTGTTTTTTCAGTTTACAGCACATAGTTTGGTATAAAGTTGAAATTACATGAATCTTAATCTTTTATGTCACATGACTTTGTAGTGCCTTAGTAACAGAACAAATGAATAAATTCCTTTGTATTATGAACTTTCTGGCATATTTTAGACAACCAATGATTACAAGTAGAGCTGTAACGATACATTCGAATATTTGATTTAGTCGAATACAGTTTTGTCCGAATTGTATTCATTATTTGCCATTTCTCAAACTGAATATTTATGAATATACATAAAAATTGCATGATCCAAACTAAAATTACTTGAATTTACCTAAAACACAAGAAATCTACCGAAAATGCTCCCATTTCATAGTGCATTGTGCATCAATTATTCGTTTTCATCGTATTACTCCACCCACAACTGTAGACAAAATATTTTCAAGACATTGATTCGGTAAGTCATAGGGCTGACATTTCATGTTGGTCTACCATTAATAAAATGCTTTTTATAATTTTCTGGGTTTGAAATGTGATTGAATTCATAATCAAATTTATATAACTAATATTTGATTTCAACATGTGGGAATTCCCATTTTACGACATCCAAAAACACTACATAAACAGCATGTTGAGCTGAAAAAGGGGATCCTCCTGCAAAATACACGTCATCAGATTTTGGTCCTCTCTACCCATTTTTTTGCTAAACAATTGACAGTTTAAGTCCTTTGAATGCAAAGCTTACATGTTGACTGTGTGTATTTTTTCTTTTTTACTGTATTAGTTTACAATAACAGTGTTTAGAGTTCCCAGTAAGTACTATAAATAACTTAGTCAGCAGACAATATATTGTTGGCAAAAGCCACATAATGTTCAGTGACCCTTTTATTATAGAAATCATATTCATGAATAAACATTTGTATTCGTCACCCTGTATTCGTGATACGTATCATATTCGCCCCTTAGTGTATTCGTTACAGCCCTAATTACAAGTCATATGAGTATTGTTTGTATATTGTGTTTTAATAATTCAAGTAAAAATAAAAAATCTGACATTTCCTCAATACGGAAAAGCCGCCCCCCACCCTCCCCACAACACTCCCTTCAAATACCTTAAATCTTATATAATACTGTGCATCATCTCTGTTCCATGATAAAAACCTACTTTGTGTTTGAATGCTGAAGCAGTATTTTGATCTGTGAATAACTAAATAAATTCTAAAATATTTCAACAAAAGTAATTGCATTTATATGTTTGTTCATTTCTTAAAGTCTAAAATGAGAAACTTAAATGTATAACTTTGATATAACACTTATCGCAGATTACCAGCATATAATGAACTGATCATTCTTTATGTACACTTTATGAACGATGCTGAATTCTCTCTAATATCCTATTCCTTTCAAATAGTTCTTATATTTATCTAGATATTCTCTTGACGCCCCCGCTACCGAGGCCTGTGACACTCCCACAATCACTCCACGAGTCGTCTGGCAGACATTACAAACATATTTTTCCTCGCCGCCTAACGATAATACTGTTAAAAGTCCATCGTCAGCCGGACTCCTGAACATGTACTTTGTTCCACATATCGTAATACTTTCTCCACCAATGTCCTTTCCTTGAACAAGCTTAATCAATCGACCTATTTCTGGCTGTGTCGGGTTGAAAGCGCTGGATTTTGCCCATGGATTTCCGTCCATTCCAAAAAGTCCTGCCATCTTCATACCTGGACCAGCCATCAGGCTCTTAACGTGTGCGTCCCAACTCATTGCGGGTAGTCACTGAAAATAGTTGTAAAATTTCTTACATAAAATTTGTTACGTAAAAAGATGGGATGCAATGAAATCTTAACATTTGATGAAATAGTAAAGTGTTACTGTTGCTGGAACATCAGTAGGAGTCAAAGAAATAAAATTGAGGAAATAATTTAAAGTTACCTTATTTATTAAACCAAGAATCTACTTTGAACACTAATGGTCTATATTAAAAATTTTACCAAGTATCTCTTGAAAAGTTCAAATCTGATCACAAACTTTTATCATCGTCAAAATTTTATATCCTATATCAGGCATGTACAAAATAATCTAGTGGTTATAGGTAAACTGACATATTCAGACATTATATATGTATTAGAGCATTGTATTATAAAGCAACAATAATTTCGTTAGTCCTATGATAACCTTTATCTACAGTACAGATGAATCTGCAAATATGAGATCAGTGAGTGTACCTGTGCATTTTATCTTGATAGTTAGATAATACACAGTCACATTGAATCAGTATCAAACTATAAAGATATCTAGTCAGTGTGGTTAGTAGATAATACAGTTAAGGTAGTGGCTCAGTAATTCAGCAATTTCCGTGTGATTTTGTATTATCATCTGTTATTTTGGCATTCTTCAGCTTTTAATGTAGCTCATGGGAGCAACAGTTTCCGTAACAACCAAAAAATGCCGAAATCACATTCAGTAAAGAACAGAAATTACCAACTGTCATTACAGGTCCACTATCTTAAGACGCTGTGTCTAACCGGTGCAAGTGTTGTGCAGTCAAAGCAGAATCATATCAAAGGCATTTCTTGGTGTAAAATCAGTGTTCCCACTACATTTTTTTGGCCAGGCGTGTTTGCACCTCCAGGCAAACAAAACTGGGGGTGAAACATGACAAAATTGAAGTGCTCAAATAAAAGAAATAAACAATTTTCTATGTATATTATTTGTTGTTTACTACAATAATCATCAATGTGTAATAAGAAGTGTTTGACATCACTGACCAGACTTTGATGAAAGAGAGGTCATTTCAAGTGTTTCGCCCCTTCCAAACATGTCAGAAATTTATTTCTCTCAATCACATTAAGAATATTGTTTTCAAATCAATAAACTGGAGATACTCAATTACATTCTGACTGAAATTGTTGTATAAGGCATATGTTTAACTGCAAATCACTGTTACTTGTTGGACAGGGTGAAATACAGAAATCAGAAAAGTATAAAATGTTAAGAACTAGTATAACAGAAATAAAGCACACTTCTACAACACTATGAGGATGTTTTCGATCGTTAGTAATGACTTATATAAGCTCATCACAATAAGGTATCAGTGTTACGGAGAGACAGTCATTCTGAGAAGTTTGCCAAACAAGAGGTCATGTCTCACTACCTGAACTGCCTTGTAATGAAAGGTTATTAGCTGTCAAAGTAGAAGAATCTCCTATCCCACTAGAAAATCGGGTGAATCCCGGGACAACTTATAAAGATCTTTGTATTTCAAATGGCAAATTCAATGTTAACATCATTACTGAGTGGGGAAAATACCAATCAAAATTTCTCTATAGTAACTATTAAGCTTATCCAAATGGGCGAATTTCCTTGTAACTTAAGTTCATGTAACTGAAAGTTATCCCACTGGAAACTGAAAGTTGGGCATAATTATTTATAATACAAGTAAATAAAGTGGGATTTCATTTCACTATTTCCGAGTTTGAATTATTATAATAATATATTTTTTATTTGTTCACTTTCAGGAGATAACAAGAGCTGTCTCCATAGGATGACACATGCCCCCGATGGCACTTTGAATGAATAGTTATGGCCGATGTTAAAGTTTAGGACCTTTGACCTACGGAGCTGGGTCTTGCACGCGACACGTCGTCTTACTGTTCCACACATTCATGTGAAGTTATTTTAAAATCCATGCATGAATGACAAAGATATGGACCGGACACGCCCATCAATGCACTATCCTTTAACATCTAAGTGTGACCTTGACCTTTGAGCTACGGACCTGGGTCTTGTGTGCGACATGTCGTCTTACTGTGGTACACATTCATGCCAAGTTATTTGAAAATCCATCCATGGATGACAAAGGTATGGACCGAACACGCCCATCAATGCACTATCCTTTAATGTCTAAGTGTGACCTTGACCTTTGAGGTACGGACCTGGGTCTTGCGCGCGACATGTCATCTTACTGTGGTACACATTCATGCCAAGTTATTTGAAAATCCATCTATGGATGACAAAGATATGGACCGGATACGCCCATCAATGCACTATCCTTTAACGTCTAAGTGTGACCTTGACCTTTGAGCTACGGACCTGGGTCTTGCGCGCAACAAGTCGTCTTACTGTGGTACACATTCATGCCAAGTTATTTAAAAATCCATCCATGGATGACAAAGATATGGACCGGACATAAAAATTGCGGACAGACAGACTGACAGACCGTTCAAAAACTATATGCCTCCCTTTGGGGGCATAAAAACCTCATACGTGTTCTAAATATAGTTTATTATTTGACAGTGGCATAATTTAGAGAATTTCCAACTTATGAATACACATTTCTCAATGTTGGTAAGTTCTAAAATGCAGCCTAGCTAACAGAAAGAAAGATACACTTTAATATAGACCAGCTGAGTAAGGAAGAAAAATTTATACTTGAATATCTATATATGGCAGTCAATTTTCAGAATATTTAGCAGAAAAGCATTATAAACCAATATGCATAATTTTATGTTACAGTAGGTCCTTGTAACATCTCTCAATAAGACTTGAGAGATTTTTTAGCACAAAAAGGCAAAGATTATGTGAATAAAAGTACACAAGTTCAGTCATAATTAATGCAACTTGTGTACAGCAAAAGTCTGTAACAGTCATACATAATGCAGCAAAGACTGAAAACGTGAATACTAGTAGTAAGTCTGTATCTACAAAAGCTTATAATGCTATAGCTAAAATAAATCTTGTGAAAGTCAGAAGTGAACACCAGCCTTTTTTGTAGAAAGGATTTAGTTAAAATGGTTTAGTAACTGTTATCTAAATAATAGTGTTACCTAGTGACAAAGTTCAGTTAAGACAGAACAAAATACACACATTTCTAGATCACCTGAAGATAATGTAAAACACTTATTGTCATTTCAGATTTGGCAGGCTTTATCAGAACAAATCTGGAAATATGTTCAAAGGCAGTGGCAGACAGTTGGTGCTCCTGTTGGGTTTAACAACACACTGACACAGTTCAGGGCACTAGACAACTTTTGGGGACAGGTACCCATACCCTCAGGAAGGGGAATTTTTCGACATTTTAAGACGAAAAGGGGAAGTTTAAGCCATGTATATGTAACTAATTTTCACACTTTTTAATAATGTTTTCAATCATTCCTAACTGATGTGACTATATTGCAACAGTAATCTTCCTTAGAGGCACTATATAATATTAAAAGAAAGAATCATACCTATTTGTGTCAAACAACCTATCATCAGGGGAATTTTCTTCTGAGAAAGGGGAAAAAAACATATTATTTTAGGAGGGGAATGGTACCCATATTTGGCCCCAAAAATGGCCAAACGAGTGCCCTGCAGTTATAGGTTATATGGCAACTTTTCAAGCTTTTGACAGTGGAGGAAGACACCTAGGTGTCTCTCCATGCATTATTTCATCAAAAGCAGGCAAATGCACAGAGCCATCAACCTTGCGTAAACGGGCTGGATAGGTTCCTAACATGAAGAGGCTCGAATCCACATTGGTTAGGGGCAAGTGATTCTTGTCAGCAACCTTAACCACCCAGCCATAGAGGCCCCATGTCCCTAGGAACAATATTAACATACTACCATCTATGAGCCAGTCGGACAACTTCTCTACATGAAAGAATCCTACATCCAGTGCAGTTTCAGAAACAGTTGTGGTGGCTAATGAATCAAAGATATCATTCAGACAAAGTGGCCATTTTGTCTCAGAAGCAACAACTTTGTTTCAAAGAGTTTAAAGTTGCACCATCACATGGTGCCATTTGCCTTTAATGGTGAAAAGAAAAACCAGGTGCCCCCAATTAAATCAGGCCTGGCAGGCTCAAAACTCGGAAGTTCTGTTATAACTTTTACAAAGAAAGAAAAATTTTGTAATGCAAATGTTCTGTTTTATCTGAACTGGAAGTGAAATAAAAGCTAAGAAACTAAAGTAAAGCATTCACCACACCAACACCTGTTTACAATATAGATATTCGTACACCTCACATCTAAATATACGGCATGCTAAGTTACCTAAAATGTTCAGAGTCGATCTTCAGCTTCATTGCCATCAGCACCATTTTCCGGAACTATTTCCTTTCTCGTCTTTTCCTTAACTAAATTACATATACAGTTGAAACTCGGTATCTCGATCTCAAAGGGACCTAGCGTTTTGCTTCAACCAAATTCTCCTTAAATGATATTTTGTGACGGGACTTGAAAATCTCTTTGAGAAAGCCGATATTGAGATAAGCAAGTTCGAGATATCGAGTGTCAACTGTTTCTTACAGCATAACCTCTCTACATTAACCACCAATGGAAACACTTGAAATGTATTTGTTGTAAATCTAGGTAATTGTTCCAGAGAGGTAATATTTAAGAATAATTCTGTCAAATGGCAAAGAAGTTTTCTGTTTTTTGTAGCGAGATTTCTGTTTTTGTAGAGATGTATTTGCTCCTCAAAGGTAAAGCTAACAGAGGTTACACTGTATCTTGGCCTAAAAAACTTGCTAATTACATGAAATGGAAACAAGAATTATTAATTGTTCATATTGTCCTATTAAATAAAGTGTTAACTGCTGTAACAATCTGGAGTGACTGGATTGTTAAACTGTCTGTAACAATCTAGAGTGATTGATTGAAGTAGTGACTGTGTGAAGTAATCAAAAGTTTAACAGGTATTATAAAACAATCTAGATACTGACTAAATTTTTACTGCTGTAACAATGTAGAGTGACTAAATTCATTCACTGTCTGTAGCATTCTATGACAACTATGCAAAGTAGCAATTGTGTGAAGTGGTGACTATGTAGAGTAATGACTGTGTGGAGTAGTGACTGTGTGCAGTAGCTGTGTGAAGTAGCAACTGTGTGCAGTAGCTACTGTGTGTAGTAGCAACTGTGTGAAGTAGCAACTGTGTGCAGAAGCTACTGTGTGTAGTAGCAACTGTGTGAAGTAGCTACTGTGTGTAGTAGCAACTATGTGAAATAACTACTGTGTGGAGTAGGGACTGTGTAAAGTAGTGACTATGTGGAATAGCTACTGTGTGAAGTAATGACTGTGGAATAACAACTGTGTGAAGTAGTGACTGTGTGGAATAGCAGCTGTATGGAGTAGTGACTGTTTGAAGTAGACACTGTGTGGAGTAATGACTATATGAAGTAGACACTGTTTCAAGTAATGACTGTGTGGAGTAGCTACTGTGTGAAGTAGTGACTGTGTAATATAGCAACTGTGTGAAGTAATAAATTATAAAGTTGCATGAAAAATCCAGGTGGGCTGTGTGAAGTAAAGAATTGCTTTGTTGTCTGTAACAAACTATTAGGTGAATATGTGCAGCATGAAACAATGCTGGTTAACCGTGTGAAATAATAAATTGTTTTACATTAAGTATCCAACCAACATATAATATTATGTAAATAAATGTAAATAACTTATATAAATATAAGTAACATACTGCAATAACAATTTCAGTAATATTATATGTATTCAATATATCAACATACATCAATAGAGATTTAGATATAAATATAAAGAGAATATCTGTAAGTTCCAGTGCAAGACAGAACTTTTTTTTTCACTGAGTGAACACCAAATGCTTAATTTTCACAAGTAGCAAAGTCAAGAGTGAAAATTTATTTATTTGGGTTTTATGGCGCACCAACACAGTATAGGTTATATGGCGCCAAACAGGACTACAAATTTTGGTTCCACATCTCATTTACATCGAAATAAAAACATGAGGTATGGAATCAAAATTTGCATACCTGCTGGAATCACAGAGTTACCTCAAAACCAAGTGTTAAGACCCTATTAGTCGCCTCTTACGACCATGCAAGGGTAAGGCAGTAGTTCCAATTCTTTTCATACACAGATCGTCCCAGAACCACATGGGGCCAAGAGTGAAAAAATAAGATATAGTGTGCATGTGTGAAAGATATTTTGCTCTTACATGCTTAACAACAAATTCCTTTTTATTCTGTGTCTTAACTAAATATAACTCATTTTGATTCCTTGAAAATACCAATATTTCACGCTAAATGTAAATAAATATTCAAACAATTCTGCGTTAGATGAAAACAAAAGATACAATTTTTTTTATCATTTTTGTATATTTTATTGCATTTCTATGACATTAAAATGACAAAGTTCACAATGTATTTGAACCAATGAAAGCATAACTAGTGAATTTATCATATGAACACTACAAACTACAACAGTTTTTTTATTTTACCATTCTAGGTCGGTATTTGGCACATTTCTGTTAGACAATAGTCATTACAAGTAAACATAATTTGGCACACTTCTGAGAAAAAAAAACAAACAAACAAAACACAAAAAACAACAGAAAAATACAATTACAATGTACAAACAAAGTGCTCCAGTCAGATTTGAGAACAGAGTACCAAATGGTATTACGATAGACATAATTTTCATTATTTCAAAAAAATTAATAATTCTATAATGAACTGGTCACATATCAAATAAAATCTCAGGATCATTTTTATCAAGTTTTTCCTATTCTGCATTGTCTTGCATGGTGTTTTTTCTTTCCATTCTGAAACTGTAGTCCAGCAAAAAATACCTATTCCTTGAACTAGACATGCCAAAAATAAACAACTCAAGAGTTGTCTTCATTCTGTATGCATTCCATGACACCTCTGCTATTTATATATCCAGACTGAAGCAGTGTATAAAAAATTTGGCACATTTCTATAAAAACAATAATAAAGCAATATAGGTTTGGCACATGAAACAGAAAACTTGTACCCTCGGGCAAATCATTCGTAATTGCGTCAGTCAGTTAACCCGTATTCCTCTGCCAAGAAAGCTTAAAAGATGGTATATTACTTCTATACTATCAAACTCTTTATCTACACACGACAAATAGTTGTAATTACATTCTTTCTCCTCCTCACCTTCCTACAGAGTCCTTCCTTAGTTAATTTCAGTTTTCAACCCTCGTAAGTTGTAAGTTTTGTATTTTTTTAAAACAAATTGTATTTTCAATCATTTCGCCTGACCCTGACACTTAAAATACATGTCGTTCCTGGCACAATAGATATGACAGGTTTAGTAATTTTGAAATATAGAAAGCCTGTACTGGTTATAGTAAGCAAAGCAACCTGCACTATACATTATGGTAGAGATTACAGTTTTTGACATTTACAACATAATCATAGGTTGTCATTCACTACATTCAACATTTCGGCTACATTTATTCAGTATCATCAAAAACACTTTATGCAGGATTTAAATACCTGCTTGTTTATTCTGCTTGGAAACTTTCTGTTTTGTCTGATAAAATTCCTTTCACATCAATTCACTAGCATAAGTCACTTCTGCACAAAAAATCTGCAAATGTATAAAATCTAATATAGATAAAAACAAACTAGAGTGTTAACTAGCTTTTCCTTTGATTTGACCCGGTGACCTAGTTTTTGCCCCCACATGACCCAGATTCGAACTTGACCTAAAGATCATCAAGATTAACATTCTGATTAAGTTTCATGAAGATACAGTCATAAATCTGGCCTCTAGAGTCTTAACAAGCTTTTCCTTTGATCTGACCTAGTGACCTAGTTTTTTAACACACCTGACCCAGATTTAAACTTGACCTATAGATCATCAAGATTAACATTCTGACCAAGTTTCATTAAGTTATGGTCATAAATGTGGCCTCTAAAGTAATAACTAACTATTCCTTTTATTTGACCCCCGTGACCTAGTTTTTGACCCGACATGACCCAGATTCGAACTTGACCTAAAGACCATCAAGTTTAACATTCTGACTAAGTTTCATGAAGATATAGTCAAAAATGTGGCCTCTAGAGTGTTAACAAGCTTTTCCTTTGATATGACCTAGTGACCTAGTTTTTGACTCCATCTGACCCAGATTTAAACTTGATCTAAAGATTATCAAGATTAACATTCTGACCAAGTTTCATTAAGATATGGTCATAAACGTGGCCTCTACAGTGTTAATTAGCTTTTCCTTTGATTTGACCCGGTGACCTAGTTTTTGACCCGACATGACCCAGATTCAAAATTGCCCTAAAGATCATCAAGTTTAACATTTTGACTAAGTTTCATGAAGATATAGTCATAAATGTGGCCTCTAGAGTGTTAACAAGCTTTTCCTTTGATATGACCTAGTGACCTAGTTTTTGACCCCACCTAACCCAGATTTGAACTTGAGCTATAGATCATCAAGATTTGACCAAGTTTCATTAAGGTATGGTCATAAATGTGGCCTCTAGTGTAAACTAGCTTTTCATTTGATTTGGCTTGGTGACCTAGTTTTTTATCCTACATGACCCAGATTCAAACTGGACCTTAAGATCATCAATATTAACAATCTGACCAAGTTTCATGAAGATACAGTCATAAATGCGGCTTCAACAGTGTTAACAAGCTTTTCCTTTGATTTGACCTGGTGACCTAGTTTATGATCCCAGATAACCAAATATCGAACTCGTCCAAGATTTTATTAAGGGTAACATTCTGACCAAGTTTCATTAAGATTGGGCCAAAAATGTGACCTCTAGAGTGTTAACAAGCTTTTTCTTTGATTTGACCTGGTGACCTAGTTTTTGACCCTAGATGACCCAATATCGAACTCGTCCAAGATTTTATTGAGCGTAACATCCTGACCAAGTTTCATTAAGATTGGGCCAAAATTGTGACCTCTAGAGTGTTAACAAGCTTTTCCTTTGATTTGACCTGATGACCTAGTTTTTGACCCCAGATGACTTAATATCGAACTCATCCAAGATTTTATTGAGGGTAACATTCTGACCAAGTTTCATTAAGATTGGGCCAAAAATGTGACCTCTAGAGTGTTAACAAGCTTTTCCTTTGATTTGACCTGATGACCTAGTTTTTGATCCCAGATGACCCAATATCGAACTCGTCCAAGATTTTATTGAGGGTAACATTCTGACCAAGTTGCATTAAGATTGGGTCAAAAATGTGACCTCTAGAGTGTTAACAGTCAAATTGTTGACGACGGACGGACGGACGGACGGACGACGGACGACGACGGACGCCGGACACAGGGTGATCACTAAAGCTCACCTTTGAGCACTTCGTGCTCAGGTGAGCTAAAAACACAACCATTTCATTCATTGTAAAGGTCAAGGACTGTAACACATGTAAAGCACATAAATTACACTAGTATCAGTTGCTTCCCTTTACTTGCGATTATGAACTTTTTGTCCAAATGAATTTCACATGAATAAAATTGGATAGCACCTAATATTATATTGACTAGATTTCTGTCTATGCTAGTATCCAACTTGCTTTAGGTAGTCCCTAAGCCGACATGAAACTTTACTGCAATTTCCCATTCTGTAGTTTCCGACCACTGCGCCATACACAAAACAGCCCTTGGCCAGGTATCCGCAGCATACATATTTCTCCTTGTCAGATGGAGCTCCGATTCGATTCAAGATAATTGAACCTTCCTGCGCATCATGAGTGACGTACAGAAAACTGATCCCACCTATTTTGATTCCGTTAAAGTCACTCTCTTTTCCCGAGATAATGTTGATCAGTCTTGTGACTTCTTGTGGTTGCGGTCTTATACAACCTTCCCCGGCCCACTCGCCCCCATCAACGCCATAAATGCCAGCACTACACATGTCGCCTGGCGTCAACAACTGGTCTGTCACGTACACTTGCCAACTCATGGTCGATTCCTGAGAAAGCAGAACAAAAGATCAGAAATTGTAACATTCAAATTTTCACATATTCCGAGAATGAATACTTTCTATAGATCAGATTAGTCAGGCAATTTAAATAGGCACCAACTCCTTTAAAAGTCCTCACATACTGCTTTTTCAGCCTTATAACAGACTGTTTTGTACCCTTTTTTCTGCTATTAAAGTGTTAGAACATTTGCAATAAAACAAGAAACAATCCCTCTGTAATTATCTGAAGGAAATACTTTTATTCTTAGTTAACTGTTTGTGCATAACACTCAATGGAAACTTAGTTAAAACACGTAACTGAACATGAAAATGCATTATTTCTATATTTACCACCCAAAATAATAAGATCTATGTAACAGACTTGGAAAAATGTCGTATGTGCTGTTGAAAACAATTAATTATTGCAAAAACAGTACAGACATTAAATCATTTATTACTCCTTAAACACGAAACACCACTCTAAGAATACAACAACATTCTATTAAAACAGTACCTGCCGAAATTCCTATAAAGATGTATCACACTGTTAATGAAAGAAACTTTGCTTTTAAAAAGCAGTCAACATTGAGTAAACAACAATATTCTCACATAAAAAGCAGCATCAAAAATTTACCTACTCAAAATTTCTAAACAAGGTCAATGATGTAAGTTATATAATAGAATTCCCAGCACTGCTTTAACTTCTCAAGTCTGTTCACTCCCAATTTCTGACAACATAATTATCCATCTTAATTTTTATCTTATTATAAATATTCCCAAGCTTTTTTTTGATATTTGTAAAATAATATTGTAGATTAGTTTATCAGTTCCATTCATTCATCTAAACTCTTGTAGTAAGTGGATGTTAATGAGGCAGCTACACACATGCATTATATTTTACCAACATTGTTAGATGATTGTTCAACATTTAAGAATGTTTGTAAGAAACCAGGAACTTTACCAACATTCAAACGCTTACTATTACTGTAAACACCGAGCATTCAGCAGTGAAAGTTATCAAACAGAACATGCCAAGAAATTCTCTCTAACATACTGTTAATCAGCAGTCACAGTTGCAATGTACTTTGCTCTAAAACTTTCTTAAAGCAGTTTCAGTCCACATGTACATGACTACATCATAAATCTTATAATTGATGAAAGATAAAACAAACAAGATGCAAAAACTGAAATCTTCCTCAAAAACACAATGTTGTAGCTTCAATAATATAGATCTGTATTATAAGCACCCTTACTTACCATATCACAGTAACACTTTAACCTTGAATCAACATGGCTAGAATTTTGTCCTAAGTAATTTGAAAATCTTTCAAGGAGCAGCATACATGAGATATTGCTACTCACTGTATGACCCTGATACTGAACTGAAAATCTTTCTAGGGTTTAAAAGAGGAAGTAGAAATTTTATAGAGTTCTGCTATCTGACTTCTGATAATACCTTGAAGTGTTTTGGCTGTCAGATAATTATATTCTGTACTATCACCTCATGACAAGCATTTGTATCAGGTTACTTGAAAATCTTTGGAGGTTGAAAACAAAATTTGTGATGGTTTGACAATCAGACAGCTGGCCAATATATAGCAATGTCTCCCCAGCATTTGAGACATAAATCATCAAAAACCAGAGCTGCTTTTGAGAAAAGCGCATGTCTCCCACAACTGCCTAATCATCTAAATAGTAGTATAAGATCGGATGAGAAATGTTCGAGCATATATATTTTTAATTCCCAATCAGATTTTCAGTGCTTTGCTTATCAAAAACAACCCAATCAGACTTTCAGTCTTTGATACAACCCAATCAGACTGTCAGTGCTTTGATACAACCCAATCACACTTTCAGTGCTTTGATCATCAAAAACAATGTTTTAAGGGCCATAATTCCGAAGTGCCTTTTAGAAGCCGATTTGGCTAGTTATCGAACTTGGCCGAGGACTTATTGGCAAACACATTTTGTTCAAGTTTGGTGAAGATTGGATGAGAAATGTTCGATTTAGAGTGCGAACAAGATGTTTTGTGACAGACACGGATGGACACACACACAGACAGGAGTAAATCAATATGTCTCCCAACACTCAGTGGTGTAGGAGACATAAAAATAAATGAATTTTATTGCAGTTTATATTTTTTGGTACAAGCTGTACAGTAGTCATCTAAAGTGATGCCCCATTTTGTTTCTTCCCAGATCAAGTACATTTCCATTACTAAAATTATTTTGACTTACAAATGGAACAAGTGCACATATTGACGGATGTTTACAGCAACTGTAGTCACAAATTCTGCAGATAAAGCATTCCTCCAGGTAACCTATCAGCTAGAATATCTAAATGCTATCAGGAAAATGGTTGTGATATTTATAGCCGACCTGAGACAGGGAAAATACCAGTCAGGATTCAATGGCATGCATTCCCAGTCTGAAATAAGTTTTCTAGGTATATTGTAGTAAGACATTTAGCAAAAAACAGGCTGCATTTAACTTAATTTCATTCAGCTATAATTACTGGCAAAATCTAGTGAAATAAAAGAGCATGATGTTTTATACTGTCAAGTCCTGTTATGAACATTTGCCTGTGACCTTGACCTTGAAGGTATGGCTTCATAATGGTATTACCAGAAATTTCGTAGCACCAGTAGCACCATATATTATGATATGATTACTCCTATAACAGGGATGGGTGTTACAGAAATTTCATAGCGCTGTATATCATGATATGGCAACACTATGGCGATTCTTATCATAATATTATTATCTGAAAAATGACAAACTCCCAACGTTTCTGTTTTCCTATCTGCTATAACAGCACCTAAGATTCCTACACTAAATATGATTTCAGTACAGGAATATCAAATACATATAAAGAAATTTTCGCTAAAAAAGGTACCATTGAGAACCAAGGAAAAACTGCAATTATATTCACGACCGCTATGTCCGAAATTTCAAAAATGCAATTTCCGTATCAATCAACGATACATTGCTGTAAACACTTAAACTTTGATAGGGATTCAACATATCAAATTGTATTTCCAGTAAATTAAAAGTGTTTCTAGATATATTAAGAACTGATTAATTTGTTTTGGCAATCAAATGTCAACTTCCTAACATGAATCAAGTGCAGCATAAATAACTCCTGGATGAACTTTCTAATGCTGAATCACCACAGAAAACATTCACCTCAGCCAAGTACAGAAGTTCTGAGCCTGAAAATTAATTTCAAAAGAAAGCCGCAAAACTAACCCATAGCTCATATTCTCGATAAATTTTGAATATCAATGTTAATAAGAAATTTCGACCTTAAATTTCAATCCGAGATATCTTCTTTATATTATCATTTTTCCGCAAGTGTACTGCATAGTTAGCATATGCCACTGCCAGCAACTTTTAAGTTTTAAAGGAGAAGAACCTGCTTTTCATTACAGACAAATCCTTAGTGCTAAAACTTCATGTATACATACTTTTCCTCTTAGGTGTAAATTATCATCTCTTTATATTATCTCAAAGATACCAATAAATATGTGTAGATCATTTTTCTATACTTTTTGGAACAGTCTTATTGGATGACTTCTTAAAGGCACTGACCTCCAGAATTTGGCTAAAAATGATCTTTCTTTAATTTGATCATATTATGAACATGAGAACACAAGTTTTTGTTTCTAAACTTAGTACCTCAAAAATGCCAATCAAGAGAACACTTAATGCCCCAGTAGGGATTGAACTCGGGTTGCTGCAGAATGCTTTTCAATTTTGTAAAAACAAATAATTTTTATGTGTTTCCATAACTTATAAACCTGACAGTAACTAAGTTTCAAAGCCTTCTAAAGAAATATAGCAATAATTTTCTGATATCTAAAACATTTCTTCTTTTTTTTTGGTGTCGTATGATCGGGGGGTCAGTCCCTTTAAAAATGATGCCCATGTTAAAATATTAAATTAAAGTGATGCTTACATAAGGACAAAATATGGTACAACTGAGAGTGGCTCATGCAGAAACTAGGAGAAATGTACATGAAGATAAGAAAAGCTAATCAAACATACTTTTGCTTTCTGATATATGTTACCCCTTCACCTACTATCTTCAATCAACCTATCAACATGCTGATAAGCTCATGTAAATAAAAACATGTATAGAAATATTAAGTGCTTACTGCAAAATTCTTTCTCCACAGGAATGGACTGAAATATTTCCTGAAACAAGGCCTTTCATTTATTAACTAGTCATGCTTAGAGAGTTAATGTGGTAACATTAAGACAAACTGGAAAGTGCAAAACTTGCAAACATTTCACAAAACATATTTTAGTGAATATTTGGGACATATGTTTCTCAAAGTTTGTTTGTTTGTTTTGGGATTTACGCTGTCTTTCAACAATATTTCAGTTATGTAACGGAGAGCAGTTAACCTAACCAGTGTTCCTGGATTCTGTACCAGTACAAACCTGTTCTCCACAAGTTACTGCCAACTTCCCCACATGAATCAGAGGTGGAGGACGAATGATTTCAGACACAATGTCTTCTATCAAAACGCCACAGAGAACATATGCCCCGCCCGAGGATTGAACTCACGACCCCATGATCCATAGATCTGTACTCTCCCTATTGAGATAAGCGTGTAGATTTTTCTTAATGTTAGTCTTAAACTTGTGAATGAGCAAGTCGTTAATTTCTGTTTTTGTTGGCGACACATTTACAGGTTGTATGGCTACCTTCCAGATTTGATGGTAGAGGAAGACCCCAGGTGCCCCTCCTTGCATTATTTCATCAAGGGTGGGTACTTTGGTAGATCCACTGACCTTCCACAAGCCAAATGGATTCCTTCCTCACACGAAGAACTCTCAATGCCCTGAGTGAGACTCAGGCCCATATCAGTGAATGGCAAGTGATTCAAAGTCAACAACCTTAACCACTTGGCTGCAGAGGCCCCCTGAATGGGAGAGTCCGTGAATGATTAAGGGAACTATTTTCCTCCCAAACTGTAAGTACAAACTACTAAGAAAACTGAGATACTGCCAAAACGTAAGTAAGGATGGATTCCTCATGGTATATCTGTACCAGATAGCCCACCCTCAACACACAATGACTAAATAAAACACAGTAGGATCACAGCAGGCTGATAATAGATCAGCGATGTTCAATCAATATTTTCTCATCTGATTTAATCATCAATATAACAATCACTGTTCGGAAAAATCATGGTACAACCATCAATTAATGACACTCCCATCTTGAGTGAAGAATTCAGCATTCCTGGTAAATAACTATACTTATCCTTAAAACTCTCAGCCCCTACTTTGTAGATAACACATGTATTACCTAACAACTTCTTCGCATGAATAGAAGGTGGAGGACACATTGTCATGATATCAGATCAGGTCTTTCCCCAGGCGCAAAAGGTGCAATGCTACTGCAGTGCCTTATAGCAGAAAACCAGACGTGTATATAATTATTGTCTTCTGTCAGATCGTTTGGAGAACATATGCATTCTGCCTCAATCGAGAATTAGTCCAAGATAGCACTTCTGTGCCCTACCTATGGAGCCTACTTCAGGTAGACTTTCTTTTATCTACAGTTGTATCAGAAATATACTTTCTAATCAGCTTTTTCATTTGTACAGACACATAAAACAATCATGTTTAAGCCTTCATTAAATTAGGTAGGCTTATACATTATTATAAAGCGATAAAACAGAGCAGAAAGAAACATCAGAGAATCTGTTTCCACTAAATATATGATGGGAGTTGAAATCTTCACAAAATAAGCTCACATAAAAATTATCTAACTTTATCTCTCAGAGAAGCTTGTACTGCAGAAAATATTCCACATTCTTCAAATAGCTTTCCAGTTTCCAAAAAAAGATCAGTGTTATCTGTTTTAATTTAAATCTTAGAACAACTTAAGTTATACTTGGTTTTACAACATTTACATGTTCTCAGAAATCTCCTACCATATAAAATGAAAGTGCGGGATCAATGATCTTACAGAAAAGATACGCCTTGACCTCCTACTCTGGCCTCCTACTTTGGGATTTGAAGCAATAACCCCCTGAATGGAAATCTTGTTTTGCAAACTTAATCCTAACAAGCTGATAAATATGACAGGTGTTAAAGAGAAACTGAAGTGGAAGTTATGCCAGTACAAACTAATTAAAGCCACCCTGAACACAAGTAGCACTTAGCCAAATGTTATTACTGCTTAGAATCAACCTGAACAAGGCAGTTTGAAAGACAGTTATATCCCCCACCGCTGTTATGGATAGTGAAAGGTTGATAGTTTTGGGTAGAAACATTAAACATTTGAGTTGTGACCTTGACCTTGAGCTGGCATGGGTGAATTTTGAGTTCTGCAAATTGTCTTGATAAGGGGAATATTACGGCCAAGTCATATTAAAATCCTTCAAGGGGTTGATGAGACACAGAGTGGACAAAAAATGGAAAGCTCAAACCTTTGACCTTGAGTTGTGACCTTGACCTTGAGTTGTGACCTTGACCTTGTGCAGACATGGCTGACTCCTGAGTTCTGCACATTGTCTTGATGAGGTGATCATTTGATCCAAGTTTCATGAAAATCCTTCAAGGGGTTTAGGAGGTACAGAGCGGACAAAAAATGTTACCGACATACGGAAGGACGGACACCATTCCTATAACACCACACCACTCATGACAGGGGATTAAAAAAAATGTTGTCATCTGAGACAGAACAATCCTCCTGTATGAACAATAACAAGGCAAAGCAGTTTTTTTTAAAATCATTCCAACAAAACTTTTGTATAAGAAGCATTTGATATTGATAATACTTTATTAATAGCCAGCAGATACAAATCAGCTGATTGTATCCAGAGACTTTCAACACTGGAGTTCTGAATAATTCCATTCAACAGTTACTGAGAAATGAGTCCAAGCCTATAAGACTTGGACCAAACTGACAAAATTAATAATGCAGTTATTCAAAGGTTGAGTGCAAAAGCTCACTGACCAGACAGAATCTGGTCAGACTTCTGAGAACAAAAGCTCTACTGTTGCCAACCCAATGAAGAATAAATTCAATCTGCCAACAGATGAATCAAAACATATGTGCAACATCTACACTTGAGAAACAGAGAAAAAAACCAACAAAGACAGGTCATTCACCTGCGGATGACTTATAATACAGTTACATTATGTTACTTATATACAAATGACAGAACCTTTGTTTGCCTGGATGGTTTTCTATGGGAAAAATGCCATGCATTAAACTTTTGACATACATCTTGCTAGAAATGCTTAAATCACAGAATGATATCAGTCAAATATATTTTACTAATGAAAATATAAATATAGAGGGGCATGATGGCTATCCAGCCAGTAAATTTTCAGTGAACACCCCTTTGAATAATAAATGGTAATTCCCAAACTGAATGATGAATCTGTCCATTTAAGAAATTTAGCAGGCTAAAGGTTAAAATTGGGTGGTAAAACACACAATTGGAGCATGCTGAGGGTATTTTGAAAGGTCTCTATTATAATGGCTCTTTCTTGACTTCTAACATCCCCTAAAAGCTACTGAGTGTCCCCATCTGTATAACACTGGGAGAGGACCTAATAGTGATACTGCAGACCAAGTCTGATGAAGATGCATTCAGTAGTTCATGAGAATTGTTTAAAAGGTATTTTTATTTAGCTCTAGTGGCCCCTAAAGAGGCCCTAGTGCCCAAACAAGTTTGACAGGGGATCTTACAATGATGCTACAAACCAAGTTTGATGAAGATCCATCAAGCAGTTCACGAGACAAAGTCATTTGAAGGTTTTTCTCTTCTTAGCACTGGCGGCCCTTTAAAGGGACCAAGCAAAAAAAAATTTGAACAAACTTGACAGGAACTATGCCACAATATTACTGACCAAGTTTAGTGCAATTCTGACTTGTAGTTTCAGAAGAGGTGTCATCTGAAGAAGAGTTTGGACTGAAGACTGACAGACAGTGAGCTATCATAATAGCTCACCCTAAGAACTGAAACTTTGTACTTATTTGAGCTAAAAACACCAAGACATCTTAAGTCTCACAGAAACATCATGCACATTGGTCATCACCTCAAAACATGCATAGATATTATTTAATTTATTACATAAACCAAAAGATCATTAATAAGGTATTTCAAAAACTTGATAGTCTGACAGTTTCACTGCAAAATTAAGAATAATGAATGAAAATGCTACTTTCAAATGATTATAAGATGTATCAGATTCTGTGAAAATACTAGTCTAGGTATTATATTAAATAGGTAGTATTTCACCACAGTATTATATAAGATATCCAACAATAGTCTGACTAACCTCCAATATCTTTTTGGTTTTGGCCTGAGTATAACAGCCTCAGGTTGTATGAAGCATTAATACTGACCCATCAACTTTCATGTAAATACTAAGTAGCAAAAGTAACAGAAGTGGAATTCCATAAATGCAATTATTCTTTTGGAAAACTGTATTAATGTAATCTAATAAAACTCTTATCAAGGTTATAATCTTTTATCATAATTAATTATATGGATGGAAATTTGTAATAAGTTAAATGCTGTAAATATTAAGATAAAATTTGAAAACTGAAGTTTATTCGAAGTAATGAAGAATCCTCTATGTCAATTAATTTCTATATATACATAAAACTCCCAACACAATCATAGATGAGTATCATACTGAGGCCCAACTGATCATAGTAGTAAAAGTACCTTAAGGCTTTTGATTTTAAGTTAAAAACATATAAAGCAGATGTCCAAATAGAGAATAATGCATAATTATTAATTAGGCATATTCTCTGTTTGGACATTAGTTCAGTTTAATTTAAACCCTTCTTCAAACACTGCACATGCACTTACAGTCAATGCAATAAAGATGAACAAAAACTGAGACAGCCACATTATTAACAAACCCTTTTAAATACCACCTATTAAAAGTGATACATGGCTTGTGAAGCTTTTCTGGATGTGGATTGTCATCCAGAAAAGGAGTTTGATAAATATTATAATGCAATATACGTATACATGTAAATACTGAATAAGTTGTTTAATTAGGGTGTTGGTACTGGCAGTGGTGAAGCGGTCTACATAGACTGCATTACGTTTAATTGTTGAATGCAATAATGGGAAGTGGAGTTAACCTTGTTCTTGATTTTGCCAATTATCATTTGCCAGTGACACCAAGATAAGCCACTGAAGTGTTACAATTTTGATTTTACTTACAAGTTTATAAAATCTAAAATCATTTTGATTTTAATAGTTTTCAAAGGTTAAGGGTACTGAACAGGTGAAAATAAAATGTATATATGTTATACTTCACATGATTGTGGTCTCAAAAAAAAGCCCAAAGTTTGTTAATACAACAAAACTATTCCACTTTTGAATTGTCAACTTTGTATCGAAAATCAAGATCAACATGACAATTTCATTTCAGACCAAGTTGAGATTGCTACCCATGGTTCTTAACAGCACTAGTCTTTTATTTAGATCAGTAATATAATGTATACATATGAAAATTAAGAGTATTTTAAACTCTTGAAATATCCTGCCATTGTAAGTTACGATCAGAACTGGCTAGCTAATATAGTGTTATTTCTAGAGCTCAAAAAGGGCAGGGTGCTGCCAAAAAGGGGCAGGGTGCTGTCCGAAAGGGGCAGGGTGCTCTTTTAGACGTGAAAGTAATCATATATATATATCAGTAGTTGCATTTCTAGATGTCTATAGTTAATATGTATTCCATTTATCTTTATAAGTTTATTGCACACTTAAAAGAAATGTCACAGAATAAAGTGGTAAATCTTCCCAAAACCAGTAACAAAGTTTACAAAGGCTTTTTACTTACTTTATAGTTTAGGTTAAACCATTCAAGCCTTTCTCTTAAAAAATGTCACCAAGAATGTCAACTTATTCATATGAATATGAAATAGTGGAGGGCCTTAATATAAGCTTAATCTTGACCAAGATCATGTTGTAAACAACATAGTTAAAGGCCTGTTTCATGTCACATTGTAAACTAATAATTATCAAAATTAAGTCATGTTGTATTGATCAGGTCTTTCATCAATATTTCATTAACAGAAAAGTGCTATTACAGTCAGGTTAAAGTTTACTAAAACGCATATCCAAAATATACTATCCGGATACTGGTACACTTTCGGAATGTTGTCTGAAAGTAGTTTTTACTCACTTTTCATGACCCACTAGAGTAAACCAGAGATAGTTCCTCAAATTTTGATGTTTCTCATCATAAAAAATACCCCGACTGTCAGCTTTTTTGAAGGAAATATGGAAAAATTGCATACGACATCGGGAGTAATAAGACTCGTGAAAGGACATTCTAAACTTACTTTAACTTTCGATATTCATTTAAATTTGTGCATTTTCCAGTTTAAATTACAGTAGAATCAAACTGCATTGATATTATACTTGTTATTATACTAAACAACGGTCTAATTTAAATTTTGCACAAAGAAATCTAGGGCACTTTTCACGTGCTCGGTAATCAGCTGGCCGCTTACGCACGCCTTTTTGACATTTCACAGGATCCATACTCTTTATCAATTAGTTTTAACACTTCATTGATTCTCATTACCTGTGTGCACTCGCCGTGACGTAATTTGCTGATCAAAAAATCGTCGGGGCATGTCAACAGAGAAATTGGCGGGATTTAGCAGAAGATCAAAGGCAAGAGGGCACATTTTAAGGGCAGCGTGGCGGCAGTAAAAAAGGGCAGGGCGGGGCGCCCCGCTGCGTCGCTCTAGAAATAACACTATAATAGTAGGGACGTTTTGTGACAGCGTGATAACTTTTGACTGTAGCTGTCCCTTCTTAGAGGGATGACAACTATAAAATAACAGATCATTATAAAATAAGTCATCCCGATAAGCCAAACTTTGTGAGTAAGGCTACATAACTAGATCTTGTTTATTGAATAAATTATCACTATAAATCAGCAAAGCACACAGTAAAAGCTAATAACTGTTTTAGTTATATATTACCTGTCACACGTTAACTGCTGCCTGTCACACTCATGCTCCTGCCATTAGCCATTCTCTGCTTACAGCCAAAAGGCCACGGTGCTGTTCACAATGTCAAGGTCGCAACATCGTCTCAGACATGCGATTATTCATGCAGTTTCCGTATGATTCTCGCTAACAATTAGTGTTAAAATTCCCGATAGATTCGTATTTGAAATTAGTTACGACTGTCGACAAGCACGATCATTAACTGACAACATTCATGCCTTTAAAAAATCATCTAAATGTAAACTAAAACTTGAATTCCTGAAAAAGAAAACATTTTTTTTTTACAAAAGTCCACATTGTCTACGCAAAAATTGAAAGGAGAACATACCTCTGAATATAGTCTAAAAAAGCAAATCAGTAACTGGACAATTACAACCGTAAATTGTAATTTTTCGGCTTTTTCACTGACTGTATCAGATAGGTGGTGCCGGCGAGAAAAATGGCTGCCTAAAGACACTTCCGCTTTAGGCCTTTATCCAATCAAAATATGCCTTTGTCATTTGGCCTAATTGTAACCAATAGGATTATTCCATACATATTACGCTAGGAACATTAATCTGGTTCCCAGCTTTTTGTGTTTGCTGAACATTATTCAGAATGTCGGTCAGCATGGTCAGTACAATACGTCAGCTGGTATTAAAACGAGTAAGTACTTTTAACTATTTCTTCTTGCAATCCAAATGATAAAACTTACAATAAAAATAAGTTATTTTTCATAGGAGCACATTTCCAGTGGTTACATAATTTTCAGCAGCAGCTGCTGAGAAACGGGTGATGATGAAACATTAATGAAAACAACAATGACTGATCGTATGGATTCAGAAAATATTTGTCTCCCTATTTCTTTGTTTTAAACCCTTGACCCAAATACCCATTAACCTTATGACCTACATACGGGGAGCATAGGGCGGAGTAAGCGGGATATACCCCTATGCACCCCCTTTCAGATCTGTCAGACTTCATTTATCATGCGACATGTGCAAGGATTTATGGCTTTTAAATGTAAAATGAAGATTTAAGACACTTTAAGAAGATTTTTTATTCACTTGGCTTGTAAACTATGCACAAATGCAGTAATAATATAGACTGTCCTTGCAGATATCATGGTTAAATGCAGATTAACACAAGTCTAATTTTAATGTGGCACTATTAATACAAAACCACTTTATGAAAGGATAAAATTTCAGTCTGTTTAATTCATTATTTTTTTGCTTTAGACATAGGCAAATAATTTGTGAAACACTTATCTAAAGATAGATTTATTCATCTTTTTCTGGCTTGTAGTTCAATCAAAAATGAAAACATTTCTATTTAAATTAGCAACTAAATTGAAAATAAGAACTGAAAAATCACGTTTAACCATTATGATTAGCTGCTAGCCAACATTGGATTTTTCGGGATCAAGGTAAATTAAAAAGGAAAACCTCGAAGTTTGTAAAATACAGCGATTTTTTTGTCAGTTTGGGAAGAGGTCCGGTACCAACTGAATTGGGGATTGTAATGTGTATTGAATGTGCTATTGATTGCTTTTTTTTTCTTTTTCAGAGTTGACATGTGTATTATAATGTATAAAATTGTATTGTGTATTAAATGTGCTTCTTATTTTCATTGTTGAATGAGTGTCTTTTGTGATGATGTAAATAAATGTAAAAATATAAAACGCTTTGTTTTTCTTCTGCAAATACATTTTGATGATAAATTAATTTCTAATTAGAAACATCAATGAAATGTCGGGAATTTAATGAGCAGAATGTGCCACAATTAGCACCTCACTGACATTCTAGAAATGCAAGGAATTTAGCACATTTTAAGTATAATAATCATCGATCATCAGTTAAGCTTTGGGGACAGTTACGCTAACTTCTTAAGATAAGAATTTTAATTCTTTTACTATAAATATACATTTTGTATATCTAAATTTTACTTTTTATAGTATTTGTTTTTTTTTCTTATCAAATTCTTTGTATATAATTATATTGTATTAATATTGAATAGATTTAAAATGTTTTAATTCTCAATAGAAATTCTTAATTTTTTATTAATTCAAATTTAACATTTTGAAAAATAAATTGTCTTGCGTCGAACTTAACATTTGTAACCAGTAATAAATACATAAGTTTCGTCCATAATAATTAGTTTAACAAAAACTAAATCTCTATATATCTTAATCGATCGGCAATTATATCATTTATTTTTCTTTTCATTTTCTGTATAAATAATTAGCTTTAAAATTATCTTTGCAAAATTAACAACTTGTTTGCCACACGAAGTACATCAACAATAAAACGACCAACAAACAATCATTATTACACTATAACAATAAGTATGACGAAACCACTTCTCACTTACTATATAAATTAAGTATGACGAACCGGTGATTTGACGAAACCACTACCATCCGGGAAAATCACGGCATGTTTTCTCATTTTGGGAATTGTTGGTGTCATTCTGTTTTTCTAATCAACAGTAATAAAAGCCCCAGATAGGCCTGTACTTTATATTGAATATAAACTTCACGTGTCTTTGGGGTTAGGCCAGAGTTTGTTAATTTTTCATTACTCAGACCCTCCTGCCCTATTTTCTGTCATTTTCATAAAAAAAAATGAAATTTCAAAAATTTCAAATTTTTTTAAAGGTAGATAATCAGATTTTGGCCATGTAACGGCTTTGTTCGAAACTGTAGCATCTGATCATTTACACTCATTTATGACCACTTAACACTTAATACAAATTAGATTTTCACTGGAGGTATTTTTAAAGTTTCATTTTCCTATCCTGGTTGCCCAACCAAGATAGAGTTATTTTATCATAAGTATAAATTTGATAAACATACTTTGCCTGAGGAAATGTATAAATATTAGACATATTGTAATATATTTGTAAAATATTTGCATTAAAAATTATGTATTTAGATGGAATTCATTAGAAACGCAAGTTTGAAAAATTATTATTACCTCCCTTTGCCTATCTTGGTTGCGCAACCAAGATAGATTGGAAATAAATGAATTCAGAAGCTACACACAGCTTTAAAACTTGCATTTTGGTTCAGATTGTTCAATAGTTGATATGTCTATCAAATGCAAATGTAAAACTAGACATTGTATCGAAATAAAAAGAAATACCCAGCTTTTTATATACTTTCATATTAAAGGGGAGTAATTACAAAATTTTATAAAAAATAATAAAATATACATTTCAAATAGGAATCTAACTCTATGTAATCGGTCTTTTCGTTCCTTAAATAATTCTCTACCAGAATATATACAAAAAGTAAAAAATGTCATTAAATGTTGATTAAATGTGATTGACCACCTTTAAGGGCAATGATATTGATGTTTTGCTGAGTTCTGATGATGACAACTCCCAATATTTGTCAGTGCACTAACCGTCAGTGTCATATAAGCGCGATTTCCTCTCAAATAAAACCTTCTTCCATAATTATATATGTAAACAATTGTGTGAAATTTAAGATTACCTTTGAATCATTTACAATATACGATGAAAAAGCGAAATCTGGTTTATTGAATGACAATTAAACAAGGAAACACAAGTTCTGTAAAGGCCAAGAAGATGAAAGCATGAAAATTTTTACGGTGTCTCAAATATATGCTAGATGTAACCGGATGTAAATAACAATGGCAACATTGAATGCATTTTGGAAATAGAATATGACATGGGAAGAGGTATATTGAGGTGACCCAAGGAGCAACAAAGTGCTGCCGAACAAAGGAGTCATTCGATATAGTTTTTGATCACTTATCATTTGTTGTTTTACTGCCTTTTTTTCCCCCTCCACCTGTCAACATTTTTCTGCACAGAATCTGAGTAACAAAAAATTAAAAAACTCTGACCTTATAAATGTAATCTAGGTGATAGCAACAAGTCCCATAACTCTGACATGCATTTTGGCCAAATTATGCCCCCTTTTGGACTTAGAAAATCCCGGTTAAAGTTTTGCATGCAAGTGAAGTACATATAGCTATTACTTAACCTTTAGCATGCTAGATAAATTATCGTCTGCTGGAAATGTCGTCTGCTGAAATTGTAAAGTTCATTCAATTTGCTCCAAAATTGGAAGAAATATTGTCAGAGTAGCAAACAGCTTGGAACCTGATCAGACGCCGATTTAATCGGCGTCTGATCTGGTTCCAAGCTGTTTGCAAAGGCTGTTAAATTCGCCTGCAGCAGGCTAAGGGTTAAAGGCATATAGCTTTGAGACTTATTTTTTCTTTTTCTAGGTCAATATACAACCTCACTGGGTCAAGTTCCATAAATCTGACTTGTATTTTAGCTAAATTATGCCCTCTTTTGGACTTAGACAATCCTGGTTAAAGTTTTGCATGCAAGTTACTGTCTCCAAAACTATTGCAGATATTGAATTGAAACTTCACATGTGTCTTTGGGGTTATAAAACTAGGCGATGGCATCAAGTCCCATAACTCTGACATGCATTTTGGCCAAATTATGCCCCTTTTTGGACTTTTGGAAAATCCTGGTTAAAGTTTTGTGTGAAAGTTACTATCTCCTAAACTTATGCAGATACTGGATTGAAACTCTGTAGATATTTTAACATTTAGGGTAATATTCCTGCTTCTGGGACAACAGTTGGAATAGTCGAGCATTGGCTGTCTTATGGACAGCTCTTGTTAAATTGGGAAAAGGTCCTTTTACCGGTACTTTATAAAGAAGGAAAAGAAATCGCTAAAAAAGTTCTCCTAAATAAAAGATGTGTATACCGAAAAGAAAACAACAAAAATTTCTACCAAAGTACCTTGATCTATTTGCAATATTTCTTGATGATGATCATTAAAAATTGTAAATAGCGAAATGCACAGAAAGCATGATAATGAAGATCGCTGCAAGTCACTCAATGATTGTTGTCAGTAATTGATATTTTGTCAATAAGCTGTAACAAGACTGAACACTACATGACAAACTTCAATCCACAAAGATGCCACTATAGTGCTTAACCCTTAGCCTGCTGGCGGCGATTGGTTTTGCCTTTGCGACCAGTGCAGACCAAGATCAGCCTGCACATCCGTGCAGGCTGATCATGGTCTGCACTGTTCGCTATTCAGTTAGTAAATTTTCAGTGAACACCCCTTCGAATACTTAATGGTATTGCCCAAACTGAATGATGGAACAGTCCCATTTTAGAAATTTAGCAGGCTAAGGGTTAAAGAAATAACTACACATCATCATAATTTACATATGAGTAGGTGTGTTGTTTAAATTTCATTTTGTTCATATTGTCTTCATTTGTTTTTTTTTTTTTTTTTTTTTTTTTTTTTTTTTGTTTATGAAAGAAATGCTACTTTTGCATGCAGCAAAATGTCGTCAGGGGTAGTGACATTATTTCTGGATCAGCTGTCGTAAATGAGAAACCAATTGTAAATCAAGACTGGGCATTTGCAGTAATAAGGGTATCAGTGTAAATCAATAATTAGGATAATAACAATACCTACTTCTGATACTGGGACAGGTGAGAGCGGAAATATTCATGCTCAAATATTAATCAAGTCACCATTTTATCTCAGAATCTGCTTACAGTTTTCTGGGGAACTTACTGGCAAATCTGCCCCCTTAAAAATGAAATTTCTCTCATCTGCTGCTCCAAAAGAAATGTAATCATACAATGCTGTGCATGTAACATATACAGCATGTATAATATGCAGTAGCAGTGCAAAAAAGATTAAATTTACACATGATAAGTGCAAAGTATAAGAGGTTTTCTCTTGAAAGGTTTTTGGTTAATGGGTAGAAGACATTGTGGAGGATATGAATACTATTTTATTTTCACCTTCTATTCAGCCATCTGTCTGTCACTCTGTCAGTCACAGTTGGTGACTTTAAAAGTACAAGAGATGTTTCATGAAATCTGGGACATATGCTGCAAGAAGTACATGTCTGTAGAATTTATTTTGTCCCTTTATCTGTCTGTCCATCCATCATTCACAGAAGATAGATCCTTTGTTAACTTAGCCTGCTAAATTTCTAAAATGGAATGGTCCATCATTCAATTTGGACAGTACCATTTATAATTGAAGGGGTGTTCAGTGAAAATTTACTGACTGAATAGTGAACAGTGCAGACCATGATCAGCCTACAGTGCAGACCATGATCAGCTGGCACAAAAGTGCAGGCTGATCTTGGTCTGCACTGCTCGCAAAGGCAGAATCACTTGCCGCTAGCAGGCTAAAGGTTAATTTTTCAAACATGACTTACTAATGGTAGGATAATTGAAGAATATGCTAGTTCTTAAATCAAAATATTTCCTATGGCAGCAGGTCTGACAAAATGTTCCTTCTGGAAGGGTACTTTTATTGCCTGGCTTTGTCTTGATGTGACTGGTCTATACCATCTTAACTCTTACCTTGCTAAATAACTATAATGAACATGTCCATCTTTCAATTTGGACAGTACCATTAAATGTTAAAAAGGGTGCATACCAAAAAGACACTGACTGAAAGGCGAATAGTGCAGATCATGATCAGACTGCACGGATGTGCAAGCTGATCATGATCTGCACTGGTCGCAAAGGCAAAATTGGTCATGTCCAGCATGATAAGGGTTAACTCTATTATGCATAACCAGGCTTCTGAACACAAGTTTACCGAAACACTGTTTATGTGATGGCAAGTCATGTCCAAAGCCAAATTTTTATGGTAACTGTTTAGTAGGTCAAAGGCATTAAGTCAACTTTTTGAATATATTTCTTTTCAAAATAACAGACATTCATTACATCTTTAACCAGATTGTTATTAAAAGAGTTGTAGAAATTACAGCAAATGTAAAATTACATAGGGCTATATCAGGTCAATCACATTGTTACTACGACATGTTAAAACCTACCACAGAATGACTGTATTGACAAACTCTGTTGTATATTTTGATTTTCAGTTGATCAAGTGCCTTTTCATGCAGAATACTCTTAGTACCCTCCCTCCTACTTATTAAGGAAAAACTGGATGAAAAACTACCAATAAATTTAAATGGCTCTTTAGGTAACAAACAGTTTTAAGATCTTGAACAATGCTACTTTATTTTAGCATAATATGGTATTAATCACAAGATTATCTAAGCTGTATTTTCCTGGTATCAAATCATTACACAATTTTGAATACCAAGAAAAAAGGATTGACTGTGGCTTAGTACATAGTAGTGCATTGCTTGAATTCATGTCAAAATTGTTTCATAACTTTCCTTGAAATTAATTAAAACACAATGACATTAAAGTATTTTTATTTAACTCTGACCTGGGTAAAGCTGACCACCTTTAAACTGTGTTTTAGGGTTATTAAGTGTACATGAAGTGAAAATTTCTGCTTGTTACCTTGTATAATTTTTTTGTAATTGAATGTAAATACGAGCTGCAAGTTGTTTAAACATCAATCAAATCAAATCAAAATTTATTTATTGTCGGAGAGATTTCAACAAGTTAACATAAGCTACACGTATGTATAGCTTTTTACCGACACTTGTCCTATAATAAATGTACCTGTTCTTTGTTAATAGGCAATATTCCAGTCTTATATAATTAGTGAGTTTGCTTGGTTTAAAGTATCGTGTCGTGCCATTGTTATAGTTTTGCATTTTAGAGAATGAATAGTTGGATCATGCTTAAAGCTACAGAATAACTGTATTTGTATTTTCATGATATAGTGGATAAAAAACCAAAGACGCAGTCAATTTACAATTTACTTATATTCCAACATTTCGGCTTCATGCCTTCTTCAGGGAATAATGATAATAAACAACTTGTATAACGTCATAGTACGTTACGTGAAAATTGGGGGACGCAGACAGCAGTATAACAGACGCAGCGTCATAGCTGATATATATGCATTTAAATTAGTACATTTGGATAAGAAAGAATTTAAATATATAAAAACATAAATCAGCAATAATGTGAGGTATAATGTAAAGAACCATCAGATCAAAACGATACAGTTGATGGTAATTTTATATGATTTGCATGAAAAGATTGAGAAATACAAGTATCTGGTTACAAAATTTGAAAACCACAAATTCATACCTCCAAGAAATAGCTGTTTTGAACAAAACCATGAAATTTGCACTTGGAATTAACTGATTTTACAGTTACTTTAATAGATTTTTGTCAAGAAATATGCTCCTACATCCCCCTGCTCTACTACCCACATCTCCACCCCCACCCACCCAAAAGAACAAGTTTGTATTCTGTAATAAACAAAGTGTATGTTTCAAGTATGTGTGATGCTAATGGTACAGAGACAGTTTTTGATAAAACACATGTGTAAGTATAATTTTGATATGATACTATACATTGTAGAAAAATATCATAGTATAGAAACAAGAAGGTTTAAAACAACACAGATGTTGATAAACACCATCTGCCCAATTGGCATAACTTTGCTCATATTGTGGGGCTTATTTTGCAAAGCTTGCTAAGATATTCATCTTATTTTTACATGGGATTATCATTATACCTGGAAGTTACTGATGTTTGGTGGTAATAACAGTATCTTTAAGAGTCTGAAGTCAAATATTTTAATGTTGTTTTTATGCCCCTGATGGGAGGCATCGGGAGGCATATTAGTTTTCAACTGTCCGTCCGTTCGTTTGTCACAGCGTTAACTTTTTGCATGAAGGCACTTGACTCGCGAAACCACTGCATCCAGGACCTTCACACTTCACATGCTGATAGTACTTATTGAGTACACGACCCCTATTGACTTTGGGGTCACTAGGTCAAAGGTCAAGGTGCTGTGGGGGGCAGTTGTCACCATTAGTGACAGCTCTTGTTTTTCTGGCTTTTCCTTTAAATTCAAATTGTTGAGCTGCTCATCCAAGACATGTAGGTCACATGTTTAATCCTCTCGTAAAACCATTCTGCACTTGTAATTGATTAACCTGTTTAAAATATCTATATTAAAGGAAGTAGACACATTAAAATGACACCATATACTAGGGCTGTCATCGATAGAAACGATACCGATGTATCAACGATATTTTTTGGTCGATCGATTATCGATTCCCATTTTCAAAAATCGATATTTTACAGAGAGAAAAAACTATCAAGAAAAACACTGAAACCCTCAAAAACAAAGTTGTAAATTTGGATAAATGCAAAAGAGGAGTGAAGGCAAAATAGAAATGGAAGATGTTATTAATTTTTATTTATTTCTTTTATTTCATAAATACAAATTCAACACAATCAAACAGTAATATGAAAAGTAGGCAATAAAACTAAAAATAGCATTTACAGAAAGGTATATAGTAAGCATATGAACAAATAGGTTGTTAATCTAACTTAATAATCGATGTATTGATGTATCGTCGATATTTGTCCTCTGATATATCGGTATCGTCGATATGCCTAAGACCCAATCAGTGACAGCCCTACCATAAACACTGGCAACACTGGATATGAAGTTAAAGGACTGACCTCCCTCAATTATAAATATCTATTTTATCAGACGTTTATCATATATTCCTCCATGCGTTTTTGGTAGAGACAGGGGGAATGGTTTTAGGTTCGATTCCCGAGGTGGGCATCTTTTTTTTCTTGATTTTGCGTTTTTGAGATAGTTTAAAAACAAAAACTCCTATTCTAATGTTCATAATATGACCAAACTTCAATTTTAAAGAAATACACCCATTATTTTTAGCTCAACTATTCGAAGAATAAGTAGAGCTATCGTACTCACCACTGCGTCAGTGTCAGCGTCGGCGTCACACCTTGGTTAAGTTTTTCGAACCAGTCCACATTTTGACAAAGTCTTTTGAGATAAAGCTTTGAAACTTTCAACACTTGTTTACCATCACCATGACTAGTTATAGGCAAGAGCACATAACTCCATCAAGGATTTTGGCTGAATTATGGCCCCTTTTTGACTTAGAAATCTAGGTTAAGTTTTTCGTACCAGTTCATATTTTGACAAAGTCTTTTGAGATAAAGCTTTGAAACTTTCAACACCTGTTTACCATCACCATGTCCAATTATAGGCAAGAGTACATAACTCCATCAAGGATTTTGACTGAATTATGGCCCCTTTTGACATAGAAATCTGGGTTAAGTTTTTCGTACCAGTTATTATTTTGTGTAAAATGTTTGACATATGGCTTTGAAACTTTTATGACTTGTTCAGTATAATAGTCTCTATCTGTAGGAAAGGGTACATAACTCTGTCATCTATTTTGGCTGAATTATGGCCCTTTTTGGACTTGGAAATTTGTTCGGTTTTAATACAACGTACAGGTTTTGTCAAAACTATTTGACATATTGCTTTTAAACTTAGAACACATGTTTATCATCATGATTTCAATCTGTAGGCAAGAGTACATAACTCTGACAACTAGTTTGGCTGAATTATTGCCCTTTTTAGCTCATCTGATTTTTTGAAAAAAAATGATGAGTTATTGTCATCACTTGAGCGGTTGTCGGCGTCGGCGTCGGCGTCGGCGTTGCCTGGTTAAGTTTTATGTTTAGGTCAGCTTTTCTCCTAAACTATCAAAGCTATTGCTTTGAAACTTGGAATACTTGTTCACCATCATAAGCTGACCCTGTATAGCAAGAAACATAACTCCATCTTGCTTTTTGCAAGATTTATGGCTCCTTTTGTACTTAGAAAATATCAGATTTCTTGGTTAAGTTTTATGTTTAGGTCAACTTTTCTCCTAAAACTATCAAAGCTATTGCTTTGAAACTTGGAATACTTGTTCACCATCATAAGCAGACCCTGTACATCAAGAAACATAACTCCATCTTGCTTTTTGCAAGATTTATTGCCCCTTTTGGACTTAGAAAATCAGTTTTCTTGGTTAAGTTTTATGTTTAGGTCAGCTTTTATCCTAACTATCAAAAGCTATTGCTTTTAAAACTTGCAACACTTGTTCACCATCATAAGTTGACCCTGTATAGCAAGAAACATAACTCCGTCCTGCTTTTTGCAAGATTTATGGCCCCTTTTGGACTTAGAAAATATCAGATTTCTTGGTTAAGTTTTATGTTTAGGTCAACTTTTTCTCTTAAACTATCAAAGCTATTGCTTTGAAACTTGCAACACTTGTTCACCATCATAAGCTGACCCTGTACAGCAAGCAACATAACTCCATCCTGCTTTTTGCAAGAATTATTGCCCCTTTTGGACTTAGAAAATCATTTTCTTGGTTGAGTATTATGTTTAAGTCAACTTTTCTCATAAACTATCAAAGCTATTGCTTTAAAACTTGCAACAGTTTTTCACCATCATAAGTGGACACTGTACATTAAGAAACATAACTCTATCCTGCTTTTTGCAAGAATGATGGCCCTTTTTAGACTTAGAAAATCATGGGTAGGACAATATTTCTATTACACAAAAAAAATCAGATGAGCGTCAGCACCCGCAAGGCGGTGCTCTTGTTGGACTTTGAAATTGGTTCACACATTGCTATTTAGTGCAAGACTTATCGAAATCCACAAATACAGGAACGTTGTTTGTCTAATCTTGTTTTTCCTTTTGTCTGAATATCTGTGGTAATATTTTGACCCTATTCTTCAATCAATTCTTCGAATAGATGAGCGCGCTGTCATCCGACAGCTCTTGTTAGCTTAAATCTTGAGGTCAGTGCCTTTAACACTACAGTATAAATATTCAGTGATTATTATAACTTAATAAAGTTTAAAATAAGATTAGATTAAGTAAGAATCACCAAATATGTGGGGAGATATTCCAGATATCTGTAATATTATTTTCATTGTTAATGTCTTGTTATATTTTTAGGACTTGTTTAGTCACTTGGGGAAAGTTTGCACACGGAGTGTATGGAATGGATGTGTGCCGTTATCAGAAGATGATCCAGAAATATCAAACATTATCTCTAAAGAGAAGAAGAGACAAGTATATGGGCTAGAACTTATTGCATCAGAGGTAAGGTTCACACTTAGAACTGCTGCAGGGGCGACGCAATCTGATTTGAAGACTTGTCCATTTTTGCCAGTTGTGACCTTCTGCTTGTCAGTATATTGGCTATATAGTAAAATATGGTCAACTTCTACGTATGGGACTAGCTCGGCAAGTGTGACATTTAGTTTCCTCGCGACTATGCCTTTGTTACATGTATCAGTCATTGAACCAGTTGATGCTTTCATTGATGTTTTATCGTATATTAATTATTATGCGTGACTGACTTACTCAAGAGAGAGGAATAATCTTTTGTCTTGGGGTATGTAGTGTCTGTCTTTCTATGTATATTGTCATTCTGCTGGTCTAAAGATTTTTCTTTGAAATTTTATTGAGCACGTCGGTTGACAGGCAGATGTATACATTTTGCCAAAAGCAGTTGAACACAAACGTCACTGTTAATGTTGTTCATGATTGCATTTTATTATTCCTATACTCATATAAGTAATAAAGTTATGAGTTTTTTGTAGAGAACATGTTTGCAATGCACAAAACTATGTACAAGTCATTTAAATTGTATAAAGAACTGGGCTAGTATCGCTGAGATATTGTCAGAATTGTAATTGAAATTCTGTAAAACAGAAACGCAGATTTTGATAATGAGAATATCACCTGAAATAAACCATATTCCTTTTAATTCAGGAAGTTTTGATTATTACGTGACTGTATATTAATATCAACAATCTGTGCAGTTATATTTTGTCATAATTAGTCTGTGCATTCATCCAATGTACTATGATATTATATGCAGTAACTTTTAGTTTTCCATTTATGAAACTTTTTATTAGCTGCAAGTCTTGTTTGTTAGTGAACAAAATCTTTTTTGTTTTCATAAGCTTTGTGATCAGAGTTGTATTATTTATTTAGAGATTTAATATTCCTTTCCAGAACTATACAGGTCTGTACACTTTGTAAAAAAGATTAAAAAATACAAACCCTTGAAAATTTTTGTGTCAACAGTTTCATAAAATTTTGTTTATTGACTTGTTAAAATCATCTTGAGTTTTCGAAAAAGATAATTTTTGATATGGCTGAAGAAAACATTGAAAACATCTTGTGTTCTGAATCCGGGGCATCCATGGCCAAGTGGTTAATGTCACTGACTTCGAATCACTTGCCCCCACTGCTGTGGTATCGAAACGTCTTTTGGGGTGTAGAATTCTTTGATGTTAGGAAGCCATCAAGCTGGCTAATGGAAGATCAGTGTTTGGGCACCTGTGGTCTGTCTCTGCTAAGAATAGCTGGAAAGTCACCATGTGACCTTCAGTTGTGGTAGTGTGGTGTTAAACTAAATAAAATATATTCTGAATCTGCAAATCAAAATTTCAAATAAAAAACGGCCAAAATGTTTTGCTGTACCAAAATTGATACCTGTTAGAACTGTGAAACTTGGGTATACAACTTATATAGTAAGATCATCATGTATTAAAATGGCACTTTTACTATATTTCCAAAGTCAAAATATGATATTAGAATAAATTTATGAAAAGGTATGAAAAAGTAAAATTTTGTCATAGAACATTGATATATGTAGGTATTAAACACATGTCAGATCTTAATTTCTGTTGATGTTTATTGCAGAACTTTGCCAGCCAGGCTGTGATAGAAGCTCTAGGTTCTTGCTTAACTAACAAGTATTCTGAGGGCTACCCTGGTGCAAGGTATGTCTGTTCTAAACTGTATATTTCATGATATATTTAAACATTTTCATTTGCAAATACATGTAGATTAGTACTAATGTTAAAGGTCAGATTTTTTAGCTCACCTGAGCACACAGCACTCATGGTGAGGTTTTAGGACCTTTGGATGTTGGCCTTCTGTTGCCCAAAGTTTCTTTTAAGAACTTCTCCTGGTTTCAACACAACTTCCAAGGAATGTTCCTTGGATGATCCCCTTTCAGACAGTTTCAGATGTATGTCATCCACACAGAATTCTGATTGCAATGAAAACCAAAATGAAAAACTTTGAAAATCTTCCTTTCAAAAACTGCTGGACCAATTTCTAAGTAATGTTCCGTGCATGACTGTCTGCAGTCTGTTTTGTCATGTGCAAGACCCAGACCCCTAGCTCTTAGGTCAAGTTTAGACTTAGAAGTCAAATTTAATGTTAACAGGGTGTGTTTCGTGTCCAGTTCATAACATCCATGAAGGGATTTTGAAATAACTTTGCATAAATGTTCACAATAATGAGACAACATGTCATGCACAAGACCCAGACCCCTAGCTCCAAGGTCAAGGTCAGACTTAGAAGTCAAAGGTTAATATGGCTTGTTTTTTGTTAGGTCCATAACTCTGCCATCGATGAAGGGATTTCAAAATTACTTGGCATAAATGCTCGGGAGCATTTGTCACTCACTAATAGTGACAGCTCTTGTTTAAGTTTAAATGTTAGAGTATCAAAATGTAACAAAATATCTTTTGCAACTAAAATCTATTATTGACAAGAGCTGAAATACCAATTAAGGGGCTCGGAATAATGAGAAAAGGGCATATAGTTCCAGACCCCTATAAAAATACAATAGAAAAAAATAGAAAAGATATATATACAGCATTAACCAATTACATGAATAAACAGTACCAGTGCATCATCACAGTCAGTTTCCCTGAGTTTAACCGCACTCATGATATTATTTCATGTGACCACGTAAATTGTAATAACTAGTTTATATTTGTATTGACATGTCCTTCTTATAAGAATTGACTAAAGAAGTCTGGGATGTAAAATTCTTTGACAACGACTAATGTTTATTGTAATTTTTCAAAGGACAACAAGAATTATTCCAAGTTTCGGGATGTTTTTAGCTTGGCTATTCATAGAATAGTAGAGCTGTTGGATTCGCCCATGGTTATGGATGGAAACTTCACACACTTATTTACTGTACTGTGATAAACTGACTTACATTGCACAGGTTCCATAACTCTGTTTTGCTTTTTTACAAAATTATGCCCCTTTTTCAACTTAGAATTTTTTGGTTAAGGTTTTGTATGTAAGCTGGTATCTCAGTACTCACTAATGGGAATGGATTGAAACTTCACACCTTGTTCACTGACATGATCTGACATGCACAAAGGCAGGTCTCATAACTTTATTTTGCTTTTTTACAAAATTATGCCCCTTTTTCAACTTAGAATTTTTTGGTTAAGGTTTTGTATGTAAGCTGGTATCTCAGTACTCACTAATTGGAATGGATTGAAACTTCACACCTTGTTCACTGACATGATCTGACATGCACAAAGCAGGTCTCATAACTTTATTTTGCTTTTTTACAAAATTATGCCCCTTTTTCAACTTAGAATTTTTTGGTTAAGGTTTTGTATGTAAGCTAGTATCTCAGTCTCCACTAATGGGAAAGGATTGAAACTTCACACACTTGTTCACTGTCATGATATGACATGCAGTGCAAAGGGTCAATAACTCAACTTCGAATTTTACAAAATTATGCCCCTTTTTCAACATAGGAGTTTTGGGTTAAATTCTTATATGTAAGCTGGTATCTCAGTACCCACTAATGGGAATGGATTGAAGCTTCACACACTTGTCCACTGTCATGAGCTGATAAGCACTATGCAGGTTCCATAACCCTTTTTTGCTTTTTTACTAAATTATACCCCTTTTTCGACTTCCATATTCATTCAATCCACAAGGCTGTTGAATAGTCAAGCGTTGCTGTCCTCCGACAGCTCTTGTTTTTTTAGACAATTGCAAATGGAAAAAATTAGAAAAATTATATGTTTTCATTCAGGTACTATGGAGGTAATGAGTTTATTGATGAGGTAGAGAGACTTTGCCAGAAGCGGTCTCTTGAGGCATACCGATTGGATCCGGAAAAATGGGGAGTAAATGTGCAGCCATATTCCGGTTCGCCAGCTAACTTTGAGGTGTTTACGGGACTTCTGAAACCTCATGACAGAATTATGGGACTTGATTTACCCGATGGTGGACAGTGAGTATAAACTTTAGCCGGTACCCTGCTAAATTTCTATAATAAACTTGTCCATCTTCCAGTTTGGACAGTACCATTAACTGTTAAAAGGGGTGTTTTCCAAAAAGATACTGACTGAATGGCAAACAGTGCAGATCATGATCAGACTGCCCAAATGTGCAGGCTGATCATGATCTACATTGGTTGCAAAGGCAGAACCAATCATGTCCAGCATGATAAGGGTTAACATATGATTCTGTCAGACCAGCATTGCAGTGTCTGGATGATGAAGGGAAAGACAGCTGTTTTTCGCTTGGCTTTGTCAGTGTTGGATCATCTTAGACAGTTCAGTTCTGAAGTAAAATATTAGAAAAATTGAATATGGTATACATTCTACATAAATATTGTCAGTTTGTATCTGTGGCTGAATAAATTGAAATCATGGGTTGATCTTGTCTTAGATATGCATTTAAAGTACATTTGCTAAATAATACAAAAATACTTCTGCTCTAATTTTCAACCAGACAGTAACATGCAATGTTTTCATCTTTCAAGCTGTAAAGCTACAATAATTTTACATTCCTAGGAGTTTAATTAATTATTTAATAAATAAAAAATGTAATGGATGATTTTATGACCAGCTGTCCTGATGATTCATTTCCTTTTGCAGTTTTAATACATTAAAATAAGGTCTCATTTAGAGAAGTATACAAGTTTGTGATAAAGTCCATATATCTTTGAATGTCATGTCAATTATAAAACCTCTGTTTCAGTTTGACTCACGGATTCCAGACAGACACAAAGAGAATCTCGGCTACATCTATATATTTTGAGTCCATGCCATACAGGCTGGATGTAAGTTTTATACCGCACTTCCTAAGTCATACAGACTTTATGTCTGTTATATACCACACTAAGTTATACAAGCTTGATGTCAGTTAAATACCACACTAAGTTATACAAGCTTGATGTCAGGCTTGTTGTCTGTTATATACCACATAAGTCATACAGGTTTGATGTCAGTTATATACCACACTAAGTCATACAGGCTTGATGTCAGTTATATACCACACTAATTCATACAGGCTTGATGTCAGTTATATACCACTTGATGTCACTTATATAACAATTAAGTTGTACAGGTTTGAAATGAGTTATATGCCACACTGACTGCCATACAGGCTTGATGTAACTTGTATACCACAAGATCTCTGTCATACAGGCTTGTTGTCAAATATCTACCACACTGAGTCATACAGGCTTGGTGTCAGTTATAAATCATATTATTGTACCCCCCGACAACAAAGTTGTAAGGGGGGGGGGTATACTGGTTTCAGGTTGTCTGTCTGTCTGTCTGTCTGTCCGTCTGGTCGTCTGTCCGTAGACGCATTCTTGTGCGCACCATCTCTCCTTATCCCCTTGACAGAATTTAATGAAACTTCACACAAGTGATCAGTACCAACAGTAGTTGTGCATGGGGCATGTTAGGTTCTTTAAGAAAAAAAATTTGCAGAGTTATGGGACTTTGTTTTTTTTGTTACTATAGTATATACATAGACACAATCTTGTGCGCACCATCTCTCCTCATCCCCTTGACACAATTTAATGAAACTTCACACAAGTGATCAGTACCAACAGTAGTTGTGCAAGGGGCATGTTAGGTTCTTTAAGAAAAAAAATTTGCAGAGTTATGGGACTTTGTTTTTTTGTAACTATACTATATACATAGACACAATCTTGTGCGCACCATCTGTCCTCATCCCCTTGACACAATTTAATGAAACTTCACACAAGTGATCAGTACCAACAGTAGTTGTGCATGGGCCATGTTAGGTTCTTTTAGAAAAAAAATTTGCAGAGTTATGGGACTTTGTTTTTTTGTTACTATACTATATACATAGACACAATCTTGTGCGCACCATCTCTCCTCATCCCCTTGACAGAATTTAATGAAACTTCACACAACTGATCAGTAACAACAGTAGTTGTGCAAGGGGCATGTTAGGTTCTTTCAGAAAAAAAAATTGCAGAGTTATGGGACTTTGTTTTCTTGTTACTATACTATATACATAGACACAATCTTGTGCGCACCATCTCTCCTCATCCCCTTGACACAATTTAATGAAACTTCACACAACTGATCAGTAACAACAGTAGTTGTGCATGGGGCATGTTTAGGTTCTTTCAGCGACAAAAATTGCAGAGTTATGGGACTTTGTTTCTTGTTAACATACTATGTACATACAGCCTGCATATGCAATCTTGTGCGTGCCTAATCTACCAAACCCTTGCACACAATTTAATGAAACTTCACACAAGTGATCAGTACCAACCCTAGTTGTGCATGGTGCATGTTACATTCTTTTAGATAAATATTCTGCATAGTTATGGGTTTTTTGTTACTATATTGTATACATACAGTCCACATAATTATGCAGTCTTGTGTGTGTCAAATTCAATGTACTGTGTCAGTGCATGCGGGGGGTACATTCATCACCTTTAGTGATAGCTCTAGTTGAATCTGTGTCATACAGAGTATTGAATCTATGTCAGACAGAGTATTGAATCTATGTCAGACAGAGTATTGAATCTTGTCGTACAGAGTATTGAATCTATGTCAGACAGAGTATTGAATCTATGTCAGACAGAGTATTGAATCTTGTCATACAGAGTATTGAATCTATGTCAGACAGAGTATTGAATCTTGTGTCATACAAGCCTGATGTCAGTTAAATGCCACACTGTTGGAGCCCTGTAATTGAGGCTTGATGTCAGTTTTATATATCTCACTATAAAATCTATGCCATACAAGCTTAATCTTAGTAAATACAACACTTCTGAATCTGTGTCACATAGGCTTTATGTCAGTTGAACAACAAGGTAATTTATCTAGGCCATACAGGTTCTGTGTAACTTACGTCTTTTATTATGCCATTCAGGCTTTATATAATTATGTTACATAAAGTGAAATCATTTAATTTTGTTGCTTTGGTCTCAACAGCTATTTCATGCTAATTCAAATTCACAGATTTTGACTTTTGGAGATCTGATATGAAGGCTTATTTGTTTGTCTAAATTGAAATTCATGGATGGATGCAATTACTTGCTTGTACATCTGCCTGCTGCAGGACTCAATACTGCACTGAAGACTGTCTAGGCAAGAGTCTTTAACATTTGGCAGCAAGAGCCCCCATCCATTATTAGGAGAAAAAAGTAATTTCTGCTTAAAATTAATTTTTTAGGAACAAAAATGGTAATTGAATAAAATGCTAAAGAGGTCAGTGTTTTAGTGAAAATAATATACTTTTTTAACATTTCTTTCTGTTATAGCCAAAGACAGATCTGATAGATTATGATAAACTTCGAGAAACTGCGAAACTTTTCCGTCCAAAGTTGATCATAGCCGGTACAACAGCGTATTCCAGACTTCTCGACTACAAGGCATATAGAGAAGTAAGTAAAGATATCTGTTATGTAAGGCTTACACGGGAGCTGTTATAATAGTACTATGTATATCGTCTGCCATATAACGTATTCCATTTAACTTTTTCTCGGCGATATATGGCCTTTTTGTGTCGGTTCGCCATAAAACCCAACTCATTCATTCATTAACTTTATTGTAGAAAAATGGCTACACTGTTTCAGATAAGAAATTGTTAAAAAAAATAAGTTAAATGCTTGGTATAAAATCTAGGGGATTACTTGCCATTGCTTGGTATATAATCTTGGGGATTACTTGCCATTGCTTGGTATATAATCTTGGGGATTACTTGCCATTGCTAAAATTGTCTTGCATTGTAAGCTTGCACCTTTTGAAAAAGAATATTTTATTATTCCACCGTCATTAATATTGGGGAAGTTGGGGCCATTTAGTGTTCTCCAGTCCAAGTGTGTTAGTCAGTCTGTGTGTGTTCACAAAGTCATGTCTGCTATAAAACATTTCATGCATGCAGGTATATTTAAATAACTTAGCTAAGACTTTCACCAATGACAATGTGCTGCTTGCAAGACATATATCCGCTTTCCAGTAGTCGAGGTTAGAGGTCAGTGATTTAACCCTTATCATGCTGGACATGATCGATTCTGCCTTTGCGACCAGTGTAGATCATGATCAGCCTGCACATCCGTACAGTCTGATCATGATCTGCACTGTTCGCTTTTAGGTAAGCACCCCTTTTAAAAGTTAATGGTATTGTCCAAATTGAAAGATGGACAAGTTCATTATAGAAATTTAGCAGGGTAAGGGTTAAGGTAATTTTTCTGGTCTGCCTTATAACTGTGTCATGCGCAAACCCCAGGTTCCTATCTCAATGGTCAAGGTCACAGTTTGAGGTCAAAGGTCATGTCAGATCTTGTCCGGCCCATAACTTTGAAATGCATTGAGGAATTTTGTTTATATTTGGCATGAATGTTTAACTGAATGGGATGGACTCTATCTCTAAGGTCAAGGTCACAGTTATGGGTCAAAGGGCAGGCTGGAGATGTTGCCCTTGGGCATCGAGTTCTTGTGTGATCTGTATAAATGGATCGGTACTTAAATAAGTATAAACCTTTTAAGATTTTAGGAAATAAAAATTTCATAAAACTTAACATGCCTCCTTAATGTCATAATAATGATTTATTTAAAATGTTTAATTTACTAATGGCTCATTTAAAAATGTCTTACTTAACTTACTGATGATACATTCAAAATGTTTTATTGTCAAAGTGCCATTACTGAAAGTACAGACACTAGTCTGCTGTGTCTTAACATCACTTACAGTGGAGATTCATGTTATAAGGACATATTTCTACTTGAAACTGATTAGCAATTTGGACAAGGCCTAAATGATCCATGATTTGAAAAAATGTTTGAGAGCTCATTGCAGGATGCTACACACCAAATTTGGTGAAAATTATTTCCATTGGCCTGACTGTATTAAGTCATTGAAAAGTTCATAATTTCTCCACTTACAGATGAATTTAAAACATTTTGCCTTTCCTATCCATTTGTGTGTGTGTGTGTGTTTGTTTTTTGTTTGTTTGTGTGTTCGGGAAAGGGTGGTGTTGGTGTCTGGGCCATAACTTTGACATGCATAGTCCGATTTCAGAATGATTTGACACAAATGATAAGCATGGATAGACGATATGTCATTCGCAAAACCATTTCACTAGCTCAAAGGTCAAGGTCACAGTCCTTTGTTGAACTTAGCCAATTTTCAGTACATAAGTGGTCTTTGTGTCCGGGCCATAACTTTGACATGCATGGTCCAATTTCAGAATAATTTGACACAAATGATAAGCATGGATAGACGATGTGTCCTGCACAAAACCATTTCACTAGCTCAAAGGTCAAGGTCACAGTCCTTGGTTGAACTTAGTCAATTTCACTACATACATGTATATACTGATAATGTGGTATTTGTGTCTGGTCCATAACTTTTAACATGCATGGTCCAATTTCAAAATAATTCGACACATATGATAAGCATGGATAGACAATGTTTCATGCGCAAAAACCATTTCACTAGTTCAAAGGTCAAGGTCACAGTCCTTGGTTGAACTTAGCCAATTTTCACTACATACACAGATTACTAATTTTCTGATTTTCCTTAGGAATCCTACAATATTTTTTTTTGTAAATAAATAGGGCCAAGGGTCCTTCTTTTAGTTTGTGAGCAGTACCATGCCTGTGACCTTTCTCATGTTGCGGGGGCATCTGTGTCTGTGACACATTTCTAGTTTAAATTTTGAGACAAATTTGCACTTATTTTCAGATTTGTGATGAAGTTCATGCAATAATGATGGCAGACATGTCCCATATATCAGGGCTTGTAGCGGCAGACGTTATTCCATCACCATTTGAGTATTCTGACATTGTTACTTCCACCACTCATAAAACACTAAGGGGACCAAGGTCAGTCTGGTTATTTGTTATTTACAGCTAAGATTGTATAGCAGCATGCTGATTGAGTACCCAAGTGATCCCTCTAATAGTATATGTCTAGTATTATGTTAAGAACAGTAACTTGAGTAGTTTGGATGGCTTTTGGCACGGTGTTCCTTGACGTTAGTGGTCCCTCCTGGTATAACTTTAGCGCCTGGCATAAATTAAAGTAATACCATAGATTTTAAGGCCAATTCTGGGTGGCTTTTAGCATGGTGAAAAAGGATCCAACAGGTCCCTATAGGTATTACTTTAGGCACTGGCAGGAACTAAAGTAGTACCAGAAACCTTGGTCAGTCATGGGCTAAATGAAAGATTTCAATCACTGGTGAGTCTCGAACCTGCAGTGGTAAAGTACAAGTGACTGATTTAGGGCAAAATCTTAATTTAAGTGGAAGACTTTGCGACTGTTGCAGAGTATTGATATTAAGTCTTTTTCCTTGTTTTTCCTCCCTTTACCCTTATGCTGGGCACAACTGATTCTGCCTTTGCAAGCAGTGCAGATCATGATCAGCCTGCACATCCATGCAGTCAGATCATGACCTGCACTGTTCGCCATTCAGTCAGTATCTTTTTTGTATGCACCCCTTTTGACTGTTAATGGTACTGTCCAAATTCAAAGATGGACATGTTCATTATAGAAATTTAGCAGGGTAAGGGTTAAATCTGTTTGAACAATAACAGGACACCAGATACAAAGCTTTGTCTTAATAATTTTTCAGAAATTACAGTAGTCATAAATTTTTTCTGTACTTCTAATGTAGCAGTAACTCACAAGTATTTTGCTTGTTTTATATTCAGGCCAGGTATAATCTTCCATTGCAAGGGAGTTAAGTATTTTGCTTGATCTATATTTAGAGAGGATATAATATGTCATTGTAAGGGAGCCATGTGTTCTGCTTGTTCAATAGTGCAGATATAATATTTCATTGTATGGGAGCCATGTGTTCTGCTTGTTCAATAGTGCAGATATAATATTCATTGTAAGGGAGCCATGTGTTCTGCTTGTTCAGTAGAGCAGATATAATATTTCATTGTATGGGAGCCATGTGTTCTGCTTGTTCAATAGTGCAGATATAATATTTCGTTGTATGGGAGCCATGTGTTCTGCTTGTTCAATAGTGCAGATATAATATTTCATTGTATGGGAGCCATGTGTTCTGCTTGTTCAATAGTGCAGATATAATATTTCATTGTATGGGACCATGTGTTCTGCTTGTTCAATAGTGCAGATATAATATTTCATTGTAAGGGAGCCATGTGTTCTGCTTGTTCAGTAGTGCAGATATAATATTTCATTGTAAGGGAGCTATGTGTTCTGCTTGTTCAATAGGGTGGATATAATATTTAATTATAAGGGAGCCATGTGTTCTGCTTGTTCAGTATTCAAGATGGGTATAATGATTTATCAAAAGGGAGGCGAGCATTCTGCTTGTTCTATATTCAGGGTGGGTTAAGTATTTTATTGTAAGGGAGCTAAGTGTTCTGCTTGTTCTATATTCAAGACAAATTTAATATTCTACCATAAAGGAGCTAAGTGTTCTGCTTGTTCTATATTCAAGGCAAATTTAATATTCTACCATAAAGGAGCTAAGTGTTCTGCTTGTTCTATATTTAAGGCAAATTTAATATTCTACCATAAAGGAGCTAAGTGTTCTGCTTATTCTATATTCAAGGCAAATTAATATTCTACCATAAGGAGCTAAGTGTTCTGCTGTTCTATATTCAAGACAAATTTAATATTCTACCATAAAGGAGCTAAGTGTTCTGCTTGTTCTATATTTAAGGCAAATTTAATATTCTACCATAAAGGAGCTAAGTGTTCTGCTTATTCTATATTCAAGGCAAATTTAATATTCTACCATAAAGGAGCTAAGTGTTCTGCTTATTCTATATTCAAGACAAATTTAATATTCTACCATAAAGGAGCTAAGTGTTCTGCTTGTTCTATATTTAAGGCAAATTTAATATTCTACCATAAAGGAGCTAAGTGTTCTGCTTATTCTATATTCAAGGCAAATTTAATATTCTACCATAAAGGAGCTAAGTGTTCTGCTTGTTCTATATTTAAGGCAAATTTAATATTCTACCATAAAGGAGCTAAGTGTTATGCTTATTCTATATTCAAGGCAAATTTAATATTCTACCATAAGGAGCTAAGTGTTCTGCTTGTTCTATATTCAAGGCAAATCTAATATTCTACCATAAAGGAGCTAAGTGTTCTGCTTATTCTATATTCAAGGCAAATTTAATATTCTACCATAACGGAGCTAAGTGTTCTGCTTGTTCTATATTTAGGGCCAGTGTAATATTTTATCATTATGGAACTAATTGTTCTGCTTGTTCTATATTTAGGGCCAGTGTAATATTTTATCATAAAGGAACTAATTGTTCTGCTTGTTCTATATTTAGGGCCAGTGTAATATTTTATCATAAAGGAACTAATTGTTCTGCTTGTTCTATATTTAGGGCCAGTGTAATATTTTATCATAAAGGAACTAATTGTTCTGCTTGTTCTATATTTAGTGCCTCTGCTTGTTCAATATTTAGGGCCAGTGTAATATTTTATCATAAAGGAACTAATTGTTCTGCTTGTTCTATATTTTAGGCCAGTGTAATATTTTATCATAAGGGAACTAATTGTTCTGCTTGTTCTATATTTAGGGCCATTGTAATATTTTATCATAAGGGAACTAATTGTTCTGCTTGTTTTATATTTAGGGCCATTGTAATATTTTATCATAAAGGAACTAATTGTTCTGCTTGTTCTATATTTAGGACAAGTATAAAATTCTTAATAGTAAGATTTAAATGTGTTCAGTATTCAGGGTGGGTATAATATTTTATTGTGAGGAGTAAGTATTCAGCTTCTTATACGCCCAGAGGGACGTATTATTTTATACCCCCCTGTGTCCGTCTGTCTGTCCGTCCGTTAGCAATTTCGTGTCCGCTCTGTAACTCTTGAACCCCTTGAAGGATTTCAAAGAAACTTGACACAAATGATCACCACATCGGGATGACTTGCAGAGCACATGTTCTGGATGGCTCGCTTCAAGGTCAAGGTCACACTTAGGGGTTAAAGGTCATATGAGTGTGTTTCGTGTCCGCTCTGTAACTCTTAAACCGTTAAAGGGTTTCAAAGAAACTTGACACAAATATTCACCACATTGGGACGACGTGCAGAACGCATGTTCTGGATGGCTTGCTTCAAGGTCAAGTTCACACTTAGGGTTCAATAGTCTTATGAGTGTGTTTCTTGTCCGCTCTTTAACTCTTGACCCCTTGAAGGATTGTAAAGAAACTTGATTACAAATGTTTACCACATCGAGACAATGTGCAGAGCGCATGTTCTGGATGTCTCGCTTCAAGGTCAAGGTCACACTTAAGGGTGAAAGGTCATTGCTCAGTAACTCTTGAATCCCTTGAAGGACTTCGAAGAAACTTGACACAAATGTTCACCATATCGAGACGATGTGCAGAGCGCATGTTCTGGATGGCTAGCTACAAGGTCAAGATCACACCTTAGGGGTCAAAGGTCATACCTTCAGGTGTATATTGCTCCGCATTGTGGTGCTCTTGTTTTATATTCTGGCAGATTTTAGTATATGCATTGTAAGGAGTTATGTTTTATATCCAGGGGTGATATTATATATTTTATTGTAAGGTAGTTAAATATTTTGCTTGTTCTATATTCAGGGCGGGTATAATATTTTATCGCAAGGGAGTTAAGGGACAAGACAAGAAGACGGGCAAGGATATCATGTATGACTATGAGAAGAAAATCAACTTCGCTGTATTTCCGTCACTACAGGGGGGACCACATCAACACCAGATAGCAGCTATAGCTGTTGCTATGAGACAGGTAGGTCAAATAAACTATTTACATAGGATAGCAACAATGCTGTTGAATTTTTATGCTGGCCTTTGAAAAACAGAGAGCTAATTGTTGTGGTCATGTCTGTCTGTTTATCTTTTAATACGTGAAAAATTTGGTCAGAATTGACCCCGCCCTTGGGTTCACTTGTTTTACATAGATTTATATCAGAACAACTAAAAGAATCTTCTTTACCAAAGCGTTTAGATATTTTGCATGTAGCAGTGTGGTTTTCCTCTACTAAATTGTTAAAGAACCATACTGTCTATTCGCAAAGAGCTAGGCCTAAGTTAGCCGTACAGGCCTGTATCTAAAAAGGATTTCTCTCTGTTCCGGGGGCATTATCTCAATCTGTCCCTCTGGTCAGATTGCTCTGTGTCTGTACTAGTAGAAGATGAATTTCGCGCCAAGTGTGGCTGCGTTTTGGCTGTGTAAAGCACTTTTGAATGTGTTGAATGTGTTTATCATGTAAAGGGCGCTATATAAATCTGGTATAATAATGATAATAAATTTGTTCAAATCATGTCCCTGGGTCTTAATTGGCGCAACCAAGGGCTTGATTTGTACTTCATAGACTTATATAAGAAAAAATTTTCCTTTCAAAAACTGTAATGCCCTGAGCCTAGGTACTTGACGTGTAGCATTGTTTAGTGATTCTATACCAAGTTTCATCGTATCATTCCCCTTGGATCAAAATTGGCCCCGTCCAACAAGCTGACTTAACAATGCAAATATGATCATATGTTGCATAACATATTTACACCCTGGAATGCGTAAAATCATGAACATTAGCCTTTTATATATCATTTAAAAAATCCAACATTTAAACTGTAAGCAGCATGAGTTTGAGTCAGGTGAGCGATATAGAACCAACATGATCCTCTTGTTCCTGGTAATTTTCATCAGAACGCAGTCATGCGGCTTTTTATTGTGCCATGCTGCCTTTCTTTAGTGCTGTATATGCCACATGCCCTTGTATTACCTGTCAGTTGAGTCCACCTGCTTAGCTAGATAGAAAGGGTGCAGATCTACTGATAGCTTGGTAATGAGTTTGATCCCTGGGTGAGGCAGATGTTCTCCAGGACGATTGATAAAAGACATTTTGCATGAAATCATTCGTCCTCCAGCTCTGATACATATTCATGTAGGCCATTGGCAGTTACTTTCGGAGAACAAGTAAGTACTGCTACAGAATCTAGGAAAACTAGCTACGCAAACTTCCCGCCATTGCATTACTAAAATACTTTTGAAAAACAACTCTGAACTCGAGACAAAGAAAATAGACAAAACTATCATATAAGTCCTGCCTTCATAATCTCACTTAAAATAATGACATCTGACTGTGTTTCACGCATCATGTAGTGTGTGAAATGACTGTATCAAGTGACATAACTAGGCAGACAACAATGCTTTTTTGCTTGACTTTTCGAAGAAAAAGTATAGCTATTGCACTCGCCTCGGTGTCGCCGTCACCGTTGGTTAAGTTTTTGATAAAGTCAAATATCTATTACTATCAAAGCTATTAACTTAATTAAATCTTAAAATAGTTATTTACTATCAAAGTCTACACCAGGAGAAACAATCCCCGTAACTCTGATTAAATTTTGACAGAGTTATGCCCCTTTTTAACTTAGAATTTTTTGGTTAAAGTTTTATAAAGTTTTTACTGACAAAAGCTCTAATTCAGAGTCAAGCACTGAGAAAAGTCGAGCGTGCTGTCTTATGGACAGCTCTTATTAAATACACTTGTTTATTAGATCCACTCAATTAGTGGTAATATGACCGTCAGTTTTTTTATGATTTGAATTTTTTTTAGGCTCAGCATCCAGAGTTCAAGGAGTACCAGTTACAAGTATTGAAGAACGCCCATCTACTTGGGGAGGAGCTAGTACAACGAGGATACGATGTGATCTCTGGTAAGTAGTCATATCTCACTGAAATATATCATCAGAAATAGTTTCAAGTAAGTGATTATATTGGTAGACATTTTTGTATCACAATTCAAGACTTTTCAAATTTTATATAAGGACTAGGACGAAGTGTATTTGTATGATTGCAGGGCATTAACTTTTTTCAGAATCCTCTGACAGCTGTAGATTCATGTGAAATTGAACGTCACCAAATCATATACAGAAAGTGGCATTTTACACAAAAATGAAACAGCGTATAAAATATTTATCTGTCAGTAAAAAACAGTGTCATCAGCATGTCATCCCCTTTGTAATATGAATTGGGGACCTGTGAAGGGGCTACACTTCCTGACAGTTCATCACTTTAACCCTTATCATGGCTGGACACGATTTATTCTGCCTTTGTGACCAATGCACTGTTCGCTATTCAGTCAGTAAATTTTCAGTGAACACCCCTTCAAATGATAAATAGTACTGTCCAAATTGAACAATGGACCAGTCCATTTTAGAAATTTAGCAGGGTAAAAACTTATTTGTGGGAATTAAATTTTGTGGATTGACATAACTGAAATCCATGAAAATTAGGCCCTCACAAATACTAACCTTTAGCCAGCAGGTAAGTGAGTTTGCCATTGCGACCAGTACAGACCAAGACCAGTCTGGATCATGGTCTGCACTGTTCGCTTTTCAGTCAGTAAATTTTCAATGAACACCCCTTTTAATAATAAGTGGTACTACCCAAATTGAATGATAGACGAGTCCATTTTAGAAATTAAGCAGGGTAAAGGTTAACGACTAGACTGCAGAAAGTTACAAATCAATGGGTTGGATATACTTGAGTTTCAATGTAGATATTTTCTTCATACAGGAGGTACAGATAATCATCTTATACTGATGGATCTCAGACCTGCTGGTACTGATGGTACACGTGCGGAACTCGTGCTCGAACTCGCCGCCATAACTGTCAACAAAAACACAACATCAGGAGATACCCATGCCTTTACACCTGGTGGTCTCCGACTAGGTAATATTGGGAAATTGGTTTATGGGTTACTAAATACGAATATGAGGTATTATAACAAAATGTTACAGTTGGTATCTTTGTTGTAGTATTTGGTCTCTTGTCAGATGTTGTTTGTTATGTTTGTGTTAACTTGAGGACACACAGTTATTTCTCTTAGATTAATGAAAAACTGTGAATTCTGTCCAACCAGTGCCAAAACTAGTTGATTTTTTAGTTTATGTGAAAGCACTTGTATGGTAAACTTGTAAGGTAAATGTATATTAAACAAAACATGATTTGGTGACATTGTCTATAATTGAGAATGGTCTTCTTGTAGGATCTCCCGCCCTGACATCACGTGGAATGAAGGAAGCCGAGTTTCAACAGGTAGCTGAGTTCCTTCATCGGGGAATACAGATTGCTGTTGACATTCAGAAGAAAACAAGTAAGTAAATGACTTTGCTAGGGAGATGGGAGACAAGCAGGTTGACTTTAAGTAAGTAAATGACTTTGCTAGGGAGATGGGAGACAAGCAGGTTGACTTTAAGTAAGTAAATGACTTTGCTAGGGAGATGGGAGACAAGCAGGTTGACTGACAAGCAGGTTGACTTTAAGTAAGTAAATGACTTTGCTAGGGAGATAGGAGACAAGCAGGTTGACTTTAAGTAAGTAAATTACTTTGCTAGCGAGATGGGAGACAATCTGGGTGACTTTGCTAGGGAGATTGGAGACAAGTTAGTAAATGACTTTGCTAGGGGGATGGGATACAAGCTGGGTGACTTTGCTACAAGAAAGTAAATGACTTCACTAGGGAGATGGGATACAAGCAGGGTGACTTTGCTAGGGAGATTGGTAACAAGTTAGTAAATGACTTTGATAGGGAGATGGGATACAAGCTGGGTGACTTTGTTAGGGAGATTGGAGACAAGTTAGTAAATGACTTTGCTAGCGAGATAGGAGACAAGTAAGTAAATGACATTGCTAGATAGATGGGAGACAAGCAGGGTGACTTTGTTAGGGAGATTGGAGACAAGTTTGTAAATGACTTTGCTAGTAAGATGGGAGACAAGTAAGTAAATGACTTTGCTAGTGAGATGGGAGACAAGCAGGGTGACTTTGCTCCAGAGATGGGAGACAAGTAAGTAAGTGACTTTGCTAGCGAGTTTAAAGACATGTAATAGATGACCTTGTTAGAGGATGGAAGTAAATGACTGCTAGAAAGAGGGAGACAAGTAAGTAAATGACTTTGTTACGGAGCTTTGAGACAAGCAGTAAATGGCTTACTTGAGAGATGTGGGACAAGTAAGTACATGACTTTGCAAGGGATTTTGAGACAAGCGATAAATGACTTTGCAAAAGAGATGGGAAACAAGTAAGTAAATGACAACTAGGAAGTTTTGAAAGAAGCAATAACAGACTTTGCTAGAGAGATAGGAGACAAGTAAGTTATTGACTTTATTAGGGAGATGGGCAAAAAGTAAGTAAATGACTTTGCCAAGATGTGCGACAAGTAAGTAAATGACTTTGCTATAGAGATAGGAGACAAGTAAGTGAATGACTTTGCTAGAGAGATAGGAGACAAGTAAGTAAATGACTTTGCTAAGGAGGTGAAAGTAAATGACTTTGCTAGAGAGATAGGAGACAAGTAAGTAAATGACTTTGCTAGAGAGATAGGAGACAAGTAAGTAAATGACTTTGCTAGAGAGATAGGAGACAAGTAAGTAAATGACTTTGCTAAGGAGGTGAAAGTAAATGACTTTGGTAGAGAGATGGGAGACAAGTAAGTAAATGACTTTGCTAAGGAGGTGAAAGTAAATGACCTTGCTAGAGAGATAGGAGACAAGTAAGTAAATGACTTTGCTAAGGAGGTGGAAGTAAATGACTTTGTTAGAGAGATAGGAGACAAGTAAGTAAATGACTTTGCTAAGGAGGTGAAAGTAAATTACTTTGCTAGAGAGATAGGAGACAAGTAAGTAACTGACTTTTTTAGGGAGATGGACAAAAAGTAAGTAAATGACTTTGCCAAGATGGGCGACAAGTAAGTAAATGACTTTGCTAGAGAGATGGGAGACAAGTAAGTAAATGACTTTGCTAAGGAGGTGAAAGTAAATGACTTTGCCAGGGAAGTAGAAGAAATCCAGTTGATTTTGTAGATTCAGAGATCAAGGAATTGGGGAAGGGAATTCATTGATAAGTGAATGAATATATTGTAAGGAGAATGATCAGGGAAATTTGTAAGGTTAAAAGGGAAGAGTAGTTTTAAGCAGGGAGATGTGGGGAATGGGGATATATTTGTTGGTTATACATCACAACAACACTTTTATAGTCAGCTGGTGACATTCCAGTTTTCTATGGTGGAAAAAGGCCAGAGGCACCCTTTGGAAACTATTTCTGGCACAGACCAGCACCTGGGTAGATCCACTGACCTTCCATAAGCCAGCTGGGTGGTTCCTCACCCCAAGTCTCAGTGTTGAAGGGCTAGCAGTTCAAAGTCAGTACAGTGACATTAACCACTTGGTCATTGAGAGGCTAAGGGGAGTTGAGGCTAATTTTTATTGTGTGTAAAAGTCATTGTTAATCTATAATATATGACTAGCAAACAAATTGAATATGAAATTTTCTAACTATGGTTAATTAAGAATTTTTGTCATATAAACTTATAATTGGTTTATTTTGCCTGTTTAAAAAATTTCTTTTTTATATATTAACAGAGAATATGAAAGAGTTCCGTGCATACGTACACGAGGATAATGAAGAAACTAGGAAAATCAACGAGCTTAAGTCACAGGTTGAAGCGTTTGCGGCCAGCTACACGATGCCAGGGCTAGAGAACAGATAAAAAACACCAGTACCTTACGATCTCAGTGTAATGTGAAATTGAATAGAAATCAGTTGTTACAAGAATGTTCAGCATTAAATTTTTGATACTTTGAAATAATTTGTCTAAACAGACTTTTTTCTAACATATCCCTATTACTTAAACAGATTTTGTTTTTTAAGACCACTGTGTATTTCTGGTTGTTTGGTTTGTATGTCATTGTATAGACTAGCTGGTTGAAAGAATGGTTTATTTTAAGATGCAATAATGTGTAACTATGTTTGAATTGCTGTTATATTCCTTACCAGATCTTTTTTAATGAATTTATGAAAGTGTTTTACCAGTATTATCTGAATTACCACAGATTGGATAATTTTTCTCATCATTTTTATTTTTCTGTTGCCATGACAGCAGCAGTATTGCATGGGTAAAAATTGGTATTTGGTAGGTTTTTTAAACTTCTAGAAATTATGATGCTTTAAAGGTAAAATGGTTTTTAAATTATGTGTTTGCTTCCTATCATTAATATACTGTAAAATTGTTTAATACCATGGGCATGAAATTTCATGTTTTTTCTTACAAAGCGGCTGTCATAGGGTTCTGAATCATATTTTGAAGATAAAATAATAAAAAAAAATAAATGGGAATTTCCTTCCTTCATTGGAATTTATTTTTGTGGATTGAGGCAACCACGAAATACGCAAGAATTAGTCCACAATGGAAATCAAAGATTTTACAGTAAACAAAAAAAAAAAAAAGACATTGCGAATAGTACCCAATCTGTTGTAGTTTGTTCATCTATAAATATTTTATTGAATGTATTGTTTTTAAATGAGAAGTAAAAGACTTTGTGGTCAGTTTTGAGAAAAGTATCAGCATTACTTAAGTGGTTTTATATGAGAATGATTTGCACAACATGCTTTTAGTTATGTACATTTGCATTGCTTTTATTGGTAAGATAATTAGCTTTGCTGGAATGTGTCTGCAGTTTGTTCTAGAAGTTGGTTTGTTCTGCTGACGAGTGTCTGTAATTCGGCAGTTTGTTCTAGAAGTTGGTTGGTTCTGCTGACGAGTGTCTGTAATTCTGCAGTTTGTTCTAGAAGTTGGTTGGTTCTGCTGACGAGCGTCTGTAATTCTGCAGTTTGTTCTAGAAGTTGGTTGGTTCTGCTGACGAGCGTCTGTAATTCTGCAGTTTGTTCTAGAAGTTGGTTGGTTCTGCTGACGAGCGTCTGTAATTCTGCAGTTTGTTCTAGAAGTTGGTTGGTTCTGCTGACGAGCGTCTGTAATTCTGCAGTTTGTTCTAGAAGTTGGTTGGTTCTGCTGACGAGCGTCTGTAATTCTGCAGTTTGTTCTAGAAGTTGGTTGGTTCTGCTGACGAGCAGGTCTGTAATTCTGCAGTTTGTTCTAGAAGTTGGTTGGTTCTGCTGACGAGCGTCTGTAATTCTGCAGTTTGTTCTAGAAGTTGGTTGGTTCTGCTGACGAGCGTCTGTAATTCTGCAGTTTGTTCTAGAAGTTGGATGGTTCTGCTGACGAGCGTCTGTAATTCTGCAGTTTGTTCTAGAAGTTGGTTTGTTCTGCTGACGAGCGTCTGTAATTCTGCAGTTTGTTCTAGAAGTTGGTTTGTTCTGCTGACGAGTGTCTGTAATTCTGTAGTTTGTTTTAGAAGTTTGTTGGTTCTGCTGACGAGTGTCTATTTCTGCAGTATGTTATAAAAGTTGGTTTGTTCTGCTGACGAGTGTCTGTAATTCTGCAGTTTGTTATAAAAGTTGGTTTGTTCTGTTGAGTGTCTGTAAATCTGAAATTTATTCTAGAAGTTGGTTTGTTCTGCTGAAGAGTTTATTATATGATGTTTATTGGAAGTTATATAAGTTAGTTTGTTTTTCAATACTCAATACTCTCCCATACAAACACACAGACACAAATCAGAGAATGTAGGAAGGCAGTATAGCCATTACTGTAAATACCCATGTGTATTGTGCACCCAAGTACAATACGCACACACGATTCGGGGATTGTTGCGGTAGTCAAATGAATGCTCATTATATGGTAAATGAACTAAAAAAGTTACTCTTAGACCAGTCTCCTTAAATTGATAGAAACTGAGTTTTCAGACCATATTCAGATTGTATCAGTTTCAAGATTTTTCCTGGGAATGATGAATCAAATGCTGGAACTTTCAGACTGGTCTTACTACTTGATTTAACTGTTTTATTCCCTTGAACCCTGTACAAGTGAAAACTAGAACTGCTTCAGAATTACCGGTACTCGTTAGTTTAAACATTTTTATTCCCAAAATTGAGTTACATACATTGATAAATATGTCATACTGTGATGAAAGCAAAACAGGAAAGGATAAGAATGAAAGACAAGTCCGGTACTTACTGGAGAGTTATTTCCTTGAACCCTGTACAAGAGAAAATTAGAGAATCGGAATAACTGTTACTCATTGAAGAGTTACTTACCTTGATATTCAGAATATTTCTATGATGGCAAAGATTTGTAGATCTGCAGCTGTGAGACAAACTCGCATTTTAGCTATATATTCACTCTGTTTACATGCTGAATCTCCACACATGTTCTGTACACGCTAAAACTTTACATATATGTTATGTTCTCCACACATTAGAACTTCTCACATTGAGTGTGTTCTCTATTGACCAATATAAAGGTTGTATTTAGCTGTTGTTAGTTAATTAGACAAATCACTATTTTGATAATTTAAAAGAATTATGTGTTTTAAAACATACATTTTACATTTGTTTGTATATATCTACATCTCAAACTCACATATTTCAAAGTTACGGCTATCTGGAAGACATTTTCAGTTCCTGTCCCAAAAATATGTCTACAAAACATTGTTTTAAGTTGAATTTCACTTATCCTAAAGTATAATGCTTGATCCCATGGAATTCGAGACGAGTTTCAACTGCATTTTGAAGGAATCATTGTATGATAAAATAACTTTATGTGACAGTAGTGTTTAAGTACCAACCTGTGAGAGTACGGCAGTACGAATATAGAGGATGCAAGTTAGAAATTAGATTATCAGTTCTGTTGAATCATTATTTAGAATAAGAACTGACTGTAATTCTTGGAAGTTTTCATGAAAGATTTTTAACATGATATGTAAATGATAGTCCTGGCACCCGCTTAAATATACAATTAGATTTTTGGTGCACTGCTTATTGTTTAAGTTTGTTATTGTGTGCAGGTATTGTAGTTGTTTGAGTTATATTGCTTTGGTTTCTTATGTTATGATATACGCTTCTATATATCGTGTGTTTTAGTGTTGACTTTGTGCAGTGTTGAGTGGATGCCAGTGTCAAATGGGTGCTAATGTCATTGAAAATTATATTTGATCATTCCTAGCTTACAGAGCAAAAAATTAATTCAGCATTCATAAATTCAGGTTCAAGGTTAGGAAAATACTTGCACATGTCACAGCCTAATAACATGTTGATCTAATGTATGTATGTTGTGTGTTTTTTGTCTGTTTGTGTATGGCAGCTTGAAATGCTACTGTCTCAGTGAATTTGTGATAAAAAAATTAGCCATTTGCTGTATAAGTTTAAGGCACTGACCCCAAATCATATGACAACAAAAAAGGAAAAATTATAGATATCAGAAAATTATTGCTACGTTTCTTAAGAAGGCTTTAAAACTTTGTTACTGGCAGATAACATGTTATGGAAACACATACGAAGCATGGTAACAGAGATAAACTGCCTTAATTATAAAGCTTTATATTCAGTGGGTGTGAAGTAAGTATTCCTCCGTGATGTATTGGTCAAGAAGGCAGAAATTTTTTTATTCCCGCAGTGTTGTTTGATCCCTAACTTGAGCAAGTTTTTTTTTTTTTTATTTGGCATTTTTAGGACAGCTTAGAAAGAAAAACTTGTTATAATGTTCATAATATGACCAAACTTCAATTTTAAAGAAAGATCATTTTATCCAAAATCTGGAGGTCAGTGCCTTTAAGTAAAAAACGCTATGTAAGCTCTTGCAGATTGAGGTATTGATGTATCCTGCACAAGCCTAGCAGATTACTTCATCATAAAACGTGCAACAGAATCTTCAAGGGTTATTTTTTGCATCACTACTTACCTATTGACTATATCAAAACAATTGTTAGACAGTTTGGCAATCAAAATGCACTGTCTTTATGTTGTTGAAGATTTTGTACCTTCTGCAACCAGGTGTTCCCTCATGTTTCCATCACACATTATTTAATGGAAATCCTCTGTGTGTTTTCCCCAACAATTTTCTCCACAATTTGAAGTTTTAACTAGTCAAGCTGGATTTAATTTATTGTGTTTGCTACTGTTGTTTCTGTTTTTCGTATTTTTAGCTCATCCGAGCCAAAGACTCATGGTGAGCTTTTATGACCACTCAATGTCCGTCGTGCGTCCGTCAACAATTTCTAAAAAATCTTCTTCTTGAAAACCACTGGGCAGAATTACACCAAACTCCACAGGAATAGTCCTTGGGTGGCCCCCTTTCAAAATTATTCAAAGAATTGAATTCCATGCAGAATTCTGGTTGCCATGGCAACGGAAAGGAAAAACTTTAAAAATTTTCTTGTTCAAAACTGCAAGGCATAGCACCTTGATATTTGGCATGTAACATCACCTAATGGTCCTCTATGAAGATTGTTCAAATTGTGCCCCTGGGGTAAAAAGAGGCCCCGCCCCGGGGGTCACAAGTTTTACATAGACTTATATAGGAAAAAACTTTAAAAATCTTCTTGTCTAAAACCACAAGACCTATGCCTTTGATATTTGAAGCATTGCCTTGTGGTCCTTTACCAAAATTGTTCAAATTATGCCCCCGGGGTGAAAAGAGGCCCTGCCCCGGGTGGTTCCAAGTTTTACATGAACTTATATAGGAAAAAACTTTAAAAATCTTCTTGCCTGAAACTGCAAGGCCTAGGCTTTTGATATTTAGTATGTAGCATTGCCTTGTGGTCCTCTACCAAAATTGTTCAAATTATGCCCCTGGGGTGAATAGAGGCCCTGCCCTGGGGGTCCCAAATTTAACAAAGACTTATATAGGGGGAAAAAATAAGAATCTTCTTGTCTGAAAGTTCAAGGCCTAGGCCTTTGATATTTGGTATGTAGCATTGCCTAGTGGATCTGTAACAAGTTTGTTCAAATAATGCCCCTGGTGTGAAAAGAGGCCCTGCCTTGGGGGTCACTGAGTTATATAGGATCAGATTTCCTAGACTGTTTAATTATAATTACCTGATGGCCCCAAGCAATTAGGGGGTCACTTGACTGTGACCTTGACCTACTGACCTACTTTCTTGTTTTTTAAGATACAGCCTTGAAATTTGCATGACATGTACAGTTTTGTACACCGATCTTAAAACTGACTTTCAGTGACCATAAATGTGACCTACTGACCTACTTTCTAATATTTTAGCATCAGTGTGCCATTTTAAACATGTGGCTCATATTACTCAGGTGAGCGATTCAGGGTCATCATGACCCTCTTGTACATTATAATGCATGTTCTTTCTTTTTGCTGTAAGTACATAAATGAGTTTTTTCTTTATAGCGGTAAAATTTTTTGTTGGATTTGTTTACTGTGACAAATACAATGTCATTATTTCTAAGAACATTTTTAAGTTTGACTGTGTAACATGTATGCAGAGATTGTAAGTGACAAAAAAAGGTTTTATGCTTATACCAGTTTGCAATTCATGAATCACTGTTACATTGCCACCTTTATAATACACCAAAGTCGATTAATTGTGTTAGTCCCTCAAGAAGTACCAGGGTTGTCAATTAATTGTTTGTCCCTCAGGTTGAACCAGGGTTGTCAATTAGTTGTAGTTGTCCCTCGGGTTGAACCAGGGTTGACAATTGTATTAGTCCCTCAAGAAGTACCAGGGTTGTCAATTAATTGTTAGTCCCTCAGGTTGAACCAGGGTTGTCAATTAGTTGTTGTTTTCTCTCGGGTTGAACAAGGGTTGTCAGGGTTGTCAATTAATTGTGTTAGTCCCTAAAGTTGAACCAAGGTTGTTGCGATAGGAGGTTAAATGGATTGGTGCTATAACACTGTTCAGATATGGCATCTAAATGATTACTATTATTACCTTGTCAATAAAAGGTGTTTTTATTGGGCATTTTATTATCTTAGATACACTAAATATTGTGATTATTTTATGAGCTTAGTATTTTTAGCACTAACACTAGCCAGAGGATTTTGTATTTAGATAGTATTATAAACAATTACGAAGTTAGCAGAAGTAGATTTTCACAATGTTTACAGGAAAATGGTGCTTTGTTTATTTTACTTAAATAGTTTTTAAAAAAATCATCAGTAAAAGTTTGCTGAAGAATAATTACGGTAATGCATTTTAAAGGAGATCAATACATGAAAGATTTTAAAGTTTCTCTTCCACGTCCATGTTGGAACTTTGCCAAACATTGAAAACTTGTATTGAAATTCAAGACAATAGTTGAGTTAAGAAATGAATTCATTTTCAATTGATATACAAGAATATAAGTAGGTACATTATTAAATTATTTTTACTGTTTGGTAAAGTATCGAATTCAGTTTTTATTGAAATGCAAGAATTTTGTTTTGTTTAATACTGAATTCATTTTGAATTCATTTTTGATAGAAATACTGTCTGGTTAAGTACCGAATTCATTTTCTGTTGAAGTACAAAAATATTTTTAGTAAAATTACCGAATTCATTTTTGGTAGAAATACCAGAACACTGTCAGGTGAAGTATTGAATTCGGTTTTGATTTAAGGTAGTTTTGCATGTTTGATAAACCGGAAGTGATGGCGTAACGTCATTTATCCGGAAAATGTAGAATAAAGCCTGGATTTGGTGTATGGAAATGAAAATCAGTTTATGAATTAAAGGCAACCTGTGAATAAATTTATCAAATCGTAACAGATTTTAATTTTCTAAAGTTAAAATATGATATTAAAACATCTGTCAAGTTGAATAATTCAAAATACATGTAATGTCTTAAGATTAGCTTCAAATAGGCGGTTCACTTTAATCATGGCCAAATATCTCAGAAATAAGCACACAGACCTCTACATTTTATTTCACTGTATTATAGGTCATATGTTTATTTAGGACTGTGAGAAGTTAAATTAAAATCTACATTGTGGAAAATTTTCTATTCGAGAAAATGTTATGAAAGTTGCTATTTTCCCATAGACTCCCATTATGAAAAATTGCATGAGGTCCAAATTTTTTAGATCAGTCTAGCAAAAAATCAAGCCACGACTCTATTATTTTTATTTGCTGAATTTTTCTAGGTATATTCTGAAGTTTTGAAAAATCAGTGTTTAATCAAATTCTACATTGTAGAAAAAATTCTGATCAAAACCTGCAGAACTACCTTAAATTCAAGAATAATTGAATTCTTAAGAAAAGTTTTTTTCCTCATAAAAAATGATATTACATAGGGCTTTAATAGTGAATAACAACATTTTAACATTGTTTGTGTAAGATTTATATGAAATAGTGTTACTTTGAATATTACGCAGTATTGTGGAATATTTTTAGAACCAAGAAGAATTATTTGTTTGAACCTTAACTCAGCATTAATGTATAGGACCAAACTTGTAAATGGTTTTGGCAGCATTAAATTGTTTTGAAAGTGATTTAAAATCGTTTGTTGTCAATTAGTATACAGATATACCAGAGGAAAGGTCAGGCACTTTCTGGTAATTTCCAGGGTAGTGTCATACTGTGTTCTTTCCTCATGTATGTTTTTTGTCTGTTACTGCTATGTGTTTAGCTCTTCTGTTTCAAGAATTAGAAGGGCTATCATACCCCCTCCCCCCATCAGTGTCGCCATTGTCGTTTTCAGGTTAAAGTTTTATGACAAGCTTCTCGATTCGCTATATTTTCTTAACTACTTCCCCTATCATTATCAAACTTCACATAAGGGTTAGTCTTGATATTAAAGGGCAGACATATGGTAGTTTAAGGTCAGGTATCCAAAAGTTCAAGGACATTGGGATCAAATATTGTAATAGTTGCGGTTAACATTATATGGCAAACATCTCTATCTATCTATCTAACTATCTAAGTTTAATTACAGTCCATCCGCCCTTTCAGACACAATGAAGCATATAAATGCCACGTAGAGTATAGACCGCGAGCATGCCCCTAAAGTGTGTTTTGGTTCTAATGTAGGGGTATTGATTACCACTGCAATTCCCAGAGCGAGGGTTCAACGCAATAAGGGCGTATCTACATATAATAACTATATGTAGATACGCCCTTATTGCGTTGAACCCTCGAGAGAGTTTCATCCAATGAGCATAAATTTAGTAGCCAAATTAAGACTGTAAACATCTCAGTTGCACTTTATCTTAAATACTGCCTCGATGACCTCCAGAATTGGCTAAAAATAATCTTTTTTTTTCAAACTGAAGTTTGGTCATATTATGTACATTAGAATATGAGTTTTTGTTTCTTAAGTATTTTAAAAATTCCAAAAAAAAAAAAAAAAGATGACTGCCTGGGGAATCAAACCCCGGACCGCCACGGCAATAAAGACATTTTCCTGTCATTGTCACCAATAGCGCTATAGTGGAATTGGTGAATTATGACTTCAAACTATAAGATATATATAGTTGAGACAGTTTACCTGTAGTGAAGCGTCACAAACGCTTTTCGATTTTCATTGTAAAAAGTAGTAAAAACAGGAAATTCTCATGTGTTTCCATAACATAAAGTTTGTCAGTAATTAAGTTTCAAAGCCTTCTTAAGAATTATAGCATTTATTTCCAGATATCTGAAAAAAATGTTTTATTGTTGTCGAACGATCTGGAGGCCAGTCCCTTTAGATACTGCCTCAATATCTTAGATACTGCCTCAATATCTTAAATACTGCCCCGATACCTTAAATACTGCCTCAAAATCTTAAATGCTGCCTCGATATCTTAAATACTGCCTCAATATCTTAAATATTGCCTTGATATCTTAAATACCGCCTCAATATCTTAAATACTAGTACTGCCTCGATATCATCAAACCTCAAATAAGGATTGATATGTATATGGGACATTCATTTCTTGGTTTAGGGTGAGCTTTTGTGATGGTGCTGTGTCCATCATCTGTTGTCAGTATTGTCCTTAACCCTTAGCCTAATAAATTTCTAAAATGGACTGGTCCATCATTCAATATGGGCAATACCATTTGTTATTCAAAAGGGTGTTCACTGAAAATTTACTGACTAAACAGCGAACAGTGGAGAGCATGATCAGTCTGCACAGATGCAGGCTGATCTTGGTCTGCACTGATTGCAAAGGCAGAATGACTTGCCACCAGCAGGATAAAGGTTAATATGATGAATCTTCACCAAACTTGGTCAGTGTATTAATCTCATGTATGCTGTAATAGTTAAGCTTGCCACCAAAGCTGAAAATATATAAAACATTTCATGAACCCCTTAACAGATCATTTACTTTCTCAAGTTTGTTGAAATGACTGTGCTTGGCCCCTTGTAGAGGTTGCCAGATTTTTAAACAGAAAAAACCTTCTTGAAGGATCTTTTCCAAATTTGGTCTGTAGCATCTTTATAAAGTCTGATCTCGTATTTATTTAAATGGTTCCTTTTGGCCCTTTTAAGGGGCCGCGGGAGCTAAATATATTAATCTTTAAATGACTTCTTTTGATGAACCACTGGAAGGATCTTCTCCAAATGTGGTCTATAGTATCATTTTAAGGTTCTCTCTCAAGTTCGTTCAAATGGTTCATGGGGCAGCTAGAGCTAAAAATTTTACAATATCTGCTGGTAAACCACCTAATGTTCTTCACTAAAACTTGATTTGTAATATCCTTGTTAAGTCGTCTCCATATATTGATGTTCCTGAGCAAGTTTCCTTGCCGCAATATCACTGACTATGCTGGAAACTAAAACAAATCAAGGACAAATACCTATCGTTAATAGTGCCGTTCCAACATCCAGTATCACAAAACAGCCATGCAATTTTGTACTCGTGTTTTCACAAGAATATAAAATTGTATGCCATTTCAAAGCAATTTTGCCAGTTCTAAATTTACAATATTCGACACCCAGCATTTTCATGTTCAGTTTCAGCAAATGGAAATACTTAGATACTACAAACGCGAGAGGCAGAATAGATACCATGCTTACATTATGAAGAGGAGTAACCATAACGTGTTAAATTTAAGAAAATCAAACAACATAAAGATTTTTTTTTTGGTTTCGCTATTTGAAAGGGTAGGGGAACCAAGTAAAATCGTATCCAAGTCAATATCAAATCCCTGCAGACTATTTAAAAGATCGTTACGACAAAAAGAGACTTCCACTTCGGCACATTATGGAGTAGGAGAAATGTTTTTAGGAAGACGTGACAATTAAGTGAACTACATTAGTGCGAAGTCTTGAATGGAGCCCCTGGTGTTTCCTGCCGCCAAAGTAATACTATGACGGAGTATATTGTTGTTTATTTTTATTTAGGTTGTTTTTAAACGATGATAACGTTTTGGAGTTGCGTATTAGTTTTGAAAATTACATTACAATTACATTCCACTCTCGGAATAGTGGTGGGTAGAAAGAAATGGTAATATCAAGTTATTCTAGCAGGAACGCTATGAATATCTTCAGAATTTCTTGAATTGTAACATGAATCACCTGCTCAGCTTGTGTAAGATTAGACTTCATTTTAAAGAACATAATTAGTCTGTGTTTGTATCGTCTGTCTTAGAGAGTTTCCACAAGTCACTTCTCGATATCAATTTTCCAAGGAAATGGGTCTGGTAGTACCTGAGGCGATGCGTGCACATTCATTTTGTATTTTGTCTAGTTGATCAAATTCGTATTTTGTTCAGTTACTCCATACGACGCTAGCGTATTCGAGGATAGGTCTTATAAAGAAGGTATATATTGTTTCAAGCGATCGACGGTCCAATGAAAATTTTAGTTTGCGCATAATATTAACCCTCTTTTTATGCTTTTTCTACAATGAAACCGATATCAGAGTGCCAACAGCAGTAATTTGACAGGAGGATGCCAAGATGTTTATGTTGGACAGTTGGAGTACCTCAGGTATATACGGACTGAACATTTTGGTGGGGAGGGTGCATGAGTATGGCTTGTCAAACGTTGCAAAATTATATATGTATGTTATTATTATTGTATGTTTGTTATTGTTATTCAATGTCTTGTCATTCATATTCTAAAAGTCATTATTGTTATTCTATATTTCGTTATTCTTATTGTATCTTTGATATTGTTATTCAATGTCGTGTCATTCATATTCTAAGTCTTACCATTGTTATTTTATATGTCGTTATTCTTATTGTATGTTCGATATTCTTATGGTAAACGTCATTATTGTTATTCTATATTTCGTTATTCTTATTGTATCTTTGATATTGTTATTCAATGTCGTGTCATTCATATTCTAAGTATTAACATTGTTATTGTATATGTCGTTATTCTTATTGTATGTTCGATATTCTTATGGTAAAAGTCATCATTGTTGTTCAATATCTGACGATTCTATTTACAAAACGTGTCATTCTTATTCTATGTTATGTGATTGTATTTGTTTGGTGATATCCCATTTAGATTATTGTGATGTCATTCTGTATGGTATTGCTCAAAGCGAAGTAAACAAACTGCAACGAATTCAGAACATGTGTGCAAAACTTGTCCTAAATCGAAGAAAATATGACAGTTCCAAGCAAGCGCTGTATGATCTTCACTGGCTACCAATCAAAGCCAAAATCACATTCAAAGTGCTCACCTACATGTGTAATTGTTCAGTTGGAAACTCTCCAGAATATCTTTCTGAACTTCTCATAAAACAAACACAGACAAAGAACTTGCGTTCTTCAAATTCCGTTACTGGGTGTTTCGTTGTTCCTTTCAACAAGCGCAACACGTTCAGCGACAGAAGTTTTGGTACTGCTGGACCTAAACTCTGGAATGAATTGCCTCTCGAAATAAGGAACTCAGACACAATAGATGTTTTCAAAAAGAAGTTGAAAACTCATCATTATCTTATCTGATCCTGATCTTTTGTTTAATGCTTACTAAATAGTTTATTCACAATGATATTTATGCTCATTTATGTCATATGTCATTTAAAATGTCTTATTTTTGTCGTATTTTTTATGTATTTGTAAAACGCCATTTAATATGTTTTACGTAAAAATAGGCGTTTAATCAAATAAAACAGTTTCAGTTTTAGTTTCAGTATTTGTATAGCGTCGCTGTGCTATTTATATCGCGGGAAATCGCGCATACAATAAGAATATCAAGCTTACAAAAACAATAATGAATATTCAACAACAGTAACGTCTTTTACAATAAGAATATCGAACATAAAATAAGAATAACGACATATAGGATAACAATGGTTAGGCCTCACCAAATTAAAAAGTTGTTCATCGGATTTGCCGCTCATATATTTTCAGAAAGACAAAAAAAATTTTTTATTTTTTGTTTTTTGCTTGCGCTCGCCCCATTGAAAGAAATCAAGCCAAAATATTTTGGTGCGCTACTTTTTACGGACGTAAAAGTGTATAAATGCTTATAAATTCCAGTCCTAGATTGTTCTCAAATGGATTTTAATCAAAATAAATACATACTACGCTCACATCGTCTATAATATATCATAACACTTATATTTAGTTGCGTTAAAGTTATTTCCCCTTTATACAGTTACGCCATTTTCTTCAAATGTTTACCAAATTACATGCTATAAAAATCGATTTATTTCATTGAAAACTGTATGAAGAAAAACATACTAATTTATTTGATAACATCAATCTACATTATTCTGGTAAGGGTAAATACTTATTGATGCATGTCACTTATCTGTTTTCTGTTTTTCCTGTCCAAATGATCAGCATTTGCATACGGAAGTTGGTGGGGTAAGGAATTTACATTATGAGTTGTTTTTAGGCCAGTTTCGATCATCAAATTTTCCAGTCATTTAGTAGACTAATGTTAATACACGTTAATCTCCATTTCCGTCCTTAATTGAGACTTTGTTTCAACAAATTAAATATGTTATGGCAGTTTAAAGTTAGAAAAAGAGATGTACATAAGACATCATGCTCGACTTTTCTGAATCAGAGCTTTGCTAGTAAAAGGGGCATAATAGTCAGAAGCTTTGAAAGTAACAGAGCTATCGGTCATTATATAAAACTCAAACAAAAATATTCTATGTTAAAAAGGGACATAACTCTGTCTAAATTAAGAGTCGAGTATTGTTTCTCCTGGTGTAGACTTTGACAGTAAATAACTATCCTAAGTTTCAAATCAAAAGCTTTAATAGATCTAGTAACACTTACAGAGATATTTGATGTACCAAAACTTTGTAAAGTCAGCTAAAATGCTACATTTTCATAGCAGTAAATATTCAAGTCACATATGCATGTGATAAGTATGGTTTAAGGTTAAGCATTGTTGTTTATAACTTATTTTCTGACAGCATGTTCAAAAGCATACATTATTTGATTACACTGTAGTGTATGCCAATGTTACCTTTTTTCATGGGTTCACTTTGTTGTGCGTCTGCAGGTCAGATTTTCTCAATTCCTGGGGAATTATTTTTAATGTAAAAGATTTTCTCAAACCCTGGAGAATTATTTTTAATGTAAAAAGGCTATACATTCTATTTTAAGGTTTTTATTAGTCAGACGAGAACCAAATACAGACAAATATATTTCTTCGCTCTTCGCTCGCTCCTGATTTTCTCAAAAACCAAAACAAATATATAAATTATTTTTTCGCTCGCCGCCTCAGTTTTTTTTCAGAAAAAAAAATCCGATGAACAATTCAGTTTGGTGTGGCCTTACACTTAGAATACGAATGACACGACATTGAATAACATTGAATAACAATATCAAAGATACAATAACAATAACGATACATAGAATAACAATAATGACTTTTACCATAAGAATATCGAACATGCCATAAGAATAACGACATATGCAATAACAATAGCAAATTTTAGAATATGAATGACACGACATTGAATAACAATAACAAACATACAATAATAACAACATACATTTATAATTTAGCAACGTTTGACATGCCATACATGAGGTTTACAGTTCTGTTTTCTTGAGACTAGCAGAGATTCGGATTTAGAGGAACTAGAAAGTCATTGGCCTATTCTCTACCTATGAAGAAATTGAATGTCAGACTGGAGAAGATCTGCCGCTATGTCGGGCAGCTCGACAATTACATTGAGACTTGTGTCGTCCGCAAACATTAATACAAGATCTGATTTCTTCGACGATGTCAAAAGATAAGAAAGAGTAAAAATCCAAGGATTGATCCTTGGGGAACACCAACCCGTAGGAGAGTCCATGAGGATTTAGCTTCAGGAAGAACGGCACGTTGGCCTCTGCTTGAAATGTGGTATAATGAATTATAATCCATAATACCAAATACTTTTTAGGCATTCTTTTCAGATAATAGCTTTTCGGTCAATAATAAGTCATGTACTTGAAGAATATATTTCGCATGCCTTTTCACACTTAGCTTTCCGGTCTAGGTATTAGTCATGTGCAATAAATGACAGGTTACATTATATCGGCCAGTTAATGCATTGTCCAGCAATGCATGTTTCAAAATTACTAATCGTTTTGACAACTGACTAACTGGATAAATGACAGAGTAATAATAAACAACCGGTCTTTTGATCACGCCGCATGGCTCATTTCTTTCATAAGCAGACGTTTCGAGACAGAACTTTAGTATCATTCTGGTACTCAGACAGGTTAGATGCGTATGTTCGATACTCGCAAAATGAATTAGATTAGGACCGAGGCAATTAACGATGAAGTATTAATCTTAAAGTTTAGAGATTATTTGAAATAACAGAGTTTCTTATGTTAGAGAATTATGAAGAAAGACATTGATGTATATACTATCTTAGAACTTAGTACAATATTAAATAGTAGTTATAAAAGAGTAGTAGTTGTTGTTGCTGATATTTAATAGCGTGAACCTTAGACCCTGTTACACCACAGAAAGGTAATTTTGAAACCAGTTGAGAAGAGATCCGGATATTCCAGAATATATTAGTTTAGATAAACAAGTATCTTAGCGGGTAGACAAATGTATACACAAGGTATAAATTTGGAATAATATATTTACTAGTTCAGAGCAGTAAAAAGTGAGTACAATGATATACTTTGTCAACGGTTAACCTATAAGCAAAATGATAACATATTATTTCAAACATTCTGCATTTATCGTACAAAAGCTAAAGCGTTTCCAACTTTGTGTTATACAAAGTTGCAAGATGTGTTTTTCATACCATCAGTTTATAGCACAAGAACATGAGGCAAATACAGTAAAGTCATTGAAATTATATAAATAACACAGCACCACTGTATATATGTACATATCATGGTAATCTAATACCTGTACACGTTTATCTAGATCATAGTTGTCGTGGGATAGTTTTATCATACTATGGTTGAAAACAATACAAACAATTGATCATACGGCATAGTTTAAGTATGTGTCATTTTGATCAATTTAACAAAATGTTAATACTACAAAACGCACGTGGAGTAGGTGGAGACTTTGCATGAGGCCATATCGGCGCTGACGTAAATGTTGCCGCGATTAAAATTTGAGGAGCAAAAAAAAAAAAAGAAAAAAAAGAAGAGTAAGAAGTAGGCCTTTTCACACTGATGAAAATTTCAGTTATAAAAGTTCAAAAAAGTATATTAATATCATGAGAATATATTAGAATATAGTCTGCATCATGACATCATTGAGGCAAGGTGAGGCGGAAATCTTAGCAGCCATATTGATAGCCTTGTCCATGTCCTCCTCCCCCAAGTTGGCTGAGAAGTGACCTATAGAGCTATTCATCAAAGTCGCACCCAATCATTTATTATTATTATCAAATTTAAATCCAAAACGCACCTGAGGCCACTTTTTCATACCGAATTTTCAAAATGTTTCTGGGGAAAAGCCCCCCCCCCCCCCTCGACCCCACTAAAATGAAGGTGAACCCCTTCCCATACCTTAAAATTTATACCATAAAAGGCACCAGAGGCCACCATTTCATACCTGTATTTCAATGTTTTTCCAGGGGGAGAGCCCCCTGACCCTGCTAACTTGAGAGGATCCCCTACAGTACCTCAAAATTTAGACCCATAGGCCACCATTTCGTATCTGTATTTCAAAATTTTCCAGGAAGAGACCCACTGACCACCACTAAAATGAAGGGGAACCCCCTCCCATACCTTTAAATTCAGACCAAAAAATGCACCAGAGGCCACCATTTCATACCTTTATTTTAAAATTTTCTAAGGGGAGACACCATGACCCCCACCCCCAACACGGACACAGTCCTCACTCCCGTACCTACCCCCTCTCGGGTTATAAACTAATAAACTACTAGTATACTGAAAAATAGCATGCTGTATGTCTTTTCTGATGGTTTTCTGATTTTATTGCCTTTCAATTACAAAAATGATTGTATCCGAGACCATATTAGAATAGGATAAATCCCGAATTATCCTTGTTATAAATATATTTTTTTTTCTTAAAATATGAACGTAACTGTGAAATATAGGGCTAAAAGGACCGTTTTACTGCGATATAAAACAATTTGAGAGTGCTTTAGAACGCACCAGAGACGTCCTGGGAGAAAAAACCGGGAGGCATGCCCCCGGATCCCCCTAGATTGCCTCGGTTTAAATTTGTGTCTGGCTACGACACTGTTGTTACATTTAATAGCTGGATACTTTTGATTACAGGCATAATGTATATGTACCGCTTACTATATGCTTTATAAATCTCATTTACCATGAAAATCTATTATCACTATTAGCTAAGCTTACACCTTAGATAATGATAGATTTTTATCAGGGTATTTTTATGCAAAAAAGCAAAAAGACATTGTATTCAAATAACAATATGATACAATTACTCATAGTAAGATGTTATCATTCTAATAGTATATCAGGATATACATTCTGTGCAACGTGCATCAAGAAGAGAAAATATCTTGATGATTGAAAGCATTGTGTAATAACTATAATGATACAAGTAATGATCAAAGCATAATCCGTAATTCTGCATATATATTTTTTTTAGCATTTAGATGAATATTCAACAATAGTGTTAAGACACGTATATCACCGACCGTGTTCAGACTGAACATGTGTATTATTATTGTGCAGGGCTCTAATTGGTGGCTGGGATAAAAAAAAACAAAAAAACATTAAAATATAATCTTGTTTGCATTCACACTAGGCAGCAGAATGTGGATTAACTTATATATGTGCAAGAGTCATGAATATTTATAAGCATAAATATATATATATGCAAGAGTCATGAATATTTATAAGCATTGTTGCATCTATATGGGAAGAAAACATGGATGTAGAAACATAGTTGTTAAAATTTAGGGAATGAATTGTAATAAACAAGAAAGATAACAAACAAGGAGGCCTGCAGACTTATGAAGGAGATGTAAATTTCACAGTCATTGAATCCATTGTTTATAACCACGCGGTTTTCTCTCGCCAAAATGTCAAATTTGGTGGGAAAGCCATAAATATATTTTAAAACTGTACTACTGCTAATATTCCACATGTGTGTTCACACTAGTCAAATAAATGTGTAGACTAAATTTTAATGAGGTAGTTTTAACTCTGGAGGCAGTTTTAATGTTACATTAATTTTTTTTATTAATCCTCTTTACCTTCAAATGATACACATTCTTACACATTGTGTGTGGACGTAAACTGGATTAAAAAATAAAACCGTTTTAGACACATTTAAACCCAAGTCTGAACAGAGTAATAGAGTACGAAATGTCTGAGGCGAAACGACATAAAATGGGATTGTGTATACGTAACTTTGTGTTTTTGTCAAGAGACAGACAAGCAGGTACCGTACCTAGATCATATTAGTTTATGAACGGAAACATTATGGAAATTGACTTAGGTCCCTCTGACCTGCACACAATGGAGATTATTATCTTATGTACGTTCATTTCGTAGAATGAACCAGGAAGCAGTTTTCACGAGAGAAAAAACTTGTTAAACTTTCAAAATAATAGATCTACTTGATGAGATACTATTTACGATAAATCGTTACTGTTAACACCTGTATATCATTATTCAAATGTTATTGAAGGAATATGTTGCAGTGAGTATAACTGTTTTAACATAAATCAAGGGCCGGACAGGACGTGAATGAAGTAAGTGGGTTTCTACATGTATTTTGAACTCGACATATATGTGCATGCATCAGTTCTATGTGTACTACACACTCGGTTTTGCATTTCAGTGTCGTAGATTTCGAATTGTCGAAGTTATTGACTCCAGGGGCGTACCTGGGCATACGCCTGTACGCACGTGCGTGACCCCAAAAATATAAAAAGCTAATCATTCGAAAAAGCAAACAAAAAACAACAAATAGAACGAAGGGGGTAGTGGGTGCAGGCATTTTAACAAACCAACCAAGTTCTTTTTTAAAATCAATTCTTCGCATTAAACAACGTGCCTTTTCTGTTATCGTGTAGAGACATTTAATTTTTATATATACATACTTTGAATCATGGTTAACTCCCTTTGGTACATCATCATTGGATTATCACGAGTTCCGGATGACATTTACTTTGCGCGAAATTTCAAAATGTCAAGGCAAAGTTAATGTCTGCCCACCATAGCCCCATGTTTTTAATCAAACAGAGATACAATACAACAACCAAAAAACTAGAGCTATTGTCATTTACATGAGGCAATGTCCATGACTTCAAGTTTCCAGCCAGCTAAGTATGAGCGTAATAAAAACAGCCTTTAGAATTTTGCAAAACAGACTGTTTGACACTGTCCAGAATTGTTTACATCGTAAATACTCTAGGGGCAGGGCATGAAGTGGCTGCACACTTACTTAAAGCGAGCGAAATGGTTGCAAACTTGCAATATGGCGGATATTTGCTAAAATTATCGCACGTTCGCTTGTTTTTTTTCATCAGGTAAGTGGGTTTCTATTGTATTTCGAACTATACGGATATATGCATGCATCAGTTCTATGTGTACGTCACACTCGGTTTTGCGTTCCAGCGTCGTAGATTTCGAATTGTCGAAGTTATTGATGGTATAAAATGGTCATGTGCATGTTTTGATATTTGAATGGCGCCGTTTCTTGTCGATTTTTTAATAGTTATGATCAAACTTGCCTGTTTTGCGGGCACTTAAACGTGACAAAACAACCGATTGTAAAGAATTTCATAAAAGTTTGGTTTTGCATGTTTCACAAATGATTTTATACTCAAATAAATCTTGTTCAAGCTCTTTTTTGGTGCAAACTTGTACTTCAAGCAGTTTCGGACGCAAACTTTTACTTGTAAAATAGTATCCAACTCTCGGAACGTGTCGATTATGTTACATGTACAAATTCCTGTTCAGGGTTCAGTATCGCAAACAGGGCAGTTTTTCATTTATTAAATTATGTGGTAAAGTAGAAAAATCGTTTGTACTAACTGAAGACACATTGTAATTATTAATTCTAAACTTATCCAGAATTTTTTACCGACCAAAGTAAGTTTTTACCAGAGTTTTCGTATACTCTGTCACAATATTTTTTCACGTGGCCTTTTACAGCAGTAAGGCATGATGTTAATAACTTGGAAATATTTGTAGTGGTACAAGAACTTGAATTAGCGATAAAACGAGCTTTATATGATTGTTTATGTAATTCTGGAACTTTCTGTTTTTGTGCAGCATCATGCGGTACTTTAATGTTTTGATATAACAATTTGTTTAAATGAAGACCTTTGGTCATATTTTCTTGAAACTTTATAGAGAGTATTACGCGACTTACAATTGAATGCACTGACTTTATTGAACTCAATGAAACGATCTCATTAAACAATAATTTGAAAATAGTTTTAATGTTCTTTTCATACTTTAGGTTGAAGACGCATTTCCTTCATGCCAAGATATAAAATGTCCTTAGATTTAGCAAGCGAAAATCAGGAAGGTGAATAAACGGGACGGGTATGCATACCTGAAACAAGAGGGCCAAGATGGCCCTAGGTCGCTCACCTAAGAAACACTCCATAACAGTGTAAAACATGTTTGACCTAGTGATTTCATGGAAACAAATATTCTGACCAATTTTCATTAAGATTGGACCAAAAAATTGGTCTCTTGCGATAAAACAAGCATTTTCTTAGATATGACCTAGTTTTTGACCCTAGATGACCCATGTTCAAACTCGACCTAGATTTTATCAAGGCAATCATTCTGACCAAAATACATGAAGATCAACTGAAAAATACAGCCTCTATCACGTACGGAAGTTTTTTTCTTTGATTTGACCAAGTGACCTAGTTTTTGACCTCAGATGACCCATATTCAAATTCGACCTAGATTTCATTAAAGCACACAACCTGACCAAATTTCATAAAAATCAATTGAAAAAAACAGTCTCTACCGCATACACAAGATTTTTCTTTAATTTGACCTAGTGACCTAGTTTTTGACCTCAGATAACCCATATTCAAAATCGACCTAGATTTCATCAAGGCAATCACTCTGACCAAATTTCATGAAGATCAATTGAAAAATACATCCTCTATTGCATACACAATGTTTTTCTTCGATTTGACCTAGTGACCTAGTTTTTGACCCCAGATGACCCATTTTCGAACTCGGCCTAGATTTTACCAAGGTAATCATTCTGGCTAAATTTCATGAAGATCAGTTGAAAAATACAGCCTCTACTGCATACACAAGGTTTTTCTTTGATTTGACCAAGTGACCTAGTTTTTGACCTCAGATGACCCATATTCAAATTCGACCTAGATTTCATTAAGGCAAACAACCTGACCAAATTTCATAAAAATCAATTGAAAAAAACAGTCTCTACCGCATACACAAGATTTTTCTTTAATTTGACCTAGTGACCTAGTTTTTGATCTCAGTTAACCCATATTCAAAATCGACCTAGATTTCATCAAGGCAATCACTCTGACCAAATTTCATGAAGATCAATTGAAAAATACATCCTCTATTGCATACACAATGTTTTTCTTCGATTTGACCTAGTGACCTAGTTTTTGACCCCAGATGACCCATTTTCGAACTCGGCCTAGATTTTACCAAGGTAATTATTCTGGCTAAATTTCATGAAGATCAGTTGAAAAATACAGCCTCTACTGCATACACAAGGCTTTTCTTTGATTTGACCTAGTGACCTAGTTTTTGACCCCAGATGACCCATTTTCGAACTTGGTCTAAATTTCATCAAGGTAATCATTCTGACCAAAATTCATGAAGATCAATTAAAAAATACAGCCTCTGTCGCATACACAAGGTTTTTACGTGATATAACCTAGTGACCTAGTTTTTGACCCCAGATGACCCATTTTCGAACTCGGCCTAGATTTCATCATGGTTATCATTCTGACAATATTCATGAAGATCAATTGAAAAATACCGCCTCTATCGCATACACAAGGTTTTTCTTTGATTTGACCTAGTGACCTAGTTTTTGACTCGAGATGACCCATTTTCAAACTCGGCCTAGATTTCATCAAGGCAATCATTCTGACCAAATTTCATGAAGATCAATTGAAAAATACAGCCTCTATCGCATACACAAGGTTTTTCTTCGATTTGACCTAGTGACCTAGTTTTTGACCCGAGATGACCCATTTTCGAACTCGGCCTAGATTTCATCAAGGTAATCATTCTGACCAATATTCATGAAGAAGAACTGAAAAATACAGCCTCTATCGCATACACAAGGTTTTTCTTTGATATGACCTAGTGACCTAGTTTTTGACCCGAGATGACCCATTTTCGAACTCGGCTTAGATTTCATCAAGGTTATCATTCTGACCAATATTCATGAAGATTAATTGAAAAATACCGCCTCTATCGCATACACAAGGTTTTTCTTCGATTTGACCTAGTGACCTAGTTTTTGACCCGAGATGACCCATTTTCGAACTCGGCCTAGATTTCGTCAAAATTATCATTCTGACCAATATTCATGAAGATTAAATGAAAAATACAGCCTCTATCGCATACACAAGGTTTTTCTTTGATTTGACCTAGAGACCTAGTTTTTGACCCCAGATGACCCATTTTCAAACTCGGCCTAGATTTCATCAAGGTTATCATTCTGACCAATATTCATGACGATTTATTGAAAAATACAGCCTCTATCGCATACACAAGCTAAATGTTGACAGACGACAGACGACAGACGACGGACGACGGACGCCGGACATCGAGCGATCAGAAAAACTCACCTGAACATTGCTCAGGTGAGCTAAAAAGAGATGAACAATTTCCTCTCTTAAGTTTCATAAAGTGCAGATTTTCATCTAAGAGACTCATAACTTTTTCGCCATTAAAAACTCCAAAACGAAAATGTGTTACAAAATATATACGATGGACTGTCCAAGAATTTAGTGGTATTAATAAAGAGGAATCAGTGGAAACTACAAACATTATGGGAGCGAAAATCATTCAAATAAGATCGAAAAAGAAGAAATTGTAACAATTGATAGTGTACCTTCAGCAAGCAATTATACATATACCGGCGATGGTAAAACTGAAGAATATCAACAAGCTATAGGTGAAATTAATGAGGCGACTTCACTTTCGGGAAATATTCTACATCAAGTATTTCATTTAAGTTGTTCAAAGGTACCTTACAATAGTACGATTGCAAAACGATTTTTAAAATGAGGTATTCTGAAGAAACTAAAGAATTCTTTAGGACAGGCCTTTGTTTTTATCAAACAAATTGTTATTTTAAACATCAAAGTTCTGCGTGATGCTGCACAAAATGTACAACCCTATTCAGGACAAATTTGTACAAGTTACATAATCAACATGTTCAGAGAGTTTGACACTATTTTCCAAGTAAAAGTTTGCATTCAGAATTACTTGAAGTACAGGTTTGCAACAACAAACAAGTTTGAACAAGATTCATTTCAGTATAAAATCTATGGAACATGCAGAACCAAACTTTTAGGAAATTCTTCACAATCAGATGTTTTGTCACGTTTACGGGCTCCAGAACAGGCTAGGTTGATCGTAATAATTAAACAATCGACAAGAAACGACGCCATTCAAATATCAAAACATGGATATGACCATTTTATACCTTCAATAACTTCGACAATTCGAAATCTACGACGCTAAAAAGCAAAACCGAGTGTGACGTACACATAGAACTGATGCACGCACATATCCGTAGAGTTCGAAATACCATAGAAACCACTTTCCTAATGAAAAAAAGCAACAAGCGATCGTGCGATATTTTAGCAAATATCCGCCATTTTGTAAGTTTGCAATCATTTCGCTCGCTCGAAGTGAGTGTGCAACCACTTCACGTCCTGCCCATTGATCATCCGAATAAGCATGCATAATTATAGTTGTTATGCTGAGAATGATACGTGATATTTTTGTAAAGATTGACGTTGCAATTTCACTACTTTTTCGAACAATTGACACAGGACGCGTGAAAACTATTAGCCTACCATGTGTATGGATTTTATGCACATATGTTTGAACGTAGAAGTCTTGAACGCTCAATCTTTCTATCATTTATTCATGTATATTTTTTATTCATGTATATTTTTCATTCTAACATGGCTCTATTTGTCTACCAGTTAAACAAAGAAGTTCAAGCTCTGTATATTCACGGGCGCTTATATCAATAGATATATACATTACCATACCCCACCCGCCTCATATACATTAGTGACTTCCCATAATTATAAATGACAATGTCTGGCGGGAATATTATGATGTGGGTTTTCTTAGCGACTTACACGTTTTCTTGTAAAGAAAAAAATTCCGAATCGACTAGTGCTTCGCAAATATATTGAAATACCTGAGTCAGATATGTCCTTGATATGGATGATGAGTCGATGACGATAATTTACGTCGATCGGCATCGGATAATGAAATCGGTACCATTCATTTATTAACATACGATTTTGTACGGCTGTTTAAAGTATTTTTGCGTGCATGGAAAAATTCGACTAATTTTAGGGAAAAGTGATCTTCATGCAAAGAATTTTTACTCAATTCTCGCATCTTTTCGTTTAGGCCTGCCTCGATTTCATATGTATACGCTTCACGTGCCAGTCAGAATACACGAGTGCGAATGAAAGGCGGGAAAAAGAAGTATTAATCAGTCTCCACGGATTTTATTGACTTCTACACAAGTGCGAGATAAAATCAATGACACGATTCTATTACGTCAGGAAATGTTGATTGACATACTTTCGGGGATTAAGGACGCTGTACGCATCATTCAGACGAGTTCAACGAGAAAAATGAAATATTTAATGAACAGAAATAAAAAAAAAAGATCATTTTTTTTTTTTAGATCGGTGAGGTCAAAATTTCGTTCCATGTACCGCGGTCAGTAAAGTAGCGACTTGGAGTTAAAAAGAAAGGAAAAGTACGTAATTAATTAAGAGAGGTGATCAAACTCCCCAATCCCCCCTTATATATATTTTTTATATTTTTACAGTCAACCCACCACCCATAAAGACGATTTTTTGTGAGGACCCACACCCATAATTGTGATTTTCTGATGGACCCCACCAGTGGGCCACCACCCATAATTATGATTTTCCGATGGACCCCACCACCCGTCAATAAAAAATTCTTTTGTGGGAATTATGGTATTGTATGTAATGAAAATAAATCTGTAATAAAAAAATGTCTCAAATTGCAGATGTGGTGCATATTTCACAGGCGTGTAGGTCTAGTAAAATTAGATCTATACATTTTGAATGAAAATTATTCAAGATATAAGATATATTTAACAATGCATTTACTCCAAATATATGACAAAATGCATGATTTGCTATTCTTACTTTAAAAATATAGCCGGGGACAATATACCTGTAACCTCTTTACCACGCCTGCGTACTATGAAAAAGTTTCCAGCTACGCGCCTGAGTCGCTGTTATGACATTTACATAATTATGCTCTCCAATTATTTTTTTTTCTAATTTCTTGTTAATTTATCCAAGAAGTAATTCAGTGCTATGCATTCCAGCGGTCTGAGTAACGATAATTTCCAGAGCATCAACTTTCTTTCACAGGATACACAAAACTGAACAATAAACACTTGACGCCGTCAATGACGGTATGGGCGGCGGTAGTCCAAATAATTGTACTCGAGAGTTGAATATCGTTATATTATTTTGACTTGTCGATATCCGCCTCCTTTAGGTAGACAACGTAAAATATCAAAATGTAAAATTGGTCTGCCCGAGGTCTCATTATTTAGACTAGGGCGGCGGTTACCGCCAAAATTAGTAAATATACAAGCCATTCATAAACAAGTCAGTCAGTGCAGTGCATTTCAACGCCATCTAGTCTAAAACTCCACCCCGTCCAATAAATTTGCATTCAACGCATTGTATTTTGAAACCATTTAACACAATACCTCATTCCATCCATCAAAACATGGAACGATGCATTGAAAAACTTGTTGCGATGCACCGTAACTATGATAACAAATGACGTCACATACATAGTACTTAGAAATTGTTGCAGCCATGTTTATAATGTCAGTTGCGATAAAATATGATAAATGGACTTTGGAAATAACTATGTTATTGGAGATTTCGTGTAAAACATATTCGTGTTGACTTCGGCAATCGGACATTGTTTTTTGTAGTCTTGCGCCAGGTGTAGGCTGCAATTTTTTCTGCTCTGCAAAATTGGATTTTTTTGCAAAAACCAGTGATTCTAGAGATTGGATTTTTGACTCAGTTTTTAATAAACTGGTAACCAACATTCTGCAGAATTTGTTTTGTGGAATTATCATTGGATTTACGAATAACTTTGATGTAAAACAATTGTAATTTGACAAATATTGGGGTAACGTTTCAATAATTTCAGTCAGTTTTGGTGAACAACATCTCACTCGAAATTATGGCTAATCCGTGTACAGGTAGACAATACAGTAGAGACCAATTACTGGATTATAGAGATGTGCCTATGAGGTATACAATACCGAATAAAGAAACATTAGCTATGTTGAAAAAGTATAATCTTTTGAAATACAGAGGTAAACGGGCTGGTCGCTCGAGGATAAAATCTAAAGCTGATATTCACTTGACAAATTCGACCCAAATTAAACTAAATCATACATTTATATCAAATGCACACAGAAAGAAACAACAGGAACGTTCAAATTTGATCCAAATTAAACTAGATCATTCATTTTTAGCCCACCATCATCAGATGGTGGGCTATTAAAATCACTCTGCGTCCGTGGTCCGTCCGTCCGTCATTCCGTCCGTCCGTCCGTCCGTTAACAATTTCTCGTTATCGCATCTCCTCAGAAACTACTGGGGGGATTTTGACCAAACTTTGTCAGAATGATGTATTGGTACCCTAGTTGTGTCCCCCTGAAAATCAGACTGGTTCAACAATTTATGAGTGAGTTATGGCCCTTTGTTTATTTCTATAATTTACATAGATTTATATAGGGAAAAACTTTGAAAACCTTCTTGTCCAAAACCACAGAGCCTAGGGCTTTGATATTTGGTATGAAGCATTATCTAGTGGTCCTCTACCAAGATGATTCAAATTATTTCTCTGGGGTCAAATATGGCCCCGCCCTGGGGGTCACATGGTTTATATAGACTTGTATAGGGAAAAACTTTGAAAAACCTCTTGTCCAAAACTACAGGGCCTAGGGCTTTGATATTTTGTATGTGACATCATCTAGTGGTCTTCAACTAAGATTGTTCAAATTATACCCCTAGGGTCAAATATGGCCCCACCCTGGGGGTCATATGGTTTACATAGACTTATATAGGGAAAAACTTTGAAAATCTTCTTGTCCAAACCACAAAGCCTAGGGCTTTGATACTTGTATGTAGCATCATCTAGTGGTTCTCTACCAAGTTTGTTCGAATTATCCCCCTAGGGTCAAATATGGCCCCGCCCGCGGGGTCACATGGTTCATATAGACTTATATAGGGAAAAGCTTTTAAAATCATCTTGTCAATAACTACAACATTCAAATTTGGACATGTATATTTTTGAGTGGCAAGATGAACCTTGACATGAGTTGACCTTGATTTTGACCTAGTGACCTACTTTCACATTTCTGTAGCTACAGCCTTCAAATTTGGACCACATGCATAGTTTTGTGCACTTGAAAAAACTTTGACCTTGATTTTGACCTAGTGACCTACTTTCACATTTTTGAAGGTACAGGTATCAAATTTGGACCATATGCATAGTTCCGTGTTTCAAAATGAAATTTGACATTGATTTTGACCTAGTGACCTACTTTCACATTTTTGAAGGTACAGTCTTCAAATTTGGACCACATGCATAGTTTTGTGTTCCGAAATGAAATTTGACCTTGATTTTGACCCAGTGACCTACTTTCTCATTTCTCAAGCTACAGCCTTCAAATTTGAACCACATACATGGTTTTATGTACCGAAACAAACTTTGACCTTTACATTGACCTAGTGACCTACTTTCACATTTTTTGAATGTACAAGCTTCAAATTTGGACCACATGCATAGTTCTATATTCTGAAATAAAATTTGACCTTGATTTTGACCTAGTGACCTACTTTCACATTTCTCAAGCTACAGCCTTCAAATTCGGACCACATGCATAGTTTTGTGTACCGAAATGAACTTTGACCTTAAGATTGACCTAGTGACCTACTTTCACATTTCTGTAGCTACAGGCTTCAAATTTAGACCACATGCATAGGATTGTGTACCGAAACAAACTTTGACCTTGACATTGACCTAGTGACCTACTTTCACATTTTTGAAGGTACAGGCTTCAGATTTGGACCACATGCATAGATTTGTGTTCTGAAGTGAAATTTGACCCTTGATTTTGACCTAGTGACCTACTTACACATTTCTCAAGCTAAGCCTTCAAATTTGGACCACTTGCATAGTTTTGTGTACCAAATTAAACTTTGACCTTAAGATTGATCTAGTGACCTACTTTCACATTTCTCAAGCTACAGCTTTCAAATTTGGACCACATGCACAGTGTTGTGTACGGAAATGAAATTTGACCTTGAGCTAGTCAGTAAGTCTTGAAATTTGGAACACTCCAAAATGGCACATTGGTGGGCGCCAAGATCACTTTGTGATCTCTTGTTATTGAATGCCCAAAGAATGAAACAACTGAAACTTTCAACTGTGAACTTACGGTCTGTGCGAGGAAAGTCTGCTGACCTTCTCCAGCACATATTAGAGGAGAGTATAGACCTCTGTGTGATCACAGAAACTTGGCTACAGCCGGATGGTGATGACGTTGTCAGGGGGGGATTGTCTCAAGATGGTTACTGCTTTGATGATGTCCCGCGACCTGACCGTAAAGGTGGAGGACTTGCCCTGTTATACAGAAACAATCTCAAAGTGTCAAGATGCCCAGCAAAAACCTTTCAGTCTTTTGAATGTGCTGAATGGAAAGTATGTTGTCAATCATTCATCCTCTACATCTTTGGTATATATAGACCGCCATATTCGGAGAGACACCCAGTAACTCAGGCTATGTTTATGACAGAATTCACTGACTTTCTGGAACAAATAACGTCAAGATCCGAGTCTCTGATGCTGTTAGGTGACTTTAACATCCACATGGATAATAAGTCAGAGTGCTACACAAAACAATTTCAGCAGTGTTTGAGATCTTTTGGACTGGTTCAACATGTCAATGCTCCTACTCATTCTGGTGGTCATATTCTTGACCTGATGATTACAAAGCTAGAATACAAACGTGTGAATGTCTCAGAACCTTTGCCAGACTATTACATCTCTGACCACTGCTTTGTAAGTTGTAACATTGAACAATGTCGCCCTCCCTTGATCAGGAAAGAAATCAAATCTCGCAATTGGAAATCTGTATCAAGTGACATATTACAATCAGAATTCGGTCAATTAAATGAAATTGTAGTGAACCTTTCCAATGTCAATGATCTTGTGTCTGAGTTCACTAGAATCACGTCCGACATTGTTCAGAAACATGCCCCTCTAAAGGAAAGAACTATTCTCTGTAGACCGACAGTTCCTTGGTACTCTGGATACCTAAAACAGCTGAAACAATACAAACGATCAATAGAAAAAATCTTTATGAATGACAAATCTGACCTTTCAAAGAAGGTGTATAGTGGTGTAAGAAATGTATATAGCGCTGAGCTTTCTAGGGCCAAGGATGAGTATTACCAGAACAAGATTGGAGAAGCAGAAGGAAACATCAAAAAGCTGTATGCCGTAACATCCGATTTAGTTGGAAGGTCGAAAGACAATCCGCTCCCATTACACACAAGTGCAGTATCTTTGGCAAATGACTTTCTACGATACTTTGCTGATAAAATAATCAAGTTGAGAAATGATCTTGACAACATATCAACTGAAACACCCAATGGTAATTCTTCCTACTCAAATCCACGTGTGACTATGAATGGGTCTCCCTAAAGTGCAGACATTTTAGGAGATTGCAGATTGCAGTCTGCAATTTTTTCCCTAAACTGCAGACTTTCTGCAGTCTGCAGATAAGAAACTCATTACTTCTCCACATGGTGTCATCCCCCATAGGGTTCTGCTTTAGTTCTGCTGAAGTGTTATAAAGATTAATCAGCCACTAAGCAGATGTTTCAAACACAACTTTTAAGTAAAATTTTAGTGTTTAATACTGTTGAATGTCCCAGAAAGTGTTGAGTCATTTTCTTTTCGTAAAAAAAACACCCGATTTCTTCATATCCTATATATTTTTAACATCATCTCTGTTACATAGTGAAATGTTACAAACCAATTTCCCGGTGTGATTAGAAAAACAAAAAAATGTTTTTGTAAAATCACATGTCTCCCTTTTTCCCCAATCAAATGCAATTCAAAACATCTGACATTATATATTAAGGTAGTTCTTCACGTTCAGATCATTTGTTTTCTCCAATGTAGAAGATTTTAATGCTTCAGAAAATTTGGCAAATAAAAAAGATACGTTTGTTTGCTTTATGTTTTGCTTGACTGATTTGAAAGATTTGGACCTTGCATAAGTTTTCATAATGTGCGTCTATGAGGAAGTCACAATTTTAATAATATTTTCAATGTAGATTTTAATGAAACTTCTCATAGCCGTAAATAAACATATGGTCTATAATATGGCAAAATAAAATATACAGGTCCGTGTGCTTGTTTTGGAAAAATATGCCAATGATTAAAGACATCTGCACATTTCGTGTTGATTTTTTAAACAATAACATGCACATGTCCTCTTCATTTTGGTGATATACAAAGTTTCATCTAATTTAGATGGAAACTGTAGGAGGAATTGAGTACACAATGTTCTCAATGTTCTGATGAAGTTGTAACTTTTTCTGTCCTTAAAAGGTTTTCTACTCCAAATGAAAGTCCTGATAATATGTTTGTGACCACTTTATGCTGACGATGTATACAAAGTTTAATTTAAACTGAATACTAACTTCTACACAAGAAATTGTGCTAGATGGACTGACTGGAGGATGAACTGGCTGACATTTTAAAATTATTATGACTCCCCTGGCATAAAACAGTTTTATAAAATATTCTAGTTTTTAAAAATTGAAAATGACTTTAACTGAATTTTATTTACGGAAAAATGTGTATTGAATCTGACTTATTATTTTATAAACCTACAACTGGGATAATGTATGAACATAGTTACAAGAACAACAAAAGTTAAAGTTACTGCCAGTAGTTGTCACATTGTTCATTATTTTTACGGATGTCTGTAACTGTTTAACAAATGCTTTCAATGTTCACACACATTTTGGCATCATAAGGTAACTTCACACAGTAAGTTACGTAACTCAGCTTTTATTATCCCCCGACGAAAGTCGGAGGGATATAGTTTTGGCGTTGTCCGTCCGTCCGTCCTTCCGTCCGCCTTTCCGTCTGTCCGGAGCCATATCTAGGAAACGGTTGGGAATATTTATTTAAAACTTCATAAACATGTTCACCACTATGAGTTCTTGCGGCCCGTCAAGTTTCAGTCAGATTGCCCAAGTAACACCAGAGTTATGGCCCTTAGAAGTTTCTAGTGTTAACTATATAGGGTACTATAAAATATGGCAATTTCTGCATCATAACTTTTGATATGTTTGACCTAGAACTATGAAACTTAAACAGAATTTAGATCACCATAATGTGGTTGTGTACACACAATTTCGTTTGGATTTATTTGTAAATTAAGAGTTATTGCCCTTTAATTGTATAAAAGTCCACATATTTGTACATAACAAACTTCCCATTTAGTAGAATTTCATTAAATTTCTTTCATTCTTTTCCACGAACATTTATTGTAAACATGTGAAGTTGTGTACCCACACCTGGTCACCCCCTTATCTTGATCACACCCCCCCCCCCCCAAAAAAAAAAAATCATTATTTTACATTTTTTTTTCAGACAAACTTCATAAACATGTTCACCACTATGAGGTTATGGGGCCCATCAAGTTTCAGACAGATTGCCCAAGTAACACCAGAGTTATGGCCCTTAGAAGTTTCTAGTGTTAACTATATAGGGTACTATAGATATGGCAATTTCTGCATTATAACTTTTGATATATTTGACCTTGAACTATGAAACTTTAACAGAATTTAGAGCACTATAATGTGGTTGTGCACACACAATTTTATATTGATTTCTTTTGTAACTTCAGAGTTATTGCCCTTTAATTGTCTAAAAATCCACATATTCATACATAACAAACTTACCATTTGGCAGAATTTCATTAAATTTCTTTCATTCTTTTCTGTGAACATTTATTATAAACATGTGAAGTTACGCACCCACACCTGGTCACCCACTTGCCTTGGTCACACTCCCTCCCCCTCCCAACCCCCCCCCCCCCACCAAAAAAAAAAAAAAGATTTTTTTTTTCATTTCTTTTTTTAGATTTTTTTTCAAACCTTCCATGATTATTTATGCAAGTTGTACCATTCCCCCATCTCACTCCTCCATACAGGCATGCCCACCACTGATCATGCATCCTCTGCCCCCCCCCCCCCCCCCCCAAAAACAAAACAAAAATCCACATATTTGTACATAACGAACTTACCATTCGGCAGAATTTCATTAAATTTCTTTCATTCTTTTCTGTGAACATTTATTATACACATGTAAAGTTGCGTACCCACACCTGGTCACCCATTTGCCTTGGTCACACCCCCTCCCCCTCCCAACCCCTCTTCCCCCCAAAAAAAAACAAATTTTTTTTTTTTCATTTATTTTAGATTTTTTTCAAACCTTCCATGATTATTTATCAACATGCAAGTTCCCCCACCTCACTCCTCCATACAGTCATGCCCACCACTGATCATGCATCCTCTGCCCACCCCCACCCCAACTTCACCCTTTTACCCTTCTTTTTTTTCACTTTTAATTTTCCATCAATATTTATAATCAACATGTGAAATTTTGTTTCCTCTCCTGTTCCCCCGCACCCTCACCCCCTAAAAAAATAAATATATACATATATATATTTCCATTCCTTTTTTTTTTTTTTTAAAGTTCAAATCTTCAACATGTTAAGTTGTGACTGCACAGACCTGCCCTCAGCCATGTTCAAGATATCTTACCTGTGTTCTCTTAAGGACATCAGATCTGTTCTTTTAAGTTCAAATGTACATGTTAATCAGCAACACCTGGTGCCAAACCACTCAAAGACAATATTTCGTTCCAGTTAAACTTCAAGCTCACATTTCAATTAACTGCATTTAATTTTAAAAGCTAAGCTTATTACAATAAGCATATCCCATTCAAAATAAATTCTTTAGTCAGGATCAAAATATCATACATTTATTATGTACTCTTTAATTAAACATTTGTTTTCTGTTAAATTGATTTTGACTACTGAAAATATTTGCTTCTTATTAACATCCTCAACTTTTTGACGGATATATTTTTTTGCCATTCCTCACCACAAACCCTTTCGGCGGGGGATACCGATTCATCGAATTTGCTTGTTTAATCAAAATTTTATCTCTTTAAAAAAAAAATGCTTAAACATTTTGGTTAAAGTTTAGCATAGTATAAGCTCACCAGGTTTCTGAGAAAGTACTGTGTGGAATGCTTACAAACTTCAGGCCTTTTGTATCATTAGATGACTCAGTACGGAAAGTGGAACAACTCTAGCTCTTTTTATGCCCCCAGCATTTACTGATGAGGGAGGCATATAGTGATTGTCCTGTCCGTCAGTTCGTTTGTCCGTCCGTACGAGGTTAACCAAATGGGACCGTTTCGTCTAGCATCAATACCCCTTACTAGAATGAATTGATACTAATGCAGATGTAACCTGTAACCATTCCTCATCTTCAGACATCACCTGACCTCAGTTTGACCTTGACCTCAATTTGGACTTAGGTTGCTTCATATGGGCCATCTCAGCATTTACTGATGAGGGAGGCATATAGTGATTGTCCTGTCCGTCAGTTCGTTTGTCCGTCCGTACGAGGTTAACCAAATGGGACCGTTTCATCTAGCATCAATACCCCTTAGAAGAATGAATTGATACTAATACAGATGTAAACTGTGACCATTCCTCATCTTCAAACATCACCTGACCTCAGTTTGACCTTGACCTCGTTTTGGACTTAGGTGCAAAATCTATCGACAAGGCTGCCACTGGGGGCATCAAGCGTTTATTGAACGCAGCTTCTTGTTTTCATACTGGAACAGAAAATGTTTGTCTGAATAATGACCGAGTATGAATTCTGTGTTCTAAAACTTGTCTGAGTACGTTCGGATTAATCCTGAACTATATCTGAACAGGTCTGTATTCTGAAGTGTCAAAATACATTCTGACTATTTCAGAATCAGAATAAAATTTGAATATTTCATTGTTTTGAAAAAGTGTTTGAAAATGTTCTGATAACTTCTAAATGATATCACAACATTTTAGATACTTGTTCAGAATAATTCAGACACTGAAATCTTCTGAATTATTACTGAAACAATGTTTATAATTTAAAGGCACTACTGTCTGAAAATGTCTGAAAACAGATGGCTACTTTGACAATGCAATCTTTAGTACCAGTTTACCCATCTCAAAACAGCTCCCAGTACTTAACATATGCCTCTCCAGGAAATCAAGCTTATGACCCTGTGATCCATAAATTTGCACAGGAAAAAAGAATATGTCATAGGTGTAGAATAAATTTCCTAAAAAATGAATTTCAATTTTCACTAATTTATCCAAAGTACTATGACCTAGGATGAAAACGTGTTGAACCACATTATCGTAGATGGCCAACTATAAGAAAATTTGATACATTAATGTCAAGCTGAAAATCATAGGATTTGTGCAAATTCTTTTTTGCATTTAAATTAAGAGAAAGAACTTGATTTTTCATTTTTCTATTTTTCTTTCCAAGAGGTTCGATCATTTAGCTACTTTCTCCTATAAACATTTGTATTTAAAACTTATTTTGTAAATTTGATTTTTTTTAATGTGTTTACGTAAAGAAAGAATCCTGTATTTGCAAAGTCTCACACCTTGATATTAATTATCATATCAGGAGCCTCAATTAATTATCCTGTTAGCACCAAATATCAATTAGCCACAATTAATTATTCAATAATTGCTAAAGCCAATAAATCATCTGATAAGTAAATGTGAACTGTAAGTTTATAAGTATATACAATTTACATCCCTATTACTGTATTAATTGTATATGTATACATATTTATTTATATTAATTGTATTAAAGTCTTATTCTTGCATATACATTAATTTTAAACAACAACCGTAACTGCAAGACCATTGTAAGACAGATTTATAAGATACTATCAATTGCAAAGTCCATCTATTTTAAAGCTGAATTATAATGAAATCAATAATCATATTTCGAAGTCTGACTTAATGAGTTAAAATTAAAGATTTTTATGATGCTGGTGCTGAAAGACAGAATGCTTATATTGTCTGAATATAAGTGATGCCACTTCCTAGCCTGACTATCTGAAGAATAATCGGAGATATTCTACTTAACTAGGCATGGGCAGCAGAATCTGCATTACACCTTGTTTTAAAGTTTTGCATGCGAGCTCATATTTCAGTAACAATTGCTTTTATTGGATTGAGAATTTACACACCAAACCCCAGGCACTCTTGGATTATGGCCCTTGAACAACTCGAAAAAATGCGAATTTAGCCTTGTCTGCTCTCTTAAGTCGAACCAAAGAGCTATAAAAATAAATGTATTTTATACTTCTTTGGTCGAACAGTTTCATCTGATCTTCACCAAACTTGCCGACAATGTTTGTGGGCATAATATTTCGGCCAAGTTCAATAACCACCCAAATCGCCCCAGGCAATGTTGAATTATGGCCCTTGAATTAGGTCAAGTTCGATGACGGGCATATTTTGTGACAGTCTGACACTCTTGTTATTATTTCCTATTATATCATATTAATTGGGTTTTTTTTTTAATTTAACTGAAACTGTTTAATTGACTTTAAATATATCTGCCCGTGATAAAAAGACAGTAACAATTTTTTTTTGCTAGGTTATGTCTAGAGCAAATAATTTGATTGATATGAAATAGATCCATCCAATCTATTTTAATGACATGTGAAAGTTAATGGCAATCTATAAAAACTTATTTTGTTTAATATTGCTATTTATTTTTAATTTTCATTTTCTTTAACTCTAGAAAACTTGGATTATGATGCGTATATAATTATACATGTATATATGAAACTGATTCAAAAAATCATGTCTTACTCAGCATTATTTAGTCAGGAAGAACACACTAGGTGGTAAATAAGATAATGAGCCTCTGAAAAATGCCCAACAGGGGGTATCTCTTATATAATTACACTAGTCTGCAATGAGAGTCTGCAGAAATAGTCTGCAGTTTAGGAAATTAACATTATTTGCCCTATATAATCTTATCTGCTTGCAGACTGCAGTCTGCAAAAAAGTCTGCAGTTTAGGGAAAAAATTGCAGACTGCAATCTGCAATCTGCTAAAATGTCTGCAAAATAGGGAGACCCACTATGAATACATTTACTGCGTTCAAACCACTTTCCGAAAACGATATTTTGAAACTTGTATATGCATCAAAATCTACAACTTGTGAACTTGATGTGATACCAACTAAGAAATTAAAGGAGCATTTTTCACAACTTGTTCCCGTTGTGACAGAAATTGTAAATCGATCACTGCTATCTGGTGTGTTCCCTGATGAATGGAAAAGTGCTGTGATAAAACTTTTGTTGAAGAAGAAAGGTCTCCCACTTGAACTGCAAAACTATCGCCCAGTGTCAAATTTAACATTCCTCTCCAAAATTCTTGAAAAAGCTGCACTAAATCAAATCAACAAGCATATCGAAGCTAACAATCTCCTCCCAGCTTACCAAAGTGCCTATAGAACATATCATGGGGTTGAAACAGCAATGGTCAAAATGTATAATGATCTTTTGGAAACCATAGATGAAAATCAAGTAACAATCGTGGTCATGATCGACTTGAGTGCAGCGTTCGATACCATCGATATCCCGATACTGATTCAAATCCTTCAAGATGACTTTGGTATACATAGCACTCCCTTGAAATGGATAGAATCTTATCTCACGAACAGAACAATGAAAGTTTAAGTCGAACAGTCAGCATCTGACACGGAGCCACTAAGGTTCGGTGTCCCGCAGGGTTCTTGTGTCGGACCTGTGATCTTTACCCTGTATATATCGGCTCTTAACCGAGTGGTGCAGAAATATCCAGCTGATCTCTATGGATACGCGGACGACCACAAGATTGCGTTAAAAATTCAAGCGGGAAATTCTCAAAATGAGACAACTGTTCTTCAACAACTCGACAGTTGTCTAAATGAAATCATAAAATGGATGACAACCTTCAAACTGAAAATGAATCAGTCAAAAACTGAAATTATTATGTATGGAACAAGACAACAGTTAGCGAAATTGGACATCACAAGTGTAAACGTTGGTGGGTGTGACGTAAAATGCGTCGATCATGTCAGAGACCTAGGTGTAACTATGACCAATACACTCAACTTCGACCATCACATTCAGAAAAAGTGTCAGATAGCTCATGTACAGTTACGAAACCTTAGGGCTATACGGAAACATCTCACACAGAAGTCAACTGAATCATTAGTGCATGGATTGGTTCATTCTCACATTGACTTCTGCAACAGTTTATTTACAGAAATTCCAGCCTACCAAATCAATAAACTACAGCGAGTCCAAAATCATGCCGCTAGAGTAGTCAAGAATGCTTCCTATGAAAAACCAAGTACCGAACTTCTGAAAGAATTACACTGGCTTCCAGTTAAGGCTAGAGTCATGTTCAAAGTTTTAGTAATAGTATTCCGTGTCATCAATGATACAGCTCCAGTATATCTGAGGGAAATTTTTGTACCTACTCGACAACGATACAGACTTCGCTCACAAAGTGACACTAACTTTAACATCCCTAGACGGCGAACAAAACTAGCAGACAGATCTATGGCAGTCGTTGGTCCCAAATGGTGGAACGGTCTGCCTAGTTATCTGAAAAACATTCAGTCTGAAGCCAGCTTTAGATCAAAACTGAAAACACATTTATTTGGGCAGTTTTATGAACAATGAGTGTAGTCTTGTTAAAATACAAAATATTCAGAAGTGGTGTAAAATAGTATTTATAGATGTCCAAATCTTTAAATCTAAGTTCTAGAATCCTGTTCATATTTTGTATGTATATATGTTAAATGTGTGTTATGTAATTGTAAAGCGCAATAGAATATTTTATAATTTTTGCGCTATATAAATGCCATGTATTTGTATTTGTATTCAGCTTCTAAAATGTGTCAGGTACTGTACTGTACACTTTACACTTTTAAATTCCTGTATGTTTCAAACAAGGGGTAGCAAAAAATGTTCTTTCTGTTCCACAACGACCAGTATAAATGACGATATGTCCAGTTTTTACGAGTTGAACAATTATTCGTCCTTCCTTGTTCGTAGACATTTTGGGACGAAAGATTCTTAATTTGTTGCTAAGCGATACATTCTCTCCAACTGACCGGATGGCCGAATACCAGAACATTTTATGTAATTTATTTGCAATATGTGTATTCTATACAGGAAATCAGTCATAGACATATAAATACATACAAAATTTATTTCTCTCTCTTTGGAATGGTGTATCATAGATAGAAATCAAACGTCATTTGCCTTCAAAACCGCCGTTTAAAAATCGAATCGAGCCGTGAAGTTGCCAACCTGGATCTCTTTCAGAGATCTACGATCTCTTCAAGAGATCTAACCTGCATATATATTTTATTGATTGAGCTTCAGACACCTGTGGTATATTCTGTGATAAACAACAGTTGACGCGCGGACCGGTAAGAGAACATAATGACGTCAATTATGACGTCAAAATGATGCAAGACGTTCTGTTCATTACGAAGCCCAGCATAATTTTTATCAAACTATTTCAATGACCATGTAAGAATGAAAACAATCAAGGCCTTCTTATGTTTCGTTGCTTAATTTACCACGGTTCATCGTTCAGATGCTGGATATTAAACCAGTCGGGTTAACGCCCTCGTGATTCAATTCCTGCGCATCTGTGCCGTGATAAATTAAACGACAAACCACTCGAGGGCCTTGACTATTTGTGAATTCTAACATCGCTCGATTTATCTGACAGTTAAACAAAGAAGAAGATCAAGCTGTTTATATTCTGCGATAAACAACGGTAGACGCGTGGACCGGTAAGAGTACACTGTGACGTCAATTATGACGTCAGAGTATCGCATGACGTCCGATTAAGTTCTACTTGGATAAATGAAGCCCAGTAATTTTATCACCTATTTTCCCAAAACGTTATCAAATGTAATGTAATCTTCATCTTATTTACTTTTTGCTATTTGTAAAACAACCGGATTATAATCTCGTGTATAGTGTATCACTTTACTAAACTGGAATATTGCAGTTACCCAGAATTTTATGAAGTTTGAAACTTAGATGTATATCCACATTAACATCAAGTTATTATATTTCTTGTCGCGGAAGTGTTTTGCATATTCACCGGTGACATTCATTATTAATGCTCAATAACCATGTCCAGTTTTATATTAATAAAAAGTAGGAAAATTAATGGGTCTGTGGCCTTCTAAATATCAAAGTCAAGTTAATAGCAGCAAATGGTCAAAGGTCAAATAAATGAATTTTTGTCTTAAAAAGTAAAATTTGTGTCATTCTTGACAATTTTTAATGTATTTTTCAAGTATGTGATAGACACTAATTCTGAATGAAAACAAAGAACTTCATGTAGAAAAACTGTATTTTAGAGTGAATGTTTTAAGAGCTGAAATAGCCATTTCATTAGTGAAAGACTATCCTCCTAAAACTTTTGTTTTCCACAAGCTAAACATTTTAAATCGACTGTATCACTTCAGGGTTAAGCTAAGAGCATATCACCAAAACTATAATCCAGTAATTTAAAAGTATATAAATATGTCCTTTTGAACCATGTAAAAATAACAGAATATTTTAAGACGCGGTTTTGGTTATGACTTACTAGTATGAGCAGTTTTGAAATGTTAACTTTTACGTATTTAACAAAGTCCAAGTATTGTTACCTATTCCCTGCTGGTGTCAACTGGTGCTCCTGTGCGTTATGGGATGGTCTGTGGTAAGTTGCGCACTCTGGCCAGAGTAGAGGTGCGTAAAGATTGCTGCTAGTCGGTATTTTGCTGGTTGTGATCCGTTCCTTGGGGAACAGGTGCTCCATAAGACACTGATACTATCATATTAGTGTTTGTCAGACCATTAAAATGTACGTATATATAAATGTCTTTGTTCTTTACAAGCCTCTGTTACTTGTGTTGTATTAATAAGAATGAAGCTTCGTTTACTTTATAATCAACATTCTGTTAATGTTGATAATTATTTCTGTGATTCATGTAAAGAAGTTGTCCATGAGGCCATACCAAATTGATTTGTCGTTCGTCGGAACTAGAGCGGGTGTGGGTATTTCCGAACAGTTAAGCAATAATGTTGAATGTTCGGAAATACCCACTTATATTGCCATTTAAAAACAACTTGTTTATAGAATGATTCCAGCTGATTTAGCGTGTATAATGCCGAACTATATAAGTATACAGATATTGTCAGTATAGTGTATTGAGGATATTACCTATTGGACGTTTATTTCCGAACAGAGCGGGTAGTTCCGAACAACAGAGGGGCTAATTCCGAACAGTTCCAACTTCTTAAGAACAGAACGTTTGTTTGTTTACAATGATAAACACAGACATTCTTTACAGTAGTATACTTGCATTTTTAACAAAGAAACTTTATAAAACGAAACATATAACTGGAATTTACAGAGCATCTGTATCTAAACCTAAATTTGCAGAAGCACAGCACAACATCTGTGACAACTTTCTACATGATTAATGTCCGAAACATTGAATATGGTATTAACACCCTTATACATGATGCAGTTTGCAGTGTTAAAAATGTGTTAGAATCTGTGTTTAAATTAACAGTATTTGCAATCAAACAGAAGTTTGTCTGTATAGCCCAATAATTCATCTGCCACACATTTAGGGTGAAATCTGTATCCACAATTGGTGCATGTAGGGTTTTTCACATGCATAGCAGTAACGTGGACCTTGTCTTGCAGGGTTGTCTTGGCACCCAAAATTTGCTTGCAACTCTTGACAAGCTCATGCTATTGCTACATGAGTCGCCGCCTCCTCTACCAGAGTCGGATCATATTGCACATGTTTAAAACGAGCCAATATGAATGAAAGGAAGTTGAACTCATTTTACAAAGTAGTAGATTTATTTATTTGTTACTGTATCTTTTTATATATATATATTTATTTATCTACTTTTTTTATTTATTTATAATCAAACTCTAGTTATTTGCTTCAAATATATTATAAGTCTTTATATATACTTATTTTGGATAAACTGTTCCTCATACATTGATTGTTTGGAATTAGCCACACATTAATTAACTAGTGTGTCTAATTCCGAACGGCTTCTTTGATCTTTCAACGTTTTCCATAATGAGAAATGCAGTTAACTCCCTTCCCACGTGACACTTGTGATGTAAGAATTCCATCAAAACATTGTCAGCGGTAAAAATCAATACTTTTAGATCCTTACATACTACTTGCATCAAAACACGAAAACCGATAAGAACGACATGCATGCAAGCGGTCGTATAAATTCTTGTCTGTTATTTTGAAAAGGTGCGCGACAAAACTTTGCATTCATTGCAATATGATATGGAATTCGTTGTTATCCTGTATGTGACGCCGTGGATTAGATTGGTGCCTTTCAAGAATACAAAAATGTCATTGGAAAAATGTGTTCGGAATTACCCCCCTGTTCGGGATTACCCACACCCGCTCTACCGCATCAATGATTTCATTCCCGAGAAAAAGAAAAAAAAATCACCCGCCCGCACGTACGTAAAAATCTCCGATTTTTTTTTCTGATTACGCGGTCCGGAATGATAACGGCAAAACAAGTTTTATCGCTGTTTTAATGCGTCAAAGTGATATTGATCGGAATTCATGCGTTCGTAATACATGTTGATGATGACTCAAACTCAAAAAGTCAGGAATTATATTTTCTTTCATTTCATTCAGCCAAATATAAATTACTTAATTTACTAATCTTTTACCATTTATAATAAACAGGAAAATACATAAAACAAACGACTGAATAGGAGTGGTGAAACAGGCATAGTTTTATTTCATTTATTTTTCATTCATACTCAGACCCACCGTGGTTCCAAACAAAAAAGAAAAAAATGATTGCCATTTTATAACATGGCATATTAGAGTGTCTAAGCACTTATAACATCGATAAATTGAAAACACTGATTGCAACTGAACAACACTAGTGTTGCAATATTTAACTGTCTCTGGAACCAACGTCTCACATCCACAAATACAGAACACTTTCTGAATTTTTACATTGTCAATCGGCGGATAACGACAGAAAATCGTTACTATCTGACATATATAACAAAGTTAGACACTGGAAAACTAACTCAAAGTGAAACTGTTTTGTTATAACATACGTTAGAAAACTGATTGGAAGGGAGGGTAATCTTGTTGTCACTATGCCCGTTAGACCTCGAATAGCGTAAATCCCGTGCGGAGCGGCTTTTATACCAAGCCGCAATCAATCGAGGCGTAAAATTTCTATATTTAGGAACGTTTCCTAATAAGGAAACTAGATAAAAAAGTAACATGTAACTGAAACGAAAATAAATAAATTGATGATGTTGTTCATCATTTGTTTTAAATCTGGAGTGTCTGTGCTAATGCCACAATTGGCCTTCGATGTGCCGACAGGTGATGAAGTAGGTACGTTCTACGATTGTTCAATACAGAATACAGTGAAAAGAACAGAGCCCGACTTGTAAGACGTGCACGGGGATTCATTTAAAAATATTTGGATTAAACATAGAAATATTGTTCAGATAAAGTTTTCAAACTATTTTGTTATCAGTTGTTTAGTTCAATATGTTAGATCTATAGCCAAAACAAAGTGCTTTCTTTTTAAAAAAGTTTGTTCACACTTCACAGATCCTGACTGATCCATCACTTTAAATTTAATGGTCTCGGGCCCAAATCATTTTGAACGTAAATTATTTAGTACGGCATTCAGATATTCTATCAAAATGCATATATTCACTTAAAAAAATGTTTAGCTTTTCAAATAAGTAGTGTAGATATAAAGATAATTTCTGTCGTATTGTAACCCCAATTTTCCCTGTTTGTATATTAATTGGCCGTGAATTGATTAAAAGAAAGAAACTGAAAAAACAGACCTTCCCAACTCTAAATTTCTTGGTCAATCAAAGCACAACAAATAACACTTTTAAGAGTGGCCATATTGGGATCATTTTTGTCCGTCTGTTATCATTTTTGACTGAAATGTACCTCTACCACAAAAACTTAAGCTATCCTGATCTGTTAAGAAATTATTCCAATGGGATTCGAGCAATGTTGAAGCATTTGTGTGCCCAACTCCGTTTGGTCTCATTGGTCAAGTGATTTATTACTTTCCCCTCACCTCTACCGTTTGGAGTTTCACTAGGGGCACAAAGTTGCTCATGTGTCGAAGCCATCTAACTTGGTTTCAGAAGATATGTTATTCAACTTGGGTGCCCGTTTTGTCTTAAATATTCTTCACCATCCTCTGCCGATAAATGGGCACGCCTTCAGATTTATGTAGAACAATCCAAATTAAAAATAAGACACTCATTCCTTAGTAATTATAAATACAAAATAAAAACAAACTGATTCAGTGAGTTTTGGCAAGAATTTATTTGCAAAACCATTCATGTAGTCTTTAAAATATATAGAAAAGCTATCTACTGTGTTAGTCACACTGTAAATGTTTGATTTCTGTGTTATTCTTAAAGAAATGTTAACTTCATGTAGAATCATAACTGGTTATGCCTCCTTTTAGGGTCCAAGCTGGAAAAAAAAATATACCCGCTCGCTCCATGTAAAATCTACCCGCCTCTGAAAAAATCAAAATTGAGAAGAAAAAAAATTTCGCTCGCTCGCTCCTATTTTTTTTGAAAATTTTCCGAAGAACTATTAATCAATTTGGTATGGCCTGACTGTAAATAAAATCATTCTATTTCTATTTTATTCTGTTCTATTCTATTCTATTTTGTTCTGTTCTGTTCTGTTCTATCAGATACTACTGCCTTTGCATAAGTGATAATTCATAATCAAATAACGAATAGATCACGTGGCCCAGAAGTAGTGTATATTGCCCTGGGGTTACGTTATTTCATGTTCATGCTCTACACTAGGTTCATGCTGTGTGCCCATGCTCTAGCTTGTTCTTGATTCAAGATGAGGTCAACCTCCTTTGAATAAGCTGCGTCATCATTTGTTGGGATGATGTAATCTCCCTTGGCACCCGTTCCTGAAAGTCTGCGAGTCCTCCTGAAAATGTCGCAGACAATTCTGGATGTTTTGAAAGGTCACAGGGATTACTGGGACTGTATAATCTCCCTTTGCACCAATTCCTGAAACTCTGCCATTCCTCCTGAAAATGTCGCAGACAGGTCTGAGTGTTTTCAAATCATGCAGGGATTACTGGCACGGTTTTATCTTCCTTGGCACCAATTCCTGAAAGATTGCGAGTCCTCCTGAAAGTGTCACAGACAGTTCTGAATGTTTTGAAAGGACACAGGGATTACTAAGACGGTGTTTTCTCCTTTGTCACCGATTCCTGAAAGTCTGCCAGTGCTTCTGAAAGTGTCGCAGACCAAGCGAAATGATTTAGAATGAGAAAAGAACCTTTGGCATCATGAAATCTCCCTGGGAACCGATTCCTGAAAGTCTTCGAGTTCTCCTGAAAGTGTCGCAGACCGTTTTAAATGATACAAAAAGAAACAAGGGCTATTTGGACGATGTTTTCTCCCTCGGCACCGATTCCTGAAAGTCTGTGAGTGTTCCTGAAAGTGTCACAGACCGTTCTAAATGATTTAAAAAGAATCAAGGACTACTTGGGTGGTGTTTTCTCCCTTGGCACCGGCTCTTGAAAGTCTGCGAGTCCTTCTGAACGTGTCACAGACCGTTTAAAGGGACTTAAAATGAAACCAGAATGTTAAAACATGGGCTTTTCCATCGTTACCACCGACCCATCGTACGTGTTATGTCGTTTCAGAGGACTGATGGTTGACCTCCTGCACCAGCATGAGTACAGTCAGGCAAGAGGAGGGTGAGAGGAGGTAGGAAGAGGAGCTACTCAATTTGGCGAAGGAGGCTCTCCTCAGACCTCAGAAACGTTATAATTAGCGTGAGAAAAGCTTAGCATTGAAAAACAACAATGTTTACATTTTATACATAAGTTTATTTTCTTTAGACATAGCATGACATAAACCCATAAGCAATAGTATCATTCTTTATAGTTTAACGTCGATTTTTCCGCCCACTTTAACAACGTCTTCCGATGATTATTTTGGGTTGATTTCCTTTCTTTTCCAGTTCGCTTTCTACCCAACGTTCGACCACCTGCAAGGGCCTCTTAACGTCTTCCTGAAAGGCTCTTCCAGCTCCTTCCTGTTTGATTGATGCTGGTTTCGTTATTTCTGGAGGTTCGTATTTTTTCAGAACCTTTTAAAACAGGTACTTTCTCTTGTTAATCGCGTACTTCCACGCCTCCTCACTACCGTAGTCATCCAACGACTCCAGATCGGTTGCCGTTTTCTTGATGACGCTAAAACTATACTGTGGTGTCGTGCTCTTAAAGAAGATCCTGCTTATAGGTCCATCAAGAAAACGGCAACTGATCTGGTGTCGTTTGATGACTACGGTTGTGAGGAGGCATGGAAATATGCGATTAACAGAGAAAGTACCTGTTTGAAAAAGTTCTGAAAAAATACGAACCTCCAGAAATAACGAAACCAATATCAATCAAACAAGAAGGAGCTGGAAGAGCCTTACAGGAAGACTCTAAGGGGCCCTTGCAGGGGGTCGAACGTTGGGTAGAAAGCGAACTGGAAAAGAAAGGAAATCAACCCAGATCAAATTAATGGAATGATTCAGTTCATATATATTTACATTCGCCCCATTCGTTCTGTTGAAAATTTTGACGTTCATTTTGTATGAACTGCAAAGGCTTGGTGATAACGTGCCACTGTTTTTTGACGACGTCCACGTGCAGTCAAAGAGAACATTCCTTAGATGACGTCATAGGTGTTCTGTTTAGCAGGTTAAATTCAAAATAATTTGCGAATTTATAAAAAGACGTATTATCAAATGGAAAGGAAATATAATAAGATAAGATTTTTTCAGAGTTCATGCGAATGGACGACATAATTTGCTCCGCAAATTAAACATGAATCGCAAGCGCGATTGAACTCCGAAAAATATCATTTCTTAAATCCATTCATAACAAATGTACATAGTTGGTATTTTGCGTTTGTTTATCCCGTTAACAAATCTTAATGTTCATATTTTGCCTCTTGTACTTATCTTTTTTCTTCTTCTTGCTTCAATTGTTTTCTTTAAAAAATCATTTGCCTGCGTAATAAATTCTAGAAAGTCTACAAGTATTGTAGAAACTTGAATAAATTTCGCGCTAACTGAAATATGTTTTAGTAAAATATTTGATATAACTTAGAATGAGCTCTCTTACTTAATTTGCAATCTGTTTCTGTGGTCAAGTGCTTAAGTTTCTGTGTTTATTCACACAAAATGCAGAATGTTATTTGCTAGTCTTTGTTCACACCCTATGTTTTATTCACAGGAGATAACTCCTGAAGCTATTCAAATTTTGTATAATTATAATGTCCCTTTTCTTCTCGAAACATTAGATAATAAGAGCCAAGAAAGATCGGTCTGAACAACAAGTGCAAATATAAAGTAGCCATACTAGGTAAATGCCGAAGTCACGTGCATTATATAAAAGTTAAAAGCTGACACTATTGATAAATTTATGTTTTTTAGCTCTGCTGTTTGAACATGTAACCAATCCATGTCTTACAAGATGGCTAGCGGAAAAACAGTTAACGAAGGTAAGTGTCACTATATGACCCAATTCTACAAACATGTACTATTTCGCGTCGCGTATTTATTTGCAGATATAAATATAAACGGAATTGTTACTGACAACAGTTTAACTTATAACATAATACTATCTTTTTCAGTTTATCTAAAAGTTGCTTATTTTGTTACGGAGAATTGTGTATGGGAAATCATATACATATATATAGTTTTCCTTTGATGAAAGCATTGAACATTCTATCAAAGAATATAGAACGTATGTTAAGAACGACTGCATAGAAGCCTCAAATTCCACTGAGGCATTGCGTAACTCCACCATCCCAGCCTGTCTATTTAGATAGTAAAGACTAATTAAACAACAAATATATCAAACTTAAAAGAACAAATTTTCTTTTGTTAAAAGGTTGTTTAGTAAACTATTTATTTCTTGTTCTAAAATCAAAGACTGATAGCATATTTCATACCACTGTAATTATACTATTCATGATTATAAAAAAGCTGCTTTTTGTTCAATAAGTCTGTATAACATGCAACATATTTGATAGCAAATGGTGAGGAAATTGTTATTCTTAGTCACTGGCACCAGAACAGAAAGAAAATGCCTCTGTACATGTTATACCCTACCCCTAGGTATTCTATAAGAACCATGGTCATGAACGGGAAAGTGCACTAACCCATTCCAATCGTACATTTCTCAACTAAAACGCGAAGTTCGGTGAATGAGTACCCAGCATATTGAACAAGTGGTAATTTATCTTACATCGTGTACCAGTCACTTTGTCTCAATATTTCATATTGCAAAGATACTCCATATATTTTATGCTTTCGTACACGTTACAGAAAAAACAAACAAAAAAAACCCCGTCGTTTATATGACTGAAAAATTGTTGAGAAAGACGTTAAACCTGAACACACACACACACACAGAGAAAATAACTTGCGTGAACTTCCCTAATGAACATCCGGTCCAGAGGTCAAAGCAGTGTGCACATGTTAGGCGAAATGTAAACTAACTAAAACAGAATGCAAACTATTCACAGTTTTACAATAAAACACGAAATGATGAATGAAATTAATGTTATATATGATTTTGAATTTGAAGTTATACATTTGCATACATCTGTACTGTTTACTTAATTCATATTGCACATTTATGCTGAATATACAAATATTGGCGTACACGTGTAGTTAGACAACGACTGACATACATTTTCACACCAGCCAATCAGAATGATTTGGTAATCTAGACCGGAACTTCACTAGGGAAGTTCAACGAAGTTTCTTTTGTGAAACGTTGAAAAAATCTAAACTACGCATTGTTTCGTTCAAGTAAGAAATATTGAAAAAATGTGACAGGTACATAATGAAAGATAAATTACCTCTTGTTCAATATCAAGAGTACACATTTACAGAACTGCGCGTTTTAGGTATGAAATACGAAATTGAAATGGGTAAGTACATTTTCCCGTTCATGACCATGGTTCTTATAGAATACCTAGGGGTAGGATATAACATGTACAGAGGCATTTTCTTTCTGTTCTGGTGCCAGTGTTCTTGGTATTGAAATATTTTATTGCTTTTTTTGTTCTTAGGAGATTATTTTAAAGATGTATTGAATAGATGTCGTCCGAGATTTATAACCGACCTTGACCCAACGGCGTTGCTAGATGAACTTCTTGCATCAGGTTTTATTGAATACGAGACTTACAGAGATATAACCGTAAGTTTCCTTATCTTTTTTTATCTTTTTGGACAAAACTGACAATCCATATTTAAACAGTGTCTTTTTAAGTTAAGTCAATTAAAGCTTTATTAAACTGTAACAAATAAAAATAACCATATTGCTGTATCAGGCTTTTTATACGGTACCCATTTCTAAACTCCGTTAGGTTGAAATGGGACGTTAAATGTCAACAAATTATAACTCTAGATGAAGCTGATTTCATGCCGAGATTTTACATTGTTTGGGTTGTTTCTAAGAAACAGTATCAAATGTAATCAAAATTCTCATAACCATTACCTGAGAAAGATTGAAATTTAGAAATCACTATTTTATTTCTTGAGGAAGAGTTATATGGAAGAAACGAACATTTACATTTATGTTTTCATGAACACATTCAGTCAAACCAAGTCTGGTATTATTTTGCTCGGCTGCGTTATATGCTTCGATTGCTCTTCTTATAGAATTTAATTGCCTCGGTATAGCCTAGTGGCGCCCGCTTCGAGTGCGGGACGGCATGGGTTCGATCTGCGGCAGCGTCATACTAAAGACATAAAAATGGTACTAGTAGCTTCCTCGCTTGGCGCTCAGCATTTAGAGGATAGTGCTAGGACTGGTCAGACTGGTGTCAGTATAATGTGATTGTGTGGGGTATCATGTCACGTGTCTGCGGCGTGATATTCCAGTGAGGCAGCACTATAAAGTTGGGTATTGTGCTCACTGCTACAAGTAGACACCGTCGACGTTAAACCTGAACACTTATAGAATTTATTGTATGTCCAGGAGCGTCAACTAACCTCGAAAAAGAACAGAAAAATTTTAGACCTTATGCTTTCTAAAGACATTAAAGGATACAAACGTTTCAAGCAATGCCTTAGGAAATCAAATCAAGAACATCTTGTGGAACACCTAGAAAGATTTGAGAAAGTGGTGAAACAAGAGAGGTCAGAACAATCAAATGTAAGACGAATACAACAAAAAGGTATATGCAGATTACTCATACATTTTCCAAATCTTTATTTCCACTCTAGCAGAAAATATATAAAGTTTCCAAGGCTTGTTTTAACAAGACAGTAAACATGTTCCACGGCAAAACGGCTGTATGCAGATACAGAAATGTATGAGAGAAAATGAACTAATATATCGACATAATATTTGTCAATTATTATACACATTTTATAATAGAATAGCGTTCATGCATGATATTTTTCTGCAAAAACATCTTCGGGATACAACGGTGTCCGAACCGGAACCAACAAAAACACGGTATTATTCAGATGTTACAATACGGAATTAACACATGTTATCCCTACATAACAAGTTCTGGATAAATCTGACAACAAAGTAAATACAAATACGTGAGGAAAAAAGCCCGGGTTTCTTTGCGGATATCTCCAAAAGAGATATTTTGTGAATAGTGTCGTATCCATGGTAGTTTTATAGTGACGTTATAAACAGTTTAACGTTTTTGCTGAAAAAAATCTAGGGTGTCAAAATAGTCTTCAAAACGGTAACCGGCAAGGCATGCCTGTTGTTGCAGCAAGAAATAAAAACCTTACTGTCGTGAGGGTTTTGATAAAAGAGCATGTTCGATATACTATTTCCCAAATGGCTCATTCTATAGGCAATTCAAAAAGGACCGTTCATCATAATTATTATTCTTACTGACGGCCTGAAATTAGTTCTTTGTTGACACTAGACCAAAAGTCCAAACGTTTGAATTATTATTATTATCATTATTATTATTTACCAGATTTTTATAGCGCTCTTTTCATCTATAAAATAAACGTTCAAAAGCGCTATACAAACTACATATCACAGAATGATATGGGCATACAATACAACACAAAACATATATCAACAATAAAAGGTATTTAATCTGAATCAGGTTTTACTCTACATTTTAATTGTCTTAAATATTTTAAAGAACAATTAACAATAGGACATAATTTCCATTGCAAAGCTTGTTTTCCAGTACAAAGTGAGTTTCAATAGATCTGGAAAAAAAAGTGTGTTTTCAATGATCGTTTGAAAGCATCCAAGCTATTATAGGTTATAACACACTAAATAGTTTTTGTTCTTTATTCGATATAAAATTGACCTATTTCCAATGGCCGCAGCACACACCAGGACCCATTTTAAATGTCTGTAACCTACATTTTCTTGAAGAATATTGATAGTGCTAAAGAAAAATCAAAAGAAAAGTAGGGGTCATGTTTGATGCAAGAAAAATAATTTCAGTCAAACACACAAACTGCAAAATCAGCTAAAAAATGAGACCCCAAATTATACTAGTGGTGTATGATCTAAGTTTCCATGAAAAATTTTGTCATGTTGTTATTTCATTATGAAAATGCTACCTACATGTCAGACATAGATCTGTCATGTGATTTTAGCAAAAAAATTGCAAAGAAAATAAGGAAAATAGCTCTACAGAGCAAAAAAACTGAGGACTATTTGTGTCCGCCATTATGCGACTACCATTTTTTTTCGCGCCATTTTTCTATTTAGTGTCTGTATGCCTAGCGTCTCTAATGGTAGCCGGAAGAGCATTTCATAACTGCGGTGCAGCTGATGAAGAACTACGATCACCGTACCTCACAGTTATGATTTTTGGAACAACTAGTTGTTTTGAGTTGTTCTTGGATCTCAAATTTCTTGCTGGCTGATAGAGTTCCAGCAAGTCTTTAACATAGATCGGTGATTGGTCATGCAATGCTTTGTATGTGTGAACTAGAATTTTAAAGTCCACTCTTAACTCTATGAGTTCTGCACTCCCGCAACTTAAAGTTATTAGAATTGTCATGTTTTCATTTATGTCTTGTTGGGTGACATGTGTTTTTTCCACTTTTTAGCTCACATGTCACAAAGTGACAAGGTGAGCTTTTGTGATCGCATGGCGTCCGTCGTCCGTCCGTGCGTCCGTCCGTGCGTAAACTTTTGCTTGTGGCCACTCTAGAGGTCACATTTTTCATGGGATCTTTATGAAAGTTGGTCAGAATGTTCATCTTGATGATATCTAGGTCATTTTTGAAACTGGGTCACGTGCCTTTGAAAACTAGGTCAGTAGGTCTAAAAATTAAAAAAAAACCACCTTGTGACTTTTCTAGAGGCCATACTTTTTAAAGGATCTTCATGAAAATTGGCCAGAATGTTTATCTTTATGATATCTAAGTCAGGTTTGAAACTGGGTTACGTACCATCAAAAACTAGGTCAGTTGGTCAGATAATAGAAAAACCTTGTGACCTCTCTAGAGGCCATACTGTTCAATGGATCTTCATGAAAATTCGTTTGAATGTTCATCTTGATGATATCTAGGTTAAGTTTGAAATTGGGTCACATACCATTTAAAACTAGGTAGGTAGGTCAAATAATAAAAAACCTTGTGACCTCTCTAGAGGCCATATTTGTCATGGGATATGTATGAAAGTTAGTCTGAATATTTATCTTGATGATAATCTAAGCCAAGTTCGAAACTGGGTCAACTGTGGTCAAAAACTAGGTCAGTAGGTCTCAAAATAGAAAAACCTTGTGACCTCTCTAGAGGCCATATTTTTCAGTGGATCTTCATGAAAATTGGTCTGAATGGTCACCTTGGTAATATCTAGATTAACTTCGAAACTGGGTCAAGTGCCGTCAAAATTAAAACTAGGTCATTAGGTCAAATAATAGGAAAACCTTGTGACCTCTCTAGAAGCCATATTTTTCAGTGGATCTTCATGAAAATGCGGTCATGTGGGGACAGGTGAGCGATTCAGGACCAACATGGTCCTCTTGTTAGTTCCGCAACAGCGAGAAATGATATTTGATATTCACCACAGTGATTTTATCTGGTTACTTCACATTGCCATTGCAACAATGCGTTGGGAAAAAGCAATAAAAAAAGAAAGTTTACGATTATTATGTAGTGTAACTTTATTGATATTTTGTCCTGTATTCACTCGCATATATTGTCCGTTTCATTATCTGTTATGTCAAGTATCAAAATTCCCCGCCCTGTGATACCTCTTGCCTATGGTAAAATAACGTCTTCGTATTATTTTAAAGTAAACCTTAATACAGGATAGTTTATTTCTTCTTTTCTTTATTTTTCAGATAAATTACCGATACCTACAACCGAAAGCGACAGGTAAAATATTTCAAACAGCAATTACTACCTTTGTCCTGTCTGAGATTGTATGTTGATCAAGCTACATTTTCAAAAATCATACTATGTGGACCTATGACGAAGTTTGTAAAACACTTTCCTTTTATTGAACAATATTAGCATCAGATTTGGGAATGCAGTTTTCAGACAAGTAACTGGTATTCCCATGGGAGAAACTGTGCACCCCTCGTCAAAGATTTGTTTTTAGCTCACCTGTCACAAAGTGACAAGGTGAGCTTTTGTGATCGCGCAGCGTCCGTCCGTCCGTGCGTAAAGTTTGCTTGTGACCACTCTAGATGTCACATTTTTCATGGGGTCTTTATAAAAAATGGTCAGAATATTCACCTTGATGATATCTAGGTCAAGTTTGAAACCGGATCATGTGCAGTCCAAAACTGTCAGTAGGTCTAAATATAGAAAAACCTTGTGACCTCTCTAGAGGCAATATTTTTCTATGGATCTTCTTGAAAGGTAGTCAGAATGTTTAACTTGATGATATTTAGGTCAAGTTTGAAACTGGGTTACGTTCCATCAAAAACTAGGTCAGTAGGTCTCTGAATTGAAAAACCTTGTACCTCTCTAGAGGCCATACTTTTCAATGGATCTTCATGAAACTTAGTCAGAATATTAAACTTGGTGATATATAGGTCAAGTTTGAAACTGGGTCAGGTGTTTTCAAAATCTAGGTTAGTAGGTTAAATAATAAAAAAACCTTGTGACCTAAATAGAGGCCATATTTTTCATGGGATTTGTATGAAAGTTGGTCTGAATGTTTATTTTGATGATATCTAGGTCAGAGTCTAAATTGGGTCACGTGCGGTCCAAAACTAGGTCAGTAGGTCTAAAAATAGAAAAACCTTGTGACCTCTCTAGAGGCCATACTTTTCAATGGATCTTCATGAAAGTTAGCCAGAATGTTCATCTTGATGATATCTAGGTCAAGTTCGAAACTGGGTTATGTGCCATAAAAAACTAGGTCAGTGGGTCAAATAATCAAAAACCTTGTGACTTCTCTAGAGGCCATATTGTTCATGGGATCTGTATGACAGTTTGTCTGAATGTATATCTTGATGATATCTAGGCCAGTGTCAAAACTGGGTCCACTACGGTCAAAAACTAGGTCAGTAGATCTAAATAGAGAAAAAAATTGACCTCTCTAGAGGCTATATTTTCCAATGGATCTTCATGAAAATTGGTCTGAATGTTCACCTTGGTAATATCTAGGTCAGATTCCAAAAACTAGGTCATTAGATCAAATAATAAAGAAACATTGCGACCTCTCTAGAGGTCATACTTTTCAATGGATCTTCATGAAAATTGGACAGAATTTTTATCTTGATGATATCTAGGTCACATGAGCTCAAAAACTAGGTCATTGTGTCGAAAAATAGAAAAGACGACGTCATACTCAGTTCAAAACTGGGACAGGTGAGCGATTCAGGACCATTGAGCGATTCAGGACCATCATGGTCCTCTTGTTTTTAGCTCCTCTGAGCACGAAGTGCTCAAAGTGAGCTTTTGTGATCGCCCTGTGTCCGTCGTCCGTCAGTCGTCCGTCCGTCATCGTCATCAACAATTTGACTGTTAACACTCTAGAGGTGTTAGTTTTGGCCCAATCTTAATGATTCTTGGTCAGAATTTTACTCTTAATTAAATCTTGGATGAGTTTGATATTGGGTCATCTGGGGTTAAAAACTAGGTTACCAGGTCAAATCAAAGGAAAAGCTTATTAACACTCTAGAGGTCACAATTTTGGTCCAATCATAATAAAAAAACTTGGTCAAAATGTTACTTTAAATAAAATCTTTGATGAGTCTGATATTGGGTTATCTTAGGTCAAAAACTAGGTCACAAGGTCAAATCATAGGAAAAGCTTGTTAACATTCTAGAGGTCACAATTTTGGCTCAATCTAAATGAAACTTGGTCAGAATGTTACCCTCAATAAAATCTTAGATGAGTTTGATATTGGGTCATATGGGATAAAAAAAAACTAGGTCACCAGGTCAAATCAAAGGAAAAGATTGTTAACACTGTAGAGACCCCATTTATGACTGTATCTTCATGAAACCTGGCCAGAATGTTAATCCTGATGATCTCAAGGTTCAATGTGAATCTTGGTTATGTAGGGTCAAAAACTAGGTCACCAGGTCAAATCAAAAGAAAAGCTAGTTTAACACTGTAGAGGCCACGTTTATGACCATATTCTAATGAAATTGGCCAGAATGTTAACCTTGACGTTTTATAGGTCATGTTCAAATCTGAGTCAGATAGGGTTAAAAACTAGGTCACTAGGTAAAATCAAAGGAAAAATTTGTTAACACTGTAGAGGCCACATTTGTGACTGTATCTTCATGAAACTTAGTCAGAATGTTAATCTTGATGTTCTTTAGGTCAAGTTTAAATCTGGGTTATATGGGTAAAAATACACCACGCTATCTGATTGATATTCCTAATATGGATAATCCTTTTTAGCTCACATGAGCAATGCTCGATGTCCGGCGTCCGGCGTCTTTCGTCAGTCGTCTGTCAACATTTAGCTTGTGTATGCGATAGAGGCTGTATTTTTCAACTGATCTTCCTGAAAATTGGTCAGAATGATTACCTTGATGAAATCTAGGCCGAGTTTGAAAATGGGTAATCTTGGTTCAAAAAGTAAGTCACTAGATCAAATCAAAGAAAACATTGTGTATGCGATAGAGGCTTTATTTTTTTTCAATTAATCTTCATGAATTTTTGTCAGAATGATTACCTTGATGAGGTCTAGATCGAGTTTGAAAATGGGTCATCTGGGGTCAAAAAGTAGGTCACTAGGTTAAATCAAAGAAAAACTTTGTGTATGCAATAGAGGCTATATTTTTCAATTGATCTTCCAGAATAGTCAGAATAATTGCCTTGATGAAATTTAAGTAAAGTCTAAATATGGGTCATCTTGGGTCAAAAAGTAGGTCACAAAGTCAAATCAAAGAAAAACCTTGTGTCTGCGATAGAGGCTGTATTTTTCAATTGGTCTTCATGGAATTTGGTCAAAATAATTGCCTTGATAAAATCTACCTTATGTTTGATTGTGGGTCATTTTGGATCAAAAAGTAGGTCACTAGGTCAGATCAAAGAAAACCTTTCTGTATGCAATAGAGGCTGTATTTTTCAATTGATCTTCTTGAAATTTGGTCAGAATAATTGCCCTGATAAAATCTAGGCTAGTTTTGAATATGGGCCATCTCGGGTTAAAAACTAGGTCACTAGGTTAAATGAAAGAAAAACCATGTGTGTGCAATAGGGGCTGCTTTTTACACTGGATTTACATAAAATCTGGTCAAAGTAGTTGCCTTGATGAAATCTAGGTCAAAATCGAATATGGGTAGTCTGGAGTCAAACACTAGGTCAAATCAAAGAAAAACATTGTGTATGCGATATAGGCTGTATTTTTAAATTAATCTTCATGAAATTTGGTCAGAATGATAGCCTTGATAAAAGCTAGGTCAAGTTTGAATATGGGTCATCTGGGGTCAAAACTAGGTCACTAGGTCAAATCAAGGAAAAAAAAACAACTTTTGTATGCAATAGGGGCTCCATTTTAAACTGGATTTTCATAAAATCTGGTCAGAATGGTTGCCTTGATGAAGTCTAGGTCAAGTTCGAATATGGGTAGTCTGGGGTCAAAAAGTAGGTCACTAGGTCAAATCAAAGAAAACCTTTCTGTATGCAATAGAAGCTGTATTTTTCAATTGATCTTCTTGAAATTTGGTCAGAATAATTGCCTTGATAAAATCTAGGTTAGTTTTGAATATGGGCCATCTCGGGTTAAAAACTAGGTCACTAGGTTAAATGAAAGAAAAACCATGTGTATGCAATAGGGGCTGCTTTTTATGCCCCCATTCGAAGAAGGAGGGGTATATTGTTTTGCAGATGTCGGTCGGTCCGTCGGAATGTAGACCAATCCGTTTCCGGATGATAACTCAAGTACGCTTGGGCCTAGGATCATGAAAGTTGATAGGGAGGTTGGTGATCACCAGCAGATGACCCCTATTGATGTTGAGGTCTGTAGGTCAAAGGTCAAGGTCACAGTGACCCTGAATAGTAAAACTGTTTCCGGATGATAACTCAAGAACACTTGGGCCTAGGGTCATGAAAGTTGATAGGGAGGTTGGTAATGACTAGCAGATGACCCTTATTGATTTTGAGATCAGTAGGTTAAAGGTCAAGGTCACAGTGACCCTGAACAGTAAAACGGTTTCCGGATGATAACTCAAGAACGCTTAGGCCTAGGGTCACGAAAGTTGATAGGGAGATTGGTCATGACCAGCAGATGACCCCTATTGATTTTGAGGTCAGTATGTCAAAGATCAAGGTCACAGTGACCAGGAACAGTAAAATGGTTTCCAGGCAATAACTCAAGAACGCTTGGGCCTTGTGTCAGGAAAATTGATAGTTAGGTTGGCCATGACCAGCAGATGACCCCTATTGCTTTTGAGGTCATTAGGTCAAAGGTCAATGTCACATTGGCCAGAAACAGTTAAACGGTTTCTGATCTTCTTGTCCAAAACCGTAGGGCCTAGAACTTTGATATTTGGTATGTAGCAAAATCTAGTGGGCCTCTACCAAGATTGTTCAGATTATTTCTCTAGGGTCAAATATGGCCCCACCCCGGGGGTCACATGGTTTATATAGACTTATATAGGAAAAAACTTTAAAAAAAACCTCTAGTCCGAAACCACAGGGCCTAGGGCTTTGATATTTTTTATATGACATCAACTAGTGGTCCTCTACTAAGATTGTTCAAGTTTTTCCCCTAGGGTCAAATATGGCTCCGCCCTGGGGGTCACATGATTTACATAGACTTATATAGGGAAAAGCTTTGAACATCTTCTTGTCCAAACCACAAAGACTATGGCTTTGATATTTTGTAATGTAGCATCATTTAGTGGTTCTCTACCAAGTTCAAATCATCCCTCTAGGGCCAAATATGACCCCGCCCCAGGGGTCACGTGGTTCATATAGACTTATATAGGGAAAAACTTAGAATCTTCATGTCCATAACTTACATCATTCAAATTTGGACCTCATGTATAGTTTTGAGTGGCAAGATTAACCTTGACATGAGTTGACCTTGATCTTGACCTAGTGACCTACTTTCACATTTCTGTAGCTACAGCCTTCAAATTTGGACCACATGCATAGGTTTGTGTACCGAAAAAAACTTTGACGTTCTTTTTGACCTAGTGACCTATTTTCACAGTTTTGAAGGTACAGGCTTCAAATTTGGACCACATGTATGGTTTTTTGTTCCAAAATAAAATTTGACCTTGATTTTGACCTAGTGACCTACTTTCACATTTCTCAAGCTACAGCCTTTAAATTTGAACCACAAGCATAGTTTTGTGTACTGAAATGAACTTTGATATTGAAATTGACCTAGTGACCTACTTTCACAGTTCTGAAGGTACAGGCTTCAAATTTGGACCACAAGCATAGTTTTGTGTTCCGAAATAAAATTTGACCTTGATTTTGACCTAGTGACCTACTTTCACATTTCTCAAGCTACAGCCTTCAAATTTGAACCACGTGCATAGTTTTGTGTACCGAAATGAACTTTGATCTTGAGATTGACCTAGTGAACTACTTTCACATTTCTGAAGCTAGAGGCTTCAAATTTGGACCACATGCATATTTTTGTGTTCTGAATTGAAATTTGACATTGATTTTTATCTTTCACCTACTTTCACATTTCTCAGGCTACAGCCTCCAAATTTGAAGCACGTGCATAGTTCTGTCTACTGAAATGAACTTTGACATTGAAATTGATCTAGTGACCTGCTTTCACATTTCTCAAGCCACAGCTTTCAAATTTGGACCACATACACATTGTCTTTTACCGAAATGAAATTTGACCTTGATTTTGACCTTGAGCTAGTCTTGAAATTTGGAACATTCAAAAATGGCTCAGTGGATGGCACCAAGATCACTCTGTAATCTCTTGTTACACTGGATTTACATAAAATCTGGTCAGAGTAGTTGCCTTGATGAAATCTAGGTCAAGTTCGAATATGGGTAGTCTGGAGTCAAACAGTAGGCCACTAGGTCAAATCAAAGAAAAACATTGTGTATGCGATATAGGCTGTATTTTTAAATTGATCTTCATGAAATTTGGTCAGAATGATAGCCTTGATAAAAGCTAGGTCAGGTTTGAATATGGGTCATCTGGGGTCAAAACTAGGTCACTAGGTCAAATCAAGGGAAAAAAACTTTTGTATGCAATAGGGGCTCCATTTTAAACGGGATTTTCATAAAATCTGGTCAGAATGGTTGCCTTGATGAAATCTAGGTCAAGTTCGAATATGGGTAGTCTGGGGTCAAAAAGTAGGTCACTAGGTCAAATCAAAGAAAAACCTTGTGTATGCGATAGAGGCAGTATTTTTAATTGATCCTAATGAAAATTTTAATTTGTTCAGAATGATAGCCTTGATGGAATCTAGGTCAGGTTTGAATATGGGTCAACTGGGGCCAAAAACTAGGTCACTAGGTCAAATCAAAGAAAATACTTATTTATACTTAAATCTTTTCCAATTTTAATGATAATTGGTCAGAATATTTTTTCCATGAACTCACTAGGTCAAACATGTTTACACTGTTATGGTGTGTTATGGTGTGTTTCTCAGGTGAGCGACCAAGGGCCTTCTTGGCCCTCTTGTTAAGATTATATGTCATGGTAATTTTCAAATTGTATTTGGTAAAATTATAAAACGTTTTGTTAAAGAGACTACAAAACACGTTAGTGCCGTCAAATATATTGAGAATATAATAACGTCAAATTATTCAGTCTGTTGTTTACATAACAAAATGACCTGTCCCACAATGCCCATTTACCTGTAAGTAAGGAGTTTCTGGTAATAGTTTGAGTGTAAATACTCGAGGATCGACAGTGAATTTTGGTCTACATTGACTTATGTATTAAACGATAAAACTAGTAGCTGATATTCTGAAAACTACTTTTACACACGGCGGTTTAATTTTTGTATAAATATACAAAAGCATATTTTCATTTTGTTTTATATGCCATGACTTCTGTTGCCATTGCGTGCGTGTATAAGCAATTCACCTGGCGGGAATTACTTTAATTTACACTTATCTTGTTGGTTGGAAGAGTGAGATTAGGTGTTAAAGCTAGCATCAAGGCGGTGCCCCACTTTGCACCCTTTATTTGTTCGTTTTGTCCTGTCTTTGTGTTGTATATATGTGCGTGCGTGCGTGCGTGCGTTTTCTACACGTTTGCGTGCTGTGAGATGTGATTTAGGGAGACTGGTTATTTTGGAAAGTGGAATTACGTGTTTGATATTTGTCTTTGTTTTAGCTCACCTGAGCACAAAGTGCTCATGTTGAGTTATTGTGATCACGATGTGTCCGTCGTGCTTGCGTCCTTCCATCTGTCATCAACAATTGTATTTAAACAACATCTTCTCCAAAACCATTGAATGGATTTTGATGAAACTTCAATGGTTTTGGAGAAGATGTTGTTTAAATACAATTGTTGATGACAGAGTTTGTAGTCATGTCAAGCATTTCAATGAACGTAATCAATATATTACTAGTAAACTTCTTCAGCAAGGCTACCGTTATTACAAATTGCGCAAATATTTTGCTAAATTTTACTATCGTAATTCTGATTTAGTTTTAAAATTCAATAGTAATTTAAAGACACTTCTGCGAGAAGGTATTTCTAAACCGTTTTTTATGGGGATGTCGTTTACATACTTCGTAAGATATTGGGTCATGGTAATTTTCCAAATGTATTTGGTAAAATTATAAAACGTTTTATTAAAAGAGGTTACGACCCAACTGTTTTGAGACATACCGCATGTTTAGTATTCAACCCGTTTACAGTTGGACACTACGCTTCCCTCTTTGATTGTGTCTGACGGAAGAGGGAGAGGACTCTATGATAAGTAGTTTTTGGGTCGGTGACCCTCTTGTTTTGATTGTAATAATAACCTTTTTCTTCAGTCATAAAGTATGGATTTTAATTGACTTTTTGTTCCAAGTTTATAGCTATGATGTGTGATTGATTATATTTTAAATGATATATTTTCTGATAATAACTTTTATTTCCCTGTAGTAAAGATGTCCAAGGAGTGCAGCAGACGGATTTAACACATGATAAATCAGGAAGTTCAAAGCAAAATGATAATACTGGCATAAACACATTAGAGAGACAATTAAATACGGTATCATTGTCAGGCAATGGAAATAATAGTCAACAGCCGATGTTTTCTCGGTCAGTACATGACTTAGCCAAAAATTATCCATCATCACAGAAGCCGAAAGAGTTACATAGAGAAACAAGCGGTTTTAATCAAATAGACGCTGTCGGAAGGGAAGGCGATTTACCTAACCCAGCATTACAAAACAGACATCCAGTTCAAGCTTCAGAGAGTCCGGATAAAAGCCAGGATAACGAAAATAATCAGAGTGACAGTCAAACAGTAACAGAAGTCACAAAACAAGGCCTAAATAGAAACGTGACGCTTGTGCGGCCTTCACTATATCAGGACAACACTGATGCTATTAAACAGTTAGAGCAAATATTTTCACCACCTAAAGACAAACCTCGACGCAAATGTACACACGAGGGGCGGCTCTTGACGCTTGAACCGAATCATATGAAAACAATATTTCAGCTTTGCCGGAGTGGTATTTCAGGCGGGTTTGGCGAAGTTCGTATTTGTAAGTGCAAAACAAAATTATGTTTATTCATTTTAGGATATCTGAATACACAGTTCTTTTCACACGGTTTTTAATTATGGAATGATAAAAAAGCTCACTGGCTTTTTCAGATAAGTCACATCTCTAAACAGGAAGCCAACCAGCTGCCTTATGGAAGGTCTGTGGTTCTACCCAGATGTCCATCTGTGCATGCAATAATGCCTCGATGGGCAGTTGGGGTCTTACTCTACCAACAAATGTCGCCATTTGACCCATAATTGTGTGGGTGTGACACCAAAAAACAAACCAGTTCAGACCGCTTCCGCATTACTATTTGAATATTGTTTTTCACATAAAGGATATTTATTAGAGGGCAACTAACTACACATTCGTGTTTCATACTATTTTAAAAATAGTAATTGAGTCTTCTTTAATCCGATGAACAGAATATTAAAGTCTCTTACTGAAGCTTTTATCCTTTTAATAATAATAATGGTGAATGAGAGAATGAGAATATAACATGTTTTAAACACTGACAAATGAGGGAAACAATTTACAAAAAAAAATCCCTGTCAAAAGGAACTACGAGTAGATTTAATAAAAAAAACATACATTTTGTATCAAACTGTATTAACACCAATGATACACATTATGTTTAGCGGATTCTAAGGTGCCTGGTCTGAATATTAAAGTTGCAGTGAAGAAAATTGAAGCTAGATCGGATAAGATACACAAATTGAGATCTATGACAAACGTAAGTATTCAAATAAAAATAAACAAATAATAGTTAGTTACTATGAAGATATTGTGTTTCAATCTTTGGTTTATTTTTAATTTTATTTACATATATTAATAACTATTGGACAGTTTTTATTTTCTCTCTATTTCAGCATTTGTATTACAAAAACACAAGTTAACTGAAACATTCTTTTAAATCTGCTAGATCTACTCGTTTCATTTTGAAAACGTTTGTTTTGTATTGTTGCTTTTAATGTTCTCTTCAAGGAAAAACTGGCTTCCCGTACGATGCATTTTGCAATAGTCCCAATATTAGCAAACTGCACAGAAATAAATAAAGGGTACGTATATTTTATCATTGATGCTTGCCCCACCATATCCCTTTGTTCGGTTTTCCTGCGTGTGCGTGTGTGTTTGCGTGCGTGCGTGCGTGTGCGTGTGTGTGTGTTTGCTAGTTCGGTTTGTGGAGGCTGCGTTTTTGAACGTGGTTTCCCAATTGGGTATTCATCTTCAATTTTATGTGTTTAATTATAAGCCTCGGCTGTACATTGTTTATATCTCCCTGATCATTTTGGAGAATCTATTTACAAATCATTGACAATACGAGAATACAACGAATAACGAAATTTTACATTCTTATTAAGCAATATTAAAAATACCGGGCATGAATGTATATTCTAGCATAATACTGCTTTTATATTGTCACTTGTCGGGGATGTTTAAATAGGAGAGTTAACGTGTGTTAACAGAGAGGTTTATTTGCGCGTTCCGCGGCAACGCGTAAACGTATTATGTCCCAAAAGGGATAATTCAAAAGGAAGTGACATCAACGTGATAAAACAAAGCAAACATTCCCGCACATTTAATGGAGATAATTTATTCATTCATTGGGTTTCACACGGTTCATGATAGAATTGCGTTAGCGCATGTTTATTCGTGTTATAATATCTGCAGAATCAGTCGGAATACCCTCGCTCTACCAAGCTCGGGCACCACCAATCCCTGAGGATTCTGCAGATGTTATAACACGAAAAAACATGTTTTATCCCTACATAATTCCTTTGCAACGTCATTTCTGTTTCAGCACAAATACATGCTATTTCCTGTCACCATATTTGGAAAAAGGCGACCTCTTCGAGCTCATCAAAAGCGATACAGCCGCTATGAAGGACAACAGACCAGTAGAGTTAAATAAACAGAGAAGAACGAAGATTATGTATCACGTCAGTTCTGCAATAGAATTCCTACATAGGAAAATAGCCAATTTTAGGTGAGTTATTCTTTATATAAATGAATAACTATTAGCTCATTATCTTCAACTCACATTCCATAATAATTACATCCCTAGAATATTGCTTTAATGATTAATGTGCAAATTATAATCAGTTGCAAGATTTTGTTCATTATTTTAAAAATTGATATTTTCATGTATTTATTGTATTGCTGTTGTTTTGGTGTTTTTGTTGAGTTAGACGTCACATCGTGTTTGTAAAGGTCTTATAGCGGTTTATAGAATTAATGGAGAAGGAAGATCTAAGGTGTGCAATAAATGAAACTTTGGAAGCCTGGAATGCAACCAAGAAAAATAATAGCAGACTCGGTTCGATTGTGTCTGTTCATGAGAGGTAATGGAAAGCACAACACCTTTCACGCCCTTAGCACCGGCTTAAATAAAGAATTCTATTACATAGATATAGAATGGACTATTATCCCAAAGGACAAGAAAAACAACTCATTATATTCTCTTCTGTGTTTGGTTAATTTAGATATACCTGCATGTGGACTGTCAGTCTGATAGCTTTATAGCAACATATCGTCACGTATAATTCTGATCTAATTTGAAACGATGTATTTGCGAAATAGTTTATTCGAATTTGCTTTAAATTATTTAATATATAGAATTCCAATTTATGTTCGCAAATTTGATACAAATAGCTCTAATTAGCTTTAAATCAATGTTTGCGAATATCGGTTTGGAAGATCTTCAATTCGAATAACTTAAGATTTTACACTGCTGTTTTAAATAACAGGGGACCAATAATTCACCTTGATGTTAAATCTAAAAATATTGTGTTGGACCAGTTCTATAATGCTCGGCTGACAGACTTTGGTGTCTCAAGAGAAATGGCAGAAAACGAAGAATGTATAATAACATCGAACACCATAATTCCTGCTACGGATGGATATTTTCAAACAAATACGACTGGTCAGCTGAGAAAATACTTTGACTATGTTAACGTTGGCATTGGTACGTTTTTGTTTAAATTATTCGTACAGTTACCGAAGAGAACTTAGTACAGAAAATAATAATACGTAAATAAAAACTAGCAATACAAGGATATGATGAGATTCATATTATTTAATTTTCCATAAGCATTACAACACTAAGTTTTGTTTAGATTTTGTTTGTTTGGCAGAACTTGGTCACACCTTTACATAGGTGACAGCATACCACTCACTACATTAAAGACCCACCACGACCTAGTGACCTACTTTTTTCACCCACAAAAACTTCATGAAAATCATTCTTATAATACAGGTAATAAACAGCTATACTACAAGTTTTCAGGTGGACAATTTAGGCCCTTCCTGAGTAAACGTGTTTTGACAACTTCATCTGCAAACTTATTCAGTCAATCTCTTTTCAGTATAATTTCAAAAATATAGATGAATAACTATCTTACACGGTAGAAACAAAATGTGATTGAAATTGAACTAAATACACTGATTTATGTACATAGTGCTACAGTAATTCAATAAAATGTTAAGACATTACACACATTGTCTTGGCCTAATATATGTCACTGTCAATTTGTAACTGAATACTTGCATATCTCATTTTTATGAAAATCATGTATAATTACCATCATGGGAATACAAAAGAATACAGTTATTTTGTGATGCTTCTTTAAACTTAAAATAAATGGTTAAGATTGCAAATAACCCAATTTAGTGTTGTTCAGCCTATGAAGGAATTTATTATTGGAACCAACTTTTGGAGACTATTAAACATTTTCCCCGTTTTTAATCTGAATTTACAACAGGAAATGTTTGTAGTCATAGCACTTTTAAATACTTAATTAGGCCACACCAAATTGATAAGTTGTTCATCGGATTTTTTTCTGAAAAATTTGAGGCGGTGAGCGAAAAAATAATTTAAATATTTTTTTTGGTTTTTGAGAAAATCAGAAGCGAGCGAAGAGCGAAGAAATATATATGTCTTCATTTGGCTCTCGACTGACTAATAAAAACCTTAAAATAGAATGTATAGCCCTTTTAAATTAAAAAGTAAGTCCCCAAGGATTGAGAAAATCTAACCCGCAGATGCACAACAACGCGAACTTGTGAAAAAAGGTAATAACATTGTCATACAGTACACTGTAATCAAATATTGAATCGAATATTTACTGAGCTATGAAAATGTAGCATTCTTAGCTGCCTTTACAAAGTTTTTGATACATCAAATATCTATGTGAGTGTTGCTAGATTTATTAAAGCTTCTGATTTGAAACTTAGAACAGTTATTTAGTGTCAAAGTCTACACCAGGAGAAACACTACTCTTAAGTCTGAATCTAGACAGAGTTACGCCCCTTTTTAACATAGAATATTTTTAATTAAGTTTTATATAATGACCAACAGCTCTGTACTTTAATAGCTTCTGACTGTTATGCCCTTTTTACTGGCAAAGCTCTGATTTAGAAAAGTCGAGCATGATGTCTTATGTACAGCTCTTTTTTAAAACTTCAAACTTTCATAACATATTAAATTTGTTGAAACAAAGTCTCAATTAAAGTCTGAAATGGAGATTAACGTGCATTAACATTAGTCTACTAAATGATTGGAAAATTTGAAAATCAAAACTGTCCTGAAAACAACTCGTAATGTAAATTCCTTACTCCACCAACATTCGTATGCAAATGCTGATCATTTGGACAGGAAAAAAACAGAAAACAGTTAAGTGACATGCATCAATAAGTATTTACCCTTATTAAAATAATGCAGATTGATGTTATCAAACAAATAAGTATGTTTTTCTTCATCCAGTTTAAATGAAATAAATCGATTTTTTGTAGTATGTAATTTGGTAAACATTTGAAGAAAATGGCGTAACTGCATAAAGGGGAAATAACTTTAATGCAACTAAATATAAGTATTAGGATTTATTATAGACGATGTGTGCGTAGTATGTATTTATTTTGATTAAAATCCATTTGAGAACAATCTGGGACTGGAAGTATAAGCATTTATACACTTTTACGTCCGTAAAAAGTAGCGCACCAAAAAATTTTGGATTGCTTTTTTTCAATGGGGCGAGCGCAAGCCAAAAACACAAAAAAATATTTTTTTGTGTTTCTGAAAATATACGAGCGGCAAATCCGATGAACAACTTTTTAATTTGGTGAGGCCTTAGCGATTTGTCCTACAGTTGATGTAAGTAATGTATTACAAAACCTTTTATTGAATATAAGACAATACAATTCGTAAAATATGTTATTCTAAAGAACTTCGAGCCTCAGGGTGGCTAAAGGATTTTTTTACTTTTTCAAAATATATGGATTAGTATTAGGCCAGAAATTTGCACGAAAAAAATACACGTTTGGTCATAAAATTGACATTTTGAAGATACATGTTTAAGATACATGTATCTTTAAAATTCAAAAAGTTCCAACTACCTTCCCAAGAAATCTTTAGAATGCTGCATAACTTCTATCTAGTATTGCAAAATCATACCAAATCCGATTTGGCCGATCAAACAGTAGGGAAACTTTTTCCAAAGTTTAATCTTTATATTTGTTTTTATAAAAAAAAAAAGAAAAAAAAATATATCAGGAGGTGAGAACTAGAACATTTTGGAACTTTGAAGACATCTTTAGTCATTTTCATTGATGGCCAGAATTGATATTTTTTAATTGTACAAAATCGATACATATGTTGCTTTTATGATAAATAAGATAAATATTGCTTAGGAAAACAATAATAAATTGAGTCAGGGTGTTGTGCAAAAATTAGATGCCCAAAATTATTGCTGAGCAATGATTTTGATAAAAGGAAATGTGCGTGTTAACTTCTTTTGAGTTAGTAAGAAAGATGTATATAGTATTGATATTTTCAACATTTCAACAAGTATTATTTACAGGGCGTTAGACGAAGCTATATACAGATTTATTTCTTCATAGGTATTCATCAGTGTGTCAAATGAATCAGTCTGAATAAACGAGAAACAAAACAGTAAGCATAGGGAATATTTAATGGTTATGTCGTTACCATTTGGATATAAAACCCATGGGGAATATCATCAGCCTACAAACACTTTAAAATCAGCTGAATGTATTTTGTATTAAGATGGTAACGACATGACTATAATTGATTCCTTATAAACGAAGAACCTTGTTTTAGAGTAGGTGGAAGAGACAGCAGAGTCTTAGCATGTTTGTGAATCCTTAGCTTCTATTTCAGTCATCCGGGAACTTTTGTCTGGCTTGCCTCCAATATTTTCCGAAAATAAGTATTTGAAGGACATAGCAAACATGAAAGTATTCAAAAGAAAAACAATGAAGGTAATTGAGCATTGTTACCTTTTTGTACAGATATTGTACCGGTATACAAAATAATTTACACCATACAACCACTAAGTACATTCTTTTAGCAGGTTCTCGTACATTTCACAATAAGCTCCGCCATATTGGAATGTCATTTTCATTACGCTCTGTGCGAAACGTTATAGTTTTCGCATTTCGACACATCGAAGAATTTTATCGCAGATATGAAAAGGTTGTCCAGAGATATATTTCTGTAAATACTTAAATTTTTGGAATGAATTTTAATGCATATATATATTTCAAAAATGATGTTAACGTGACATACCGGTAAGATACATACGACCTTTGTAGCACTGAGGCATATGATTTTGTGAGCTCATTTACTGAAAAAGAAACTTTAACACTTCATTAGTAAAGTGAAATGTCATTAATTATCAAATAGTTAGGATAGGGTATAGCTTCACATTAATGACAATTTATTTTCTACCTTAGTGCTGGACCAATGAAGAAGTAGAAACATTGTTTGACCTGTCAAACAAATGTATCAATGACATAAGTATATCTGCCGACGAAATTGTTACAAAAATAGAGGTAAGATACATTTTATCACTTCTAGATCTACACATCAAATCAAAATATCGGAACCACAAATTCATTTTTGTAAGCTTATTTTGGTCGATTTTAAATTAATTTTATGCTATACAATTAACATTTGACATAAGTGTAGACATTTAACCATACAAAACTGACATTTAATTCGAATAATTCTGAGAGGCGTTAAAACGCGTTTGGTTGATTTCGTTCCATATTCTGCGTTCAGTGTAGGTTTCAGATACCTTGTAACACCTGAAATCAAATTCTTTCATGATATATACTAAAGGTTTTAAATCTTGTTACGTCAAAGGGTAACAATTGCTGGTTACTTAGAATATTAAGGTAACAGAAGAACAAACCAGCAACTATGAACAATAACAAATTTATTTATAAGAATAACAATTTAAATACCTTAAAAATGTAACTGATTGCAAAGATCAATCCCTGTCCAGGTCAAATTTAAATCCAATCAGTATAAATTCATAACAGTTCAAAACTGAATTTAGTATACACAAAGGATATAAATCCTCTCTTCAAAGATAACTTTTTAAATCCTTCAAGCGTTAAATGTCCAAACTGGTAATATCTTGTTATTAAGAAATACAGGAAAGTTTTTGATATCTTTAACTGTAGGTTCTACTCTGACCTTACACAGCTCCCTATTTAAAGTATCATTGAAGGTTCCAGAACTTTCAAGAATGCAAAGAAGAAGATTCTGAGAAAGAAAACAAGAACATTCCTGACTTTAAAAATAATTGTCACACCCTGTTTATCAGTATTGTGGTAGAACATACTGGAACACCATTGAATATTAACAACTTATTTACATGATGTCTCAAAACTAGGTCAGTAAACAATGACTCATCAAAGTAAAGCCTCAAGGGGGAATGACACATACATAACAATCGTCGTTAACTATTACATACAATATACCTTCTTTTGAATGCTTCTTGGTGCCCTTACTATGGTTACTTTAAATGTTTGGTTGTCGCAAAACTAAAAACCACTTTTCAAAATGTTTCTTATGGATAATGTGAAAGTAAAACAAACTTAACAAATGTAGTATTGCCTTAGTTTGATATTTTAAGATATTTTATCATTTAGGCAATTCTTAGGAAAGGAGGGACTGCGAAATGGAATAGAGCGGACGAATCTTTGAATTGTGAGATGTGCATTGTAAATCCAGCTGGTAAACTTATGATGTTTTGTTTTGACATGTAAAGCATCTTTTAACGAGCCTTATTATACGGGGTTAGGGGTGGGGGTAGTTGGGGGGGACATATGGCTGAATTATATATTAAATTAAAGATGTTTCATCACTGTCATACGCATATATGTCATCCACAGAAATAGACAAATAAAATCGATAGTAGCGATATACAGATATTTTATTAGTTATTTGAACTTGTAAAACTATACTTGTCTTTAAGCCCAACATTTTGGCGGAAGCTCTGTTGTAATCACTCTGTCCGTCTATCTTTCCGTGCCCGGACACCTTGCTCTGCCCATAACTTTGTAACTTTGCGATTTTGTTTAAACTTGTCACAAGTGCTTTTCCCAGCATTGCAGAATACAGTGTATAGAATCCATTATCATTTGTTCAATGTCATTGTCAGGAGAGATCAAAAAGGGTTTTAGAATACTGCGCTATCTTGCTCGATTTTGTTGATCGGCGGTGTTTTTCTTTTAATCACGACATACTGGCAGATATTTGCAATAGTTTTGTTGAGGAAATATATTCTAGAGTAACCTTCATTCTCATTCCAACATTTTAAATTATAGCGATAATTGACAAAATGTATCAATTTAATTCTTCATAACTTGAACTTTTTTTCAGTTGAAGAAAAGCTGCTTGCACACAAAAGCTGCCAATGTTCAATGAGAGTTTGTGTTTCTTGTATGAGAAATGAATATCTGAACCCCATGTTGTGTCATTCTTGCGGACAAGTTGCATCAGTTATTGGTAAGATTTCCATTACTTGTATCACATTAAGTCAATTCTATTCACTATTAATGAACAAATGTACAAATGCATTCATTTATTTCCTGATATAATAATTGTTGCGCTACGTCTAGAATTGTCAAATATTTATTATTTACTAATGTCGTTATCTTGTCACACATTTCATGATCAATTAGTGCAGGTAGATGGTCCGTCGTCAATCGGTTCCCCTATGTGCCTAGTTTTACGTCTTCCCTGTTTAGAGGTAGTATCACCACAGACAAAATCCTAGATCTAAACATGATAAACGGTAGGCTATAATTAAGGAGAATACATTTTCTTTATCTCAGGCAGCTTGAAGACTTTACTTAAATTGTTACAGTGGAAATGGAAATGATTTTATAGAAATCTGAATGATTTCAGACGTAAAATATAATCAATCTAGAAGAAGATCCTTTCGAGACATGAATACTAGCAGAATCGGAAGTAATCTGCATTCGTTTAAAGATAACTTATGAAACAATGTATTTCAGAAATACAGGCAGGTGTTTTCAACGATGTCGCCTTTTATGTTTAGATTAATTTACGAGCAGTACATATATTTTCTTAATAATCACATAAAAAAGGCAACCGAGTCTTTGTTTAAGAACCAACATACGAGGAAAGATCTACCATTAAGTGCTGAACAGTCTGTGTATCTATCATAGACTGCCAATACAGACTAGTAACAGAGAGGACTTAATTTGTCTATAGAAGTTGCAATTATGATAGTGTTGAATATTCTATGGACACACACAAACGTATTCCAATGGAAATGATTATAAATTTTTGTCGGTGGTGTAATACTCAATTACCAAAAGGGCTGTTAAACTTATTAATGGTAAATATGTACGTCTGATAGCAACAATATCACACATTGCACAACACCTGTTTTGAAAACAATAAAGCCTTAAGCGCAAATTATGCTTTAGAGCTACTTCCGAAAATTTATTTATAATCGGCCTTTGTGCATATTTTAGTAAAACCATACACGTTTATGTGTAAATCCTTTTTTTTTCTCCTTTTTTTAGATAGTGCAAACTTGGGCGCTATACTAATAGCAGGGATCGACAAGGGCAATGCTGAGTTTTCAAAAGTGTGTTTGAAAGATATTGAAGATATTCGAGATGTTTTCATTTCGAAATTCCCTCTGGTGATTGGAATGAGGTATATTTGATTAATTTCTCGCTACTCATGGCAAAACCAACTGAATGACAGTTTAGTTTTTTTTTGTTATTACACTTTTATATAGTTTCTATAAAGGTCAGACTTTGTGACAGAGGGGCTACGAAATTAATTTATATTTGTTGGTTTTAACGTCGAACCGACACAGTTATAGGTCATATGGCGAGTTTCCAGCTTTGATGGTGGAGGAAGACCTCAGGTGCCTCTCCGTGCACTATTGCATCACGGGCGGGCGCCTGGGTAGAACCACCGACCTTCCGTAAGCCAGTTGGATGGCTTCCTCACGTGAAGTATTCAACGCCCCGGATGAGGCTTCAACCCACATCGATGAGGGGCAAGTAATTCGAAGCCAGAGACTTTAACCACTCGGCCACAGATGCCCCCTAAGCTATTTAAGGTATAAATCTAGTGCAGAGCATTATAAAATTGAGAAATATCGAAAAACTGTGAGAAAAAGAATTTTTTTTTTTGCAATGAAAGCTATTTTAAACCAGTAAGAATTTATTGCACTTGACTATTTTGTAGTTATCACACAAATAATTTAGCGGATAAAAACGATCACGACTTCTTCAGAAATAGTGATAGTAGCTATTACACGAAATTTGTGGATTTACAAAAAGTGTGTTAGGGTGTACACTTTGCTTCTACCTGTCAAAGCAGGTTCAAATCCTGGCTGCGACTGAAATATTTTTATTCACATCAGAGGCTCCGGAAGAAGGTCTTATATACTAGTAACATTCAGCATCGTATCATTTATAAAACGAAGCTAACTAGCAGGATACTGTTTGCGTAGTGTTACCGTATACTATATATCCTTGTCTGGTCAAAGTTCGTGGATACAAGAAACAACCATTTTATATCTGAAAAAATTAGCAAACAGCAACAAATGTATACTTACAATTAAATGTTTTTAAAATTATTTATATCCTTTTAAAAGACATGCAAAAAGCATCAAATATACCAGAAACCTAGAAATATGCAAAATAAAACATGCATGTCTTTTAGTCAACATACTTTCATTTTGGTGCAAGTTCGTGGATGACGTCATAAGTTTATGTGCTTACGCGATATTGTCAAAACCAAAACGAGGCTGTCAAGTTGAAATGTAAGCAAAGCCGACGAGATGATATTTAGGAAATCAAAATGTCATTCTATGGTATTTAAGGGGATTATGAGTTAGGGCCTGTTTCGTCGGGCCCTTAAGGGTGTTTCTCTTGTTGCTCTGTCTTCTGAAAAGGCATTGAGTACATACGTTTTTGGTTCTTAAGGTTTGCTTTTTATATATTTATACACGAGCATTTTTGTGTTTTACATGCCATGCCTTTTTGTTTCCATTACGTGTGTTAGAGATTCACCTGGAGGGGATTACTTTTATTTACACTGTCCCATGTCTTTGGAACATGGTGGGGGTAAGAGTGAGGTTGGGTGCGCACCATAAACCGGTTTAAGCTCCCCAGTGGTGTTTTTGCCACTGACCGTTCCAAGGCGGTGCCCAACTGTGTTCCTTTGTTTGTTCGTTTTGTCCTTGTGTGTTGACTTTGTGTGCGCGCGTGTGTGTATGCTTATTGTTCGTCTTGTCCTTATGTGTTGGCTTTGAGTGTGTGTGTGTGTGTGTTGTTCGTTTTGTCCTGATGTGTTAGCTTTGAGTGTGTGTGTGTGTGTGTGTGTGTGTGGTGCACGCGTTTGCGTGCTGGGGGGTTCGTTTTGAGGAGGCTGCGCTTTTGGTGCGTGGCATTCCCTGTTTGATATTTTTCTTTGTTTTTAGGGGCAATTTTGGATTAGTAGATACAAGGTATTTTTGCATGCTTGTGCTTTTATTGGTGTTCTTACCTGTTAAAACCTCTTATTTTGACTTTTTTTGGTGTTTGACAAAAGTTTGTATATACTTCCGGATTTACTGTTGATAAGTGCATACGTACGCCAAAGATTGAGTGTGACGTCATATGTGATAGGGAATCCACGAACTTACACTATCCACGAACTTAGGCTAGACAACGATATCATAAGTTTGAAGGAGTTTAAAATTATACATTTAATTTTCCAGAAAAGAGAATGTCAAAGTTTTAACAATGTTGCAACCATCGCCAACTGTAACTACCGGCCCTACGATTCCGAAGATTCATGCAGCTTTAGAGGAACTCAAGAATTCGCCTGTCCATACACTTTTTATCTATTTTTCTGGGCATTATATTGAAGAAAATGGATTTCTTGTGGGATATAAAAATGAATATCTCAAAAAAGAGGATTTAAAGCAAATGATTGAATGTTTTTCTGAAAAAGAAGTGAGGAACAAGCCAGTTACTAGTTCAGTGCGGTTCATTGTCGTATTAGATTGTTGTGCTGCGCCTGGGATAGCATCCGACAGTATGAATCTAAATGTAAACACCAGTGTAGTGCAGCTTAATGCTTGCAGGCCAAATGAAGAATCTTTCACAGTGCAAAACGGAAGTATTTTCAAGAGGTTTTTTGTTCAAGGATTGACCACGAAAGCTACAAAAGAACCCTGCTATATCCGACACATTAAACGTGAAAGAATTGATGCGAAGGTCCAAAGTCTGCAGTGTGAAACCTGTCCTATAAAAGGAGATGATTTTGTTACAGTTGAAAACCTTCATAGCTACATTCAGGGTCATCTTCAAGAATTTAGTCAAGTGAATGGCTCAAATAGCTGTACAGCGGTGATCCATGTGAAGAACATGAAAGCGGAGGACGCCATATTAGGTTATTTATGTGACTCAGAGGTCAGCATGCAATTTTTGTTGAGATATGAAAAGGCAAGAAAAGACGATTCGTGCAAGATCCCACATCAATTTTACAGCGACATGAGTCCATTGAAGACGCTGCTGTTTGATAAATATATGGGTATGTTTCATGTTATCCACTGATTTAACGGATAAAATATTATAATTTTAGCAAAACCTTGCAAAAACCTTACAAGTTCGTGTTATTGTCTTTCTGATACCAAGAAGCCTATCAGCTTTTATTTTGTGATAGTTTCGTTTATATCAATGTTTTGTCGGGTTTAATGTCATGCCGACAGAATTATTTGCCATATTGCACCTTAGCTGCCCCTTTGGGGATTACTTCAGACACGGGAGGGCATTTGTATAGACCCGTTGACCTTCCGTAAAACATCCTGTTCGGTTCCTTTCTTTAAAGAATTCTACACCAGAAGCTAGATTTCGAACCAACAGCAATGAGAGAAGTGTGACTCGAAGCCAGCGACGTGAACCACTCGACCACGGATACCCTGATACACGTATATTTGTTACTAAATCAGTGTATGAAGTATATCACAATTTATGTAGGGATAATACACGTTTTTTTGTGTATTAACGTCTGCAGAAGCCCGCGGGATTGTTTGTGACCGAGACCGAAGGTCGAGGTCACAAACATATCCCAAGGGCTTCTGCAGACGTTAATACACAAAACAAACGTGTATTGTTGCTATTCTTGCATAAAAATATATTTCACGACGATTTATGTATTGTTTTCATATGTGATGACTTGACGATTCCGGTACATTTTTTACTTACCATTCCAGCAGTTGTTCTTGGAAACGGTAAACATGTTTTAAATATCCGTATCCAGGGCCCGGAAATAACCAACACTATCAAAAGCACATCCTGAAGGTTTTTAAGCGATTTTTTTTATCTCTCATTATTACAAACATAAAATTACCAATAATTATTCATATCAGTTCACAATTTGGTGGACTCGATCACAGTTTCAAGAATAATAACTTTACATTCGAGTTATATTGAGTATGGACACGCCGTTGGAGTACGGATGAGTATTAACGTCCAAGCTGTTTATATAAATTCTTCCAGAAATTAGATAAAAACATACTGACTGATACTTATCAAAATCATAAATATAATACCTAAAAACAAAGAATCGCACGGGTAAACACGCGATTCTTTAAAATTCACGGTTGTCTACAAAATCTGAATTGACGCAGAGTTCTAAAAAGGGAGTAAACAAGGGAAGAAACGAGTACGAACAATTTTGGGGGCAGCGCATTTGGCGTTAGTTACTGATACAGTAAAACATTCTATGGTTTAGATTGCATCTTTAATGCTTCAAGAAGAGGTTTTTATGAAAGAAAAAAGACGCAGATACTGATGTTAATCTGCGCAGAATTACATATACGTCCCTGGGAAAGCATTTTAAAAATAAAAATCGGGTATTAGACATTTCTAACGTAAACGTAAATCGGAAACGGATTACTGAATCCGTAAATGTTATTTGCAAATAATGGTCTAAGGGAGATACTATTACATTACTATTGGATGAAATTGTCTCCTATAGACCACAAATTAGCCTAAAATTTTACGGATTCAGTATTCCGTTTCGTAATTACGTTTACGTTAGAAAGGTCTAATAACAGCACGTGAATTGCCTTGTTTGCACACGATTTTTCTCCCGTTAATACATGGGCGGATCCAGTGAAAATAGTAGTTTTTATGCAAGAATGTAGATATGTAAACTATTGATGTTTTTTGAAATATTTAAAATAATAACAATTTACAATGACTTTTTTCACAGTTACAGGTACTGCAGTATTTCAATAATGAAAAAACAACAAAACAATAAAAATAAGAATAATAAAAAAAACGATTCTGTGAGTGATATCCCCTTTCCTTTAAGACCTTGTTATTTTGAGGATGTGAACTCTTGTATGTAGCTTGCTCTATGCAATTGATTGTAAACGTGAGGGTCATCATAGGTCTTCCTACACAAACAAAACTGACCGTTTAGATAAAATTAAAAATGCGCACACTTCCAGATTTAGTGTTAAATAAACGTAGCCAGGACACTCCTAAAATATCCTAAAGAGTGTTGAATTATTTTTAAGAATCTACATCCTTCCAGTTGCGACGTCTGTTATTTTTAATGTGTGACAAAAATTGTCCAAATATTTAGTAAAGCAGTTTATAATGAACAAAATGTGGAAAACGAAGGTATTGGGTTAGTAAAAAGAATGTTTTAACTAAATATATAGTACTCAATGAGCATGCATTGATGAAATATTAAAATGCACTGTCCATTACCATATTTATGAAAGATCTATATACACATTTGTTTGTAATTGTAGCTTCGTTTGTACATGAAAACACAATGAGCGACTGGCATTTGTTAACCCACTCTTGAAAAGTATCAACCTCTACAAAACTTGAAGTTGTAGTAATAGTTTTAAGATCAAGAAAGTAGCTTTGAACAAAAGTAACATGATATTTTGTTACTCGAAGTGCGTGCGATTTGTATGTAATTGTATGTTATGTCTAACATATTTTATCATTGTTATGATTAAACGTTTTGACTAACTGCAGCAATTCCAAACAACACCCGACGAAACAAATATCAATTTTCAGTATATGTGTAAATGAAATCAAGCCAGTGTAAAATAAACACGATAAGACATCGATGAAAATTTCAAATCAATAACTCTTGCTGACCAAACAACACCAACCAAACAAATATCGACTTTCAATATATGGGTAGATGAAATCAAATCTATGTAAAATAAACACTTATATGAAATTTCAAATCAATAAATCTCGCTTATCATACACGTCGTTTATGTTATCATACACGTCGTTTATGATACTTTTTTCTCAGAACTATTAATGTTTCATTTGCCTTTAAATAGTTTAAAAAATAAAATAAATCATAAAAGCTAGCTAATACGACATTCCAGTTTTTTTTTAAATATATATTATTCTTTTGTCAAAACATCTGAAATCCTCCATATTATAAAGCTGCATAAAATACAATGTAATGATAACAACTGATTTGGAACTGAAGTGAACTTTTAATCTGATCTTTGTCTCCAGAATTATAAGGCATATATCTACGCCGGAGCTTAAAATTAAGAGCTAAAAAGAAAACATAACACTGAAATAACGTGATTTCTTTTATATAAGAAAACACTGAGACAACCCGGTTTTCTAAGTAGGATACAATAATAAAAATGGGCAGTCAAACACGTTTCGATTTCAAAGCATTATGGAAGTGAATCCATTTAATGAATTATACGGTTGTTTAAACACACTGGCTTCCATTTTTGTCGAAATATTTATTCGATATTTTCAGAGAAACTCAGCTCGGAGAAAATACAGCCAATTTTAAAGGCCGAGGATTTTAAAGACATTTGCTGCATTGAAATCGAACTCGGACCGAAAACTAAGCACAAACAAGAAATTAAGAGCATCGAACAGCTGAATTCTGCGTGGAATGCAAAAAGAGAATTGGTCGTATCTTTGCGAGATATTTCTAAGATACATCATGGCATGGTAGGGAGTTTCATGAGTGTAGAAGATGCCAGAAATTATCTCTTTAAGAGTTTTATGCCTGTAAGTATAATGGTGATTTTCAACAAGTACATGCTAAATTGTCCGAAAATGCGACCTGGTAAAGGGTGATATATTTTAAAATAACTATATTTGCAAATCGTTTTTCAAACTCAGGTATATAGAAGTTGCAATACATATTTAGATGCAGTTCATAAATCCCACATGTCCAATAGTTTCATAATGATATGATAGTTAAAGACAACTTGGAAAATCAATTATAGTCTCACTACTTTTCAGTCTTTGGTAATATTTTGAGTGTTTTCATATAACACTTTGTTTTTAAAATGTAGTTCTTTAATTGCCATAACTTGCATTATGAGAGGAATCGTTTAAAACAATGTAAATTGATCGTGATTTTATACATTTGATTTGTAAGTTATTGTTACATTATAGCATGTCAAAACGTGGCATTGATGACGAATAGTTAAATAAGTTTTTGTTTGTTAATTGATAATAACTATCAATTGGATTTGCAGGGAGCATTTCTTAAATTGATTAAAATTAAATTAATGTGTATTATTCGCCCTTCGGGATGTTATCGAAAAATATTAATTTCAACACGTGGAAAATTTACTGGTAAACGTAAAAAGTAACATTTGAAGATAAATATTTAAGACGGGGATTCTTATTTGACTTGGTAAATTATGAATCATCAAAGTATTGTTATTTCGTGGTCGTGCAGTTACATTAAATAGTTTATGGGAATATACATGAATATTTCATTTGAGAATGTGAACTTTATGCAATTGATTGTAAACATGAGGAAGAGACTAGAACCACTGGTCAGAATTACACCAAACTTGGCATTATGGCAAGATGCTTTCTCAATGTTTTTATTCATATGGTGCCGTTTGACCCTTTATGGGCCGCTCGAGCTTGAACTAGAAAAAACAAACTTAAAGTGACTTCTTCTCATGACCCACTTGATCTCTATCAAATTTGGTATGTAGCATTATTATAAGGTCTACTCCTGGTTCTGTTCAAATAGGGATAGAAGAGTATTATTTTACCAGCCAGAAACAAAAATCCACATTTTAGTTCAAGGTTCATGAGGAGTTATGTTGGTGGATGGCTCTTCGTCCACAAGATGCTTTCTCAATGTTTTTTATTTGTATGGTGCCGTTTGACCCTTTATGGGCCGCTAGAGCTAAACATTGAAACTGATTACAGTGTAACTATCTCATTGTCCAACGACGACGAGGGAAGTAATAAGGAATTATCATAATTATTTTGCGAATATCCCACCGGTGAGGATGAAACGTTATGTGAAAACCTCGGTCTGGCACCTTCATTTGTACCAATATACGTGTAACACATCAACTACTTTTAAATCCTTGCCTTCGTCTTACATTGTTCTAAAAGCTGTTTTACTCACCAGTTATATGGCGAAGGAACTGTTAGAATTAAAAAATACATGTTAAATTATTCAAGACATACATTGTGTCCTATTACTTTTTGAATTGGTTTAAACAATATCTTATTCAAACAAATGTGATTACAATACATTTTAACAAAAGCAAGGGATCGAGTAGTAAGCTAATAAGCTTTTTTAGAAACTCTTTCCCGAATTTTTAAACTAAATCACGGCGTATGTGTGGTTACATCAAGCATTTTAGGGCTTTTTAGGGTTGGTTAATTGTCCAATATTGATGGGTGTCAACAAAAGCGTAAATATAGAAGTTTATTTTCACTATAAAGTAATTTATATTAAACTTTTCTCCATTCCAAATATCCCCTGTCACAAGTATTGACCATGCAACATTAATACTTTATGCAATATCTATGGTAAGTCCTTCTAGAAAACCCATAAGATATATCGAGCAACACATTTTTAAAATCAGCTTATCACAAAAAAACGTAATAAGGTGAATATATATAGTGAAAGAGTTGCCTGAAATCTTTTTTACCAACAGATTGATAAACCAAACCTGACAGTAGTTATTTTAACTTATGAAGAATTAGAAAAAGTACTCGAGGACGGAAACTTCAGAAAGTATGGTGAATTCTTTGAAAAGCTCGAGACATTGAGGGAAACCATGGAGGAGCTGGATATTGTAAGTCATATTAAGTAAAATAGACCTGACAAGTTTATTTTACCCCAAGATACAACGTACATGGCGGCTATATTGTAGTCACGAATGTTCGTCCGTCTGACCGTTGGTCCGTCCGTATTCGTTTCATCTCCATATGTTTTAAGCCGCTGGGAAGAGTTTATCTAGACATGGGATTTTGTGTACATATCAAAACGCCAATAATATAAATGCAGCAGGATAAGACAGCGCTGTAGTTTGCAATATTTCTTAAAATTCAGACACTTTTTGCGAGTTGTTTCTTAATTAAGTTTGCATTGTTATTTGTGAACAGATACGTAGATACTGATACTGACAAAGCAATAGTTCAGACAGCTTTATAAAAAATTGTAGACTTTTCTAAACTGTATAAATAGAACGGTTTTGTGATTGTGTGAGGTCGAGTTTGCGTCTTAATACCTTTTCCGACACGGTTTTATCAAATTATATGCAAAACTAAGTGCAGAAGTGCGTTCAGAGGAAAAGGGTAAATGGTCACTGGCTGTGAGCAAAAAATATTATTATAGTATATTTCAAATTCATTATACTTTTCACAGTGTTCCTATGTTTATTTTAAAACGCTCTCTTTACGATTTTTGACAGGATATGCCTGAATTGCATATCATATTTCCCTGCACTGAAGATGACAATCGAATGCATCGACCAGATTTCGTCTGCTTCGAGCTAGTTTCCGATAGATCAGGTAATACATTTTGTATGCTTCATACACTACCAAAGGGCTAATCCGGCATTTCATATGGATGAGAAATTCAAAGAATTCAATTGATTGATTTTTCTTAAAAGTATATTATATGACTACTATTACTTTTCTTCATTTTAATATAAAAAACTTTGCGTATACATCTAGAGAGAAAAGATTTAGTACCCTTACTATGCGGTGCATGCCATTTATATCGTCAGGGTAAAATGAGGGAAATGGCTATTTCTTTTTCTCCTGTAATGTGTATTCCTAAAGTTTGAACAGAATCTGCTACAACATAAATATCATTCCATTCCATATCATTTATAAAATGTCGCATGTACATGTTACATTACAGCTATGAATTGTGATTTACATATTACTTTTAATTAACATTTATTTCTGGTTCTTGTGTTTTTAGAGGACAAACAACCTCAGAAAGAGCTAGACGACTAGTAACAGAACGAAATATAGTACATTTTTGAAATGACACGAACTATTTGGACACAGGAATATGCCTTTATAAATGAACAGGAATTCACTGTGCATTTTGATTGACCGTGATGAAGCAGAAGAAGGATTTATCAAACGAAACGGAATCTGTGAAAAAAGAGAAATAACCAGTATTTTAAGGTCTATTTTACTTTCTGCATATTGGATACAGTATGTGATAACATTTTCGACACTGTTTAGTAAATGCAGTATTGTTTTAATTCTTTGATTCTAAACTATCAGTTAGATGTTTCACTCATTCAGTCTTTTCAAATAATTACTTATCTTTGCCCATTAAAACAGTACATATTTTGTGGTTACAGACCGCCTGGCCATTCTGCCGAAGTTTGTCCGCGCAGTCTGGTCAGGATCAATGCTGTTCGCTAATGGTTTCTCTAATTACAATAGTCTTTGAAAGCGAACAGCATGGATCCTGATCAGACTGCGCAGGCTGGTCTGGATCCATGCTGGTCGCAAAGCCACTATGTTGGTTTTCTCATGGTGCGGCTCATATTATGTATTTTCTGCATGTAATATTTATAAATTTTCATTTTTTTTTCTAATAATTGATATAACCTTTGCAATCGTTTACAGGAGATTTGTGTTTTAGATTTCCTTTTAATCAATTTGTTGAAGATACTCCTATTACATTGAATTATGTAAATAATGTAGTTGGAGTAACCAACTAGAAATTTTAAATTGAAACATTTTAAAAGATATAAGTCTGAAATTTAAAAAGTAAAATAAAATTATAGCATATCGTGTACAAGGGAACATACTATATTCATGAGTTGTTTACAAGGAAATTGTTTGAGATGTATATGTAGGCAGGTGTATTATTAATTCAATATTTGGATTTTGCTGTTACTGCAAGAAATGTTGCAAAGTCTGCAAATAGAGCTTTAGGTATGTTAATTGCCAAAACTAAAGCATTTGGATTTATACTGCATTTTACAAAAATGTACGAGGCCACGTTTGTACCAATAATGATATATGCATCTTATGTATGGGATGTGATACGTTTCCTTACATCGCTGCAGTACTAAATACAGCAGCTAGGTATTTCTTAAATATTATTAGGTTATTTAACATTGTTTTGTACAATACGGAGATATATTTGGACGAGTACCCAGTTGAGAAAACCATATTGTATGAGCCGCTAGGCGAGTCCAATATGATTTTCCCAGCTGGGTACGAGGCCAAATATATCTCGTTTTGTACAGTTCAGTGTTAAATAAGCTTTTTATTCTATATCTATTTCATATTAGTTTAAATTAAAAATGATTCACTGAATATTGTATTTCTGCCTTCCTCATTTCAAGACGCATAATCTAACTCTGCACATATAGCGCCTACTTCACCCGTTTTACATTCGGAAATTTTTTACGCGTTTCGGATTATATCGTATGTTTAACATGGGACTTTTTGAACCGTCCAAATACGGAAAAAATACAGTTTTTTTGTACGCACGTGCGTCCAGTAAGGAATATATATTGTACGGTCACGTGTTGCAAATGAACGTTCACGATTGGATAGATAAAATAGATATACAATAAGTGTAGATACACTGCTAATGCTGCAATGTTTGGTGATATATGTTAAACACTAGTATTTTATAATAATTGTTACAATCAGTAACGTTGAAAACATGACGTCATAACAACGACGTCAAAACGTATAATAATTGTTAGAAATTTGTGCTAGCAAACTGGTGGAGACTTAGTACATGTAGATTTAATCAGTTATGGTTGAATAAGAAAGTATTTGTTTGGTCAAACAGAATTTCAAATAATAGATGTAAGACCTGGAATTATACAGTATGTCAAAAGTGCAAGCAGTATGGTTTGTGATATATTGTTTATATTACATCACCATTTCATAAAGTTGATGTATTAAGTAACATGCTACCTAGAATTCTTGATGATTATGTACAAGACTGGGGTAGGGATGTTGCAAGAAATGGAACAGGAAGAAACAAGCTTAGATTATATAAAACATTTAAGCTAACTTTTGATGCTGAACAGCATATACAGTTGTCATGACTAGATCATGCAGAGGTACTTTGGCTAAGTTAAGAATTGGCACAACTCCTAGGGGAGTATTGAGCTCTGACGATATAATGATCTACGGGCGGAGGGACGAACTTGTTTTTACTGTAAAAAAATCTGTAAAACATGTTTATTACAGAGTCCATTACGTAGGTCGAAAGGAATTCAAATTGGAATAAAAATTCACAAACCCACTTTACTCCATTACACTCCGCTTCTTTAGACATTTCGGTTCAATCCACTTCACTCATTCGATGTGTCACTCAGTAACTCTCTCCATTCTTCTACACTCAACTGGACATCCCGGTCACAGTTAAAGGTCATTCAATAAATTTCTCATTACTTCCACCACGTCATCCTATGCCTGGTTGTATCTGTGAATAAAGAATTTAAGCATGGTACAGTTAAAGGCTGAAGCTAAGCATATAAGATAAGAATTAAATAATTGCTCACAAGTGTACGTTTTTTTTCCGGGGAATTGGAGGGCGGTAGGAAGGTGCACTTAAAACTGCCCTTCTCAATCCGTTTGTCCTGTCAGTCCGAATCTGTGTTGTGCATATCTCAAAAAGTATTTGACCAAGTGTCATCAAACCTTAAAGAGTTGTTATTTACATGTGAAGTACATCTGATGTTTTAATATGGATTTCAGTCACACAGCCAGACAAGAGTTACGGTCCTTGATTTAGTCAATATTATGCATACTAGGGCATACAAGTTTATATCACATAATTCACGAAACAACGGACATTGACAGAAAGTAGGGGCACAAGTGTCCTATGGACACATACCTAGTTCAGATTTTTAACGTTGCTTCATCTTGATTTATAATGTCAGTTTTCGCTACAGTTGTGTTTAGTCTTTTAACTTGGTATATGATTTATATTTATCATGTTAAGCTGTTCTTTGATGAATGTATACCACTACATTTAATACGTTTTATTTGATTCCAAGGGCTGAACGCATTGTGTAATATTAGGCTATTTCTAAGTATTATGCATTAGTAAAATTTGGAAGTTGATTTTATTTTGAATTATATAAAATCAATTTAAAGTTTTAATTCTGTAACAGATATAAGAACATCTAGTTTCTTATATTTCTTCTCAGAAAGGTTTGCGTGATTATTGTTTGTTTGTTTGTTTTGGATTTAACGCCGTTTTTCAACAGTATTTCAGTCAGGTAACGGCGGGTAGTAAACGTAACCAGTGTACCAGTACAAACCTGTTCTCCACAAGTAACTGCCAACTTCCCAACATGAATCAGAGTCGGAGGACGAATGATTTGGGACGCAATATCTTTATCAAATCGTCATGGAGAACATACGGCCCGCCCGGGGATTGAACTTGCGCGACCCTATTGAGCTAAACGGGCGGGTGCGTGATTATTGTATGTATATATGTTACTGTTTTTATGTTTGTATTCATGCAGAGTGAGACTATAATAAACATATCTTATTTTATACCCGAATTGTTCAGCGTATTAAAAACGGATGATTGAGTTTCCATGTTAATACAATTCATAGGATGCATCTTTTTAAAAAAAAATTAGCAATATTAATTTGGCATACAAACCATACTTCTACACTTGGAAAAGTTAATAATACGGTAACGGTACTTGAATAGATTTAAAAGACAATGATATTTACCTGTGAATATACTTTCACAACAATGCAGCAACACAGGAAGCTACTTAGATAATTAGCAAGAGCTAAAATATTCCCAGAAAACGTCACATACAATAGATTTGACCTTCGTTAGCAGATCACCAAATCTACAACCCAAAGAACATGGAACATGCATTTTGCCATAGGCCAACAAAAAACAATACACATCACCAGCCAGTAACAAAAACAAAAGTTTTTTACAGCCTAACTCGTACGTGTTGTGCGTTTATTTGACCTGGCTTATGCAAATAATGATTATCTAAAAAAAAAAAACGAGCAAAATAGGTAGTGCAATATAATTGTAACATTGGTTACAATATAGTAGAAACCCGTCTGCCGAATATACTATATATCCTGCAGAATAATGCTGTAGACCGTCGCTAAACTCCGGCCCGCCAGATCAATTAAAACGCACAATACTTAAAAAAAACAATACCCGGACAACCTTTATAAAACGGTATGCAGCATGAGGCAATAGGGAAATTTAATCAAGTTAACAGGAACCAAGCCGCACTGTTGGAGATGGACAACGTTTCTGTCAAGTTCGTTTATCACCATTACTGCAAATGATTTATGAAATATGTCTAAACCAACGGGAATAAAAACATTAAATACATACTAGTATACAGAAACAAATTGATTCCTTAAGTTTTCTTTGACTAGTAACATATGTCATTAATGACAGCTCCAATGATAAATGAGCCGTGCCATGGGAAAACCAACATAGTGGGTGTGCGACCAGCATGGATCCAGACCAGCCTGCGCATCCGCGCAGTCTGGTCAGGATCCATGCTGTTCGCTAACAGTTTCTCCAATTCCAATAGGCTTTAAAAGCGAACAGCATGGAGCCTGACCAGACTGCGCGGTTTTCCCATGGCACGGCTCAAATAGTTAAGGAAAGCAACGGTGGTATAAGCCAGCCAACATGCACAAATAAACCAAATACTCGAAATGTAAAGATATTTTGTCGTTTTACTTGCAACACAAAGTAGAACCAGTTTCAGGTGTAGCATGCTCAGTTGACTTAGAATTAACTGGTATTATAAAATCCATCGAATAAAGAATTCATTAGAATAATGCAAAGCAAATGAATATGGCATGAAATGCTGTTATTACTATGCACTGGCAACATAATAATTAAGAAATACTATAAAGCAGAACCATGTTTTGATAAATCAAAACAAAACGTCTGCTGAATAATATCAGAAGGTTGTAGAACGAGTGAATTATTACAAGCGGCGTATAATATTAAAATATGGCCCTGTCCGAATATGGTAGAAGACCGCTAGGCAATGCAACGTACCAAATATCAAATGCCTTGGCCTTTCAGTTTCAGGCAAGAAGATTTTTAATTTTTTTTTCTATATGAGTCTTTTTAAAACTTGCGACCCCCTTGTTGGGGCCTCTTTTCACCTAAGGGGCATAATTTGAATACTCTCAGTAAAGGACCACTAGGTAATGCTACATGTCAAATATCAAAAGCCTAGGCCTTGCAGTTTCAAACAAAAAGATTTTTAAAGTTTTTCCTATATAAGTCTATGTAAAACTTGGTACCCCCGGGGCAGGGCCTCTTTTTACCCTAGGGGCATAATTTGAAAAATCTTAGTAGACGACCATAAGGCAATGCTACATGTACATACCAAATATCAAAGGTCTAGGTCTTGTGGTTTCAGACAAGAAGATTTTAAAAGTTTTTTCCTATATAAATCTATATAAACCATGTGACCCCCGGAGCGGGGCCATATTTGACCCTAGGGGAATAATTTGAACAATCTTGGTAGAGAACCACTATATGATGCTACATACCAAATATCAAAGCCCTAGACCCTGTGGTTTTGGACAAGAAGATTTTTTTAAGTTATTCCTTTCGGTTGCCATGACAACCAGAGTTCTGCTTGGAATTAAATTCTTTGAACAATTTTGAAAGGGGGCCACCCAAGGATCATTCCTGTGAAGTTTGGTGTAATTCTGCCAAGTGATTTTCAAGAAGAAAAATTGTTTAGGAATTGTTGACGGACACACGACGGACGACGTACGACCGACGACGGACATTGAGCGGTCGCAAAAGCTCACCATGAGCCTTTGGCTCAGGTGAGCTAAAAAGAAAGAAAGAAGAAAAAAACGCTGGAAAAATAACCCCGCTGTAAACAGTAAGTAGAGTTGTTCATGTGTTTCTATTGGTAGAAAACTGAAGACTGAAGAAATTGTTGGGAAATTAAAAAAAGTATAATGATCACCTGACCAGAAGTTGTAAATGTTAGCCATATCCATTCCTTAACAAAACCACCAAGTTAAACGAGGATTGGCTTCGTAAATGAAAAACGAGCTTTTTGTCCAAAGGGCATCAGGATAGCCGGTTATCCGGTGTGTATCTCGTCCCGCGAAATAACAAGGAGTTCCTAGACGTCCAGTGAGTTTTTCTATGTAGATTAAGTGTTAACACTTCTGTTATATCATTTCGGTTCTCAAATGTCTTGTAAAAAATAGTAGCACTTATTCTCCGTTCATGTATGGTGCCAAATACGTAGTATGTCGCTGTAGCGTCAATATTGTCATGTTTTTATGAAAATGTGTAAGTCTTCTTTTATGTAGAATAACAATTCGAACAATTAAAACATTTCTTTAATTATATAAACAAAGAACGGATTTACCGTGTATTGTCTTGTCGATAGAACACGTTTCGCAAAATGACCTACTTTTGGCCAGTCCTGTTTACTCACACGTATTCAAAACTGCATTTTATTCCAGATTAGTATCCCTTCCTGGTATTATTCAAACGTGTTAAACTTAGAATGAAAATAGATTTTAGATTTGAGTGATTTGTTGGCAAATAAAACAATTTTTTTTCATTGCGTCGTAATTAATCACATTAGATTACTACGCATCTGAACTCAAAACCGTGTTTTATTTGCCAACAATTAAAGCATGCAAAAGTAAAATCGATTTCCCAAACAAAGTACCAGTAAACAATAAAATGCCAAATATAGACATAATTATAAACTAATACTTAAACACCAGTACTAACTGCTCAGTACGCCCGCTTCGAGCACAGGAGGTCGTTGGTGCTCTCCTTGGTCGCGTAAGTGCTCTTTCTAACCACTTAATTCTATGCTTATTCTCTAATTGGACAGCTGCTTTATCTATTTTGATCACAAAATTAAAAGCCTTATATAGAACTTGCTTTTGCCGCAATCATACCACATCTATTACTGCATTATGTAAAACTTGTTATGTACTTATTTCATTTCTGCGTACTGCATATCTAGATTTATCAGCGGTGGTTTAATATTGGCTATATTGGCGGTCAACAACGAATGCGCCAATTCTAAACATCGCCAAATATAAGCACCGCTCCGCTGATAATTTAACGTAAGGGAGATAACTACTGCGGGTTCAGCTGACAATGACTACTCTGTTGTCGATTACTACATGTCTTTATCGATTCGTTTACTTAACTAATCCGTTGAATGTTTAATAGTACTTTAAAGAAAGAAAATATAAAAACGCATTGTCAATTTTTCATTGATCTTCATAATGGGGAGCTTCTTGACACGTGTATTATTTTGAAGTTGTCTATAGGCCGATACTAAGTATATCAAATGCGACAGGGTGTGAACACGTATACAATACGTTAACAAACGTATGATAAAAGATGTACAATTTGTTAATGAGATTATTGTAATATGTGATAAAAACAGTGTAATATGACCTTTTCATTTTATTTCAACTTATTTTGATTTGTGAAGCGTCTAACTTATAAATACTGAGTGCAGGACGTCTTACTGCGTATACGATACCTTTAATATATTGGCCGTAGTATTTAGCCATGGCGTAGAAGTCACAAATTTCAATAAAATCATGTACAGTATTAATATAACATAACATAATTATAATTGAATAATGACAGATACCGTTACATACTATGACGATAACAACAATATGATTAGTGAATGTTTAATCGAATTACATGTATATGCTACAATGCTCGATTTAAATCTCAGTCACTCGTAACTTGTCTTTCAGGAGATTATTATTGATTCATTTTTGACAGACCATACCTACATTTGGTCATTATAATTGTCGGCAAAACAGTGGATGGTTTAATGTGGTGATTTTTTTGACAGCGGGTTTTATTTTGGCGGTTGAGAGCTATAGCGCCAAACCTTAACACCGCCAAATCAAAGCCGTCAAGAAAAACGCTTACATTTGAATAAAATTTAGATACTTTTAAAGACGCGCCACAAAGTAACAGTATTCTTTTGTATTTCCATTGTGGTAATTATACATGCTTTGCATGGAAAAAAAGAGAAATAATAAGTGCCTCATTACAAATTGACAGTGACATATATAAGGTCAAGACAATGTGTTAAACGTCAACACAATGTTACTAAATTAAGGTGATGTCACTTTTTGAATTTCCGGTGAATAACAAAAAAACAAAGAATATTCAGTTCTTTCCAAAAACCGTTATATTATGATTCAACCAAATAGTTTCCTTTGTCTACCAGAAAGGAACAATTCTTATATCTTAATATTGAGATTTGGTACCTTTATAACAGACAATAAACTAAAACAATAGACATTCATATGTGACGTCGGTGAGCTCAACAAAGCAATTTCAAGCACAAATGTTAATGTGGAATGTAAAGTAAGTTACACACTACAATATCCGACCGAGATACTTTCAAAAACAATGCATTTGCAGAATAGAGGGAAAAAAATATTTTTGACAGCTCGTGAAAACTAGTGACAAATTTTGACAGGTATATGATGACTCATGACCTAATTAATTTTTTTCTGTTATTTCTAACTTCCAGTTTGATTTTCATAAACTGAGTATTCTATATTGTAGCTTACAACACATACATTAGAACAATAAAAGAATATATTGTTACCTCACTTTGTCTATTCATCTCTCGTACGAATTCCAATTGTTTCAGTCATTTGTCGTCAGTAATTAGAGCAACTCACAGTGTTGCAATCATACAAAACACATCCCTTATTTTCACATAGATATTGAGGATTTATCTAATGAGCACATGTATTGGAAACACAATTTCAGTACCGACTGTGTATTGTAATAATGCTAAGCTATCTCAGCCGTGACGTGTCCTTAATGTAGTAATAAGAACATTGCTTGAAGGATTAATTTGCGTTTGTATCATAGCTCGGTGTATTTTCTTAACAAATTTGGTGCAGGTAAATCTTATACACTGAGCGCAGGGTGCGATAACTAAAAGTGTGCAGGTATTAAATACACGCACGCTAGTTACCGCACTGTTGGATAGGAAAGTATGCCAGCGTGTATGGGCGTGTCTCTAACAGCAGACAGCGACGTGCATTTTATTGATTTTCTGCGCTCGCATTGGTTTATTTTACCTGAGCTTTACACATTTGTAAAGCAAGGATTTTAAGTACTCACTGAACTGCTGTATATGGCAATGTGGAACGCCTACTGAACTACCATATATGGATGGCTATGATACAAAACAGAAAGAACATTAAAACTCTCAGGTAAACGATTTATACTCGGGGGCTACGCCCCCTCGTACAAATCGTTTACCCTCAAGTTTCAATGCTCTTTCTATTACTTAGAACATACTTTGTTTCTACAATGTAAGATAGTTATTATTCTTTGTTTTTAAAGCTATGCTGAAAAGAAAATGATGAAGTTTTGAACACGCATGTATTCAGTGAGGACCTAATTGTCCACCTGTCATCTTGTAGAATAACTGTATTATAACAATATTATCATAATGATTTGCAAGAATTTCATGTTGGAGGAAAAAGTAGGATACTAGGTCGTGGTGGGTCTTTAACTATCACATTAGCTTGTTGCGGCTGTACTATTTCTTGTCTTCTAGGATCATGAATCATTGTTCGTGAATAACTGAGTTCTGCTGAAGTCGACGCTAGGGACATGAGCGTACTCTTTTTCTTGGTGGTAGTGTATGAATAGCTAGCATTTGAATCTTCCAATTACATGACGGAAGTGTTTTATTTGCAAATCAATTGACAAACTGATTGTCATAATATATTATGCACCTCAATGCCATAAATGGTTTGTTACATATTGGTTGATTTCTTTAACCAAAATAGCTAAAACTGAATACCTTTGCATTGTATATTTAGAGAATATGGTCTGTCAATATATACATTTCATTACACAAGTGTTCGAATACTTCTCAGTCCTCTTGCCGTCTCGTGGAGTGAACAGTAGAATGAAATATTTTCTTTGATTTGAGAACTATAAATATCTGATCATTTTAATGTAATCGAGGTTTGGAAAACTGGTTTGTAGTAAACAGACATTTTTCGGATAAACAAAAAAAAATTGTATAAAATAACTGGGTTGGATTATGTTGCATAATCCTCACAATGAAGATCCTACTTTCTGCTAATGCTGTTCTTCATTCTCCATTATGTCATTTTCTCACAAATGTGTCAGTTAAGGCGGTGCCAATTTAATCCGTGTCTGGTAGAAGAATCAATTAGCAGTTTATGAATATTTGTATCATATGCATATCTGGTTATTAAGTAGCTCATCGGACGAAAATTGATACAAGTTACCATACTTTCGTTTAACTGTTTTTTATAGTTGACATAGTCATATTTCGACATTGATTTAGCAATAGATTTTATGTTTGAAAAGGTTAAAAACGTTCTTCGACTGGGCCCTTTTTTAAACAATCTTAAACATCACGTTCCATTTCGGTTGTTGCATGGCTACTTGTTCTTAACAACTTATCCAAACTATTTTAGCACGCTGTTTGAGACTTTCTGTTCTGTGATATTTTTCCGTTCGTGCACTTTTACTTTTACGCCGAGGGCATTGTAATTACATACATACATACATGTACAAGTAATTTCCGAACAAAACAATACAAAGCCACCACAAACAATTACTTAAGGTAAATTTAAAGGTAAATTTTTATCTACAGTCGCTTGTGAAACAATTAACATAAGCTCTGTAGAGCTTTTGAGCGACCCTATTTTTAAGAACAGTTAAAACCAATTATACCTTACCCCCAGCAATTTACTGGTACCCATTTACAGCTGTGTCGACTGAGGCAATCGTTATAAAGTGCCTTGCCCAAGGACACACCGCAATGGAAGTCGCCAGGATTCGAACCAGGGGCCTTCACCTCCGTAGGAAAGCGTCTTAGCCCTCTCGGCTACTAGGGTTATAGATGTAAAATTGATTATGTTGTAAATCCAGCCCAGCAGCGAGTTACACTGTTTCCTCAGAGAGCTTTTGGAGGGCCTCCGTGGCCGAGTGGTTAAGGTCACTTGCCCCTCACCGATGTGGGTTCGAGCCTCACTCGGGCTATTGAATTCTTCATATGAGGAAGCCATCCAGCTGACTTACAGACGGTCGGTGGTTCTACCCAGGTGCCCGCGTGATGAAATATTGCTCGGAGGGGCACATGGGGTCTTCCTCCATTATCAAAGTTGGAAAGTCGCCATATGACCTATAATTGTGTTGATGCGACGTTAAACCCAACAAAACTGACAGCTTTTGTTTTTTTCTATTTGTGATATGTATCTGATAGCTGTTATTTCCCTATAGAGTTGTTTAGATATCTAAACACGATTTAATGGCATTAGAGATACAAATTATTGAATGTTTTATTGACAGATCAATATCACTTGAGTTATTACGAAGCAGTTTTAGCGTTTTGCATTTCAATATAATATAGAAATGTTTGTAAGCGATGCCGCACATGCCCATTGTGTAACATATTGCTTGATTAATGACATAATTTATGCTTTTATGGTCCCTGTGACAACCGCAAATGCAGAATGGTCTTTTATAACACTGCGCTGGCGCAGATGTTTCTTAGATGACCGTCAACTAAAATTGTTAAAGCCATTTTATTTTGTCAACAACAAAAGCAAAAAAAAATGGCTGCTGGACGGAGATGTGGGCATGGGTGGTTTGCTAGTTCTCCCAAAACATCTATGGAATTTCAAAATCTTTTCCATTGAATATCGAGGGCAGTGTTCAAAGAAATTTGGTAGAATTATATATTTGCGATTTCAAAAGTGTTAATGATCTGCAAAAATCAGAATGAGCAATGTAAGACGACCATGGCCCTCTTGTTTTTATTAGAACGGGCACTGTTTACTATTTATGACAATCAATAATGTCATCATTCATGGAAATTGGAACTGTCTACAAACTTCTTTATGAATATGACATAACTCGCTGTGAAGCAATTAAATGTCCATTACCTATTTTTTTTCCAACTGACAGCAGCCGATGACTACAGTATAGTTTTCATCGAAGTAGAATGGATTGATTTTTAAATATCAAATACCAGATAAAATGGTTATACAAAAGCAATCAAGTCTGGAATAAGGAAAACAAGGAGGTAAGCCCTGATCGATTCAATAACATTGAAAATACAAATCAACAACATTGAAAATAAGACGAAATAATTTCCGAAGGGAAGTACACGTCTCTGAACATTTGACTCCAGCGGACATCGCTTATTGGCTTATCATTTTTACATGGAATTAAGCGTATTCCCTCAGTGGCATTTAGTAACAACTAAATAATCACATTGAACGATGTCAATCTATATCTTGATTAGGAGAAATCGCAAGTTTGATAAAGATAACCCAACTGCAGGTAAAAAAATCATGAAAATTACTTATGAGGCACTTGATTTCTACGAATTTTCTAAATTCTGCTTCGATATTTTATTTTTCATTCGTTCAGAGTTTCGTCGGACCCTCGTGTTTTTCTGCGTCAGCAAAATCTTTGAGTACACACTTCGTATGAACAAATCTGTCTCTAAATAGTTTTTGTGTAAATGTTGAGTTCTGCTCGACCCGGGGTTCGAGGACGAAGACGGTAGAATGCATTCCACTACCGTCCATGAACAGGCTCAGTCAAACCGACTGAATGCAACATTTTCATTTTTGTCGTGTTAAGCGGCATGATAAGGATGAGTTTTCCTTTTTCAATTACCATACCGGTAGCATCTATAAGTCTTCGGTGTATATATATTTACAGGTATTTTTGTTGTGACATATAATGTCTTTTTTACCTTAACGTAAGCTAGGGATTCACATATCATAGATAACTTTATTTCGCACTGTCCTGTGACTTTTGAACATAGTGATGATAAAGAGTGATGTTTTGTTCACAAAAATACATAGTGATGATAAAGAGTGATGTCTTGTTCATAAAAATACTTAGTGATGATAAAGAGTAATGTTTTGTTCACAAAAAACTTGGTCAACCCCCTTGGTGTTTTGTCACTTACCGTTTTACAAGCGGTGCTCCTTTAGTTCCTTGGTGCTCCCCAAGTTCCTTTATGTATATATCCGTTATTATACACATCCATATATGTACTATTGAAGGGTTGCGTTTAAAAGAAGCTTCGTCCTTAGAACTTGGCTATTCCTTCTGCATGTTCTGGGTCTTTGCCAATGTTTCAATATCTTTCTAAATAAATATGAGAAATAATGATGTTTCTTTTCAATGGAATAGAAAAAGTGGAAACTCCTTGAAGTTCAGGAGGAGGTTGTTTTAACTAATTTAGAGCAACAACAGTGTTTGTCGTTTTTAATGCCGTTATACTATTTGATGATCTACTCACAGTTCTTACAAACTCACATATCGCAATTACTTATATACTGTAAATTGCTTGTAATATTCCTTCTTAACATTACAATTCTCTTGTGGTTTGCGGTTCCACTAATTCAGATTGTTCTATCTTAAGATCCTGATTTGTCCTGAATTGAGAGAATCAATCTGTCATAAACATATTTCTGAATAGCATTATGAACTGGCACGCAAGTCGTTATAGAGAAGATTCTTTTTTGTCTTCTGTATGGCTTCAGATATTAAAACTGTTTGTATACACGTATTTTTCAATGGGAAGACATTGGTTGATAACTGCTGTTATGGTCAATGTCCGAAAACTAGGTAACATATAATTACGAAAAGAAGGATTAGATATTTAAATCAGTTATGTCTCTTCCCAAAGTAATTAAATACTAGTATATTGCATGCCATCGACATTCTTGTTTTCTCGGCAGCGTTCCCATGCTGAAAGAAGTTGTTTAACTGTACACTAATATTAGTCAATGTCAAAAGAATAATGCTTTAAAATCATTCAAGATTATTTTTCATGCTACTAGTCTTATACATAATCGATCATCTAGCGTTATAAATTTTAAGCTGTACCGGCTTGTAGATTTTATCAAAGCTGCACTCTGTTCCTAATCGTATGTACTCGATGTAAGATAACAAGTCATGAAAATAACATGAAAATAAATACAACCACTGCAATAATTTTCTCAGTAAAAATGTCATGACATTTCTGTTTAGGAACGTATATTTCCCACACAATGTTTAAATTATTTAGCACAAAAATCCAAACCCATTATTTCAACATCTGGTATGCATATTAAAAGAACCATGCACATGTACAGCACTTGGCAATATCTGGCGAAATAGGCCGATGACTCTTATGAAAGGCAGTGCTTAAATCCCACAGGGACTAAGCTATTTTGATATCTCTTTTGACCTGTTTCGCCATCAAGTTTGATAACATCTAGTGTCATTAAAGATACAACAATTTTCAGGATTTAGAGGCAATCGTATAGGAAGAATTAGATAAGAGCACTCCTTACATGCCTTGCATAATTTAAGGATCTTTATAACAATGGTACCAATTATTAAAAAGAGAAAGAAAAGAAGAAAACAAACACGCCAAGTAAGTATAAAATATTTCATGTTTTCCTTGAGTATAACCACAAGCTTACACATAATAATTTTAGAATAGTTGTTGTCCAGATAGTTTCAATAATTCATTTTATGACAGTCATAAGTATTGTACCTTACAAATATTGGATCGTTGAGGCATTGAGATGATTAACGAGACTCTGAGAGAGGACATGGACATTTTGTACACTACTTCTTCTCATCCACTTTCAATTACCACACGAAACCATGATGGAACCTTAAACATTATACAGCGGTAGAAAATTTCACCACAGTTGAAATTGGTCTTGCCATGTGTTCTCCGCTTTCGTGATTTTCTACATCAGTTGGTAGAGTCGCGATGCTCTCCCGAAACTGGTCGCACTGATTGAGCGTGCAGCCAAGAGAAATGTTCGGATGGTGTATCTCTAACCTGCACACCAGAGAATATAGGATTTCAGGCACATGAACACAAAAGATGATTACGCGATTGTCCAGTTATACTTACGATGTTACCAAAAGATCACTATAAATGATCAACAATATATTGAATAATAACTGATTTCACAGGTTTAACAGGTTATAACTATTTGCAATATACATGTTGACTCCGGCGGCCAATCGTTCTTGTTGAAATTGTTGTTTCCGTCATTGGTGCCACAGATCGAATTCATAATTTTATAATTATTCAGATATCATTGAATAACTTCTTACCTTCGAACAGCATGAGACATGAACGATCATTGAACATCTATGATTGGACATCCGTTCATACATCCATCAGTCATGGAGGCATGGCATTAAGGTCAGAAACGACCTTCAGAGCCATCACCTGCGGACATTAACTCCTTTTTATTTTGCTAATGGGGATTTGAAAATACCTGGGCTTCAGCACGACATGTCAGCTTTTCATCTACGAAAATATATTTGACACAAATCCCAGAGGGGTCAGTAACGGAGCAAGGGTATATAGAGATTTTTGGAACTTCGTCAAGGCGTTCAAAGGTCCTTTTTGATGTTGTCTGAAAGTGTCAGTATATGCCTCGGATGTAAGATATTTCCGTATTTGAGAGCTGCAGTCTTAGATAGTTCAGAAATATTTTAAAAATAAATTTCGTGTAATAAATGTTGATTCTATGAAAGCGTGAAAGAGCCATCACACGCTAATAAGTTTTATCACGTTATGGCCGCGGAAAGGATATGAAGTTTATTATATGTTCTAAAAATAACATAAATTTCATTTGCCGAAACCGTTCATCATCTTTCAAAATACATTTCATATTATCGCTGACTCTTATTTATTCTATTTCATCCTCTCGTATGGTATGATAATAGCAGAATGTTCACGATATTTTCATCTTTGTTGTGGTTACTGCTAACTGACTTCATTCAACATTAAATGTGAAGATTCGTTCTGAAGTGAGGGATAATTGGCTTGTCATGACCAGATTTTCTCCGGACAGAAATGATAAAAGTGATTTGAGCGGGACAATGTAACTGAATTATTCATATTAAGTATTTGTACCAAACTTCTGGTATGTCTATTGCAAATATCCCAAACGTTTGTAATGTACCCTTAAATATCCGTTTTACAAATTATGAAGAATTTGTTCAAGCTTATCTCATAATTGTTATTATTCTTACTTCAGCTGAAATCTCGAAAAAGTGTAATCAATAGCAAGGCATGATTTTCTGGAATTTTTTATCCTACTTCACAGGGAGTTTATGGTAATGTAATCAACATATAAATATCATGTCTTCTGTATATAACTCCTTCGTTATCGCTGTTCCGTGCTGATAAAAGATAATAAAACAGAAACTCAACATCATTCTATATTGTCACAATATATTGGGAGAGAACATATTGATTAAATTTTAACCAAATAATTGTAACATGTATGCCAGTTTTCTTTAGGCTTCTTTATAACCACCAGATAGAGCTTCGGAGCAGCTTTATTTCTCCTGCATTCAAAGCATAATATAATCTCATGAATACTGAATGAGATTTCCAGAAAGAGGCTGTAAACATTGCTGATAAGCAGAATGGCAGCTACTATAAATCGGATCGCGATATATACCAGATTAATCTCTAATATAACATTTTCTTTTTGGAAGTTACAAATTCTCTTCTTAAGAATATTTATGAATATTACATCCACTGTTTTAAAAGTAAGACCAAATATCTATTTTCGTCTTTTTTTTCTTCTGCTAGTTTACCTGTATGAAGCTAAATCATCAATACACATCTCTAAACAAACTGTAACTAATTGGCTAATCCATGCAGCTGTAGAAGTGGCCAGCTTTTAAGTTCTGATTACAAGTCGAAAGATTTCCTGCGGCCAGAAGTTATACAAACCAGAAATTGTTATGGATGTATGTGTGACCACTCAGCCTAAAAAGTAACTTATTGGTGAATAACGTGCTTGTTTTTTTTTTATTATACAATTACGCTTTAATGTAGGAAATATTACTCCATTCTACATGATTTACAAGTAGATCTATGAAATATGTATTTCTTAATTCTGAAAGTTACTGTTTTGAGCAAAAATAACTATATTTCCCTTTCATATATAACATACTGTTAGCTCAACTGGTCACATTCCTTGACTATTGAAATACTTTACTACAGCTTTCACAAATGTGATTCATGCCTTCACCTGGACTTCGTTGACAACACAGGACCATAATCCAGGAAATTGAAGAGCAATTAACACAAAAACCCTTATGCACAACCAGGTATTAATATTGATCATTGCTGAAAGTTTGAATAAATTATATGAAATAATGAATGAGGAATTCAGGTCACAAACATTTCTCTATATGAAAGCCCAGACAGACAGGTCTATGATCCAACTAGAGATCTCCCCACTTAATTTGGCTATTAAAATCAAATGCTTTCAAGTTACAGGTGTTTTAGAGGCCGCTGGTTTAAAACAAAAAGAAGATGTAACAGAATAGTTATTTTAACAGAAATCATGATTACTGCTATCAACTGCTGGCTCAGTTAGTTTGTACTGGTATGGATAGTGTGACTTTTTTTGTTTGGAAAAGAAATGATCATCATATAGAAACCAGGATGGCTGGACTACAGTGAAAAACAAACTCTACAATACTTTACATATTTCTTGTTGATGGTTCAGTAAATGTTACAAACATTACAAATGTATGTAGAAAAACCAGTATAAAACTGAATCATATTGTGGAGAAACAAGAAAGCGTTCAAGTTTAGGTTTAAGCGTTTAAGTTGGCTGGCTAAAGTAATACATTTTTAATTTTTCTGATGCAGCTCCTTCATTTTTCATATTTCCCGCGCTTGTTCAACACAGAGTAGGATTGCTGTCAATATGTTCCTCAATTTGTAGATGGTTCTTTTGTACTTTCCATTGTTTCACATTTTTCAGAAAATAAATAAATAAATTGAAACAGTCCTCTTCATTTCTGAAAGCTGAAATGACTGAAGTACAATACAAGTAATAGAGTGTAACAAAAAAAATGAGCAGCAATATTTTAATCAACTATAAGTAAGAGTTATTGATTGTTCTTTTTGAGACTCGTCTTGGTATTGCGTCATCAGTCCATCCGAAAATGCTAGGTACTGCATCTTTCCTTAGCCTTCTTTTAAGTGGTGGTCAGCCTGTGTAATCCTCATTTTTGAAGTGTTTGGAACAAACAACTGCTGACTTTGAGATCTGTTGAAAAAAAGAAGAAATATATGTTATCAAGAATAAATATGGTAAAATTGGAAATGCACTTTACTAACAAATACTATTGACTCTAATAACCTTCTTTAATGAAATTTAGGTATTTTCGATAAAAAAAATTTAGACTGCGAAACTTCATTTCCGAAAATACAGGAAACGTGTACAGTGATTATAATGAATATTGTACATATAGGACACATCTCGTCTGATTGTAACCACCCAGTTCATCTTTGGAAAATTTATGAAAACAGATTGAAATAATATCAGCCATCTGGATTACACTTTGAAACACACCAAAAGTAATTATTGCTTTGTGTGTTTTTTCCTTTCTGATCGGCTCTTAGATAATGTTTACAACTGACCCATCTCAGCCTCGTTCTGGCATTGGAATGTAAAGTATGCATATAATTTGAGAAGGGGCTAATAATAAAGTTCAAGCAACCCCAATTACACATGTGACAACTGATTAATAGTCAAGTGTACTATAGACAATGTGACAATGTCCGAAATGTACAGACTAAGAGAGAATAAATAAGCCGTATATAAAACTTTATGGGAAGCTTTTTCCTATACTTTACCCCAATATATGTCTTCGGCTAACTGAATGGTCTTTTTATATAGATAGTTAATCAATTTGGGAAGAAATGGCATGATAAACGTTTCCGTGTGCCGGATTTAGGCGTAATGCTATCTTACCCTGATAAATGATGTTATGCTGTGACTGCTACTTCTTCAAATGTAAAGAACAACCTCAAGCATCTTTTTTTCTCTTGCCACCATAGCAGCAAATCAATTTCATTATCTCACATCGATCATTGTTCAAACAACACCAATTATGCTTCTGACAACTTGATAATAATGGAGTGTCCTGGAGATGATAAGAGAATGCCTGAAAGGTATATACTAAGAGTTGAATAGATAAGCCGAATGTAAACACATTCAAATCAAGATTAGGCTAATATAATCCTGAATTTCTTCTTTTTTTTTTTCAGACACCAACGTTTTTTTAACATGGCACTGCGGTCTATATGCAGAGTGACTGACCAGTAAAAAGAAATTAAATCTGCGATATGAAACCAAGTTGGTCTGAATGTCAAGCACGTAAACTTGCATTAGCGCCTTTGTGTCATAAGGTATATATTATCTGAGTTCTGAATTAATCTGAATGAAACTTACTACATTTGCATTGTTCTGTACAATGTATTGACCATTCATAATATAATTATTATCGTGTCTTCTTATTGAAAAGTGAACAATATAGTGGTGATATTTTTTGTTTCAAGTTGATCCTGGAATTCAGAAGAAATTGGGAAATAAAATTAAGTTTTGCGTGCTTTGTTGGCAAATAAATTTTAGTTTTGCGTGCTTCGTTGGCAAATAAAACATGGTTTTGAGTTCAGATGTGTAGTAATCTAATCACGAAGGCCGAAACTAAAATCTATTTCCATTCTAACACGTTCGAATTACACCAGGAATGGATACTAATCTGGAATCCTTTTTAGGCGGAATAGCCAAAAGTAGGTCATTTTGCGAAACGTGTTTTATTTGACAAGACAATACACGGTAAAATCCGTCTTTGTTTCTAAAAGGTGTTAGAATGTATCGTAATTAACAGTTGTATTTAGAGAGGTTTTAATTAAAAGAATACAGCTAAAATTGTTAGTGTTCGTACTTTCTCCAATAATTTTCAGTTTAGTCTCTAATGCTGTTTATTCTCCATTACTGCTGCAAGTCGACTTCATTATCTCACAAAAGCATCAATTAAGTCTGCGACAATTCAGTCCTCCGAAGCTTTAAGATGATTACAGACTATTTTTCAGGGAAACTAATTAGCTTTCGTTCTTCCAGTCAAAAATAAACTAGCTCTACCCATCCGTCTCAAATTAATAGAGACAACGCAACCAACAGTCACCGCGTACGTGTATACAGTTGTATATATCTATATTTTCATGTGGAATTCTATCTGGGTGTCTGCGTTCCTTGAAAGTGAGTTTTTCTGTTGGACTTTTGACCTTATTTTTCTGATCAGCATTCTTTATTCCAGTCAAAAAATAAAGAAGCTTTACCCATCACACTGGAATTCATGGCGTACTAACCATACGTGTGTACCATTGTTAGTCCTACTTCGAGTGAAATTTATAGATTCATTTGTTGAAAAATTCAAGTAACGGTTAAACATATTAAAAGTTACACATACCTGATGTATATCCATCTTTTATGATTCGTTTGACCTTTCACTGAATTCTATTAAGGAAAAAGCATGATCACGCTGAACAGTTGTGGTTCGAAGTTTGCTATAAAATGTGTATAACCATGCTGGTGAAATATCTAAATATTTGAATGAGATATACAGAGGAAGACAAAATCAGCAGTTTTCTGTTAGACTTATTACAATGCCTTTATTAGAAGAAATGATGGTACCAGTCACCAGTTGTACTTAAGCAGTCAAGTCTTATAATTCCGTGCGCCGATTTGTTCGACAACAAAATATACAGTACAACTTGCATTAGTAAACCATCCAATGGAATGCGGCCTCTTAACTGAACTTGTATTAACACAACAATATTGGTCTTTTATCAAACAGCACGAAAAGGAACTGAACAAGTGGTCTCCATATGCAAAAGGTCTCCTAAGAATGGACGTGGTCTCTCGAGCAAGTTTGACTCTGGTTTACATAGAATAATGCTTGTTTGAAAACTCTACAAATATACCAGTTCAGATTACTACCTTTACTTGTCGTCATTTTGTGTAAATCATGCTCAGTTCTGCAATGTCTCCGCCTATATGTCGGCACGAGAACTTGGAAACTGACATGTTTTGAAGTGCTGTCGTTTTTAGTGGTGAAACATGAAAAACGACAGCAAAACAAGTAAACATCAGAAAAAAAACAACGATAAATAAATATGTCGAGTTAGCGACCTCTCATATGCCGCGAGTTTACCACGGTTTCACGACCGCACCGCACGATAACACCGCAACTCGCCAAATATCTCATTTAATTTGTTGTTATGTCATGACAGGCAAAAACGATAGCACATCATCAACCAATAAGGGACACTGAAACAATTATTTTGAGGCCCAGATGGTAACCCCGTTTATTATCTCCGTAAATGGTATAATAGGGGTCGGAGAGCCATCCACCTAATAACCTTACAATATGAATTTGTATAATATATATTTTGAATTTCAGCAAAAACATGTTTATATACATACATAGTAAATACACATATGCAATCTTAGTCTACTTTATATTTTAAAAAATATATATGGGGATTTCCTCAGATGAAAATGTTTTTTTCGGTTATGGACCTCAAAAAAAGTTTCCTTGAAAAAAAACACACACAAAAAAAAAACAACAAATTAAACTACTAGCAAAAAAAATGAATGGATTAGAAACAATTTTTATACGCCCGTTTGAAAAACGGGACGTATTATGGGAACGCCCCTGGCGGGCGGGCGGCGTCCACAGACCTTGTCCGGAGCATATCTTCTACATGCATGAAGGGATTTTGATGAAACTTGGCACAGTTGTTCACCATCATGAGACGGAGTGTCATGCGCAAGAACCAGGTCCCTAGGTATAAGGTCAAGGTCACACTTAGAGGTCAAAGGTCAAATTCAAGAATGACTTTGTCCGGAGCATATCTTCTTCATGCATAGAGGGATTTTAATGAAAGTTGGCACAATTGTTCATCATCATGAGAAGGAGTGTCATGTGCAAGAACCAGGTCCCTAGGTCTAAGGTCAAGGTCACACTTAGAGGTCAAAGGATACAAGAATGAAAACTTTGTCCGGAGCATTTCTTCTTCATGCATAGAGGGATTTTGATATAACTTGGCACAAATGTTCACCACCATGAGGCGGAGTGTCATGTGCAAGAACCAGGTCTCTAGGTCTAAGGTCAAGGTCACACTTAGTGGTCAACGGATACAAGAATGAAAGCCTTGTCCGGAGCATGTCTTCTTCATGCATAGAGGGATTTTGATATAACTTGGCACAAATGTTCACCACCACGAGACGTAGTGTCATGCGCAAGAACCAGGTCCCTAGGTCTAAGGTCAAGGTCACACTTAGAGGCCAAAGGTCAGATACAAGAATGACTTTGTCCGAAGCATTTCTTCTTCATGCATGGAGGGATTTTGATGTAACTTGACACAATTATACATCATCATGAGACGAAGTGTCATGCGCAGTTCCCTTCTTTCGAATTACTTCCCTTTGTTGTTACTATAAATAGCTTATATTGTAACTTTTTCATTACTAGTCATAGGGAAAAATCGAGACCACTTTTCTGTAGTACAATATGCATGCTACATCCAATTTTGAGGTGTATTTTGACCAGTCTCTACCTGGTAAAGATTTTTGTGAGGACTTACAATTTTTTTTTTTTTTTTTTTAAGATTAACTTCCCTTAGTTGTTACTATAAATAACTTATATTGTAACTTTTTTATAATTGACCGTAGGGAAAAACCAAGACCACTTTTCTGTGGTACAACATAGATGTTACTTTCCAATTTTAGGTGTATTTTAAGGTATCTCTACCTGGTAAGGAGTTTTTTTGTGGACTTAGAAAAACAAAACACTTAGTTATTACTAAACAACCACAAAGTTAAAATTACATTTGCAAATACGGGTGCTAGAGTAAAGAAATTTGCTGTGACGGGCGTATATTGTGACATTCTTGCACTCTTGTTACTGATCAAAACAACAAAAAGACAGATATATCTGTAGAGTCTGCGACCTTTATTTGTGAAGTGAAAACTGTCTAGCTTTCTTGTTGGCTGGACGAAGAGGCTGTAGCATGGCAATACCGCAACTCGACAAACAGCTGTGGTGTCGTGTCCTCGTCCTTGCAGCTCGACACCGCGTCATGGCAGAAATCAAATCGGCAATCATACATGAATGCATATCAAGTCATGACACGTTTACGGTTCAACATTTTTGGAAACCATGTTGTTTTTTGCTATATAAAAGTCTGTAAGGATAGATCATTCAAGTTTGAAAAATAAAACATTCAAGTGCAGTCTCCTCAGAAGAATTGAGCACGGCTTTATGTACCCATCAAAAGGTACATTTAATTATATAAAATATATTTAAGATGTAGACGGACCCAAAGGGGAAGTGGGAAGAGAAAGTCAAAGGAGGAGACAGAAAAAGAGTGTGGGATGGATGAGTGATGTTGGTTCACAAACATGGTGAGAGTAAAGGGACGTAACACAACAACATATTGGTCAATTTATACATAATGTAACAAGCGAAACGGGCAAAAAGCAAGTTGAAAACAGGGGCACCTCCTTGGAAGAGTCAGCCACCTGAATAGACGAAACTGTGGGTTTAAAGGTGTTTTAGATACGCGTTATAGCAGTTCCATCTTTGAAATAACCATATAAAATCCCTGTAACTTCTGGTAGGAGTTAAAGAGAGATTACTTAAACTCCCAAAGGGTGGTTTTGCCTCTGACTGTTCCAAGGCGCCACTCTGCTGTGTTCCTTCTTAATGTAGATGTTATTTCTGTGATATGTGCATGTCTTCAGTCACCTCATACGTGTGTACAGTTACACATACCAATATGTCAAAGCTGAGTACTACATGGACGGCTTCGTTCTTTTGATGTGACTTTGGCAGATGTATATTTGTCCTTCTTTTCCTGTTTAACGCTACTAAAACAGCATTTTAGCCGATTTCAAGAAAACATGAAAAGGATGTCATGTGCAGTTTTTCTGTCAAATTAAATGCTGATATATTGACACATTGCTACTACATACTACATTCATTGGTTAATTTCTGATTTTCTTATTTGATAAAATCAAATGAATTAAAAAAATTCAAATTTCCAAAGTTAAAAATTGATTCAACCCCTATAATTTTAAACGAAGCTCTTTTAAAACTTACGTGTTCTCTCACTGCACATTCATAAACACATTATTTCCAAAGCGCTTTGTCCTATATGTGTCACAACGCCGTAAAACATTTCATTCATGCATTATTCAAACAACATCAATTATTCCTATGACAATTGAATAATCAAGTATCGTAGAGACCTTGATATTATTAGTGTCTGAATACAATCTGTTTAGAAAGCATCAGTTAGCGTTATATTTGCATATCAAACTGGTTTTCTGTCGTCTGAATAACAACTAAGATTTTTTTGATTTTTTTTTTATCCAGAGCCACATCAAACTAAATGGAACGTTTGACTGAATTGTTCTTCTTATTATAGAAAGCGGCCCCTGCAGCCGTATCTAATATATTCAGATTTCAATGAAAGTAAAATATATATGTATTTCTTGAAAAATGTGCACATGTAACTAGTATAAGAATACATAGAATACAAAGTGAAACATATAGACAAGGAACTCTGTAAAAATTGCCTTTGAACGGTCTATCGCAAAGAAAATAAAACACCAACTGGTTGTTTAAACCGGTTACTTCTGCACAAAAGACATAATCTTTAAACGTTCAAAATAGTGTTACGTCAGGTAACTAACACCCGTAACAATAACAAAAGTTACCACAGAGTAAACCACAGAGATGCTACCAAATAAATCCTCAAAGAGTCATACAAAAGATACCCTGTTACTGACCTGTCGAAACTCAGTTCCAATTTGCTTCAATCACTTGTCCTGTCAGACCAGCCTAACTGAATCTTAAACATTAAACATGCGGTGATGCATAAAAAAACGTCCGGTCTTGACCTTCTTTCATAACACATTTTATAATTTTCCAAACGCCATGATCCATAATCTTCCCAAGTTTAATAAGAACATTCAAAAGCAAGTAACTTTTTGATACACCGTGTCGCAAAAGTATCTCAAGACAAGACTGGATAAGACTAGATTTCAATATAAATTTGAATTAGCATCTTAAAATCTATAAAAAGTATTATATAGCATATGATAACGACGGCTAACTTGCAGATTCATCATGCTAATCTTTGATAAATCGTTCGAGGCTATTCCATTTAAGCTTTTACAGACATTGCTTTTTTCCTTTTTTAAAAAAACTGACTGGAAGCAATTTCAAACATTATGTCATAATGAATAAACTTTGGAGAATTTCACAAATTTTTATGATCCTGTTGTTCGGTTTTCTGTTATTTTTTATCCAATATAGTTGACAAGTCGATTCCGAAAACTTCAAGAAATGGTAAACATAAAAATAAAACGTGGTATAATGATGATTGTAAGATCGCTGTTCGAAAACGTAGAGCGGCTATAAAAAGATCAATGTACGGCATACATAAGACAATCTACAATCAGTTAAGTTTCTGAGAGCAAAAGCTTGCAGAACTGTACAACAAGGAAACTTTAATTTTGATTCAAATAATGATGAATTTATAATAAACTTTTTTCTCTTACAGAATTACTCGACTCTCTAGACATATCATATAAGCTGCCATGGTACTGCAGCTTTTCCAGACCAGATTCACTGGTATTTGTCCAGATTCCTGGAGAGAAGCTAGTTATTCCGATACCAAAACCTGGGAAAGATAACACGAACTCAAGTAATTATAGACCAGTTGCCCTTACTAGTTGTTTATTTAAAACTCTAGAACGTATGGTTAATTCTAGACTAATTTAGTATCTTGAATCTCAAGGCCTAATTAAGAACTTTCAAAGCGGTTTTCGCAAGCAGCGCAGCACATCATCTTGTTCGACTGGAAAATTTGGACTCAATCTTATGTTCTGAACAAAGAAGATCACCCTGAATGTGAACGATGTCAAACACAATTTACAATTTCAATACAACTTCTATTCGGTGATATATGACCTTTTTATATCGATTCGCCGTATAATCGAACTCTCTTTTTTCGTTTTTCGGCGATTATGACCTTTTTGTGTTAGTTCGCCATAAAATCAAACTCACTCACTGTCTTTTCTTTTATTTATATATTTTGTATTTTTGGTTTTTATTGGGCTCAACGACACAGTTAATAGGCCATATGGCGACTTTCCAGCTTTTGGTCGTTGAGGAACACCTCAGGTGCACCTCCGTGCATTATTTCATCACGGGTGGTCACCTGGGTAGAACCACTTGATGAAGAATTTAAGCCTTGAGTGAGGCTCGTACCTACATTTGTGAGGGGCAAGTGTTTCGAAGTCAGTATCTCAACCACTTGTCCATAGAAACCTGCGACCAATTTATATCGTTGGCTTAGTGGATATTACAGTAGATGCGAATCAGATTCCTGAATGTAATACTAGAATACTGTTTATTAAACCAAGCTTGCGAAGTAATGGCATTATAAAAACAACCAGGCAATCAGAAATATCGACCACAATAGATTGATTAAAAAGCATGAAACAATCTCTCCAGATTGTGTTTCACAATATTTTGAAAGTTTGATGTGTTTGATGTCTTTAGGATAAAGTATACACACATTAAACTAGATAAAATATTCAACGGATCAAGACAATGATTGCATACATATAAATGTATTTACTATTTGACCCTTGAAATGTAATCGCATCTTCTCTTAATGTGTTTCTTGTCCATTTCTTAGTTTCAGTTGCATGTAATGCTAAAGATTTCGAAGTGAGTGTGGTTTAGAAAGAAAATCTTGTCACTTGAATTAACTGTGGTACTCGTAGCAGTTAATTTATATACGCTTCAATAAAATATACTAAATTCAAAATATTTTAGCTTTTTGTGACTTTGGATTGTGGTTTCAAAAAATATTTTGTTTCATATAAAATTGGATGAATCAACAGAAGCAAAAGCATAGATATTTCTGTTTCAATATATCATAGGGACCCCTCTCAAAATGTACCGCTTTTTGTCTCATTTAATAAAGGTACGAAAAAAATGATGTTTTATAATGTTACCAACATAATCTCACATATATTTTCTCTTAAATCAAATAATTAGCCGAACAATTCTAAAATATCAGCAAACATCACGCAATAAGTAAATGTAGAATACATGTTACCATGATCTGAACAGCAATTCTGAGGCAGTAAAGTAGGATAGATGTAGAAATGATTGGATCTATTACCATGTTATTATGAAGAAAACATAAATTGTAATAACTGAAACAAGGTGAGGGTGTATAATATGAACAGGTAATGTAATAACGGGAAAACACCATATGTTCAATTCAGTTTGCAATGTACAGAACTTCTGTGCTAATAGAGGTGAATGATCCGTACACGTATATCAGTCAATGTTGGTACTAGAAACAATTCATACCAGATGTTGAAGACAGGTAAATGACATAAAATCATAATTTGTTATGCGAAGCAGAGATAATTAATCTATTACACAAGTTTGTCGTGCAGAAACAGTTAATTTCGTACAGGAAACGAAGTATATCATACAAAGTGAACTGGATGATTTGATAACAATGTTCTGCTTAGTCGTCGAGAACAAAGTGAATATGTGAATGATATCGAGATATGTTTGATTTTGCAGGAGAATTTCCATGGATATATTACAATGAAAAAGAGAAACGGTTATACATGCATAAAACGTAAACAAGATATTTCACCATTTGACAATACATTGTATTGTAATCCACTATACAGCGTTCTGTATAAAATGTATTGAAAATAATTGTTACACAGGGAGTCTAAATATTGATCAACTGATGAGCTATAAGTTTGTTTTAAAAGTAAAAAAAACAACCTTGGAACAGATTCCCTTATTCAAATAGGCCTGACAGCATCAGTTGAAATAGATCATGCACCTCATTTAATATAACTTTTTGAGGGATTTTATGTAATTGTGCTCTAAAAGAAGCCATACAATAAGACTGTAGTTTAATAGAACGATTGTTCTGACCTTTTACAGGTAAAAAAAGCAAGTTATCAAAAAGTCGATGCATTGAAAATTTATACAAGAAACAAAGACTTAAAATGACAAATTGAAATTGCTTTACATTAATCAAATGTGGAGTGCCTGGTAGATTATGGTGCGTCTGAATCTTCAAAGATAAGACATAATCTAGTTCCTGAAAACAATCAAATAAGAGACGTAAAACTGGTTGCTTTTCAGCTACAACACTTATGATTAGACTTCTGGGACAACGAGTATTGATCACCAATAGTGTCACATCCTTAAACTGTCATAGGGATATGTTTGTCCTACAATCGTATTTTTCACCGCCTTACTGTGACAGAAAGTTACAAAAAAAATCTTTTCATGTGATCGCATATGTTCTAAATATGTCAACGATAAATTGCCCCAAATTTACCTTTCTTTGGTTAAACAAATTCTGATGATTAACCTTTAGCTTGCTAATTTTCTAAAATGGACTGGTCTATCATTCAATTTGGGCAGTACCACTTATTATTCAAAGGGGTGTTCACTGAAATTTTACTGACTGAATAGCGAACGGTCTGCACTGGTCGCAAAGGCAAGATCAATTGCCGCCAGCAGGCTTAAGGTTAACAGCAACGGTTTTATGTCAGATTTGCACTAAAAAGACGAATCGGAATAGAGTTGTGAAACATTCATATTGCCAAGTGCGCATACAATTTCCTTATTTGTCAGCTTTTTTTATATTTGATACCAAATATGAGTATTCACATATTCATGTACAGAAAGAGATACGAAGCCCTATCACTTGTTTATAATATATATAAGAAGATCCTTTGCAAGCATTGAATGCATTAAAAAAATAATAACCGTCTCGGCTTGAATGAATCGTTGAGACTCATGAGAGGTAATGAAGCATGCTACCGTAAGAGGAAGTCTATTATAAATAAAGATTGAATTAACTCCATGGTGCCAAAGTACCAGAAAATACAATATGTCAGAATCCAAGTAAAAGGACTTTTTACAGCTGCCAAAATCTATCAGAAGATCTTCTGGAAGTAAAGAATGCATCCTAATCAAATAACAGACTCGGTTTGATTGACAAGACAATTATACCTAAATTCAAGGAGATGTGTTTCTCGCTATACATTACAATAAACGACATGAATAGAATTCATTTAGTTCCTGGCAAGACAATAGGCTCTCCGTTAATACAATATGGTGACCTTTGAAATCATGGAAATATTAAATCCATGTATACGTGCATTATGTATAGCAATTGATCTTGTTAAATTGAACAGCCTTTATAAACAAATTGCCTGAATGTTTACTGTGTTTTATAAGTCAGTAGAGCAGCTCATATTTATTGATCTTAGAAAGGTCCTTGATGGACAGAAACTAAAGATACTGTGAATTATGACCATTATTATGACGTAGCCGGGCAAAGACTTCATTTTAAACGCCATCTAAAATATTTTTCCATGCAGTTAAACAGCAAACAAATTCAACATAATGTACTTTTATACTGTTTAATTCCGCAATACCGGTATCTTCTTTTCGTTGCCATCATTTATCCCTCTACCATTAGGTATATCGATTTTCAAATTAATCCTAATCCGAACAACATCACGAAGCTTGGAATCAAGCAAAAGCGTTATCCATTTTGTTTCTGTTCCAGCGGGGAAAAAGGTAGAAAAAAAGAACGAATCTTTATATTATCAAATTATGTTGGCATCGTTTGTTTTCAGTTACAAATGCGCTAAAACGATGCAGTACTACAGACGTTTTAAGGACATAAGTGTATGTTTCATAATTAATTACTGTAATCATAAGTGCTTTATTTAAACTTATGCGTTGCTGATTCAATTAAACCAATTAAACGTATTGGCAACTTCATAAATGACCTATGATTGTGTCGGTGAGACTTTAAACCCAACAAAAAAATATTTCATATTCATTTGCAGAGAATATTTTGCAGTGACGATTTATGTAGAATAAAATAACAGAATGGAAAGAAATAGTTCAGAGCAATATCTGAAACGGTGTAAATTGTTTAAGGACTATCTCGACTTGGTAAATATCATGACAAAACAGAAAATGTCAACAAAGAGATATATTTTCTTAACTATGCAGCTGAGATAACATCTTGCGTATATGTTGGTGGTATCAAAGGCAAAATAAATACTTGGAGAAACAAGGCGAAAGTGACAACACTTTGGGATATGATATTTTTAAACAAGGGGCCATGATGAAGCTCACTTGCCTTTTCTCTTTACCTTGAATAAATGTCAAACCTTATGAAAAGCAAAAAAAAAAAAAAAAAAAAAAAAAGTTTTTCATATCCCGAGGTATACAAGATATAACCCAGGCAAGAAAAGTAGACAAATTAGTCTTGTAATTGTGATCTTGATGTAACACCTTTAACCTGGGCAAGGCACAGTGGTTCATCAGGAGTAGCAATGACATGTATCTTACCTTTCAGTCTTGCAATATTGATATGCAACTCTACTCTGTTTAATGCTTCTGATCCTATCGCGGCTCCAATCTTTGGTTAGCGGCTCCAACCTTTGGTTAGCGGCTCCAACCTTTTGTTCCCATGCCGCGGCTTGATTAAACGAATGCTTTGTATAAAACATGAATCTTGCAACCTTTTCGTTTTTGTCGTGTACACTTATGTACATGTTATGTAGCCTACACCTGTGCCAAAAAAAAAACAAACTACTACTACTACTAGCAACCTGTGCAGTTTCCACTTTTTTTTCTATTTTATTCCCTTATGTAACTACCTATAAAAACATCGACCCCTATTGTGGCCCCAGATTTGGTCCTAGATATTTGACGTAACCAGTAGCCAATGCATCATGTAGAATAGTTTCTCTTTAAGCTTTGTACTAATGTCCAAAAAGTTCTCGATATAAAACCAATGACTCCACTAGCACCCAAAAAGGAGAGTTCAACAAAAAGTGTCTAACCAAAAATGTCGTTTGAAGTCAACTGTTGACGACAGATGATGTGAAGAAAATAAGGGGAAAATTTCAATTAGAAATAGCCATGTTCCAATCATGCAGCCTTCACATGTAAAATTAAACCCTACAACTAAATAGGCATAAATGTGTAGATGACAGACATTTACACAACATACATAATCAAAATAGACAAAATAGACAACAATAACAAAACGAAAACAAAAATGAACACAATAGGAAAGCTTCTTGGAACGAACAGTTGTGAAAACATCATAGGAGACGTTTAACCTGTCCAAGGCGCACAAACCCTAATTCTTAGTCACAACCATATCTGAAGGCATACAGTCAAAGTAACATTCCGACACGTGCATATACCTATGAGGTCGGATTATCTCCCTTTTTTCAAATAGCTCCGTATTGGCCTATGATTAAGATGAGCTCAATAATTCGATCAAAATACAGACCTTATTCATAAATACAACGTTTCAAATTCTGTTGATTACACGATATGATAAATCGCAAAGCAAGGACTTCAATGAAGAACACCATCTAAAGAACTAGTTAATGAAAGTATAATATAAACTGTAACAGTCAAACAAAACATGAAGAGATAATTGATTTAATCAGTAGCTGAAGCAAAATGAATTCGAATAAAAATCTTCATTGTGACGCATTAAAAGTGTCAGTATTGCTCGGTAAAGATAAAAGCCCTCATTTAGTGGCTGTGTTTCAATATTTTAAATATCATTTTATTCATTTTAAAACAATGGCAAAATATATGTTCAAAATATGATATCATAATCAAAATGAAACAATTATTGTCATCTCTAAGATTACATACAAACATGTAAATCAGGAACGCATGAATACACTGAGGGAAGATGTGGACATATCACACAGTAGCGTCACGCAATGTTCCTATATTTTTACCTTTACACATATTGATTACGTTATAGCCTACTTTGATGTATTGTAACGGACAAAGTTATCTTATAACTAGGGACAATTGCATAAACTGTAATTTGGTAATGTATCAATTATCTAAAAGATTACATGTCTGATTTAAATTGCGAAACAAGAGTCTACAAAGAAAGACGATATTTAAACACATTAATGACCATGTAAGCATTTGTGATACGTTTTATCTATTGTCATATTTTTGTCAAAGTCTTGTATTTTGTCAATATGTTCATTAAAATACAATTTAAATGAAATGCTATAACATTGCTTTACATGCAATGTTAAAATTAGCCGTTGATCTTAAAATATGACAAATAAATTTGTGTCATGGTCATAATTTGAAGGTTAGTAATGCTAAGTTTATCGACGGATACGTAGTGCTTTATTAGCACTAAGACAGTTTTATTGTCTACTGAATGATATACATCTATGTATTTTATTACATTGTCTTATATTTTTAGCTCTAAACAACCCATCAAGGACAAAAGGAAGTGTCTCAAATAAATGTGTACATTTTCTCAAACCATTGTCTACACTATGCCAAGATCCACAATAACAGTATCGTCTGCATAAAATAAGGCAAACAGTTTCAAACTTTCAACAAAATTTTCATCCAAGTCGTCTATGTTACAACTGACGCCTTCCACTAAACCATTATTAGAATTAAAACATGTAAATCATTTACAAACAGGCGACGAATGTTCACATTGCGTTGGGAAATAAATAAATTTACTACCATTTGTTCTTACACAAGGCTTCGCGTTTTCATAAAATTTTTAACCATATTTAAAATTTTACAATTTTTATTGATACCATATAATTTATACCAAAGCCCTGAACGCCAGACAAATCAATAAAGGCATAAAGTAATATCTCTGTTAACCTTTCCTTAATGGTTCAATTAGAATATCTAATAGAAACATGTTATCAAGTATAGAATACCATTCACGAAAACCTGCCTGGTTTTCATTGATTAAACTTTACAATTAGTATAGTGCATACATCACGGAAACATTTTGGCCAGAAACCCAGCTCCATTTGTCTACCTTCGGGTTAACAGGATCTGCACGCCGGGCCAAAACAGTAATAATTAATGATTGGTCTGAAATTGATAAAACAAATGACAGGTATGTGTAAACAATATTCTTGAAACTGATGTTGAAATTACGAATATAAGCAAGCTAAAATACTTCTCAAGTATTGAACCTGCAAATGGTGTTAAATGCAAGATGTCTCATTAAGGAAATAGAAGAAGTAGTAGCCAGTTTTTCTTTTCAGAAATATGACTCATAGTACTACTAACTTACATTTGAAAATAGAGCCAATGAATCATATACTGAAAAAAATCTAAAAGAATGAAAATAAATAATGTCACGAATCTGAACATGCTTGGTACGTTAAAGTGCAAATAAGGACGGCTCATTTTCATTAGGCTATGTTATGTTATCATTATATTTATTCAGAACATTTGCTAATAATGTAATAATCAATGATGTCGAATTCTAATGCATATAACTTGTAGCACTTGTAGAGTAAGTGGAGATATACTAATTTGTAGGACATACGCCATTCCGTCCAAATAGACAGTTTTCTGTCATAGTAATTTATTACATTTTAGTTGTTTTTATCTCGATATGATTTCTAAAAAATTAATTACAAATTTTAATTGAGTTGACACTTGTGTAAGATTTCAGTTTATTATTTAGAAACTATCATTGTGCATAGCAAATTCCTAGTAGAACAAGATCGACCACATGTCTTTCTAATTTTCATAATGTAAGGTATTCGCGGTAAGGATATTACTTATATTTAGCTATTTGGCTAAATAGTATAATATCCCACTTTCCTATTTGAATTTGACTACATGTTCATGTATTTCCAGCAAATAGTAAGTCAGATAATCAAAGTGCGAAGATTATAGCCAGGACTGGACGATATGACGTATATATTCGCAATCTGACATATTTCAAAAGAGCGGTTTTTATTGCAAAATATATTCTTTCTGTTTATCATTTTTAAAATTGACTAATTTTGTAGCCTTGACAAATATGAAAAAAGCTTTTTATGATATGGTCTGTGCAAAAGATTCACGCAAAAGATTCACGCATTTTCCTGGAAAACAGGATAAAATCTAGGTTGTGTTATAAAAATCACAGAAATTCTTAACATTGCAAAAAATGTTGCTCTACCGATCGGTGTTAACAAGCAAATTTGCATCCATGTTACACCTTTCTTAATGTTGTGACTAATTCCGGCCACCATGCAAATTTCGCATAACATTCTATCGAACCCTTTTAAACGGCTGAATGTATTTCGAATTCAGATCAATGTAAGACAAGAAAATTGTGCGTGAAACCATTGTTCTTTGAACAATGTTGTCATGGTTAATTAAGTGTCCTCATTCCGTTTGACTAGATGCCGTGTTTCCTACGCTTACATCAGTTTAATTAATTTGCTGCTTGTCATCGTTTGAATTATTAGACTATTAAAAGGGGTTTGCTCCACATATCAGAACTTAAGTAATCACGTTAAGGTATCTGTAACGTGAATATAGTTAAACTATGAAGATCAGAGTACTTGTGAGAAATCAATTATTACATGTGACTGTCCGGCAAAGATGATATAATTTGAAACTGCAAGAGAACAACAATTGAACACTCTTTGAGTACACTAAGAGCTGCGCTGCAGTTAAACTGAGTAGGTATTACCAGCTGTTCCATAGTTTTCAGTTCGTGTTCGGATTTTACAGTGCAGCAAAAACATGCGATATGAAATAGATCTAACTCTAATTAAGCTGTCATAGTTGTCATAACATATCTCTGACAATCTGCCACGGTACAAGACAACAACATAAATATGTATATACCATACCTATGTACTTAGCCAATCTAGTACATCTGGAAGGAAACACGTGCTACGATGAATGACTGTTGTACCATGCTTAACCCAGTTTTAACAAGAGCTTTTCTATAAAACTCATTTTCACCATACCCATGCCCTGTTGGAGGTCACATCATACAGTGATTAACAACTTCATCATCAGTAGGGTCATATACTGAAGACAGGTGAATATTAAAGGAAGGTTTGTGGCTAGATGTTATCATGATATCGTTCACAAACCATTTTCAGACCCGAGGTCGCTGTGACATTGACCTTTGGCCTGCTGACCCTATAACATAAATGGCCATCGTACTACAAACAATTATCCTATGAAGTTTGACAACTGTAGGCTGACGCGTTATTTAATTATTGAGAGGAAATCGTTTCCATTTTCAAGATCATGGTGTCCTTGATCTTTGTCAACTGATTCCCAAAACATTAAATGTCATCTTCTAACCAAGGGAAATGATCCTATGAAGTTTAGTCAGTGGGGCTAAGGGTTCGTCACAGCGAAAAAGCTGTTAAATCTCTAGGTCACTATGACTTTGAGCTTTTGACTTATCCCGCCAGCTTAGCTTAGCTCAATAGGGAGAGCGCCGATCTACTGATCACAAGATGATGAGTTCGATCCACAGGCGGGTCGAATGTTCTCCGTGACGATTTGATAAAAGACATTGTGTCTGAAATCATTCGTCCTCCACCTCTGATTCATGTAGGGAAGTTGGCAGTTACTTGCGGAGAACAGGTTTGTACTGGTACAGAATCCAGGAACACTGGTTAGGTAAACTGCCCGCCGTTTCATAACTGAAATACGGTTGAAAAACGGCGTTAAACCCAAAACAAACAAACAAACAAACTGATTTCAAAGTCATTAGAAGTTGTCTGCTAACCACACAGACCGCAATATCATCCTATGACGTTTGACGATTGTAGGCAAAAATGTTGTTTATTTATTAACCAAAAATTATGACCTTGACCTTCGACTTACTGAGCCTATCAACCTCCAAACAAGAGGTAATCTACTGACCACATGCAATCACCCTTTGATGTTTGATGCATTGTCTAGTTATAAATGCAGCCAAATGGTTACCGACAACCGATCAACAGAACGACAGACAGTGAGCAAAAAAATATACCCCCTCTTTTTCGAAGGTGTTGGGATGGCACAAACAATATGACAATTTTGAATGGCGAAATGCTAAATTCGAAATGACAGATACGAGTTTTTTTTTTAAATATATATACTATATTCTATGATTACAACAGAATTTTGAAAACAATTTTATATTTTGTATGCAATTGCATACCACGTTTTCAATTTAATGTGCTTAATGTCAATTACTGAATGCCTTTGCATAGATCAAGTACAGTAAGAAGACTGCCTCCTTATCGCTGGACCCAGTTCATCAAAAACATAATTATTTTCACTGTTTGTTTTATTCTGCGCACTGCCTTTAATAACATATAATCATAGAAAGGCCTTGAAGTAATACGCGGTGGAAGCCAACATAATTCACACAGACTATCAGTCATAAAAACAAAAAATAATTTCGCTATTTGTATTTTGCTGTTTGGCAGTTATCATAACGCACCAGCCTTCCACACAGCCAAACCAACAGGAATCAATTAGCATATTTTCTTCCCTAACAAATTGATAAATATGTGACATGCTTCAAGCAATACACTAGCGTAAATAAATGAATAATTAAATAAAATCACATATATATTGTCATCAGGTGTATATGTTTTCATTTAAAGCGAGTAATATAAACTCTGATGAAACTACTGAATTATTTAATTGATGTGTAAAGAAACACTTTATTGAATCAATTTTAACACAAGCACATGGTTCACAATCTATAGAAACATCGGATTGAAGGCTTTTCTATAATTAATTGCATTCATATAGTGAACACTTAACATTATGCATAATGTCATGGTATAGGTTACTTTAAAGTCTGTATATATTACCTCTTTGTATAAATCGCCGGTCCATAGTTTTTCCTATTGGCCGGTTCATAGTTCAACACAAGTTTCTAAAGTTACAACTTGAAGAAATGAAATCTATGAAAATGTCATATAATAAAACACTTAATGGAAGATTTGCCGGTCAGTAAGTCAAAACTGTTTGTCAATCTGACTGAAGTACACTTGATCTAGCTATGCAGTGCGTATTAGGAGACGAATTCAATGAGATTTACTATTTGCCTTCCATCAGTCGGACCCTTGCTCTATCAAACAAGTTGTTGGCACTGATATCGTTGACAAACAGAAGTTTCTGTACAGTATAACGATTGAGTATTTAAGGTAGTTCTGCACATTTTAAACGTATAAACCGGAAGTAAGTGCGTAAAGTCATTTTCCGGATACCGTGGAATAAAACTTGGAACAGAGTTTCTAAAAAAGCTTATTAGCTTTCTACTCGATCCCTAGCTTTTGTAAATATGTATTGTAATTAAATGCTACTTGATTAATAAATATTGTTTAAACCAAAACTTGGAACACGGTACCTGGAAATGAGAATCATTTTGCAAATACATGCAAACCGTGAGTAAATTTATCAAAACGGCAACGTCATGTTTTTCTGAAGATAAGATATGATATCAAAACAGTTTGACACATTTAATAATTCCAAAGTATGTCTTACAATAAGCTTGAAAAGTGCCGATCTCTTTTATCATGAGCAAATATTAAAACAAAAACAAAAAACAAACACACGGACCTATACAGTTTATTTTTTTATCATATTATAGAACATATGTGTATTTACGACTGTCAGAAGTTTCATTTTTTCATATCTGCAAAGTAGAAAAATTTATATTATCAAAATGTGACTTTCCCATAAATTCCTATCATTGAAATCTGTTTTAGGTCCAAATTTTTCAAATCAGGCTAGCAAAAAGTGAAGCAGACGACGATCATTTTGGTCGAACTTGCTATCTATATTGTGAAGTTTTGAAAAATCAGAATTTAAACAAATTCTACATTGTAGAAAATTTTTTGACCTTAACGCGTGGAACTACCTTAATGCTAAAAGTGAAAATATAGAATAATTACTATCTAGTAGCAATTTCAATTTTGAGTATTTCCGATAATTATTAATCAATATGGAAACTTGTTTGAAGTCAGTAATAAATGTCTCTAATGTTGGTATTTTATTGGTATTTCAGTAAAGCAAGAAAACGAATAGATTTTATGACGAATCTGGTAAAGCGCTAGATCAGTCAATTGTCGGTACAGATGAACTATTGTATCAGTATATGTAAACGTTGTAAAAGTTTAGCAACATTCTTGAGCCACTAAATTATGGGATTGCATCTGTGTCTTATGTACGTTTGTTCAAAGTTCATTCACTTATATCTTCAAAAGTATTTCTTGAGACTAAATTTTGCACATAGATAATTTAGCATGACTTTTTGCCGTTCGATTTTGTTGGGAATTTTATTTAATTAATAAGACTATACTTCGGATATGAACCATGTCAAATATGATATGCTTTCGGCATTCCTTATCTATTGAAAGCTGGTTTCGCTGGATTCGGACTGAGTTACTGACTGTCTTACAACGGATAAATATCCATGCGTCTTTTTTATTTACATCTTTTTAGTCATCTTTTCTCTAGAATTCTAAGGCAGACGCTTGATCTGGCAACTCACAATTCAACATTCTGAGACAATCAACTGTAATGATAAAATCAACATTTTAAGGATCGTAATTACTGTGTGAGGTAGTGTTTGGCAGTCTTACACAAGCAAACACGTAAAAGCATTTTTGCACGTCGTTAATTGATCATATACAATATAAATTTTGCATACATAGCGGATGACGTCAAAATATATGCGCGCATATAGCCTTTTTTCCCAGTGTAACAGATAATGTTATCTGCTACCCGGAAAACCTTGTCTTTCTCTACTAAATTAGCATGAACATTACATAAGACTAATCAAGAGGCACTCTTTATGCTTTGACAAAATATAAGAACATCACCTTATTTTTTTAAAAATATTACTATTACGCTCTATGACCATTTGCACGAACACAATACTTTCTTAAATATAGGTTATACCTAAATAACAATGTTCTATGTCAAAATGCAATAAACATGGTAATACTGTATGTCAGGTTTTAAATTCAACATTTGATTAAATAAACAAACTATAAACATAAAATGCCATTAAATCTGGAAGATCTTTAGCACACGGCTGTCACTAGGTCACACAAACCTAAATAGTATTCCCTATATATTCTATATGAAATTGACTATTTTTACAGGGCTGCCACACATAGCTAGACCCATTTCAGGGTACAAATCCTTACCTCAGAATTATGGTAAAACTGACATAAAATAAAGAGAGAAGTAGGGGTCATATCTTCTTAGAGAGATTCCTCTTGTCACACTTTTTAAATCACACTGCAGTGACCTGGTAGTACTATGCATACTAAATTTGAGTTTTACTTCACCAAATACAACATTCTGGCCCCATTGTTTTCAACCTAAATGTAAAATAAAATCACCCACAAAACCGGCTTTAATTTAGAGCTCTTTGGCCAGCCAAAGTGAAAAATTAGTGTTCAATAACCTGTCCACAAGAACGCTAGAGCTGATGGCTCCCGCGCTGGTTCCTTTAGTACTTTTAGACCTACTTTAGGTAATATGTAGTCGTAACTGTAGTCCTACATACACTGTTAGAAAAAAATGAATATATTTGAAGAAGACTTCCTTGACTTAAATCAATAGCTTAAAATAATAATAACAAGAAATATCTTTAAAAAGTATATCCAGCGCTGGTGGAGATTGAATGTATTGGACATGCTTGGTTACAGTGCAGATAAAAAGAATAGTAAAGGTATTTTTTCATACTTTATGCTATCCCGCAAGTCCTCTTTAACTAAGTTAAGTTTCAATAAAATTACTATAACTGTCAGTCTATCGAGCGTTCTTTGCATAAGCAATGTTTTACTTATGACGCTTTACAAAAGAGTACGAATATTCGCGTGCTATTTTAAATTAATACCGCGTTTCTGACACTCTTCAGTAGATATACCAGCAAATAAATGGTATTTTGTGTTACAAACACATTTCAAAGACTTGCATTAATTACTCTATGTTTAATCAAGCGGTGGGAATCAATCCGCAAGAACATTACAGAGTTTACGGAAATAGCCGAGCTCACCACGACTGTCAACTAAACTGTACAGATTTAGTTAGTTCCAAGATTCGTGTATCATTCAGGTAAAACGCCAAAATTACTTGTATTAATACCTCCTGTCTACAGAACTCTTACGTGTTTCTCCTATGAACGTCATTGGAGGAGATATTGTCCACATTGTCTAATGTATCTATGTACATGTAATACATTTGAAATGGCACGGAAATTTTTGTGAAACAGTATATTCATTTCTCAGCCAAATAAAAGTGTGCATGTATTCATTTCTGTCCAGTCCCTCTGTTTTTATTGTTGGAAGAATGATAAATTTACAATTTTTATTGGTTCTTTAAGTAGGTCAAAAGTTTGCTTAGACAGCTAAATGTCAATAAACCTTTCGGCCACACGGGCACACCTAGTTTCACAGTGGCCTTTGGGCAATTATTGCAGTAGTATGTGCCATTAAGATACAACACATACGTGTAATTATTAACCTCTTACTACCCAACAACTGATAAAATTAATGCTTCCTTTCTTTGACACAGGAAGTGTGCCAGTTATTACATATAGGACATAAATGAATAAAAAAAACAAGAGGAAAACATGAAATGAACGGTCGGACGGAGAAACTAACATAAAGACGGGCGGTCTGACGAAAGGGCAAGGCGGCAAATATATACATTGTACCCGTTTTCTGAATGATTGTGTGCTCTCATTACGAGTCGTTCAACGTGACAAAATCCATGCGACTTATTTAAAAGTTACTACAACGTTTTCGGTAATATAAAATAATATTTTGCTTTATGATCATCGGTTTGTTTATCGTATTGAAAAATGCAGTAAAAGCATTAATATTTGCGCGGGACTAAAATTCGTGGATTTCGTGGTTAGACTCATCCCAAAGAACAAATAAAATAAACATTTATTTATTGTTCAGTAGTTAAAATCCACGAATTTATATTCCTAAGAAGCAGCTGTTTTAACCAAAAGCACGAAATTTCATGCCCACGAAATTTAATTATGTTACAGTAAACGTTTATTCTGATTTCAATAACAGCCCTACTTGACCTCAGAATTAACGCACCATTTACGCAGTTGTAATATAGCATGTAATTGTGCAGTTTGACAAAGAATATACTGCAATATTAATGACTTCAAAATGCCGATCGGCGAGACGATATAGAGATATAAGATTCATGAATGCTCAAAGGCATTTCTGATTGAATATCCAGACAGTTTTGAAAGAGGTTCTATCAAATATTTGTAAGTCTTCAAGGACGTTTCTATACATCGATGTGAAAATCTTATTTTTGCAAATATGAATTTGGTGTGTGTACAAACATTCCATAGCTAGCTTAATATATCCGCTGTTTGTGAGCGTGTGTGTTCAGGTTTGAAGAAAGAACACCAAAAAAACATCCCCCCCCCCCCCCCCCCCCCCCCCCAAAAAAAAACCCAACAAAAATCCTCTACAAAAAAACAGCCTCCCCAAATCGCAACTCACAGTACGCGGGAGTGCACACGACCGCCACTCACACACTCACGTACAAAGCAAACACATGAGAAACAAAACGAACTATTAAAGGAACACATGCCTTGGAACGGCCAATGGCAAAAATGCCACTGGGAACTTAAACCACCTAACCCCGGTCATACCCTCACCATGTACCAACGTCACGGTGCTGTGTAAATAAAATGAAATCCCTGCAAGGTTAATCTCTAACAAACACAGTGGCAGCAGAAGACACGCCATGAAAACAAAAAATGCTCTAGTAAATCTATATAAAAAGCAAACCTTAAGAACCAAGATTGCATGTACTCAGTTCCTTTGCAGAAGACATCGCATCAAGAGAAACACCGAGAAGGGCCCAACGAAACAGGCCAGAAGACAGAAATCAAAACAATTCAGTAAACTTCTCATCATAGAGGCAAAAACTAAAAGGTAGCAGCAGATACAATATTGAAACACATTTTGCAAACTTCCAAAACAAGTTATAACCTTTAAACATCTTACAGTATTTAACGCTAACATAACAAAATACGTGTTATATTACACAATTCATCATGGACAATTTAACCATCATAATTAATAACAATTCTCGACAAGTATATATAAATCAGTACATGTATATACTTTTTCCAAAGCGCTTCCTTGTATTATAAGGTATAAGGCATAAGAAAATGTCATGCAAAATGAAAGAAATTATTTTGACATAAGATCCAATTAATACAATTTGTCCAAAGAGCACTGGGAAAAGCTGAGTATATTCTTATTGTCAGTCTACGTAGGTTCAATTAGACTAAGTACTGATCTTGTCGAAAGTATTTCGGTTTATGGGTTGTGAATGTTTCCCGTAAATACGGTTCATTAAATATAACAAAGCCTGAAGCATGACAAATGTACGGTATGAATATATACTTGGCGCTGTGCGGAAAACATAATTATAATTATGTCCTTAAGGCGTAAAAAAAATTGTTTGTTTCCGGTATCCCGACCTACCCTAAATTTTTGGCCCGACCCTAAATGTTTTTATGGCCTTGGAGAATATTTTTTTCAACTTTTTAACAAAATGATGCAAAACTGCACTTTTTATGCGTTAAACATGGCCAGTGATGTTAGAAATGAACTTACTGATGCTCTAAAGGCATATCCCCCTTATTTGTAATCATTTTTTGACAAAAAAATAATTTCCGAAAAGTCTCCCTTAATAAAAAGAAAATTCCAAAAAAAAAAAAAAAAAAAAAAAATTCCGACCTACCTACCCTAATTTTTTGGAGCATGTTACCGGAAACAAAGAATTTTTTTAGGCCTAGGGCGCCGTTATCCGAACTATTTCAACCTGAAGACTATGTGTAATAAGATACATTTCCAAATTAAATTCAAAACTTGTGGTTGGCAGTATATAATAAAAATATTACTTATCTGACATTGAAATTGATCCTTACTCTAATATGTGCAAGAATTGCGTGTGCTCAGGTAATCTGGCACATAACATCACTAAAGGTCAATACGTTTGATAAATATCTAAACTAAACATTTCACTTAGCGCATAATTATAAATAATTTTAAGACATTCAAGTAATTGTTTTATCAATAATGTGTTTGTTAAGTAACAGTTACATATTCCGATATTATTGAAAGAACTGTACCCTTTATTCAAAAGGAAAACTGCACTAATGAAACTTCTAGCGATATCAACTTCGTATTCAGTAACTATGGAAAACCACAGGTTGCCCAACACGACAGAAACGAAAGTTTTACATCAAATGTTGGTTTGATTGAGCCTGTTTATTGACGGTAGCGGAAATACAAGCTACCGACCACGCCCTCTAGCACCGGGTTCAACAGAACTCAACATTTACATATGTTATAAGTACTAGAATATAATTTAGACGGCGGTGCACATGGAACCTTTAATGATGCACAGAGTGCAATTCCATGAAAAGCTGCATATGATCCCCAGATACAATATTGACTTTGCCCTAAACGAGAAAACGATGGGCAAATCCATTTAGGATAGGAAAGGAAACGAAAATTTGCAATGACAGCATATTTGTACTGGTAAAATAGGGAAAGTGGAAACTTCACTGGTCGCTCAACACAACAAAAATGAAAATGTTGCAGGCTCGGTTTGATTAAGCCTATTTACGGACGGTAGTGAAAATGCATGCTACCACCCACGCCCAATGGTAAACCACCATATTTTAATCTACTGGTATGAATATATCTTAGACCTTGTAACTCTAATGCCACTGCGTTAGTATCATACATGTGGTAATAATTACGCGTCAGAGAAGTTGTAAACAGAAAACTGTATTTTTGACAGGAGGTTGTCAGTCTCGCACTGTTTGATTGCTCCCAAATGAAGTATTTATACCACAAATTGGCCATTTGATTTTATTAATTTTGACATTGTATTTTCTTTCTTTAAATCTACGATGACGATATTTATAGTCACATTTGCTTACATACCCTAATGTCTATCATTGACACAGTCATATATATATACACTGCAGTAGGGGTTCGTATTTTTAGAAGGATGCGTTCTTGGACTGTGGTTATTCTATTAGATTTGTGTCCTTGTTAAATGGGTTAAAACAAGTGAATCCAATTGTCTGAGTACTGTATACTTTCCTGTTTGTAGGTATCTTAATAAGGACAAGTTATTGATCCCTCTTGAATATTTCTTCACATTCTCTATAGAAAGCCTATAAAATGCACTTCATCACAATGCTATGGTCCAGACCATGATTGACATATTCTGCTGTTGATCTTGACAATTGACAAACACTGCAAGATGTTTACAAAAGCGGCATGTTATTTGTATGAAGTCAAGATGTCGATGATAAAATCAAGAACGGGAAAGGAATTACAGGAAGCATGAAGACGGACTTTTTTTATTTTTATGTAGGGATAACGCATTTTTTTTCGTGTTATAACGTCTGCAGAATCCCGAGGGATTGGTTGGTGCCCAAGCCCGGTAGGGATTCTGAAGATGTTGTAATACGAAATGAACATGCGCTAACGACGTCACTAAATTTCCATGAAACGCGCTGGAATGCCTGCCTTGATTTTTCACGTTGACGTCATTACCATTTGAATTACCCGTTTTGGGGCCGTAATGCGTTTACGCTTTGCCACGGAACGCGCATATATAAAAGGTGTTCTGACAGCACGTGAGCGCGAGAATCTCTCTGTTAACACACGTTTTTCTCCTGTTAAAACACCCCCGAAAATGGACAAGAACAGCATTTTTATGTTAGAATGAATAGGTAAAAGATAATACAGAACGTTTACTTTGAACAATACGTCTATTCCTGAATATCATCTATATATTAATTTTAACAGAATTGCGGAGTAAATAAAATAATCTAAAATAAGATCATTTGAAATCACAGAACGAATCAAAGCAATAGTATAGCAGACTTAGTTGACCGGGTGCATTCATGAGAGATTACAAAATGGGCAGCGCCCCCAACGCCCCGTAGCACACGCTTTAAACGTGGAATCCTATAATGCAGATATATGAATAGACTAAAGTAGAAACAATAGAAACCCAGACAGAAATAAAAATGCCGAAGGCTAGGTTTATTCAAATCTGTATTAAAACTGCATCAAATAGCATTGTAATGGTTCCATAATACAAAGAAGATAAACAGTATATATTCAAACAGTTAGTGTATCACTACTTCAGTGATTCTAAAATTGCTTGATATTTACATAAAACTATTAAAAGCGGGTAACTGCAACTGTAACAGACTGAGTTGTTTCTGCTTGGTTGCGATAAGGGCATAATTAATATTTATACGAAATAAGCGTAGTGATGTGTCTTTAACCCTTACCCTGCATAATTTCTATAATGAACTTGTCTATTTTTCAATTTGGACACTACCATTAACTATTAAAAGGGGTGCTTACCAAAAAAAGATACTGACTGAACAGCGAACAGTGTAGACCATGATCAGACTGCGCGGATGTGCAACCTGATCTTGGTCTACACTGGTCGCAAAGGCAGAATCACTCGCCGCCAGCAGGCTAAGGGTTAAAGGGTCATAATGTCTTTGTTTGAAATATTGCCGCCATATTTTTGTTACGAACATATTAAATATATTAATTCTTTGACAAATCATATTTTATGTAATTGTTAACTAAACGTCTATCATAAGTTTGAATATCTGATTAAAGAAGAAGGTGTTATTGAAACCATTGTTTTTATTACTCCCTTAACGGATCTAGCCATACAAGCTCTTGTGCAATATTGAAATAGTTGCTTTACTTTGGTTAGTTTATACTTATTGATGTTAGCTCGAATGTGATGAAAGTTTCAAGCTTATTTGAACCGCATTCGAGTCCGCTTCCTGGAAAACCCAGTACTGTTATTATATGAGATGGTGTGGTCGTAACCCCAGTGGGGTTCGAATCCACGACCCCTGGATTGAGCGGCCTACACATTAACCACTAGACCACTGCTCCCCTTAAACTAGGTACATGTAGTTGCTTTATAACCATGAATCAATGCATATTCTTTTTTTTTTTGGAATTTTACTTTATCAGTTGTACTTACTCAAAATTAAAGGCATTAAAGGTCTTTTAATGGCTTTATTTTCAGAAAATTAACACAAAATCTAATGTTTGTAAGTAATAAATGAATCTGATCATTACACTGTTTGAAAAATAATGTAGAGGGCCGAGTCTGGGCTTAGTGGACCCAATGTCATTCTTCTAGTTTTTAAATTTCAGAATGCTTTAACATTACTCTTCGAATATGCCATTATAATGCATGCACAGTGTTGTTGTTGTCTGCCAGAAGGACGGTGTTTATTCATCACTAGAGGGTTACCTTATACTCTGCATGATTAGTTAAACGACTTTAAATACCGTGAGGCGGTTGTAAAACGTCTCCCCGTACTTGGCCTAAAGTTCAGCCTTAACCGATGCGAGATGGGGCTGCGTAAAGGGTGTTGTACATTTCATAACCTCTCGTGAACAGACAAAATTAAACCAAGTCTGCTATTATGTTTCTTGGTTGCATTCTATACTTTAAAGAATATTTTTACAAACTTTATCAGATAAGAAATATTTGAATGGCCATTATACTTAACGTAAACAAACTTAGAATGGTTTCATTATGCTAATATATGGGTAAGTAAAGATAGGATTTCCCTATAGATTAATAACAATTATTCATAGATATAGATATATCTCATTCCTCCGATAAAATGATATTTTTACATACCAGATTTATGTCTGGCCATTTTGTCTTCTTTCATATGTAGATATTACACGTTACTTATAAATTCTGCCTAAATCGTTTTTTTTTTCATTTGCAAAATTGTTTATTTTATTTTTGTATTAGAATTCAATACAATTTTCAATGATTCATTTCAAACAACTTTTCTTCTCATGTAGGCAATTAAAATATTTACTATGTTCGCCTTGGTAGAAAAGTGACTTTCAAAATATAGCAGTCTAAATGAGGCAGTGCGTATTATAATCTTGTTAAATTTTCGCGTCCTTAGGAATCATAGTGTCATTTCAATATTTCTCAATGATAGAGTTCCGCTTAAGACGGTGCAAGGGTCATAAGGGGTGTTGCCCAATTCATTACCTGGTATTTCGATACAGTGCGTTTGTGCTAGGGACTTGAGGGGTAAGAGGTATTGTACATCTCATTACCTGGTAAATCGATACTTGCTTAAATACTCCAGATTCATTATTTATATGTGGTCAAGAACAAACAATAGTTAACATAAAACATATATATCATTTCGGCTTGTGTAATGCAATATAAACGAATGCAACAGAATGTAGGAGATCTAACACTTATTAGCTGTTATAACATATACCTGACATCTTGCCGAGGTACAAAAATATAACGATAGCCAAGATGGTATCAACGTCTTACAACCGTCATTCCGATCACGAGTTCAGTTGTAGATGAACAGAGAGGTATTGTTTTAATAAGCAGTCATAGATTATGGGAGGCATATAATATAATAATGGGAGGCATTTAATATCATCTTAATAAATAACATATTACTAACATCTCTTGATAAAATGTCTCTCTGTTTAAAGTAAATATTTATTATAAAGGTAAAGGTAAATTATATTTATCTTCGCTTTGTGAAACAATGAACGTCAGCTCTGTAGAGCCCTTGAGTGAATCTATTTTAAGACCAGTTAAAACCAACATACCTTGCCCCCAGAATTTGACAGCTGGGTTGACTGAGGCAATCGCGATAAAGTGCCTTGCCCAAGATCACCTCGCAGTATGAATAGCCAAGAATCGAACCCGAGGCCTTCATCTCAGAGGGAAAGTTTCTTAGCCCTCTCAGCAAATGCGTTCACGCATATAGCCGCACATTCATTGCAATTATGTATCAATTATGATGATGATGTTGATTTTTTTCACAGTGTCCGTATAATATTATTCCCTATATTGAAACGTGATCAGACTACAAGCATTGAAGCCTTTCTGTGATTAATTATCTTCATAGCTTGTTCTCGTTACCCTTAGCAGAGGAACTTTCAGCTCGTGTTAATAACAATACAGTGCTTTCTCCATCACTCACTCAAACAAAACAATCTAGCCACAAAGTAAATAAAGCGGATGCCATAGACAAACAAAAGAATCTCTTAGCCGTAATTTCGTATGGATTGTATTAACTTTCACAACAGCTATTTTTAAGTGAGTGTAGTTACCGTAAAAATCTCCCCGTGCTTTGATAGATGGATAGAGTGCTGTTATATTTGCTTGTCCTTTGGGATCATGGAGTCCATTCAAGATCTATGTAATAGAGCGCCGCTTAAGCCGGTGCTAGGGGGCGTGAGGGGTTTTGCACTTTCCAATACCTTTCATGAACAGACTCAATCAAACCGAGTCTACTATTATTTTCCTTTATTGAATTTTGTTGAATGCTATGCTTCAAAAGGATCATCATAAAGATTTTATCAAAAGCAGAAAGTAAAATACATTATCTGTAGGATTTTATCTATTAATACGTAATAGCCTACCCAATGATTTGTCTTTATTAATAAATAAGAAAGATATATCATAACACTAAGAATGGTCTAAGATGCTGGTTCATTAATGGTATGAAATGGCTCCAGTTTCGCAAGAAGGTAAGACATTGGTAAAGTGCTCTGATGTCAATTTTACCTAAAAATGAACGTACTTTGTTAATCATGATAAATAAAAGGATAGTTAAAATTCAACAAATATCATTTTGAGAATAAAAAAAAAATCCTCTGCAAAAGCCCGGCAAACCGACGTAATTCATCGTAAACCACTAGGAACTACTGTTGGTTATCAGTGCGGCCTTCCGGAAGCATTTTCTGTATAGTGCTTTTTGTTAATTCCTGTAAATTTTGTTTCAGCTTGGCTGTGCTATTGTTTGCGCTCAGTTATCGGCAAACTAATTTAGATAGTTTTACAAACCTGTTGTGCTACATCAAGATCAGCCAGCAACATGCTGCTGGGTATTGATTTTAGGATATATTTCATCAAATGCTAATTTATTGCTGCAATATTTGTATCAAATCCAATATTACATACGTTACATCATGAATAAATACTTAATGGAAGCCAATCTCATTTAGGCAAAATTCTGAAAAAAATACCAATAAATTAACACGAGCTCAAATCACATGTGAAACTGCCAGACATTGGTTTTCGAATGAAATTCAGAATACAGAATCATTCGGCTAATATCAATTAAAATTAGGCCCAATATATATTGAACAGGAAAAACGAAAATTTTCGCTCTTTTCTCAAAATTACGTAAGATTTAATCTGACCTTACTTTTATTTTCCAGCTTAACTTCATAGAATGAACTTGTAAAAGACAAATGAAACAGTGAAGCTTAACCTTTACCCTGCTAAATTTCTAAAATAGACTGGTCTATCATTCCATTTGGGCTGTACCATTTATTATTCAAAGGGCGTTCAGTGAGCATTAACTGACTGAATAGCAAACAGTGCAGACCATGATCAGCCTGCACGGATGTATATCAATCTCAGTATCAAATCCGTTGGTAGTCTGATTTCAATGTGCACGACATTATTTCTAGGTTTAAAGGTATACTAGACCCAGACTTTACATTTGAAAATACGAAAATCACTATATAAAGTTCATGTTAACTTAAAATTAACAAGTTCATTTACAGTATTAGTACACTGCAATAGTTTTATAACAGTACACACTTAATACAATACATGTATAACTTAACACACTATAAATGTGCACTACTGCTAATTAATTTTTACATTAAGTGAAGTTGGACACAATTCATGATGAGTTTGTTTCTACATTTATATCTAAAGAATAAAATATGGACAATTGATCTGTCATTAATTAAATGTTATGAAAAGTAGATTTTGGTGATTGACGTACATGAATTAAATGTTATGAAAAGTAGATTTTGGTGATTGACGTACATGAATTAAATGTTATGAAAAGTAGATTTTGGTGCACCTTTAAGTGACTTTATAAGAAAACATAATTTACTAACCGAAAACAATCAAAATACATGTATATTATTCTTGATAAATATGACAAAGAATGCTATTTGACTTTTAGGATAGCTGTCAAGTCCTGGAACAGCCAAAGACGTTTGAAGCACGTATTATAGTTTAGCAGTGATAGCATGACATAAATATATTTGAAATGTTTAATTCATTTTAACCTCATTAAATCTAAAATGCCAAAGAAATATTGCTTAAAATGACCTTTTAGAGCGATATAGATTCTGATGACTGATTGTAATGATTTTCTGTCAAATATACCATTACAGAAGACAAATGGGAAAATAATTGTAAGCGGAAAATCTCTTTAACTGAATTGAGATATTACAAATAGCAAAGTACATAATACAAACATTACTTATTCCTAAAATCTCGGGCATTCTGGCACCCCAGTATATCATGATTATACATAGAGGAGAATATAAATACCATTTCTATAATTATGAAGGCACTTCTTACAGTTTCCTGTAAAATCTTTAAAAGGCAAAAGTCTTGCGTAGGCTGTTCAAAGGATATTTAAACCATCTTTAACCAAAGCTATATTAGTTTCGCAAACGACGAAATCAGTAGATCTATTGATGCATGTAGCACAAAGAGAAACTTAAATCGTTTTGTCCAATTACGGAATTCCAAAACAGCCTTTCTTTAATTACCACAACTATAATTTAAACGTCTGAAGACAGAGTTAAATTGCGTAGGTCCTGTGAGGTGCCAAGTTACCAGCCTTTGACGTTAACTTGTATGCATACCGTACACATATGTATTTCATCAATATAGTATTTATACTAGTTTTCCCGTATTTTTCTGCTGAAATGACCACGGTATATGTGTCTTCTAGCTAGTCTTTTCCGTCGGGTCCTTTATGATGTTTGTCTTAATGCTCTTTCTTCTGAGCCCACCGGGAGAGCGTTGATCTACGGATCGCTGGGTCGCGAGTTCGATCCCCGGGCGGGGCGTATGTTCTCCGTGACGATTTGATAAAAGACATTGTGTCTGAAATCATTCGTCCTCCACCTCTGATAATTCATGTGCACTTGCGGGGAACAGGTTTGTAGTGCAGAATACAGGAACACTAAGGTTAACTGCCCGCCGTTACATGACTGAATACTGTTGAAAAACGGCGTTAAACCCAAAACAAACAAGCTTTCTTCTGCAAAAACACTGAATGCATATGTTTTTGGTTTTTAAGATATGCTTTTTTATCATTTTTGTCTTGTATTTCATGCCTTTGTTGCCTTCGAGTGTATCAGGGGTTCACCTGATGGGGATATCCTTCATTTTAATCTTGTTACTTCGAAGGGGGTAAAGAGTGAGTTTTGGTGCGCACTATGCATCCGTTTCATGTCTATAGGGGTTTAATGGCCATTAACCGCCATGTTCACTTATTCATTTTGTTCATTTTGTTCTCGTTGTTTTGCGCTCTCTATGTCGCTTTCTTCCTGTTTGTATGAGCGTGTGCGATGGTCGTGTACGCGTCCATATGTGCACTGCTGTAGACAGCAGTCAGTTTAAGCAGGTGCGTCCTTGGAACCTGGCTTTTTGTTGGATATTTATCATTTTTTATAGTTCGTATATACGTAAAATAGAGCAAAGTTCCTTCCCTGAAATTAAATAATACAAATATCTTATTTAATAGTCTTCATCAAATAATACACTAGAATTATATAGAAATTATGTTGTTATAGTTTCCGGTTGTCTTGGGATTATAGTTTGTTTTCTGTGTCTTTATAATAGCTGTGCTTAAGTCGGTAACAGGCAACGTTATATGGGGTGCTGCACATTGCATTACCTCTCATGATCAGACTTGATTAAATAGTCTGTTATGATTTTGCTTACTTACAAAGTATCTTCTATAAATTTCATTTATATAATGTATCTGTGTAATTTCACTAAATATAATACTTTGATCTTAAACATAAATTATACATCGATCTTACACATAAAGGGTGTTTCTCTTGGTGCTCTGTCATTTGCAAAGGCATCGAGTACATACGTTTTTGGTTCTTGAGGTTTGCTTTCTATATAATTATACAGGAGCATTTTTTTGTTTTACATGCCATGCCTTTTTGTTTCCATTGCATGTGTTAGAGATTCACCTGGCGGGGATTACTTTTATTTTCACTGTCCCGTATTTTTGGAACATAGTGGGGGAAAGAGTGAGGTTGGGTGCGCACCATAAACCGGTTTAAGCTCCCCAGTGGTGTTTTTGCCACTGACTGTTCCAAGGCGGTGCCCACTGTGTTCCTTTATTTGTTCGTTTTGTCCTCGTGTGTTTACTTTGTATGCGTGTGTGTGTGTGTGTGTGTGTGTGCGTGCGTGCGTGCGTGCGTGCGTGTGTGTGTGTTGGTGGTGTGCACGTCTGCGTGCTGTGGGTTTCGTTTTGGGGAGGCTGCGTTTTTGGAACATGGGTTTCCCTGTTTGATATTTGTCTCAGACCACTAGCTGTAGAAACAAGAAACAATAAAGTGAAAGGTTCTTGTGATTTTGAACTTTGATTGTCACAGATGATGGTCACAGCACGGGTACTGTCAGCTCGTAAATGATAAGTAGGACATTGTTTTCTTTCTCACTCAGTCCAGCTGGTGAAGTCCCGACACAAAGTAAATTATAATGATGCCATAGATAAACAAAATGCCTTACAAGTCCTATACAAGCCTTATACCATATAATGTATGTTTATCTAATGCCAAAAAGCTGAAACAATACACAATATCTAAGGGATTTTATCTAGCATCTCAGAGTTTTCTTTGAACAGCATGGAAGCTCATTTAACTAAGAATGGTTATTTGCTACGAGCTCATTACTGGTAACAACAGAGTGTTCAGTTCAGAACGAAAAAAAAATTAACTTCTCAAATTCATACCTTTGATGTTTAACCGATGACGTTTTACCAGAACATAAAAGTACTCTTTTAATAAGTGTTATAAAATGTTTACCTTATCTTATTGAAACTTTGTACTTTTTCCTATGCTTTACCTCTTCCTTAGAGATAAATAACATTTAAAACAATAATAAGTTATGTGTAAAATCGACAGTAAATGTTGTGATACCGACGCTTAAAACCTAATATTAGCACAACATAAGAAATCCAGTCAAGTTATCACAGAAATTTGTAAAATCTCTGAACGATATTTTTAATGGAAAAGAGGTTTACTTTAAAAATATAAAAACAAAACCTTATAAGATGTCTAGCAGCGTCCGAACTGGTAAAATTCCCGTTTGTGCAAGTCTTTGTATCTATACAATGTTAAGATTATTTTGACAGAATACAATGTGGTCGCTGAGAGTTGGTTCAGGGAAAGCTGACTTCGGCCGAATTGCTGCTTGTGATTATCGTAAGAGTGTGTTACTCAAGGGAATGGCAAAACAGATTCCGGTAAACCGCCATATGAATGCGGATGGCTCTAAATTACATTCTGGTACTTGTAGCATGTGTAAATTTTGATTTCTGCTCTACCCGGGCCAGAGGGTGTGGACGGTTATGGCAAGCCAATTGTCCAATAATTACGTGAACCCCGGTTCACGGTCGAAAAACTAGGATTAACGATCGATAAACTAGGTTTTTCAAACGTAAAACTAGGTTTTTCAAAAACTAACCTATATTTTCGAGTGAAAACATCAGATACCGGGCGTAAACCATAGTTCACGCTCGTGAACCCAGGTATAAGTTCGATAAACTAGGTTTCTCGATTTAACTATGAATTTCGGTCGCTATCCTATGTTTACGACCGTAAACTTAGGTTTACGAATGTGAACCTACGTTTACGAGCGTGAACTATGGTTTACGACGTTATCCTAAGTTTTCGCTCGAAACTAGGTTAGTATTTGAAAAACCTGGTTTTATCGAACGTAAACCTAAATTCACGCTCGTAAACCCAAGTTCACGTTCGTAAACATAGGTTCACGCTCGAAAATATAGGTTCAGGTCCGTAAACTATGGTTCACGGTCGTAAACATAGGTTCACGTCCGTAAACATAGGTTCATGGCCGTAAACCCATGTTCACGCCCGAAATTCATTGTTAATTCTATAATCCTAATTTATCGACCGTAAACCATGGTTTACGTTTGATAAACTAGGTTTCTCAAATGAACTATGAGTTTCGGTCGTTATCCTACGTTTACGATCGTTATCCTATGTTTACGCTCGTAAACCCCGGTTCACGCTCGTAAACCATAGTTTACGACCGTGAACTGGGGTTTACAATCGTGAACCTAAATTAACGAGCGTGAACTATGGTTCACGGCGTTATCCTATGTTTTCGCTCGAACATATAGGTTAGTATTCGAAAAACCTAGTTTTATGTTCGAAAAACCTAGTTTATCGATCGTTAATCCTAGTTTTTCGACCGTGAACTAGGGTTCACGTAATTATTGGACAACTGGCTTGCCATATTGTTAGAAATCGAATAACACGGTTTTACGAAGGTAAACTGTAGTTCACGGCCGTAAACCTAGGTTCACGCTCGTAAATATAGGTTCACGACCGTAAACATAGGTTTACGGCTTAAATTGATAGTTGATATCATAATCCTAGTATATCAATCGGAAACCATGGTTTACGTTCGATAAACTAGGTTTCTCGATTGAACTATGAATTTCGGTCGTTATCCTATGTTTACGACTGTAAACTTGGGTTTACGAACGTGAACCTACGTTTACGAGCGTGAACTATGGTTTACGACGTTATCCTATGTTTTCGCTCGAAAAAATATGTTAGTATTTGAAAAACCTGGTTTTACGTTTGAAAAACCTGGTTTATCGAACGTAAACCTAAGTTCACGCTCGTAAACCCAAGTTCACGTTCGTAAACATAGGTTCACGCTCGAAAATATAGGTTCAGGTCCGTAAACTATGGTTCACGGTCGTAAACATAGGTTCATGGCCGTAAACCCATGTTCACGCCCGAAATTCATTGTTGATTCTATAATCCTAATTTATCGACCGTAAACCATGGTTTACGTTTGATAAACTACGTTTCTCGATTGAACTATGAGTTTCGGTCGTTATCCTATGTTTACGATCGTTATCCTATGTTTACGCTCGTAAACCCCGGTTCACGCTCGTAAACCATAGTTTACGAACGTGAACCTATGTTTACGACCGTGAACTGGGGTTAACAATCGTAAACCTATATTTACGAGCGTGAACTATGGTTCACGGCGTTATCCTATGTTTTCGCTCGAAAATATAGGTTAGTATTCGAAAAACCTAGTTTTACGTTCGAAAAACCTAGTTTATCGATCGTTAATCCTAGTTTTTCGACCGTGAACTAGGGTTCACGTAATTATTGGACAATTGGCTTGCAATAGACGGTAGCTTGCATTTCCACTACCGTCCATGAATATGGAAAAGTAACAGAAAGTTAACATATATGATTTTGACTGAAGTTCCATAAGCAAAAAGTAAGCCTTACAAGGAACATTTTAGCAGTTCATAGTGTTTTTTCAAGGATGATCATTCAAAAATATTTGAACAAATTGATATAATTTTGAAAATATAAAAGAATTCTTCTGTACAAAAGATAATGCATAGCGGTTGTTTTAAACACTATTATTTTATCTGAAATATGCATCTGCTTTTAAAGGTATGATAAAGGAAGAAATAAGCTAGCAATTTATGTACCCTGCATGGATTTTCCTTGTTTAATCATTAACTAATTTAATTTTACATAACTATTTTAAGACAAGACATCAAAATAAGTGTGCTTTTTCTACGAGGCATTAAGAATTATAGTTATCACGGTTACGTTAAAAAAAAAAAGAGCTGAAATCCTTTCTCGAAAACTACACTAATGGCGTAATCAAAGTGATTTACATCGATTAAACGTTGAGAAAAGACAGACCGTGGTGCGTCTTTAAATGAATTGTATCTTCAGAACAAAACGTAGCCTAATTTCTGAAAACAATCAAACTGTATGTCTTTCTTGGTAAATCTGGTTACTTCACAATAACAAAGAATGCTATTGGACTTCTGGGACAACAAGCTGGAGTTTCTAGTATTGATCAAGTCCTAGGACATTCAGATTGATAAAAAGTACGTGTGCCCTATATAATAAACGTAAACACATCAAGTCGCGATAGTGTGATAGAAAATGGGAAAGGTTATTTCCTCTGACTTTATTCAATGAAAAATGTCCACCAAGCTGCACAAGATACCTTTATGCACAAGATACCTTCATGAAACGATTTTCTGTGACAATTTACAGTTATAAATGATGGACTGGAATATATAGAACAATAAATGCGTATACACACGCATTGCTGTTCTCGAAGAGCCAGACATTATTGCATTTCCTGGTAATTTTGTTATACATTGACGAGAATATATGCATTTAAAAGCTTTACGAAGCATTTCTGATAGGAAGATGTCACTTGTACGGTTTCATTTAAAAGTTTGGAAAGGCACAACTCTTGCCCAGTCTTTATAAATATGATATTCACAACAACAAAAGTACTTTTATGATGACAGCCGTACAAAGAACTGCCTCAAGCATTTTGTCATATTCAAAGAATCTTCTTAAAGCACTTAAATTACCGCAGTTATCATTTAAGTGAGAGAAGAATACATAGTTAAATAGATAAAGTCATAGGCCATCATCCGACAAACTGCTTTATTCAGTTTGTGGGGACATCAGTTTTACAACGAAACCTATTCATTTTAGTATGAGTTTTAGTATATTGTGAAAAAAAACCAAGGATGAATATCCAACAGGGAAAGCTACGTTCTAAAAACGCAGCCTTCCAAACGTAATCCCAGCTAACCATTTCCGTTAAACAGCATTTATGTTTTTAGACTTATCCACTGAGTGCAGCTCATTGTATCACACTAATTATATTTCCGCAAAATCCACTTGGAGAGTACTAATATCTGTTATATTGTTATCATTTACTTATGTATAGATATCTATATGTGGGTTACTATTTATATTCTCAGTCCTGACATTATTAAATGATATCATATTTCACAACAACATTACATACTTTTTAATAATTTGATTTAACTTAAATAACAAAATTCATTATAAGTCAATAAAGTCACATAAAATGCCTACTACAAAATGGACTCAGTGTTCCTTTTGGGACCATGGAATGTTTCTCTATATAGAAACAGAATTCCGTCTAAGCCAGTACAAGGTTTGTACATATGAACAGACTCAGTCAATTGTTTGGCTGGGTTTAAAATGCGACGAAACGGCGCTCTCATAGATTTTGTTGCAGTTTGTTAAACTCCCTACACAAATTTCGTTAAGGGGTCTGTGAAGATTATATGTCGACAATATGGAATGTTTGTGTAATGCAATTTGGCTCTTCGTGTAAATGCTGCGTTTTATTTTTCATTAAAATATAACAGCGTTAACATTAAAACAGTGCACAAACGTAGTGTTGCTTAACATTGAATATTAGTAAAGCCGGTTGGAAAATGATAAGTACATGCAAATTAATATAGTTATACTCTCAATATTCTTTTTCGGATGAAACATTAATTGGAGGCAAACGTGTAAATTTGAAAGAATATATACAAGATATAAAACTACCAGTTATAACCAGCTACACATAAAGATTTCCAGAGCCAAACAATGTTAAAAGAACGAGCAGCCCAAATGTCTATTATCTTGTATCATTTTAAAGTAAAAAATATCAGACCTTGCTTCTGATGTAGCTTGCATATAATTTCTGGCAACCAAGGCTAAAACGTTTAATATTTGGACAAAGTAAGTGCTTTGGTAGGTAATGTTTATATTGGTCGAAATAAAATGTTGAAAAATCAACTCAGTTATAAAAGAACGTTATTCTGTGAGATTTTCCTGCTTATATAATGGCACTCTATAATTCAACAACATACAAGCAATAATCAGTATCTTTTACGTAACGAAAACCACTTGAACCAGTCAACAGTTGTTATCTTTCATAAAACTTCTCTGTATCTAATTTCTGGCAATCTGCCAAGCTACGGAACAATAACATTAATTACGACTATCACTAATCCAGTATAACATACGTTTTGCATTTCCATGCATATTTTTTTTGCAGCTGAAACTCTGTGCCTACGGAAGGCCTTCGATAAATTTTGTATTCACAGTACAAGAAAAAAATGAGCATCCGCGCAGTCTGGTCAGGATCCATGCTGTTCGCTTTCAAAGCCTATTGCAATTAGAGAAACCGTTAGCGAAAAGCATTGATTCTGACCAGACTGCGCAGATGTGCAGGCTGGTCTGGATCCATGCTGGTCGCAAACGCACTATATTGGTTTTCTCATGGTGCGGCTCAAATGAAACTTCTCTAACAAACTGCTTAATATAAATATTTTATTAAGTGGTATGATTCAAAACGCCATACTGCATTATTCATTACACGACTGTATGAAATAATCTGGGTACTGTTGACGAAAACGCCACTTCATAAAATGTTTCACATAATCAATAGCCACGTATCTATTTTCATTAGGAAAGATGTGCTTTAGTAAAAGCTGGCGACTCACAGCATGGGTATGTATAGTTAGTGATATACTGCTTTCTCCCTAATGAAATACAGCCATAAAGAAAAATAATATTCAAAATGACTCTGTAAGCCTTCTAAAAGCAGAAGTTATCACATATTATCTATAGCACTGTCATCGTTGGAATAAAATGGAAAAAGTGGAAAGTTTACAGGTCGCGATCGCTCAACAAAACGAAAATGAAAATGGACGGTAATGGAAATGCAATGCTACCATCAACGCCCTCTAGCCCCGGGTTGAGCAGAACTGAACATTTACACATGTTACAAGTGCCAAAAGTCAATATAGAGACATCCGCAGAGTGTTCATACGGCGGTGCCAAGGAACGGTTAATGATACACTTGAAAAACCATTTTAAATATAAGGGATGAAATGTTTGGCGAACTGACTGTAACTATAAAAGGTAAACAAAAGGACAGGAATAATGATGTTTAACAGGGAAAAAAACTAACATGTGGTAAAGAGCGTATAAGAGTATTTTCACATGGAGCTTATTAAACTTGTGGATAATATGTATGAAATGCTCAATAGGGCACCGTATATCATTATTTCTTTTCTTTTGCCTTTGAAACAATTTTACTTATTTTTAACTTACCAACTTACTCTGAAGACTGTCTATGTAATTGACTGTCTGATATATGTTCGGTATTAACCTATAGCTTAGAATCATGATGAGATCTATGTAAAATAAGTTTGCGCATTTATAATCAATTTAGTCTAAGCCGCTGTGAAAAGTAAATCTTGCGTCTATCCTTACTAAATCCAGTACCAGATCACTTGATTTGAAGAAAGTCCAGGTTTGATTAGGTTGAATCAATTAACAACTGTCTTTAAAGGCTATATCAGAGATTTCTTGCAGATGATTTTCATTGTATAATATTTTACCATTATGAATTCCTGGATATTTTGTCCAGTAAATAATCCAGTTAACGAATATAGAGTTTCTAAGTAAATTATGATAAATGAAATCAGATTATTGTTTTCTCTTGAATATTTCTTCAGGGACGGTATAAATATCCATCAAAGCACTTGAATCACAAAGCTATGGTCTACACAATAATCATTACCTCCCACAATTGACCTTAACGAAAAACGCAAGGTATTGCACATTGTTATTAATGAAATCAGAATGGTTCTTGTTTTTGTTGGGTTTAACGTTGCACCGACACAGTTATAGTGTGTACACACCGTGGCTGAATGGTTAAGGTCGCTGACTTCAAATCACTTGCTCCTCATCGATGTGGGTTCGAGCCTCACTCGGGGCGTTGAATTCTTTATGTGAGGAAGCCATCCAGCTTACGGAAGGTCAGTTGTTCTACCCAGGTGCCCGCTTGTGATGAAATAATGCACGTACGGAGGGGCACCTGGGGTCTTCCTCCACCATCAAAGCTGGAAAGTCGCCATATGATCTATAATTGTGACGGTGCAACGTTAAAACCAACAAAATAAATAAATAAATAGTATAAACATAACTACCCTGTAAATGACAAAATTTCCCTTTACAAGACTTAAAGGCTCATAATGCCTTTGTTCATAATGTGGCCGCTACATCTTTTGTTACCAGCATAAAATATGTCTATATCTTATTAAATCCTACTTTTTGATAATTGTTTTCTCATATACTTGCAAAAGGTTTGAATACTGACTAACACAATAAAAAATTATTATTGAATCCATTGTTTATTATTACCTCCCTTTATTGCTCAAACTGGATAAGTTCATGTGTAATATTGAAAGCAGTGATTTTCTGGCCATGGAATTCTGCATAATATATATTTGATAGCTGCTTGATCCTGTTTTTAACATAAATTTTAAAGCCTTATGGAACTTTAAAATGTATACTTTTATTTTATAGTTTCTAACACAGATAAGTATACCAGCATATGTACAATGTCAGATTAACGTGATATGTAAAATATCAGTCAATTTGCATGCGGGGCGTATTTTACTTAAAAAGTTAAGGTTTGAGTCTTTAAGCTTGAAGTATATTTTCATTGGTCTGAATTATCCAAATGAATGATCATTAATAAATGAATATTTTAATATCAGGATTTTTTTGCTTTTATATTTCAGAAAATATTAATAAATATGAAACAGCAATACTTTTTTTATAAAGCCACATGTGTAATTATCACATCTGTACAGTGGAAAAGAAAGCCGGTACTCGGCAGCATCAGGTTCTTACCGCCGCCATTGCATCTCTTTGTAAGAGAGTATACGAGAATTCCGTAAACGTTTGACAATAGAAAATTATTGGTAAAAATTCTTTATGTATTTGTCTTTTTATTAATGGTTTTATTAAATGATATTCAAAAATGTAAAAAAATCAAATAAAACTAAGTTCCTGAATGAAAAATCCGGAAAATACCGACATCGTCCGATAACTGCCGAAGTGATATGCGCTATTTATGGATCGGATACCTTAAAAGTGCAACAGAGACCTTTTTATTAATGTGTCTTGCACGCGATTCTGATCAGTAATTATAAAATTATGATGCTAGTATCATGACTCAGAACACCGCATGTTGTCTGTGCGAATCGAATTTATTTACATGAATAAAATGGGGAGAAAGGATATACATAATTCCTAAAACAATCAAAATGTCTCGTTCTTGCTAAATCCGGTTATTTTTCGATAACAAAGCTTGTAAGTAGACTTATGGGACAACGCGTATTGATCACAGATAAAGTCACAATCTTCAACAGTGAAAATAATAGAGGAATAACAACTGCTTCTGTCCTCATTTACTGTGAACAAATGACAATTCTAACACGATCCGCAGCAGTTGCTATATAAACATATAGCGAAATCGCCTATACATGAATCTACGATAAAATATAGCTCTTCCATTCCGCCCTACGATTGTAACACGACTGAGATTCTACTCTGCTTCCGTTATATACCGAGTAAATACTCGACTTTTTCAGTGTTATGTAGTAGTAATAAAAAGTACATCAAATTTTCTGAAACAAACAATATCTAACTGATGAATTTATTTGTTTATATTTTACCGTAAGAATATGTTTCAGCCCGGTAAGTTTCAACTTCAACACCAGTGCATCTATGTCTGGTCGTGTGTGTAGTTTACAATTTCTGCGTTGTAGGCACCACAAATGTCAACTAGATTCTACTTTGACAGTAAATAAATTATAATTAATTTTCCAATCTTCCAGACTCAAGTTTTTACGTGTTTATATGCCGCCGCAATGTTCTGGCGTGTATGTTTCAGTGCCATCATGTAGGTGACGTGTACTATTTTTAGAAACTGCATATATAAACCTTGAATTAAGTATTTACCTCTGATTTCTATATCCGACTTTTGATGTTATTGAAAATAACATTTTCACGGCAATAACTACTTAATACTTGAATTAAAATTTACTGAATATCGGAAAATTCCGTTTGATGCAACGCTTTCCATTCGTGGGGAGGTTTTTATAATAGCATATGGCCAGCCGAATGACAATCGCGCTAAAATGTAGTGCTGTAAAATGCGAAGAATTTACATGGTTAGAATCGAAATAATAAATATGTTCCAATAATTTTATCAGTTAATAAAATATGGGCAGTCGTTCGGATGCGAATATTAAATCACTCGTGCTACGCACTCGTGATTTGATTATTACGCATCCGAACTCCTGCCCATATTTTATTAACTGATAAAATGTAGGCACACATTTATTATTTCTTAAACATACTGCCAAAATTTACCTTGGGGTTCCAAATTCTGATGATTGACTGCAAAGACTGATTGGTGAGACACACAAATGGCTTATTTGACTACTTATACATATTCAATACCGGAAATGAGCAATCGTTTCTCAGAATAAAAAAGAGACACGTTTCTCTATCGCTAAATGTATTCCTGGATTCGAACGATACATTCCTCTCCAGAAGAAGCACTTTTTAAATGTTTCTTTTGAAGCATGTCTAAAAGGGTATCATTGATGTCCCGGACAGACGGAAGTCATTTTAAAATGTTAAACTTTATATATTTTATCATTAAAGAAACAGCGAAAGAAATTAAAACTTTATTGACGAACATCATTCATTGTAATTGATCTTGTAACACAAAGCACTTTCAAATTTTCTTATTTGATTTTAATCAGTAGCAAAGTTTACATTTATTTCTCTTATAAATTTTCTTCTCTTTAATGTTTTTGTTGGGTTTAATGTCACACCGACACAATTTTAGGTCATATGGCGACTTTCCAGCTTTTCAAGGTGGAGGAAGAACACAAGTGCTCCTGTGGACGTTATTTCATCACGGGCGGACACCCGGACAGAACCATCGACATGCCTTAGGCCAGGTTAATGGCTCACATGAGGCATTCTTTGCCCCAAGTGAGGCTTTTGCACTCATCGGTGAGGGCCGATTGATTTGATCTCAGGGACATTAACCACTCGGCCATGGAGGCCGATCTTTATAGTATAGATGATGGACTTTGACTAAGGATTTCTTACGACCTGGATAAAAGCAAAAGCCATTATTGCAGTATCACAAATATTATTCCAATGTTAGAGTTTTTATACAATTAAATAAGTTTAACAACTTTCTTTAAGTTGTACCGGCTTAATCCACCAAATACACTTTTTGTTGCGAGCCTTTCTTCTTTCTTCCTTTGCCCATTTGATATCTCGATATGTAGTATGGTTTATGCCAATTCAGCAGTGTCTGAAACCGCTAGAAAGCTTTGCCTCCAGTAAAAGTCCACTGAGTTTCTGTCCCTGCGACTCTTCGTCCCTACCATGTTCCAAAGTTTTTATTGATTAAACTGATATTTTTGTAATGAAATCGAAGCCGATCATCCAACTTTACTAATATTTCAGCTTGAACCCATGGGACAGATGAACTCACAAAAGATAGAAGTTTTTACTTAATGGAAAGGTGTCAAATATATATTTAATCACATATAATCATTATGTCAGAAATCAATGCAAGACATGAATGGAGAACACATGACCTAAAGGCGTAGTCATGTTATAATCTGGCCGCGGCAGCGAAAGTTAACTAGAAAAAAAACTTACAAAATAAAGCTGCAATATATGGTCAGAGGCAGACCTTAAGCTGACGGTGTTGAATAAAACCATTGAAAGATTCAGCAGATATTGAGTGTCTGGCCATTAAGCATGCCAGTTACCATGAAATTTAACTTAGAAACCCTGAAATAATTGAAATAAAGAGGGCCCCCGGTGAATGTGCATTCGACTGATGGTCCCTGTGACGTTGACCTTTGGCCCAGAGGCCTAAAATGTGCCTGCCATGTTTGTGTTTTGTATGTCAAGACTTATAAAGATGTTGAGATGAAATGGTGTTTGAAGTACTTTGACCCTTACAATTAAAAAGGTCATTCATCCGCTTCCCAAGAGCAGTGTGTCTTCGAAGTTTGAGGATCGTAGGTTAAAGCATTCCCAATGAATTGAATGGCTGTGACCTTGACCTTTGACTCAGTAACATAAGCATTAATACAGGGTCTTGAAAACCCGTTAATACTGAGCCAACCATAAATAAAACTTCTTAAATTATTTAGCAAAACGTAAATTGCTTACGACAGACAGACAGACGGACAACACTGCAGTATATATATGTATACATCACGGGCATGTAGGGAGACTAAATGCAATAGACAAAGTAGTAAAACAAACACATAAAACACCACCTTGGATCGTTGAGTGGCAGAATTACTGAATTAACACTGGAGACCAAATTACGTTTCTGTTTGGTCAAGTAGTATGCCTTTTACTGTGATTTAAACTGAATTCTGTTACGGCATGAAATGGGCTTTACGGAATGAAACTGGCTTTGTAGTTATGATTATTTATATTGTTATTGTGAGTCACATTTAAGAATGTTAAAAGTGTAAGGGTATTATAAAGAGACTCAATGCACTTAACATCGCAAAAAACATTTGGTTTTCACTAACACTGCGTTTCTACTAACGCTTGCAACAGATACGTTTGGCGCAACGCACGTGCCGCACATGACGGCTAGAAGTATGGACACAGTTGTGAAAATTCGACCGAGTCTACTTCAGAAATGTTAAAGCACTCCAAATCAGATTGTTATATGTATTCACTGAAAATGTGTTCAATGAAGGGACATCTGGATTGTCATTCTAAAACTATGAAACAAAATATTCAAGAATACAGAATGTTTCTTTTCGTGTTTATTTTGATTTTCTTAAAACACAATGAATATCACATCATTCCCTTAAATTGGTTTGTTTGTATCTAAACCATACGCAAATAATATTTAAGATCTATATATCACAATATGTGACAATAATCCAAATTAGCAGACTTGACTTGCTGATATTTTTTAGTCAAGTTCATATCGAATGTCCCAAGAAAATATTTCAATTCGATCATATTCAATGTCCTTCAAAATATTTAAATTCGAATAATTCAAAGCACAAGAATAATAAGCTTTGAGACTGAATTAAATTCTTAATTACCTTCACACAGTGTAAAAACATATTCATATAAATTATAAACACATGCAGTAATCATTAAAAGGGCAACTGAAAAATGATAAAAAAAAGACTACTAAAACAATTCAGACACGTCCAAATAATAAAGTTACCAATATCAAATCGACTTTTAGCATATAAAATTGCTGCACTTTCTATTTTCAACAGTTATCATATTTTCGGATCAGGTAATGTATTGTCACTCTATGTTAAAAAAGTCGTCTGTTTATCACAATTTCGATATAAGCAAACACAAGTTCGTTCACATAAAGTAATATGTACTTGTTAGATGCTTGAAGCAACCCGTCTGTAGTATTTTTCCATTACAGCCTCTTTTTGTTGTGGGCCTACTTTGCTAATGCGTGGCTCTGAGGCTGTGTTTTAGGTGCTCTGTGCTTCCGAGAAATCTATCCTTACCTATAATCTTTCGATATTGCCCTATTCTATCTGACAGAAATACCTATTTTAGATTTAGAAGTCGGAAAATTGCATTGTGCTGTATAGCAATGCGGCTCTATTCATTTAATTACAATGGCAAAATTTATGTTCAAAATATGTTTAAAAACATGATATCATTACCTAAATGAAATAAACAAGTTTACTGTCACCTCTAACAGCCTATACAAACAGGTAAAACAGGAATGTATCATACAAATTTTACAATGAGGGATAAATGGATTATTTTCTGAAAAAATCATTGCAAAAATTTCACACAGGGTTCCAATATGATCTACAATTTGACCTTGACACAGAAATTGATAACGTAATGATGTACTCCATAACAAAGGTTGGATGTTTATTTACAGTCATACAGTTACATAAAATGTAATTAACTAATGGATCTGGTGATACAAGAATCTACAACGGAAGACGGTATTTAAACACAATATTTACCCTGTAAATACTTTGGATACATTGTATCTATTTTCATATTGTTATCGGAGCCGTGTATCTTGTCAACATGTTCATTAAAATGTTATTTACATGAAATGCTATAACACTGACTATTAGAAATGTATTGAATTATATGAAATTTTAAAATAAACTGAGGGTCACAAAATGTGACAGACGACATTTGCGTATTGGTAATTTGAGCCACACCATGAGAAAATCAACATAGTGCGTTTGCGACCAGCATGGATCCAGACCAGCCTGTGCATCCGCGCAGTCTGGTCAGGATCCATGCTGTTTGCTAATGGTTACTCTAATTGCAATAGGCTTTGAAAGCGACCAGCATGGATCCCGACCAGACTGCGCGGATGCGCAGGCTGGTCTTGATCCACGCTGGTCGCAAACGCACTATGTTGGTTTTCTCATGGTGCGGCTCATTTTAAGATAAGTCCTATTTGAACGAAAGCCCCATGGTACTTTCAGCTAAGATCCCGATATAGAAACACAAATGGGGTGTATTGTTGTGGCACTAGCCTATTTCATTCTACATCAGATGTATATTTCGGCAATCTAAGGTTAATATTGCGGATGACGGATTGAATTCGGCGTTATATAATTAGTCATTGAGCAAATTGATAATTTACTGAAACTGAAAAAGTAATATAGATATGCGTTTTAAGTGAGACACTTGACATCTGCATATCGATTAAAAAGTGAATTGATTTTAAGCTGAATTTTCCAATTTGACAACGTTCGAAAGTTAGTGTAACATACAATAACCTGTCTATACAGAATTTTTAGCTGTTTACATGACTATGAAACATCAAATTGTTTTCTCAAATATAACAGACGACAACTTTCAATGCAACTATAGGTGCAAAAAGTTATGATTAGATAAACGGGTCGAAATTGAAAGACTGTGCCTTTGTCAATTGTTAAAGAATGGTAAATGCAAAAAGTTTTGACACAGGAATAGAAAATACAATATCAATACTCCGACGCACGTTAATATCGTGCAACAATGATAATCTCCAACTGTATCATTAAATTAAAGACACAATGTTGTGTTTTTCTTCCATTGAGCAATATCAAGTGAATTTTGCAAGTTGTATCTGAGCACCACATTGAAACAAAAGCTGATCTCTGGCAGTCCATGTTCACAGAGGATCAGCACACGGAAAACATGACTTAGCCACATGCGCGAGACTTCCATGTCCATTCACAAGACCTGTTGCATTCTCGCCTACGCGCAACACGTGAAACTATTTATTCCAAAACTGAAAGGAAATTAGCTGCAATATTCTCTCCAGTGCTCTAATGTATTATCTTTATTGTAATCGATAACAACACATCGTCTGCACTATTTCTGTGACACAACGCTAAACTAAGAATGAAGATTCTTAGTTATTCAAGGACATGTAAAATTCTTGCACATATTGTTTCAGTGAACTGGGACATTCGTTTTTTTCATATTGTCTCGAAGTTGTTGTTGTTTTCCCCTTTTTGTCTACAGATCGAGACTTCCTGTCCTTTGCCATTGTGAGAGAAAAACGTACACAATTTTCGATAATTTGCCCTTAGTAACTATAACTGTGGTATACTAACGTGTAATACAGACACCAAGTGGGCTAAAATCTGCGTCATTTAAACGCTTGGCAAGAAAGTACCTCTCTAATGCACATGCGCTAATTATCGACCAACGCCTTAATACTGTATGCACTTTACTCTCAAGTAAATCTTTTGCATTGTATGTACATTTAACATGTTACACTCCTTCTTTAATGCAGCAGTAAGAACTTTCATGTTTTACACTCTCCAAACGATATTGCATATTTGGCAAGAGAAGATTCCACCAAAGAAATCTTGTGATACATGTAAATGTACAGAAGTTATTTGGGTCCATGTATATGAATAATACCTATTGAGCTCCCGTCTTGGTATCGTTTTTCTCATGAATATGTGCAATGGCTGTTTTCTGATTTAATATTTTGAACGTGATTTTCTAACACTGAAATGATTTACGTTTTAATTAAAAAAAATCTAATGGCGTGTTGTGCTAAACCAGTGACATTTCTCTAAACAAAATGAATAATATGGATATTGTTGTTAAAAGTGCCGTGCAAAATTTTCCAGCCAGTTGTCCAGTGTCGGCTGAATTACACAAATGTCTTCCACACATGCACAGGTACCCTTTTCCCTCGCGTTCCGAGCGACAGACGCCATCAATCATCATAATCTTGAAATCATTCAGTTTGTTCGAACAGGTCCTGTGCATATAGAGAACATCTGAAAGAAAATAAATGGAAGCGATATATTCTATGTTAACTAGATATTTCCATTCATAATAAGGATGCATTATGGATTGCGGGGTCGTGAGTTCGATCCCCGGGCGAGACGTATGTTCTCCGTGACGATTTGATAGATGACATTGTATCTGAAATCATTCGTCCTCCACCTCTGATTCGTGTGGGGAAGTTGGCAGTTACTTGCGAAGAAAAGGTTTGTACTGGTACAGAATCCAGGAACACTAGTTAGGTTAACTGCCCGCCGTTACATAACTGAAATACTGTTGAAAAACGACGTTAAACTCAAAACAAACTAGAACTGTCACAGGAGTGACTCATACCCCCACCATACGGTCTTGTCACAGATGAATGGCAACCATAAGGAATCTTAAAAATACTTTGGAGTACTTCATCCTGGGCTTCTACATATAAGTAATACTAGTATAATACTAGTATGGTAATACTAGTAAATATATCAAATCTCTAATATTAGAGATACACTAAAAGTGAATACAAACAAGTGTCTTACCGACCCATGTTACCACGGAAAAATGTTTTTACTTTTTACATAGGACTTATAATAAAAAAGTTAGAAAAATACCTAAAATATTGAAAATCTAAAAATAGGATTTCTAAAAATAGACTAATTCCTGGAATTTAAAAGAAACTCGGTACAAAGATTAAAAAAAGGTTACTTCCCTTTGGCTCTTAGCCAATCAGAATGAGATATAGTGAAAATACATCAAAATTAACCTTAAATTCTAGGTAAAAGGGGACACAATTCAAGAAAAATAGTGTCAGAGTTATGCACCTTGTGTCACATGATGTGGGTGATGAGGTGGAACATCTATTTTAAGTCTGAATCAAATCCATTCAGTAGTAATTGAGATATAGTGAAAATACATCAAAATTAACCTTAAATTCTAAGTAAAAAGGGGCATAATTCATGAAAAATTGGTGTCAGAGTTATGCACCTTGTGTCACATAATGTGGGTGATGAGGTGGAACATCTATTTTAAATTTGAATCAAATCCATTTAGTAATAACTGAGATATAGTGAAAATACAACAAAATTAACCTTAAATTCTAAGTAAAAGGGGACATAATTCATGAAAACTTGGTGTCAGAGTTATGCACCTTGTGTCACATGATGTGGGCACATGATGTGGGTGATGAGGTGGAACATCTATTTTAAGTTTGAATCAAATCCATTCAGTAGTAACTGAGATAAAGTGAAAATACATCAAAATCAACCTTAAATTCTAAGTAAAAAGGGGCATAATTAATAAAAAAAATGGTGTCAGAGTTATGCACCTTATGTCACATGATGTGGGTGATGAGGTGGAACATCTATTTTAAGTTTGAATCAAATCCATTTAGTAATAACTGAGATATAGTGAAAATACAACAAAATTAACCTTAAATTCTAAGTAAAAGGGGACATAATTCATGAAAACTTGGTGTCAAGAGTTATGCACCTTGTGTCACATGATGTGGGTGATAAGGTGGAACATGTACTTTAAGTTTGAATCAAATCCATTTGGTAATAACTGAGATAATAGATTTCGGGACGCGACGCGACGGGACGCGACAAAACTGACTCCTATATACCCCCCTCAAACATGTTTGGTGGGGGTATAACAAAACAAAAAACATGTAAATTGATATAGTCAAATGACTGAGGAACTACTTCGATTTAGTAACATTTGTGTCCATAGTTTTCACTAGACACTAATGTACAATAGCTTGGGGACAATGTCTGTAAGTCACCTACACTCAAAGAAAATGTAATATATGTGATGCATAAATATACTAACACATAAAAAACGGTTAAATTGTCATATAGATATTTTAACTTGCATACATATAACAAGTAAAAACACGTAGTCTCTCTACCAAATCTACTGGTATGTGTCTTCATACATGCCTGATATGTGTCTTCATACATGCTCTCTAGATGCGCATCATGTTATTAGACAAGTCTGAGGTGAGAGCTTTAATCTAAAACCGACACTTCCAGCAACACGGGTGTTAGCAATCAGTCACAACCTTGTCTTCACAATTACTGTAGCTGTTATCTGGCATTCTCTTGCCAGAAATTTAAGCTTACAGCCAAGCATGACAAATCATAGGAAATCATTTAACTTGACAAATTTCCAATTGCTGTGCCTTCCTTTGTTTGTATAGCGTAATAAGTATCAGTACCTTTATCTAGACTTAAAACATATTGTCACAGAATGATACGAATATAGATAACCATGAGATTAATGAAATTAAAAACAAAATCAATACCTCTTATTTCTATATTTTTGTATTCTTTTACGAAAACAATTAAACAAAAAATAATACATACTTTTATAATAATGTGTCCATTTTAAACAAATACCATTGTCACAGTCTATAACAGTGAGAGTCTTTCCTTTGTCTTCCTTTGGGTTCACAGGATCTGCGCATGTGCTGTTCTCTGCAGGACCAAAACAGTAATAACAACTAATTGGGTCTGAAAATTAAAAAAAAAAAACAGCTCTAAGTAATACAATCAATCTTTTGTGAAACTAATGTATACTTTCGGATATAACGAAATTGAAACCATATATTGAGTATGCAAACGGTGTTAAAAGCATATGAACCACCTGGGCATACATTTTTGTACTTTGACAATTACGCCTCATAAATCAAAAAGTGAAACAATATGAACAATTACTTTGTTGTACCGCTAGTAGATAACTAAAATCGCAAAAGTGCAATACATAACAAAAATTTTAACAGATGGAATAATGAACCTGCATATACTTGGATATTAAAGTAGAAACATGGACGCGTCGTGTTTTGTAATCATAATAATTTTAACCGTTTATTGTTCCCTTGTATTATGATATTTCTATAAAAGTCTTATGAATAAAACATCCAATTATGATGATTAAAACAGAGAAAGTATAGGAATATCAATTTTGCAAGCCATATATACTACGTCGTACTAAAATGCAATATATTTTAGCAATATGCTTTCTCTTGATTCCAAGTTTTAACTGAATGCTTGCTACATATTTGATTGTTCTGTCTGGTTTCAAACGATTATTGGGAAACTACTGCCGTTTTTTGTTACAAAATGCAGTACAGCATTGTCGATAACATGCGTGTATAATTTCTATGATGTATGTGTATACTCGGTAAGCACATTACATAAAATTTCTATGATGTCATTACATATAATTTCTATGATGTATGTGTATGCTCGGTAAGCACATTACATATAATTTCTATGATGTATGTGTATACTCGGTAAGCACATTACATATAATTTCTATGATGTATGTGTATGCTCGGTAAGCACATTACATATAATATCTGTGATACTGTTTCAAAATTGCTCTCTACATTCAAATATAACCATGGGGCAGAAGTTACTCCATTTCCAACATCAAGTAAGGAAGAGAATTAAAGGGCGAACGTCCTAGTTTGGACTGGAGGATTGCAACATATTACAATTGAGCGATTTCTATAGCAACATCCTGGTTAAAAATAATCTTACATAAATCAAGGATCTGTATAATGTAAGTAATTGAATATCCTTTGAATACTTTAAAATGAAAGTGAAATAGACTTTTTAATAACATTGTCAAAGAAATACCACACGTTTTCCTGAATACAATACTTTAGCCCTGAATTATGTTAGATAAAAATCGGGACAACATGTTTTATCACAAAATTGTTAATATTCCTATAAATTTTATTGCCCGACCGAACATGGTTCATAACCAAAATTGCATACATACATACTAAACCATATAGGTTGATACATTAAATTAACCCTTATCATGCTGGGCAGGCATGATTGATTCTGCCTTTGCGACCAGTGTAGATCATCTACACTGTTTGCCATTCAGTCAGTATCTTTTTGGTAAGCACCCCTTTTGACAGTTAATGGTACTGTCCAAATGAAAGATGGATAAGTTAATTATAGAAATTTAACAGGATAATGAATAAGCAATAACCAATTCTGGCAGCCGTGCAAAGCTTTATAACACACAATCAATCCTTTTAAAAGGACTGGATGAATTTCTGATTATAAGACAGGAAGATTACACGAGAAATTGATATTCTTTTTATATAGTTTTCATGGATAATTAATTATTCTGATTTCGTTTCAATAGATGGCGTGCTTCCAACATTTCCGTCAATATAATTCATTTGCTACTTGTCGTTGAATTATTAAATCACTTAAACAGAATTGCTCGACATATCGATAATCAGGGAACGTCAACATGATGAAATATTTAATATTTCTTCATGTTGGCAATTCCATATATTAAATAAATTAGTGGTTATAACTGAGATTATTTAGAAGGTAGCAATATATTTCCAAACCTTACTTCAAATGTTACATTGCTCTTTGGTGATTACTATTTAAGGTAATTCCAAAGCTTGGTACCAGTACTGTCATTTAAGCTGCATATTCATTAACCCTTACCCTGCTAAATTTCCATAATGAACTTGTCCATCGTTCAACTTGGACAGTACCATTAACTGTTAAAAGGTAATTATCAAACAGATACTGACTGAATGGCGAACAGTGCAAGCCATGATCAGACTGCGCGGATGTGCAGGCTGATCCTGGTCTGCACTGGTCGCAAAGGCAGAATCACTTGCCGCCAGCAGACTAAGTTTTAGAATATATTCCCCAACGTAGTAAATTGGATTTTGAACAGGTCTTAAATGTGTTTGAACATTTTTGCATTGAACAATCAAACCTTTTTAGTCCTACAGAACATTCGTTGATTGCCCAAACCAAGATGCAATATCTGAATTGATTTAGTACTCTAAGAGCAGTACGTGCTGCAGCTTATCTATGACGACAATGCCAGACTGGCAGTCTTAACTATTCGTAGTAACAGATCAAGTACCGCAGTTTTAACAACACAAAATAAGTTTATCCTTTCGGTGTTTATAGTGCAACGTAAACTCGTGCAACATGTGCAATAGATCTAACGGTAATTCTGTTGTCATAGCTGTCATAACATATCTCTGACTACCTGCCAAGGTACAAGACAATTACGTCAACATACATATATGCTATTACTATATATACTCCATCAATCTTGTTTGAATTGAAAAGAAAAAATATAGTTTTAGTTACGATCAAAAACAGGTGTGCTAAATGCTGTTTTAAAACACGCAACATAACCGCTACATTCAAAATTACAGATTTTTAAAAAATAAACATTTTACATTGATCCATAGAGAAGGAATTTTTAATGATCTTTATATTAATTGACAACTGCAATTACATTTGCATCCCGAATTTTCAACTTAAGTCATGGCATTTTCAAAATTGTTACTGCCAAATCTCGTTTCTAATAACAAATACATGAGCTAAACAGGACTCAGTGCATCAAATATATTTTCAGTGTTTGCTGCGATTCTCCACACTCCCTACAGACACACAAATAATACACAGTAGAAGCCAATATAATTCAGTTTTTGCAATAAAGCATTTTGAAATTAGTATTCGGCATCTAGCAATTAGAATAGCGCACCAGCCTTCCACAAAGTCACAGCCTATAGAAAGCATTCCACCTATTTCGTATATACACAAAACAATAACTGTTTTTCTTCCCAGACTGACTGATTAGTAAATAAATATCATGCTAATCGGCAGGTTTCATCAAAACATTGTTCTATTAATATTCTGTTATAACAGGACTTCATAAAATACACCTGTGTGTCATTAACGAAAACATCACTTTATACAATGATTTTGCTGCTTATAAATTGTCATTTTGTATATATGTTTGCATTAACAGTATACAAAATAAACTATACAGCCTGATGTGATGAAAATGCTGCAGTATTAAATCGATGTCAATGTATATACCCAACAGATTCAAGACCGTTCACAAAATATGTAGAAATTTTGGACTGAAGGCCCTCCTGTAATTAATTGCACGTTGTATGTTGAATTGTCATAAAAGTAATATATGCTCGGCGAACCTAAATTTTGGACATGAATAAATATAAAAAAGAACAACAACAAAACATCAAGGCTGAATGGCTAGTCGGCTAATGATTGATGTACTGACAGTATAGTCTACCAGTTTCAGTTTGTTTTTAGTTTTTTTTCTCTTAAATTTCATAACACAGCTCGATATTTACCCAAAATATTATATCGGATACGATTACACTTTCTCATTGAACATATATTTACAAATTGTGATGATACGAAGACATTAGCAGCAATTGCATATCTGACTTGAATTTACGGTTAAATTACCTCTTATTTAAATCTTTTCATAAAAAATTGTTTCATTCGCCAACATAGACGATTACTTCATTCAAAAACTACAAGAAATACATTATGTTCGCGATTTGTTTATTTCTCGAAAATAAGAATTAAAATCATTTTTAATATCTGTAGTAACTAAACAAACCAGTAAGAGCTTCTTCGTTACTGACTGCAAAATTCATGTGTGTGTGTAGAAACCCACGCAAAGTTTATAGAAATCAACGATGCGTGTATACGTTCAATGTGGAGATTAAGCTGATCGGATCGCTATTACCTATGCATTCAGATGATCAGATTTGTTTAAAAAAGCATGTGTGCATTTCTGTAATTTTATATACGTTAGAAATTATTAGCATGCGTATTTGCATTATTCTATACGTAATTTACGCTAATACGCATCTTATCTGAGCCTGTGAACTATTTTTGTCTTTCGCTGATTTACGCAAGCTTTGTAAGCTGCGCAATTCATAAAATGCACATTATGCTTAATGATTACATCGAGTATTGCACAATACAGTCATAAATATGACAGATACATCGTATATTGGTCATAGCAAAGGAATTCACGCAACTAATTTCATTCTTGCAGTGAACTGTTTGAAGTTGAGAATCTATGGAACTACATCGCTTCACTGTGTTATTTGGTCATTTAGACTTAGAGAATCGCTGGATAGCAAGGACTCGTCAAAACGATTACATCGTTTAGCCGACTCAAAAACAACAAAAATAAATAACCGGGCGGACAGACGAAAGGACAAGCCGACAAATATATGTGCCCACAATTTTTCGCTCAATGCGACAAAGTATCCGCAGCATTATTTATCAAAACAACTACCATTTTCAGCGGTGATATGAAATAACCAGCATTTTATCATAATCATCCTGTTTTAGCGATTTATCAGATAGAATAAACGTTTATTGTCAATACAATGACACATGAATTTGACCTTGAAATGCACCATTTTTCTATTGTAACATTGCATGCAATTGTGTAGTTTGACAAAGACCGCAATGTTTGATATTTCAAGATATCTAACTTTATTAGATTGAATATAATGTCATGTGCTGAAGAACGTCTCTAATTTAATACATTTAATACGCAGACAGTTTAAAAGAGGCCCTACCAAATGTTTACGAGGATGCAACTTGAAAACTGCATATGTAACTGTATGACACAAAAACACTGGGACACAAACAATTATAACGAAATCAAGAACACAGTCTTCAAGCACATTTTTATATTTCGAGGTAAAATCAGATTGTAGTAATGACAAAATGGATAGCGTAGCTAACTTAAAATTTCCGCTGTATGAAGTGAAAACAATACTGAAAGACTTTTGAAAATTTTCATTTGTTTACATTTGCGATCAAATTGAAACGTACAAGAAGTATAGGTTCATTCTCTGTGCTCTTACAACCTACATAATAAAATTTGCGAATATGATATTTTTTCATCGTATATAAATTCTCCATCATATAAGTAACGGAAAATGTCGGTAAATGTACCAGTAAAATAGACTTTTCCGTCATTTTACTGATATAACCCGTTATTCCCAATTTCATTTATGATTCTAGTTCATGTACATGTACCAATGTTACATAGGTTAGAACTGGCAAATTTGGAATTTATTATAATATACATGTACTGTTCTATTTCACTCTACGGTACGGATGATTACATTTAAGGAGAGAATTTCTTTCCATGGTTCATGCGAATTGAACAACAGATTAACCATGAACCACTAGCACAATTCTGCATGAACTATGGAAACAAATTCTCTCCTTACATGTAATTTGAGGTACAAAACTCAGTCGTCTTTTGAAATTAAGGTTTCTTTCTTGAAGTCAATAAAAAGTCATGACTGATGATTCTTATAATCATAACTTATCTATACATTTTGCTTACATTCCAAATGTAATATTTTATCATTTTCATAGCCATACATACTCTGCTGTAGAGTTTACGTGTATTAGATATTAGTCCTTGTTTAAAATGGGTCAACTTATTAGTATTCTTATTATATTTGTCTTACTTTGTAAACATACTTCATGTTAGGACTTTCTCTGAAAATGTCACATGTTCTACTCCATGCATGCATTGAAATAGTTTGGCTATAAATGTAAATGTGTTTAATGCCAAATAAATGATATGTTATCATGTTATCATATCATGTATCATGTTTAAAATGGGTCAACAAGTGAAGGCAATTGTTTGAAATGTGACTGTCATATTAGATCTTAGTCCTTGTTTAAAATGGGTCAAACAAGTGAAGGCAATTGTTTGAAATGTGACTGTCATATTAGATCTTAGTCTTTGTTTAAAATGGGTCAAACAAGTGAAGGCAATTGTTTGAAATGTGACTGTCATATTAGATCTTAGTCCTTGTTTAATAGATTAAACAAGTGAATGAAATTTTTGAAACGTGGCTATTATGTTAGATCTCTGCTCTTGTTTTATGGGTTGAGCAAGTGATGGCGATTGTTTGAAATGCGGCTATTATATCAAATATGTGCCCTTGTATGAGTTAAACAAATGAAGGCAATTGTTTGAGAACTGTAGGTAATGTATGATAAGGCAAATTATTGATCCCCCTTGAATATTACATCCCTTTCTCTATAGAAATCCTACCAAAGACACTTGCATCACAAAGCTGTGGTCTAGACTATAATTGACTTATTCTGTTGATCCTGTGATGAATAGTGCAAGCTATTTGCAGTATTTGCAAGTTATTTTCAGGAAATCAGGATGTCGATGATAAAATCAAGGTTCCTGAAAGAAATTATAGAAAACATAAAGATGACACAGAGCATTAAATGTAAACAACATGTTGATTTTGAAATACACATCTGCGTCATACAAATTTCTCCGGAGTGCGAAGTAAATAAAATCTATAAGAGGATTCTCTAGAAGCAAAGAACGCAGTCAAACAAAACAGTTTCATTGAGATCATGAAATGTACAACACTCCTCATGTCACCGGAAGTGGTTTTAACGGTGGAATCCTATGATACAAATATATGAATGGACTCCATGACCCCAAAGGACCAGCAAATATAACTATACTCCGTCCAAATATGGGTATGTAATAATTTGTAATGTCTAAACATGCATGAAAACTCTATGTAATGCTTTCATAATGCCAACTGGATGAACGGCGTATATTCAAGCAGTTTATGTGTCTTTATACTGAATCATTATGATTAAATACTTATTTACTTGTAACTTGCGACACATGTAATTTGAAGGACAGACAAAATAAAATGGGTAACCTTTATGCGAAGGGTTTTTTAGGACTAGAGATAATGCAATATCTAGTTGTAAGAATTGGGTCTTTAGTGTAATAAGAACTTTCATAGAGTTTAAGTTAGAGCCATATCGCAATAGTCAGTTAATACTAGTAATATAAAAAGAAAACTTTGTGGTCACATTTCTTACAAATACTGTAATCAGCACTACAAGCGGTAATTGTAGAAACAATGTTAGAACTTACTGTCTCTTTTTCAAAGTGTCATGTGGTTTTACCTCGCTCTTCTAGAGCAGCAGTAGCCAAATTTAGACTTAGAGTAGCCCCACTTATGTTAGAAGCTTGGAGATATATGAATTTGTCGTTTATTCTTTTTGTATTGGGTTTGAAATGCTGTGAAAGAGAAATGCCTGATCCTAGATACCGTTGAGGTGAAATAATATATCTTATATCTATATATGTTCCCTTGTTCTTATTATGTATATGAAATAATGAACCCAAGATTCAGACATTGCATTGCCATATTCAAAACAAGTTCTGTTAAGGTGTTTAAGCGTGAAAATTACGAAATGAACGTCATAATTTTCAATGGAGAAGAATAGCGCGAGTGTAAATGTTTGCTATTAGGCGCGCCTGTAACGTGAACATCTTACATTTATTGTTAGATCAATTTTGGTGTACTGGTACAGTGATCCCCGCACACCTATGAGAAAAAGGTTCGAATTTAATACACGACTCTTGTAATCTTTGTAATGTAGAAAATTCGGATTTTGATTTATCACGGTAACAATGATAGCTGTTTTAACAGCAGTTATTTAGCACGTTATGAGCGTAAATAGAACAAACGGTTTCAAAGTTCTTTAATAATCATCGATTGTGGTCGTTTTTATTAATTAATTTTCTTACTTGATATTTTTAAAAACTATTAAAATTATGCATTTATTAACAAAGTACTTGAGTGATACATAATTGATGAGTCCTCGCCACCATATTGCAGCCGAAAATTAGGAGTGGTTGCTTCCTTCTAAATTTATGTTAACCAGACATTCCCAGATGGACGTTATGTGGTTCATACAAATATTGATAACTTATAGCAACGATTTTCCGTCACATTTACTCTGATAAAAGATCGGAGTAAAACATTTTCTTAAAAACAAGGATGAATATCCAACAGGGAAAGCCACGTTCTAAAAACGCAGCCTCTCAAAACGTAAACCCAGCACGCGAACTACATATCATAGAGTCCTCCACCTGTTCCGTCAGATACAATCAATAGGAAAGCGTAGTGTCCAAGCTTACACCAAACATGCGGTGTGTCTCAAAACAGTTGGGTCATAACCTCTTTGAATAAAAAACCTCATTTATTATGACAATCCAGTATTCTGCAAAATATTCACCTTAAAAGCTTTACGATGCCTTTCTAAGACGATGCCTTCTGCACAATACTTGTGCAGTCTGTGCGAAGGAGACTTTGCAGTCAAATCCTATGTCTTTACAAAGGTGCTTTTCAATCAAAGTTCTATAAAAAGATCAACAGATGTCTGTAATACAAAAAAAGGATCTCCTGCAACATTCTGTCTGCTCCAGTGCATCATGTTAAAACTGTTCTGAAATTACCACAGTCTGATAATTCTAATGTCTAAAAAGTATCTTAGAAGTAAGTCGTAAACTTCGTACGCCATAGGTTACCCTTAAGGGTTCCAAAATTATTCTTCAGTCTTTGAGAATTACATGCGACGCAAATTAACAAATTAACCTATTTCTTCTCACTACTCTTCAAAGACTAGTATGGCATTATTAATGCATTCAAAGTGTCACCTGATAAAATGATGTTTTATTTCATCATTTGAGGACCCCCTTTACCGGAGACAAAAGAAAATGCTGATTATCAAAACGACATAACCACGTTAGCTAAAACCTTTAGCTAAATACATTTTGCATAGCATCCCTTTGCTATAATACTTGATGGTTTGATGGTATAATTAGACATTTCCATAATTAATTTGAATTATTCGTATTTTTTATTCACAATAAAACGCTAATTTTTACCTATTAAATAAATGAATATTGTGTCCATTACCTTTTCGTGTGGAGATATTGCAGCTTACATATAGACAAGACAATGTGTTATTGTCAGACTCGGACGTTTATTATTTACATCACATTCTTTTGTTTATAATTCAACACAGTTTTACATGGTTACTCCAAAATTTTATGTATTTTCTCCTCTTTAGTATGTTTACCTTAGTCAATAATGTGACAATGCGTTTGCCGATACATTGCTGCATTTTTTTAAATTAATCTTATATTACATTATACTGGATAAATATAGCGCCCTTTTCATGATAAACACGTTCAAAGGCGCTTTATATAGCGCAAAGGCGGCCACTCGCGGCGCCAAATTCATCAGTGTGACAGACCGAGAAAAGGCCCCCAGAACAGAGAGGGAGAGAGAGAAAGTGAAATCCTTTACAGGCCTGTCCGACTAACTTAGCCTAGCTCTTTGCGAATAGCCTGATTATTTTCGTGCCTGGTGTATAGCACCGATGCACTCGAAGCCGCCCTTTCCTGGGAAGAACCAGTACTGGTAGTAACATTTAGGGCTCATTATACATTGATGGTCTTATCCCATCTCTAACAACGCAATATAATCGTCTGCAGCATGTGCAAATCTAACAGTTAGTTGTCATGGCACATTCTCTGACAGTCTGCTAGGATACAAAACAAAAGCATTAACATGTATGTGACAACCGTCTATTAGGCGTACATGTTGAGATAAGGAAAGGAGCACTGCTTACGGCGGGCATGTAACAAATTTGATGGATAAAAAATGCAGGCTTGAAAAATATAAATATTTATTAACCAGTATGCTTCATTACAATATAGTACTATTAACACTGGCAGTATCATCATCACATCACAAAGCACTGAGTAACATCCGTTTGATGTTTCGTGAAATTATTATAATCACATACAAATTGAGTTTAGGTAAAAGTGTTGATGATAGCACTGAAGCATCTAATTGATGTCCATATATTCGTTTCATTGATTTAAATTAACGCAATCACCCTACAAGCTGCGGAAATGATAAATTGAAGCTTCTAAACGAGTTATTGCATACTGTGAGATACACTGCTTTCACCCCAACCAGTGAAATCTAGCCACAAGTAAATAATATTGATAGCCAAGGTGGTTAAAAACAGAAAACATTGCAATTTATAGGCTTTTCCTAGCACAACTTATTTCCTCTGTTTGTCATATACCAGCCTGTTTTATGACACTTGTTTCGTCTGTCTGTCAATCCGTCAGTCACAAAAGTTAGATCTTGCATTAACATTGAAAAGTACATGAAACCTTGCTTAGAAATAGTGGGTAATTTGAAGATAATATGCAGATCCTTGAATTAAGTTTCAATGTAAAAGAATATGGCCCAAATAACAGCAAGTCTGACTAATGCCCCTTCAGGTAGTCGACTACCATTGCTTTTTTTCAAAATTACAACCAAGTATTTCTGATTGCTCCCTACAGGAAAGTGGGAAGAATTCATAATGAGCTGCTTTGATATTGGTCCTCTGGCCTGTTTTGTCGGGCCCTCAACCTTTAGCCTGCTGGCGGCAAGTGATTATGCCTTTGCGACCATTGCAGACCTGATTAGCCTGCACGGACGATCATGGTCTGCATTGTTCGCTATTCAATTTGATATTTTTCAGTGAACACCCCTTTGAATAATGAGTGGTACTGCTCAAATTGAATGATGAACCAATCCATTTCAGAAATGCAGCAGGATAAAAGTACCACAAAAGACGAACACGATGTAATATTTCAACAGTCTGAATTCCTAGATTGTTCCCAGACAAGCTAAATGATGATGTTGAAATATTTTTATTGCCAACTATGCATCTACTTTATACACAGAGGTAAATTTAAAAGGACTGAAGAGAAGCCATAAAATTAGTTTTATGGTTCAATCGAGCATTTCATAGACAGTTATCATTGTTCTGATCTCCTAAATGCTTATTGTTTGAATGCTTGAGTGAGCCAAGTATGATAAAAAACCGGCGAATTACAAAAATTGCCTAAATTGTCTCTTCAAGACAATCCTAATGGCATAATCAAACTGATTTGCACCAGCTTAACGTGGAGGAAATTTAATCGTGGTGCGTCTTGATATGACTTCATCTTCAGGAAAAAAAACATAATCTAATTTCTGAATCTCTTTCTTGTTAAACTAAGTTACTTTTCAGCAACAAAGCGTATGAATACAATTCTCAGGCAACGAGCGTTATTCCGTAATATCGATCACTAAGAAAGCCAAAATCCTTGGACAGTCAGAGTGATAACAAGTACATGTGTCCTATAATCGCACATTTCATCTCCGTCGTGTCACTGATAACTAATTTTCTTTTGACCTCGTTCAAAGAAAATATTTGTTATTGATATTTGCAAAAATACCTAATTTATATTGAATCTGTTTCTGAAAGGTAGAAATCGTGCGGAGATTTTCACTAAAGCTAAATTAGTTTACCCTTACATTTTATCTTTTACAAACTCAGAGGGGTTAATTGGCGGTTGTCGCACAAGGAATCGCCTAAATTACCTGACGTTTTATACCTATTACTAATCCAGTATAGCCGTCATTTCGCGATTTCCAGCATTTTTTCCATTTGGAAGGAGCACGCCCTTACTGTTTTAACGAGAAGTGGCATGCAAAGTATTTCGTATAACAAGAAAAGCAGCGATTTCTCTGAAAACTACTCAAAACATGTATGGATATTGGATTGTACCATCGTGATGATTAAAAAAATGAACACTTGTTATATCCAGTATTAACACGACTATATAAAATATATCTGAGTATTGTTGACGAAAACATCACTTGATAAAATGCTTTGGTGTTTCACACAAATAAAACCACAAATGTATTGTCATTAGGTAAGTTATGTTTGCATGAATATAAAACGTCTGATAATGGAAGTATTTAATCTATCCATGTATACACTACATGTATATTGATTTAGAATTAACATGATCAAACCACTAGCTGTAGAAATAACAGACTGGAACGTTTTTTTGAGAGTCATTGTGTTGGTACTGATAATAATACTGGTACAAATAATAAGAACATTTCTTTCTCCCCTATTCATTCCAACAAGTGACATCTGGCCACTAACAATATGTATGCCTTCCAAAAACAAAAGACCCTAAGCCGCGGTAACATGTAATGCTTCCCTACTTAATGATAAACACCAGAATACAACATATATCATCTTTCGGATTGTATAGCGTAACGAAAAAACACATCAAACGTTCCAAAATGTATGCGCTCTCCTGATTATTATTCTCTTTTCTTTCATTTTTACTTCAATGTCTGTCTTAATTCTACATCTTTAAGCATAAAGCCACACATTCTCTGACGAACAACTCTCTAATGGAGTAATAAGCATCATACCGCAAAACAATGACAGGACACTCTTGGTACGTTATCATGACATTTTTGAAGAGCAGAACGAGGAAATGGTCTTACTGTATAATTTCACTATTCAAAGTTTGTGCAACAGAACATGCTGAAGACCCAGTATTAGGCAGTTCTTAAAGCCCACTTAGATGTTTGTCTTTTGGTCCTAAATTGTACTTATCTTGTTGACAAACCTTCTGCAAGGATATTGGGTTCATGTGTAGGTTTCTTTTTTACACTTATTTAAACAAGCATTTATGTGTTTACATGCCATCCCTTTTGTTTCCTTTGCAAGTGTTCAGACAGGTCGTCACTATCAAAATTTGTCAAAATTGTCTGTTGTCGATATCAAAGTTCTTTAACTGATTTTCAAATAAATAGGATCAGGTTAAGATAAAAATTGGTTCTAAGTCACCTCTCACTCAAAGAAAGTTAATTTAATATACTGCCTTTTCTGTAGATTGAACAAATACTCTGAGAAGAGCAATCCGCAGCTATCTAATGCCGGGAAGAAGGAATATAAATTGGTTTTATCTTTGTCATGGTATTCCTTTGATTACTACTTTGTTATCTGACAATTCGGTGAACTCATCAACTTTTTAAATGCCCACATAATTTTTCTTTCGCTTATCTTTTTCTCGCCTTTTTACGAAGCGTTTTGTTCATAACATCAGTTTAAATTCTACTCTGATTGACTTAAAACTTAGAAACAAAATAGAGTTGTATTCCATCAATGTTTTATTTTACCTTTGTCACTATCAAAACTTAGTAAAAACGGGCTTTTAGGAATTCTCTTAGCTTAGATTACTTTTACTTAAAGTATCATATAACGTATAGCAGGAAAAAGGTTGGAAAAGCATTTGTGCATAATTAACCAGATTAAAATTTTTGCCATTGACTGTTCGTTCACGGTTGCCAATCGTGTTAATTTACTTGTTCATGCCGTCTTCATTATTTATATAATTGAATTATCTCATACTTATATTTTTCTTCAAATTATGCATTTCTAACTAATATTCCTTACACAAAAATATAAGTAAATATGACATATCGTGATTAAAACGCTCTTACCAAATGTCTAGCGGAAACATTTCTATGTAAGGCTTCACTAGATTATCTGATGCAGGCCTTTTTTTCAATTTGGGAATGCCACCGACACCGGTGGAATTGGGAAAATGCTCTCGGAAACTGTCTTAATTGGGACAATTTGCAAATTACCAAAATCTACATAAATGTGTTTTTGTGTGAAATATTAATGAATTGCATTTCAGTATTTGTTCAACAGTATGATAATTTACCTAAATATACATACAAATCAGCAAAACTATCTTAAAACAGCAAAAACCATAAAAGGTATAATCATTTGGGAATTTTAAATTCAACTTTGGGAAAAAAAACATACTTTTTTGCATTGGGATTACCTCCTTTAACAGGAGGTAGATTTATAGCGGAAAAAAGCCCTGTGATGACAGAAAATTCTAAGAGTAGTATTATGATTAGGAAGTCGGTCGAAGCGTGATTTATGCTTCAAATTGTCTTTAATGTGTTTAGCGCATGTCGCACATAGAAAAGTAAACGATAGTGAGTAAAAAGACAATGCATGTATAACATCAATTTTTCCCGGCCGCAGGTGAAGGTCATTTAACAGCTAATTAAAACTGTACATTTTTTTGATTGGTGGATGAAAAATTCCATAGGTTTTCGAATGAAACGGATGATATTTTCTTAAGGGTTAGACAGTATAATCCGCTGCAAGACGTCTGTGCGGCCGTTAATATTTTTTAAAGATATTTCCTGTTTGATCTGCTTCCGTAAATAAGCAACAATAAATCTTTTTCTTTTTAAGGAAAATACTTAATTAGGTAATTTTGTGTCATAAAGTGTAAAACGTCATCAAAAGAATAATATAAACTAGAGTTGTCACAGGAGTGACGAATTATACCCCACAATATGGCCTTGTCACAGAACTAAGCCAATGTCAAAGCCAAACTTGCTTGACTTTTGACCTACTGACTCAAAATCAATAGAGGTCATCTGCTGGTCATGATCATCCTCCCTATGAAGTTTCATGATCCTCGGCCCAAGCGTTCTCCAGTTATTGTCTGGAAAAGGTTTAAATGTTCCAGTTCACTCTGACCTTTGACCTTTGGAACTCAAAATCAATACGGATCATCTGCTGGTCATGATCAACCTCCCTATGAAGTTTCGTGATCCTAGTCCCAAGCGTTCTGAAGTTATTGTCCGAAAACCGTTTAAATGTTCCGGGTCACTGTGACCTTGACCTGTGACCTACTGGCCTCAAAATCATTAGGGGTCATCTGCTGGTCATAACCAACCTCCCTATCAATTTTCATGATCCTAGGCCCAAGCGTTCTCAAGTTATCATCCGGAAACCATTTAATTGTTTCGTGTTATTGTGACATTGACCTTTGACCTACTAACCTAAAAGTCAAACTTGACCTGCATTTCATAATGTGCATTTCAACAACTGTGTACCAAAATTTATGATCCTAGGCCCAAGCGTTCTCAAGTTATCATCCGGAAACCGTGTAACTGTTCAGGGTCACTGTGACCATGACCTTTGACCTACTGACCCCAAAGTCGAACTTTACCTGCATTTTATGAAGTTACACATGTGTACTAAAATTTATGATCCTAGGCCCAAGCGTTCTCAAGTTATCATCCGGAAACCGTTCCACTGTTCAGGGTTACTGTGACCATGACCTTTGACCTACTGACCCCAAAGTCGAACTTGACCTATATTTTCTGATGTTACACCTGTGTACCAAAAATTATTTAAATCGGTCAAGCTTTTCATGAGTTATCATCCGGAAACCATGAAAGCCAACGGACCGACCGACCGACCGCCAAGCTCACTCCTATATACAACCCCCCCCCCAAACTTCGTTTTGTGGGGGTATAAAAATGATGATTCGGACTGGAGAGTGGGAAGTGTCTCATTAGCGTTTACTTTTTCCGCAAATTTGAGCTTTGATCGCCTTCGGTACCTAAGTTAGGTATTTTAGCCCCGGGTGTCTCTACTCTCACAGAAAGAACACCCATTCGAGAAATCATTACCTATATAATCATCATAAATAACCAGTTCAATATAAATGCTAAAAAAGTACGTAAAAGTACTGTCTCTGCCACTAAAGCTTATATAATAGGGTTATTATAATAGCAGCTCGATCTCGATGCTGTATTCGGCTCGAGTGGATTTTGCAAGACTGGATCTCACGAGGCGCGCAAGCGCCGAGTGTGATCCGTCCTTGCAAAATCCACAAGAGCCGACTCATACAAAATCCCATATCGAGCTACTGTTGTAATGACCCTTTTATTATATACCTCTGTCTTTTCGTTTGTTGTTCAGTTATCGAACGAAATTTTTATTGTTTGTCGACGTTGAAATAGAAATGAGTGAAGTTTTGAAGGTTTTGTGTGCGCTATTTATAGAACTGTGTCAGGTCATGAATATTAAAAGAAAATAGTCCGGCAACATACAATACAAAAGGTACAATACGAGATTTTTTCTGCCTGTTCATATTTACTTGTGAAATACAAGCAGTATTTTCGACAGAATTTATATAGGTATATAATAAATGCTTTTACTAACAGTGTGGAATTAATATCTGAGGTTTTTTGCTCATTTTATTTGTTCAACTGGACAAAAAACCCGCGATTTATCTATAAGTAACCAACTTTAATAAGCCGTAAACTGAATTAACTTAATATCATAAACAGCCTTACGATATATTATAACTGATATTCTCATTTTAATGGCACCTGTACTTGATCCCAAAAGCCATGCACCATTCATCCAATTGTAATATAATACGTTATTGTGCAGTTTGACAAAGAATATGCTGCAATGACAATGCTTTTAAAATGCCAATGACAGGGAATACAAGCAAGATCAAATTGTAAAAATATAAAAATAACAAATCCTCAACGGCATTTTTAATCCAATTTCCAGACAGTTTTGAATGAGGTTCTGCCAATTTGTCATGATTTTTTTTTCAAATTTGAAAAATTCTTCGTTCTTGAAAACTGTACTAAACATTTTAAGTGCACAAAATCAAGAGTAAACTATAATGCTTGAATAAATAAATAATTTCTTGTAAACGTTTTATGAGTTGAAATACTATCTCGCTGTTTCACAGAATCAAATGTTTACAGAACAATAAAAAGTATGCCGGTACTAATTTTCATATGGTTAAAGAATATAACAAACGTCCTGAAATAGCAGTTTCTGACGTCAGTAGAAATTTCTAAACACATCCACAAACCAGAAGTATCTTTTAAACAAAGAAAACAGAAAGTTTTCTAAGGTAAACATAGTTTAGTTGCTTTGGTAACCGGTTCCATTTTTTACAGATTCTGCCTTACTTTATTCCAACGTGTCTGCTCTATTGTTTATTAAAGAAATTCTGGAGTTAATAATAGATCATTATGTCAATGATATAGTAAATGTAACTTAATCAAATTATCTATTATCAAACTAAAGTCCAGGATGATGACATACACTGATTCTAAAAATAACATGGAAGAATTTATTTTGCTATATCTGTAGATTATCGGAGTGTAATACAAATATGAGGATACGAGTCCCCCTACTGTGACCGTGCTTGAAGAATCGGTCCAGCTTTGATAAGAAATCAATCACTTTTTGGCCCAAAAGTTTAAAGTAGACTGGTTTACAGGTTATCGATCACAAGCCTGGAAATAACGGCAAGAAAGAATTCTTTTTACCAAAAGTTCAATTATTTTTCTTCTTTAGTCAATTAAGTCAAATAACGCCCTTTCCGGCAAAAAGAAATCTGATTCCTATTCTTTTTTTGGTTAAAAATATTTACACAAACTTAACATTCGAAGCACATCTGGTGAATTTCCATCCATAGATTTTGCTTCCTCAGCAACATAAGCGATCTTATTACACCTACAGCATGTTCGTTACCGATGGCACAAGTAAAAGAAGATAGTTCTATATCTTATTAATACAGCGCGCAGAAATAACTCGTCATTTCATAAACTGGATTGCTTTTAATTTCGCTATCGAATGTAATTCCTAATTTGAGAGCATTTCAATATTTTCACCATACGAGACAGTACTTAGACACAGTTATACCATATAATCAAATTGATAGTATATACCAATGCCGTCTCCCAAGCAATCACTTGACTCATTCCAAAAGACAAATAGACTACATGCTGAGGTGTATCTAGCCTGGCTCCCTGGCTGCATGGTTATTTTTTATATAAATACTGCAGGCAAAACAAGAAAATCTTAAGCCTCTAAAATAGCACATTTTATCTGATGGCTGAACCATACATGTTCGGAGCCAGGGGCAATAAAAATGTCAATGTAGAAACAACCTACTGGAGTTACTACCTCTTACTGAATAAACTTATATAGGCCTATATATGTAAATAAGAACAAACATAGGGACGGGAGCCAGTCTGAGGTGTATCCATTGTAACAGCATTAGATGCTTTATTACTGGAGCAAAAAAATTAAAACCACCCAAAGAATTGATGAGAACTTAATTAAGTCTCACAACATTTTTATAGAAATTCAAGCTCTCATACTAATACGGGATTAACCACAAAGGAAGCTGCCAGGTTTTATTAAGAATATAGAACGGCACTTTATTAATCCACTGTGTAGAAAACAGAGATTATAAAACATATCTGCAGGTACAGCCATGCGCTATAATGCACAATTTCTTTCCTCAAATCATCTGCATTAATTAGCTTGGCAACAGAGCACACAGACGACAATTAAGCACATAAAATATACAAATATAACTTAGATTTCCTGATATATCTCCTTATCGTGCTTTTGCTGATTATGATTGAAACCATTTTGAAACCATATTAGTATAAATAACACAAACTTAAGCACGACACATGGACTCTATGAAACTATATTAGTATAAGTAACAAAAACTTTAGTATGACACGAGAACTCTGGGAAGTAATATTAGTGTAAGTAAAACAAACTTTAGCATGATATGTGAACTTTATGAAGCCATATTAGTATAAGTTTTTAACAAAATTTACGTGAACTTTATGAAACGATATTAGTATAAGTAGCGCAAACTGTTCTTTGTTGTTGGACAGAAAACAAATACATGTATCTGGTAATCTGAAGTACTTTACGTAATAAAATACATTTCTAAACTGAATTAAAGTCTTATAGGTGACATTAGGGAATTGTTGCATAAAATTGTAAATGACATTGAAATCGATCGTAACTGAATTGTGTTTGAGCATTACGTGATTTCAAGTAATTTGGCACAATCAACCTAGTCGAATGTCAATAGATTTCAAATTTACCTAAAGTAGACATTTCATAAAACTCATAATGATAATGTAACTTTTAAACATTCACAACACTATCTTATTCATTTAAGTTTTTTTTAATTAATTCAAAAGTGACAATGAAATATTTCACAGATATAGAAAGAAATATAAAACCCTTCCTATCATTATAAACGTATTAAACTTCACGGCCAATTTAGTCTCAAAGTCCCCGTCTGGATTCAAATCCATATAGGTATATATATAAAGCGGACAGGTAAACTTAAACCGCAAAATATACTGTAGACATTAATCCCAATATCTTTCAAATGGATAGCTGATAATAAACTGCAAGCTATTATACGGCATGTCCAAGGACCAGTATCCATTACATTTCTCCCATTTGAAATAATTAGTTGTCAGTGTCATTGTCCCATTAGATGAAATTCTTTGTTGACGTCTTAGAACAAAACAATATTGTTATACAACAAACACGTCTTATTCTTTTGAGACAATCTGACCTACTTTTAATTTAACAACTTCTCTAAAAGACTAAAATCGTTATTGACAAACTTACGTGTCTGATATTAATTAATAATCAAAAAACAGTCCATTACCTTGCGCATTTATAGTTATCACGGTTAAAATTGCGGTGACAAGTAAATCTAGCGTTCATCAGGCCTCATATATAACATGTGTATCATGAAATGAGAGTATTAAAGAACTGAAATTGAACTGGAAAAGTTGGATTTGGATGAACTTGGAGCTGAATCACTGGATCACTGTCATAAAAGGCTAAGGCTTTACAAAAGTGGAACTTTATTAGCGCATAGTTCGTACATGTATGTGTAATACTTATTACCATTTTGTATTCCTGCATGGTTTGTCTTGTTTACAGGTTGAACAAAGTAAAGCAATATACATGTACGTATCCAACTTCTTGTTAAAATGTGAATTATAGTTATTAAAAAGAAGGTATTGCCTTTTCTAGATACTTTTTCAGTCTGTATAGAATGTCTATCACATGCACTTGTATCACAAAGCAATGGTCTACACAATAACTGACATATTCTTTCATTGATTTTGACATTTGCACATCACAACGTTTATAATGAAATCAGGATGGTGCTTGTGATAAAATCATAGAGAGGGGGAGGAATTATAACAAATATAACGACGGACTGCGTAATTTTCCAGTTGATATTTTAACTATCTTACAGTTGATATTGAAAACCTTTGTTTCTTTACAATAATTTTATTCCATATACACAACGCCTTCATACAAACGTACGATGTTATACATATATGGAATAGCTTAGTCAAAACTTTGCCCGGGTCCCAAGCCATGTTACATGACATCCGCTTCAGTTTCGACTTTGGTCAGCAAAATATAGACCTGTCAAACGATACAAACTAGTGACCGAAGTCCTGTTATAAAATAGATATATACAAATCGCCGGTCCATAGTTTGTGCCATTGACTGGTTTACAGTTCAACAACGGTTTAACGAGAATGAAACTTTAGAATTCATGTCTGATGTCCTATGATTTAATGTATCTACCAGCTTATAGTTAAAACTATGAGTCATCCTAATAGTTAAAACTATGAGTCATCATTCCTTCGGACTTTGAGCCTATAGTTCAGACTGTAATATTGATCGGCAAGCTAATTAAAAGTGTATGTATAAAACAAGTTTGATATTCTTCCCTGAGACAAATAGGAGATAGCTCGTATCACATAACTTTATGAGCGGTTAATAATTCTAAAACAAATCATTATAAAATAATTAAGATGCTTCGGTTGGTCTTATATTCAAACGATCCCGGCCTCTACCCGCCCCCACGCCCCCCACCTCCATGGTTTTGCCGTATGTCCTAAAGTGATGCAAGTTTTCAACAGACAATATAAATCAAACAGAATACACCCAAAGAATTGCAAAATCAGTAAACAACTGAAAGAGTCTGAACTGCTGTCCTAGTATGCGCTAATGACATAATCAAACTGGTTTGCATGAATGAAACGTGGTAAAGTCTAAAAACAATCAAAATACCATTCTTGCTAAATCCGGTTACGCTTGTCATTAGACTTCTGGGACAACGAGAAATGATCAGAAATGACGTCACAGCCTCATATTGTCAGGGGGATAATTATGATTGTCATACAAGCGTGAATGTCTAGTGGCAGAAATAAAGAAAGGTTAATTTCTTCTGACCTCATTTATAATAAAGATGTCCAGAAGGGAGTGCTATATCACCGTAGTGGGATGCAGGTTCTAATGACTGCAACAAATTTCCGTCAAATTTACCATTAAAGTAAAAAATGAGAAGATGGATTAACATATATTGGCAGTAGTTTTAAATGGATTGATAAATTATAAAGGTACACAGTATGCACACAATTCCTTCTTTGAAAATCTCGTACATTGTGGCTCATCGATATATTGCATCTATACACAGAAGGGAATATGCAAATTTCCAGGACGATCACGCTACTTGATCCGGATTCCTACAAAACCGTTGACAAGACAGAAGCCTAGCGTTGTCTGCAAGAGGAGAGTTTCGCCATTTTATTCTCATTTTTGTTGAAAGAAGAGATCAATATAGATCAAACGCCTAAATCATACTTACTTACTTACTGAACGCATTCTCTTAAACAGTTCTTACATTACTGCAGCAGTATATTAAATGTCTAAAATTTCAAGAAAGAAGATGCCCTAGGCAATCGTTTGAGCAAGAGAATAACTTTGTGAGAAACACACGCGATGTGGAGACGAGAAACCTATTTATTTTCGTTCAATGTTTTGAATTCATTATTTTTATCTCCCACGGAATTCACAATCCCTTGAACTTATAAGAACTAAAATTATGGATTGGATGCAGCTAAGCAATTAAAATAATTCTATCTTGCTACATCCAGTTATACGAGGAGTGTTCGATATGAATTGCTTATTGTCCTCTAGCTCGATATCCACGTGGGGCACGACAAAAACAAATACCTACCTGTATAGGGTTATTCAATACCTACACAACGGTGTATAAATGTACATGTTAGACTAAGTGTAAGACATAAAATTTGCCATTTGTATACACGCAATCATTGACCACTGTAGTAAAAATGGTTGGTAGAAGCGTCGACAAGAAAGATGAAATACGGGCTTACATCAAAGCTCGCTCAAAACTTGGTTGTTCTTTGAAGCAGCTGATGACTGAACTTTCTACTGCTTATGAACCTTCTTGTGTGTCCTATGACACAGTTCGACGGTGGAAAAAGAAACTTGAGTCTGGTGTAGAGTCCATCAAAAATGCACCGAAATCAGGTAGGCCAAAATCTGCATCTCGTAAAGAAATCGTTTCCAAAATAAAGGAAATCATTGAAGGAGATGCCAGATTTACAGTTCGTTATATTGCACGAAAGGTAGGCATATCACTATCAATTGTTCACCTTATTTTGAAGAAGCATTTGAAAGTCAGAAAGATTTCTGCTAGATAGGTGCCACATCTGTTGACTGATGAGCAAAAGAGGCAACGGGTTAAAGTGGCCAAAAAGCTGCTTCAAATGTTTCCAAAATATGACAAAAAGCAGTTTGCCAATGTCGTCACAGGTGATGAAACCTGGGTCCATTATTTTGAGCCCGTCAGAAAGGTTAGCAATAAGATCTGGGCCACTAAACACAGCAAACGCCCAAATAATTGCCAAACGTTCTTTGAGTGCAAAGAAGGTTTTGTATGCAATCTTCTTCTCTGGTGAAGGAGTCGCAATAAAAGTGCCGGTGAAAAAGGGCAAAAGCATCATCGGAAAGCACTACAAAGACGTAGTACTGAAGAAACTGAAAAACTATTATCAGAAACGACGCCCTGCCACTGGTTTTAAACATGTCCGTCTTCTACATGACAATGCCCCCGCTCATACCTCCGCAATACTTACGGCGTTTTTGAAGAAAGAAAAAGTAACTGTTTTGCCTCACCCCCCGTATTCCCCAGACCTTGCCCCATGTGATTTCTTTTTGTTTCCGAAATTGAAATCATTCCTTGCTGGGCGGAAATACCAGTCCCGACAGGCACTTGGATCTGCCATTCATCAGTACCTTATTACTGTGCCCAAATCAGCGTACCGTGACGCCTTCAAGAAGTGGATACATCGGCTGAAACTTTGCATTTCTAGCCACGGGGAGTACTTCGAGGGCATGAAATGAGCCCTTTTGGGCTAACTTGAAATTTGAAGTCTCCAGATAGAAATAAGCAATTCATTTCGAACATCCCTCGTAAGATAAATAATACTTCAACTTTCACAAGGTTTTTAATTAACAGTAAAAAAATAAAAAGATTCCATTTATAAAGACGTTATGAATATTTCCTATGGTCAGAAAATTACTACTTTCATGATTCCAGATGAAGTTACATTTAGAGCTATAAAGGGAGGTAATCATAAACCATAGGCTCAGTACAATTTTCTACTATGTTCACCAATATTCAGACATTTGGTAAACATATGTGCAAACAATTATCGAAAATAGGATTTAAGATGAAATAGACATATTTTATAATATTCATAAAAATGTGACAGCCATATTATAAGTAAAACATTATGAGCCTTTGATAAAACCATTTTTTCGATGTATATGTTTATTATTCTTCGGCGCTATTAAATGTCGGAGCATTGCAACATCCAAGTACATGTTTATTCATTTCAACAGGTACAAAAAGCATGAAAGCGTTAGTTTCTAAACTGTAACAATAGCAAAAGAATAACATGTTCAGAATAAAACATCGATTAAAAAAGTAGTGGTTCTGCACATTCATTTTATCAGCCTAGGGAAATACCTCAAACATTTATCCTTAATATTTTATAACACTGTTCTTTGGCATTTGAAAATATTCAAACGACCAGCTCCTGAGAATTCATAGCAGACTGATATAAAATTCATCAATATTTGCCTCTTCCTACATGTTGGTAAAATGGAGTTAGCCTTGTAATTCTCCTGTTTTCTGAATACATGTTGGTAAGAAAGCGCTGAACATTGTATATAATGTTACTATATGACTCCTTATATAAACTGCCGGTCCACAGATATTGACCGGTCTATTGTTCAATAACAAGTTTTGTTATTCAAAACTTGAAATATACGAAATTATTTTATGACATGTAATAACACATTTTATTGAATGGTTTGTCGGTCAACAGTCATAACTACTTACCGTCAAACCATTAAACAAGTGTATATTGTGATACTTTTACAAACTCAAAAGAGAAAGTCTGGCAGAGTGTAAACCTTTAACCTATCAATTCATTCTCATATAAACAAATGTTGACAAAAACACGCAATTTTTTTATTTTGTTTGAAAAGCGTTGCAATGGTTAAAAATGTGCTTTTTGCATTAAGGGGGAGTGTGTGTGTGTGTGTAGGGGGGGGGGGGGGGGCATGACCTTTTGACGTAACGTCAAGGGATTTGTACTATTAATAATGATGTTCGGCGGGGCGACGGTTCGGCGAGACACCATAACAACGTTTGTCGTTGTTGAACGAAATGGCACAAATTTGCCACCATAATTACAGAATATTTCTATTTTTATTCCTATGTTTAAGGATTATATTGTCATTACTTATAATACGGCTGCCATTCTTTTGTTTTGTCCATAAAGTACATTAATAATTTCTTGTTAAATACAAAATTTGATAATTTTATCAAAGGTCTAAGTACTTCACATAAGTAAGTAAGATTTTCCCTGACTGTACAAGTTCACTTGCTTTTATTGAAAGTATTGCTTTTCTAACCATTTGATGCTGCATATTCCCTAGAATATTTTGTTTATCTGTTTTAACGTGAAATTAAAAGCGAATGGAACTTTAAGAACCTACGGTGCCCCTAAAGTGACATGTTACACACATTTCTTCCAATTAGGTAATGTGAGACTTTTTTTTTATTTCGTTTAAACGAAATAATCACGAAATGATTTCGTTTGCATGAAATGATTATTTCGTTTAAACGAAATCATTTCTTTTAAACGAAATAAGTTATTTCGTTTAAACGAAATCATTTCGTTTAAACGAACGAAATAAAAAATAGTCTCACATTACCTAATTGGAAAAAAGTGTGTAACATGTCACTTTAGGGGCACCGTAAGAACCTATAGTGTTGTCTGTTAGAAACAAAATAATGATTGGTGCTGTACTTTTATTAGTGTTATTACAAATATATGTATGTGGATTTTGTGAGACAAATAAAGACTTGATAGATTTATAAAAACAAAAGCTAATGACACTGTACAAAAGGTCATTTTAAATTGTCAGTCTCAAAATGTATACATGTAGTTTAAAAATAAATTTTGTCGTTCATCTTTACCAGAAGTCCATGAAAAGTCACTGTAATTCTGTAAGTTTATTGTGTTTTCTTTCTGTCATGATTATTCAGAAAAGGTTGCATGTATACAGACAATTGTGAACTCTCTGGAATAACGAACATCAATTACTACGTGAGGTAGAAATAATTATGTTGAGATATGAGCACAAGCTCTGGTCTAAGAGAACAGATTATTGACATATGTATAGTAAGTACACATGTACTGGCATGATACCAAAACACTTACTTCCAACAATTAAAAGAAACAGATGGGTTCTCTTTTCCCATACTTATCCCGTATTTAAGAAAATATATCTAATTTATTACACATTTTAGTGAATCATAGAAATAATAAAAACAAAATATATGTGGTATTTTCAAAGTGAAAAATATCAAATGTATTTTCACTGAAAAGAAAGTATAAATTGAGTGGATGTCACGTGAAATAAATCGAAAATTTGTTTGTTTTACAGTAACGCAAGATCAAAATTTCTATCACTCGTGATCACCATATCTTACATTTTCACTCGTGCCGTGCCTATGCCACTCGTGAAAATACTGCATCTGGTGTTCTCTCGTGAAAGATATTTCAATCTTACACTGAACCAAACAAATATCCTCTATCTAATATACTATAACTTATTTCAATTGATCTCATGCCGCAGTTACAGTCTATATAAAGTGCGTCCTAGTTACCCAGTTGGCCATCTGCCAAAGTCATTTATTAATTTGTTGTCACACAGATTTATATTTTTGATGAAACTGCTGGGATCACACATACAGTTTCAAGAAAATAATTTTACAGGTGGATGTATAACAGTTAATTGTTTCTGGCGACAGCCGTTTGGATTGTTTAGCATGTATGAAAAAATCCATGTAATCGTTGTAATAGAAACATTATAAATTCAAGATGTTTTATTGTTTTGGTATATACGGGACGTTATTTTTTCTCAACATTTAATGCTACATTATCAATCGTTTGAGTAAGATAAAAAGATCTGAATCTAGTAAGATCTGGTCGTAGACAGTTTTTTTTACATTAACTGTTTTGTGGTAACTTTGAATGCATTGTTTTTATTTGGCATAACAAAGAAAATATGCAAAATGATTAACTTGTAACAAATCAAGCAGTCAGTGATAGTTAAGCACTAAACAAAAAATAAAGCTCAATGATATGACGATAAGGGTGCTGATTACAGACAGCTCCTCCACCCGCCCCCAGTGTTTGATTAACCTGAATTAACCTATCAAAATAATATCTAAAATATGATAACAAACCTGAGTAATCATCCACTTGGCCCCTAACACAGTCCATAGTTACCAAGATCACCATGGTAACCGTTGCTATGGTCACAACTTTGTATTCCATGACTTTTGAATAAAATACATCACATTTCTCACTTTTTCCTGCTCATATTTGTTTTCGTTTAATCCTGAAAAAAAGACACAGTAGCGTGAAGATGAACGCTCGATTGTCAAGCGTAATTGTTTCGTCTGCGAGGTAAAGGCGCGTGCATGTCAATGAAGTCTAGATCAAAGAAGAGTTAATTGTTCTTCTTTATCAGCATTAATTATGTAAACATCATTATCCGAAACAGCTTCTCTTATAATGCTTTCGATATCACTCTCCAGGTAAACAGATCCAGACTCCGCGTGAAAATTGCCTATGAATACGCGCACATTCCATGTTATGCGCGTCGGAAAAAATAATACCGTTTTTTTCTGTAACTTTTTAAAAGGTTAGATAGAACAACACTCTTACAAAGTATACATACATGTCAAAATCTATAGATCATTAAATGTATCGCTAATATATATAGAAATTATCCATTACTGTGTGTCTATATACTGTAGCGTTCTCATCATGAAATAAAACCAATTTGCGGTTGATACACGCTTATAATGCTACAAAAATAACCTGAGATAGCTTCCATTAGAACAGTGCCAACATTTAATGATCTAGTCACTGATTGATCTAGCTATGTCTGAATATTATGTAAGGCGGTTTATTCCCCTATCTGCAAATCCACATATCATTGCACAGCATTGTCGTATCGATTCTGAAACTTTGAGAAAAGCCAAGCTTGCATGAATGTTTCTCAGGAAGCCGATTTTGAGCCTTCCCAAATACGGAATCTCTCTATTCAATGTCACGCTACCAAAATAGAAAATTCTTATGTCAATGCAAGATTCTATGCTCTGTAGGAAATTGGTCCATATTCTGGCGTATTTATGCTTAATTGTGGCTGGTAAAGTAGCTGATCAATTGGCATATTTCTATCATTGTATTTGATCTTAGCACGATAGAATACTATTCTATGATAAAGGTGCAGATCCTGTAAGATAAACACCATGTCACTAATTATTGCTACTCAGCGAATATGTATAAACAACTCTCATCTAACAGATGTTGTCTGTATATTCAAAAATAATCTATTGTCTGTTTTTCTTTGGGGTAACGGCAACAGCAGTATATATGGCGACTAAACTGCGCATGTTGATGGCAAAGTTAAAAACCATAAGATTTTCACAATTTTGTTTCTATTCTGATAGAATATATTTTTCATTTTTTAATACCTCGTATGTCACCATATTTTAAAATAATTCATGATACCAGAACATAACATGATTTTTAAATGTTTAAGTTAAAAATAATGACGGTAAACTGATACTTTACGGTATTTAGTTTACAATAAAAAAGGAACTTAAATCATACATGTATGATATGAATGCAAAACGATTCATATGAATATAAAAAGGAAATACCTAAATATATCAATTAATATTGATCTTGATTTATTTGTTGATCAATATGAATGATATCAATTACAAACAGAAAAAAAATACTATAGAAAAATGCGACATCAGCAAACATGTATTTCCGCAATACTTGCGAGTTTATCGAACAAACTGCATGGATTTCGCGTCGATTCCAGATACGCAGAAACTGTGAGTTACAGAAATGTCTCACAAGACTGCAGAATGAAAGTCACTTTGTTAGAGAATATAATATTATTGCTCAAAACCTAGCCATCTTTTTGTTTGTTTCTCTCATCGATTTGATTTCGACAGTGGAATTAAGCCAAGAAACAAAATGACACTTTAGCGTGCGTGTGCCTTCAGAGTAGAACTGTTTGTATAATGTAGAGCTTCAGGAAGGAAAATCAATGAGAGTATACTAGATTGGCACAATACTATCACTGTATGGACGAAAAACAAGTGAAGACTGACCAAATATTGACAGAGATTTTTCTGTTTATACAATGACCTATCGCCAGAAGCCATCAATATTTACTTTCTCGTTTTAATTCTCAAAACTGTGAAGTTCAATATTTATTCTACATATTTCATAAAATGTCGTCTGCTTCTGACACACATGTAGAAGACTTTTTAGCTAGATTACCTAAATTAATCACGTGATTGTTATTGTTGTCGGCTCTGCAACATCAACTGTTAAAATACCTAAATTAATCACGTGATTGTTATTGTTGTCGGCTCTGCAACATCAACTGTTAAAATACTGTTTAATACATTATTTATCAAGAGTAAAGTACAATAAGAAATGAGAATAAAGTCGTGGATTTATAATGTTTAAAAACTTACCTCGACCGATCATATATCCTCTTTAATAACGCAGGCACGGTTAATATTCAAAGCAGTGTTTCACGCGGTATATGGTTTTAACAATAAAATGTAATCGTATTATAGTATTGTACATTAGCAGGTTCGGATAATGTATAGCCAAATCTTTGATCAAAAATAGATTTAAATCAAAACATGTCAATAAAATCCTAATGTTCTGGGTCAGATGCTACCTATAAATATCTATAAAGATCAGTTTAACAGGTTATACAAGTTTTTTAAAAGCTTTTATTTACATATTTGTAGAGATAAAAAGTCACATGTATGGTAATGATATATTAATTTATCAGTTCACTGCTTTATTTGCTTTAAAATCACGTTTTGCTACTGCAAAAACATTGGTAAAAATTTCCCGTCATTCATTGTATAGTGAGTGAGAGGACTCCCAGTAGATGGACTCGATGCATACAGTACCGGGCTATCCTGATCACGTGATCGGTACACTGAAATGCGCCGACTATTTGGCATGCACCGTATGTGTACCGAATTCATGCGCGCGCAACAAGCCCGACTGAAACGAGTACAAATCGGGCGAAAGTAGTGTACCGGGCGAATACGGGGTACACAATCGAACCTTGAGCTACCTTAGCGGACAATATGTATTACCGCCTTGATAACCTAGTGTTAGAGCGTCTGCTTTGAGTGCGGGAGATCTTGGGCTCGATCTCAGGGCGCGTCATACCAAAGACGTGAAAAATGGTACCAGTAGTTCCCTTGCTTGGCGCTCAGTATTTAAAGACAAAGAAAATCTCCTATATAAGTGACCCCCCCCCCCCCCCCCCAAATACCAGACTTTTTAATCCCCAATATACAAGATCCTGTCTGGTCCAGTCTGATAAGGGTCCATAAAACCCCTGTAGACTTGACATGTAGCCTAATTATTGTCAGAGAATCATAAATGGGCCAATATATTTCTGTATTCATTATCACGGGGCTGATTACCAATAAACAAGGGGTATTATTTTTTGGAAAGTCAGTCAACCTGATAAATGTATCAGTAAGTGAGACAGGAAACTGCGTATTTTATTAACAAACTTTTATTTAATAAATATGTGATATGTTTAAAAATTATATATACTTTTTGCATTTTTCATTAAAAGGAAAATATTCGTTGGTCAATCATAATAATAAAATAATAAGAAATTTATTTAAGACTATATTACAAATTTCACAACGTTTTTGGAAGAAATGCAAGTTTTTTTTTTTTTCAAGTTCTATCAGATAGTCCGGAGATGATTTACTTTTTACTCAGCTAAATTTTTATTTTGCTGCTTTCAGAATATTGATTAGAGTATTTTTACTGAAAGTCCAACGTGCATTTCATTTTTTTAAAATTAGCATGAAAAAGGCACACTTTATGCAACTTATTGAAACTGAAAATTCAGTTTAGATGAAACACAACAATTTGACTCTATCCTGTCATATTATACTTCAGTAATAGTGATTGCACGTATATGACAAAATCCAATTTCCCATTCTTTTTGCAAGTATTGTATATAAATAGCCGTGCCATGGGAAAACCAACATAGTGGGTTTGCGACCAGCATGGATCCAGACCAGTCTGCACATCCGCGCAGTCTGGTCAGGATCCATGCTGTTCGCTAACGGTTTCTCTAATTGCTATAGGCTTTGAAAGCGAACAGCATGGATCCTGACCAGACTGCGCCATACTGGTCGCGAAGCCGCTATGTTAGTTTTCTCATGGCACGGCTCAAATACAGTTGAAACTCCAAGGGATCGAGTGTTTTACTTCGAGATAACCGAAATTCGACTTAAACTGATATTTTGTGCACGTGCTTTCGGGACGGGACTTAAAGTGTCTCCAAGAAACCGTCAAATATATACAATGTAAAGGTAAGATCACTTTTACCAGTATCACCTTTTTTCATTATGATAATATGGCGGATATTATTAGTCAATATGAAATAATATTGAGTTTTCACTATACCTGTGGTTACTTGAACTACGACTTTTATTTCCGACTGAATTTGAAATGACACGTATGTAATCGCGAGTGTGTGTGACAATTACTTGAACTATTTTTTCTTTTATTTCTATTTTCAGATGGTTTTTCACTGTGAAAGGTGTATTGGCATACTGGAGTTTAATTGCAATGAATATTTCGTAGCATTGCAATATCGGGGACAAGAACATGCAAGCAGCAAATAAATTGAAAGACCGTTCTATTGCCTTAGATGTAAATGCATCCACCAATTGAAGAGAGCAATTTGTATCATTTGCGGAGAAAAGACTGTCTATGAGTATTAAGAAAGTTTCTCTGTCATGGACTTTGACGGACAAAATCATAACTGTACATCAAATTGTACTGATGCAATGATGTCTATCTGCATCAATTTGTATCAGTGACGGGCCACGTTGTGTACTGTATAGCGAAATCGATTATTTAAAAAAAAGTCATTTGTTTACATAATGTTTCAATTCATCTCAGAAACCAGTGTCAAATTAGCCAAGAGAAAGAGCGTGGGTAGGTAGCTGCAGTCGAAGATGGAGGGAGCATGCACCAGACAGAAAAGCCAAAATTACCTTTGTGGCGCTTTTGGCCAGGAAAATATTCCTCCGCTTCCACCCCAGCTTGCTACGTCTAAGGCACAGACAGCCACACGGTGAGTGCATTTACACTGAATTCAAATGATATGCCTCAGAATGAGGAACGATCAGTTTTCGAATAGCGTAATCACCAGGTATCGGTTCTTTTGATTACACTAAATGATCGTTTCAGTGCTCATATTCATATGCAAATGAAAAACACAATTTTGGCTGGAAAGAATGTGATTTTTTCCTTTCTAACAAAATCCGCATATGATCCTAACAGTATCTGTTATTGTTCACAGGTAGATTTTTCCACTGAAGGTTTCCTTGAAATAAGACAAAAGTATTCATCTGAAAAGCTCCAGTCAGTTCAACTGCGGACAGAGGCTTTTCTTTTATTTGGCATTTTAGTTCATGTAGTAAAACTTCCTATAGTTAGTGCTACAGTTAACACAATGCCGGCTATCTCAAAGCGGCAAACACTGTCAAGGCTATGTGGATTTAAGAAAGGTGTCAGTAAGGTGCACAAAGGTAAGCAACGCACTTATGTCAAGCATAACACTGATAAAAGGGCTAACATGGATATACTCCCTGACCTTTTGACTAACAGACTGAACCGTCCCCTTGAACTGAACCACATGTTTAATTCTGAAATAAAAATGCACTGTATAGGTAATTATTCGTATTCTGGTGACTTAACAAGGGGCTAGAGAGCGCGGACGGAAGACCGTCCATGAACAGGCTCAATCAAACCGGGTCTGCAACATCTGGGCGGCCTGTGGTTTTCCACTTTTTCCATTTTAATCATAGATGCTCCTGTTTCATGTAAATGGGGAATCTGTTGGTATAAACGCTTGAAATATGTAAAATGCAATTACAATAGCCAGTTTTACCAACTGGTTGAGCATGCAGATTCCAATGTAAGAGGTAGAAAGTCTGCAAAAGCTAATGTAGGTCTACAGTTAGGAAACATGACTACCCGGCGTTGTGCAAATTCTTGCAAATACAAAATGACTCCACCGGATAAATATTCTGTGCGTCTTCAGTTTTATAGTGATGGAAAGGCTATTGTTGAGTTGAATAAACAAAATATGCAGAGTTAAGGCAAAAAATAAAGGCTGAAAATAAAGCATGTTGCAACAAAAACCCAGAAATGACTAATGTTGAGGGAGATTCTTGCTACAACAATTCAGTTTACTGCTTATAGTACCCCTTTCCAAGCTGGCACAATTGTCACTACCACTATGTGTGAAAATAACACTAGAAACAAGCAAATAATTGGTGCTTTTGTGGGGATGAAAATCTGCAAAATTGCCTCAGAAATAAACGCGAAACTGTAGTCTGTCCTGTACAGTATCATTAGCCAAGTCAGATTCCATTGGCAATGAATCACGCTGAAAAATTCTGGTGACTACTGAAATAAATCATGTATCAGTATTGCCTATTTCATTGGTGATGGGGGCTCTAAGAGGCGTAGTGGGGTTGACAATGACCAGTCTAAACCTGTTACACGTTTAAAAGACATACGACACCTTAGCAATTCAATGCGCCGTCAAATAAATAAGGCAGCAAGAATATGTTTAGCGATCCGCACACAGTTAACGTCACTATCTATAAGGTCTAGGTTTGTAAGTGAGCTTACAAAAGCCCAATCTTTATACCAGGGAAACACTGAGGCAGTTAAAGGGGCTATGCATAATGTTATATTGGCAATTATTCTCTGCTTCAAAGGACAGTACCATTAACAGTTAAAAGGGGTACTTACCAAAAAGATACCGACTGAATGAGGAACAGTGAAGACCATAATCAGACTGCACGGATGTGCAGGCTGATCTTGGTCTGCACTGGCCGCAAGGACAGAATCACTTGCCACCAGCAGTCTAAGGGTTAAACAAACAAAGAATTACTTGCCAGCACATCTGAAACTGAAAATGACCAAATCTGATGAGGCAACCAAAGTACAGACTTCAACTTAAAATTGCGAAGCTGTCAATCGCGCATATACCTTTATGCGTGCCGAAGTCTGTCACGTCTTTTAGGAACTATTTGGGTCGCATACAAATTCTGAAAATGAATCATGGATATACTAACTCCAGTCTCTTTAAGTCAGTGTTAAGGTGTACGTTTACCAAAGGGTACATCAGTCATTAAACAAGAGGGCAAAGATGGCCCAAATGAGTAACACACCATAGCAGTAGAAACATCTTTGACCTAGTGACTTCATGGAGACAAATATTCTGACCAATTTTCATTAAGATTGGACCAAAAATTTGTCCTGTTGAGTGTAAACAAGCATTTCCTTTGATTAGACCTAGTGACCAGTTTTTGACCCCACATGACCCAGCTTCGTACTTGTCAAAGATTTCATAAAAACAAACATTTTGACAAAGTTTCGGGAAGATTGGAGCATAAAATTGGCTTCTAGAGTGTATACAATTTTTTCCTTTAATTTGAGCTAGTTTTTGACCCCACGTGTCCCAGATTCAAAATCATTCAAGATTTTGATAACAAATATTCTGACTAAGTTTTGTGAAGACAGAATAAAAATGTGGCCCCTTGAGTGTAAACAAGCTTATTCTTTGATTTGATCTGGTGACCTAGATTTTTATCCCACGTAACCCAGATAAAAATTCTTTCGAGATTTCATGCAGACAAACATTATGACAAAGTTTTATGCATATCAACTAAAAAATGCAACCCCTATTGCATACACAAGGGTTCTCTTTGATTTGAACAGCTGACCTGATTTTGATCCCGGATGACACAGATTCAAAATTTGGCTTAAGATTATCAAGATAAAGATTTTGACCAAGTTTCATGAAGATAGGTTTATAAACGTGGCCTCTAGAATGCTATCAAGCTTTTCCTTTGGTTTGACCGGATGACCTAGTTTTTGACCTCACATTAACCAGATTCAAACCTGACCTAGATAAGCATTCTGTTTTATTCTCATGAATTTCAAACTTAAAACTGTGAACTCTAGAATGTTAACAAGATTTTCCTTTGAACTAGCCTAGTGACATAGTTTTTAAACCTAAAGGTCATCAAAACAAATATTCTGACCAAGTTTGATAAAGATTGAGTCACAACTGTGGCTCTAGAGTGTTCACAAGTTTTTCCTTTGATTTGACCGGGTGACCTAGTTTGTAATCCAACATAAACCAGATTCAAACATAAGCTGGAGATCATCAAGACAAACATTCTGACCAAGTTTCATAAAAGTTGAGTCACAACTGTGGCCTCTAGAGTGTTCACAAGCTTTTCTTTTGATCTGGCCTACTGACCTAGTTTTTGACCCCACATGACCCAGTTTTAAACCTGATCTAGAACCACCAAGACAAACATTCTGACTAAGTTTCATAAAGATTGAGTCACAACTGTGACCTCTAGTGTGTTCACAAGGCAAATGTTGACGGACGACGGACAACGACCGGTCACAATAGCTCACATTGTGGGCTAAAAAAAAGAGTGAAAAACCACAGGTCGCCCAACAACAAAAATGTTGCAGGCTTGGTTTAATTGACGGTAATGAAAATGCAAGCTACCGTCTACGCCCTCTAGAACTCAACATTTACACATGTTTGTACCAGAATACAATTTACAGACATCCGCAGATATAATCATACGGCGGTGCATATGGAACCTTCCATGAAAAGCTGCGTATGGTCCCCAGATAAAATGACTTTGCCCTGAACGAGAAACCATGGGCAGAACTAAACAAACTGAAATTTAAAGAGGGAATGTGTGGTTATGCTTGCCCTCAGATTGAAATCTAAACAATGCCAGAAAAAAATTAACGCCTCTCGCTACGCATATCGTATGCGAAGGTATAAGGTTCATGCAGAGGTCCACTACTCTAAAGGGCTTACAGATCCTACCCCTCTCTTCGAAAATTCCCGAACTTGCCGATCATAATTATGTATTTTTATTAACCCAGTCACCTTCCTAGGTACCGGACAATATCTCGGTCAATGTTCTACAACTAGTGCTGTGTGTCTGTAAATACTTTATTGTATTATGATCAATGCAATATATGGAAATTTCATTTCTTTTTCCATGTAACATAGATAATCTTATGGTGTACACTATGGAACACAATCAGGGCAAAAATGGTACTAGTAGCTTCCTCGCTTGGCGCTCAGCATTAAGAGGATAGTGCTAGGACTGGTCAGCCCGGTGTCAGTATAATGTGACTTGGTGGTGTATCATGTCATGTGTCTACGGCGTAATATTCCAGTGAAGCAGCACTTTGAAGTTGGGCATTGTGCTCACTGCTACAAGTAGACACCGTCATTTATATGACTGAAAAATTGTTGAAAAAGACGTTAAACCCTAACACACGCGCGCACACACACAAAACTGTATTGTGTTTTCGTACATCCGATCTTGCGATTTACATTGATGCATTTGTGATTCGCATGTTCACACGCTTCCTTCTGAAATACCATTTTTCGTTGTTACATGACCGTTTGTGCACCTTATGTTTGCATGCTTCTTTCTAACATTCATACATGTTTTATTCTGAGAAAAGAAATGTTGCATTTTAAAATTGCTGTCTTATGTATTTGTTGTTGCATTTAACGAACGGTTTAATATGATTGCTGTAATGCTCTATTCTACCGTGGTATAACATGAAATGCATTGCTTGGTTAATTTTTATTCTCGCAATGTAGTATTTGAATATACTTTGGACCAAATTCCTTTTTGATAATACATTTATCCGATCTCATCTGACGCAATTTTAACAAGAGCTCGTTTGTTTGTTTGATTTTGTTTTGGGTTTAACGCCGTTTTTCAACAGTATTTCAGTCATGTAACGGCGGGCAGTAACCTAACCAGTGTTCCTGGATTCTGTACCAGTACAAACCTGTTCTCCGCAAGCAACTGCCAACTTCCCCACATGAATTAGAGCTAGAGGACGAATGATTGCTGACACAATGTCTTTTATCAAATCGTCACAGAGAACATAAGCCCCGCCCGGGGATCGAACTCACGACCCCGCGATCCGTACACCAACGCTCTCCCTACTGAGCTAAGCGGGCGGGGAACAAGAGCTCGTAGAACACGAAATGCACCCCTTGATTCAGTAATTGCACAAGGAACAGACATTATTTGGTCAATGTACACAAGTTCTATTATTCTGGATCAATTTGATCTTGACCTTTGACCTACTGACCTCAAAATCAGTAGGGGTCATCTGCTGATTATAATCAACCTCCATATTAAATTTCGTGATCCTAAGCCCAAATGTTCTCAAGTTATTGTCCTGAAACGGTTTAACTGTTCGGGGTAACTTTGACCTTGACCTTTGACTTACTGACTTCAGAATCAATAGGGGGCATCTGCTGTTCCTCCCTATCAAGTTTCGTAAACTTAGGCCCATGCATTCTCAAGTTACCATCCGGAAACGGTTTAACTGTTCCGAGTAACTTTGACCTTTGACCTACTGACTGGTCATGACCAACCGCCCTATCAACTTTCATGATCCTAGACCAAAGAGTTCTTGAGTTTCTTGAGTTATCATCCGGAAACCGTTTAACTATTCCGGGTCGCTGTGACCTTGATCTTTGACCTAATGACCTCAAAATCAATAGGGGTCATCTTCTGGTCATGACCAACCTTCCTATCAAGTTCCATGATCCTAGGAGCAAGCGTTCTTGAGTTATCATCCGGAAACCGTTCAACTGTTCTAGGTCACTGTGACCAATCAATAGGGTTAATCTACTGGTCATGATCAACCTCCCTATCAACTTGCATGATCCTTACCCCAAGTGTTCTTAAGTTATCATCTGGAAACTGTTTAACTGTTCCAGATCACTGTGACCTTGACCTTTGACAAACTGACCTCAAAATAATAGGGGTCAAATGCTGGTCATGACCAACCTCCCTATCAACTTTCATGATCCTAGACTCAAGCGTTCTCGAGTTATCATCCGGAAACCAATCGGTCTACATACCGAGAGACCAACCGGCATCTGCAAAACAATATACCCCCCTCTTTCTTGGAAGAGGAGTGTGGGGGCGGGGGAGGGCATAATAAACACGTTTCATAAAAAGATGACAACGATATCAGCACAACTGAACAATGCATGTCATCAAGCCGGACAAAGAACGTAAACATGCAACGTGTAAGTGGCAAGTTAATTATTGTACCAGAGGGCACATTTTTTTAACCTTCGGTTTTTGCCGGCAGCGTACGTAATAAACCGTCCGTAAAATTCGAATATGCGACCACCATATTTCCTGTCGTTCGTACGCCATATTTATACCCATACTGATACGTATCCATATTAATAGGCAAGACTGTACTGGTTTGAGTCGTAAATTCGGATAGGTCGTAAATATTCGGCCACCCACTTCAAAGCTTTTTTGGAGCAAGATGCTTGAGAACGCAAGTGCTTTTTTTTACAACAAAGTCGGCAAAAAACAACAAGGTGAGGTGAGTAGAAAAACAGTTATCCTTACCTAAAGTCGTGTACTCTAAAAACAGCAAAAATTTTGTCTCGCGGGTCGCGTGACATCATCGCACGCTCAATTATGCGGAGGCCCGGCAAGGGGATTTTGATTTTTATTGTGTCAGAATAGAAGTGTGAAATCTAAATAAAAAGTCATTGAATATTTAATTCTGTTCATTCTTTTTTCGAAATGAATATTATTTGACAATAATTTCATTCAAATCTGCGCGACATGACTTAATGACAGTCCTTAACGCCGTGCAGGTGCTGACGCTCATCTGATTTTTTTGTATAATAGAAATATTGTCCTACCCATGATTTTCTAAGTCTAAAAAGGGCCATCATTCTTGCAAAAAGCAGGTCAGAATTATGTTTCTTGACGTACAGCATCCGCTTATGATGGTGAAAAACTGTTGCAAGTTTTAAAGCAATAGCTTTGATTGTTTATGAGAAAATCTGACTTAAACATAATACTCAATCAAGACAACTGATTTTCTTAGTCCAAAAGGGGCAATTATTATTGCAAAATGCAGGATGGAGTTTTGTTTCTTGATATACAGGGTCAGCTTATGATGGTGAACAAGTGTTGCAAGTTTCAAAGCAATAGCTTTGATAGTTTAAGAGAAAAAGTTGACCTAAACATAAAACTTGACAAAGAAATCTGATATTTCTAAGTCCAAAAGGGGCCATAAATCTTGCAAAAAGCAGGACGGAGTTATGTTTCTTGCTCTTCAGGGTCAGCTTATGATGGTGAACAAGTGTTGCAAGTTTTAAAGCAATAGCTTTGATAGTTTGGGAGAAAAGCGGACCTAAACATAAAACTTAACCGGGCAACGCCGACGCCGAGTCCGATCAAGTGATGACAATAACTCATCATTTTTCCCCCAAAAAATCAGATGAGCTAAAAACGTCTAAGTAACTTAACGTCGTTCTACTAGCACAGATATACTACTAGCACGGATCTATGCAACACTCAATACGGGCCTCGATCTATAAATAACTCTACGTATGGCTATAAATAGACACGTGAGCAGATAAACATCAAATTAATTTTAGAACTTATGCAAAGGCTTTTGTTTACATATTCTCTTTCCTTCTTGGTGCATATGCGTAATAAACAGTGACGTAAAATTTAAACTACGTCATGCTGGTGTGAGAAGGATGTCAGGCACTTTTTAAATCTCTGTTGGCAAATATTTCCCACGAGGTGCGCTATTGAAAATTGATTGCATTTTGTTGAAAAAGAACGATTTTGGCTGTAGCATCGATTTATTTCCAATAGAGAAAAGTGGAAACTTCACTACTGTTGTCTTAAAACCGTTTACTATACTACTGTTGTCTTCAAACCGTTGTGCCCGGTAACATTTACGACTTTCATAAAACAAATGCATTGACTAAGTGTGGAAAGGAACTGTAGAGATCACTTAATTCTTTTTTGAAAGATTTCTTCATATTTTTTTCACGTCGTTAAGTGAAAGTCTTAGATCGTATTGCAGTATGTGTCAACAGGCATGTAATTCATTATTTTACTGTCGGAAATATATACTGGTGTTATGTTATGTGGCAAATATAAGCCGGTTTAAGCTCCCCAGATGCATTTTTGCCACTTACAAGGCATAGCCATATGCTGTCGTTTCGTCATTGTCTTAGTTTTACTTTGTGAATGTTTTATATGTGTATCTTAATCATGTACACATCCACACAAACTATTGTACGGCTGCGGTTACAGAAGCTGCGTTCTTGAAACGTGGCGTTTGCTACTGGATCTTTCCTTTTGTGTGTTTGTGGCTAGTCAGTTGCTTCTTTTCACGCCATTCCAAACTTGCTGACCAACAGTAATTCTGAAATGTTTACGACAACTTTGAATGTTGAATGAAATCTTTCAGAAACTCACAATGCATCATATCTTATTTACAATGCCAAATATTGTATTACATTGAAGTATTGTTAGTATTATATCTCACAACAATATAGAGTATCTTCATAGGAAATGAAACGAAGAAGTTGGAAAGAACACTTAATTAGTGGTATCAATATCTGGATACTCCTTGATTTCCCAGAAAACATCTCCCTCTCTATTTGTCCAGACAGAGTGAATGGAAAGTGTTTTTTCATCTTTTCTATACTGATTTGTAAATAATGTTTCTAGACTATATTTGTAGTATTCATAGACAAACATTCAATTCACTTTATTTGCCGAGACATTCTTTAATCTCTAGTGTATCAACAAATTGTTTATGCTTGTATTGTTTCTAAGGGTTCTACATTGATTTGTTCATTGAAAAAAAAACACTGGTTTTAAGGCGGTTTTGCATTAATGTCCAATAGATTTTTCCTGCATACTAGTAATACGCTTTGCTAGAAGCGAATAAAAATATTAAAGGAACGTGAAAAAGCAGATATGAACTGTTGGGTCTATTGTATTCTTTGAATGCAGTTCCTCTGTTATGTTTTTAATGTTTCTTACAACATTCATTTTTTGAAATGTCTTCGGATATAAGGTGAACGCAGATCTACTGATCGTAGGGCCGTGAGTTCTATCCTCGGGCGAGATGTATGTTCACCTTGACGATTGGTTAAGACATTGAAAGTTGGCATTTACTTACGGAGAACAGACTAGTACTAGTACAGAATTCAGGAAAAATGGTTAGGTTGACTGTCCGCCGTAACTTAACTGAAATACTGTTGAAAAGCGGCTCGAGAATATTCTAATGTCAAGCGTACATGACATTGTAAAATGATTCTGGGAAAAGTATGTCTTATATGTAAATAAGTGTTTGTGAGAACTTTGTAAGACTTGCTTATTTTTTGATAGCTGACATTTTACTTTGAGACTTTTCTTGTACATTAAGAGTAAGAATACATGACATTGTACATTGATTCTGGGGAAGTATACTGTTGTTTTTAAATAAATAAATTCATGTAGACAGTTGTTATTTGTAAGGATTTCTTCCGCTTCTGATGTGTCTTGACCGACAGTTGAGCAAGGTATACCGATCTCCGAAACATATAAAGAGGCAAAGGCATTTTGCGGGCAAGACTATCGCCATTGCTGGTTGTGCATTGACCGGTCATTGAAAATGTGCGTTTTACTGTGTTGCTGTCTCCATAACTGTCAATGAAGTCTAAATTCAGTCGAAACTGCTATTTTGTATCTTCACATGTATTTGTTTTTGGGTTTTACGCCCGTCTTCAACAATTTTTCAGCCATATACAACCTAATCATAACGCTTACAGGTCGCTGAACATGATAAAATGAAAATGCTGCAGGCTCGGTTCATAGACGGTAGTCGAAATGCACGCCTACGTCCACACGCTCTAGTCTCAGGTTGAGCAGAACTTCCACTTTTCTCTATTTTAACATTTACACATGTTAAAAGTACCAAAAACAATGTAAAGGCATCCGCAGATGTGTTCATACGGCGGTGCACATAGAACTTTCAACGATACACGTGTGCAATTACATGAAAAACGGCGTATTTACACATGTTAAAAGTACCAAAAACAATTTAAAAACAAAGAAAAATATCAAACAGGGAGTGCCACGCACCAAAAGCGCAGCCTCCTCAAAACGAACCCCCCAGCACGCAAACGCGTGCACCACACACACACTCAAAGCTTACACATCAGGAAGGCATCCGCAGATGTGTTCATACGGCGGTGCACATAGAACCTTCAATGATAGTTAAAATAAGAGCTCGTAGAACAAGAAATGGCCCCTTGATGCATTCAGACATGCTGACCTCAAAATCAATAGAGGTCATCTGCTGGTCATGATCAACCTCCCTATCAAGTTTTGTGATCCTAGGCCCTAACGTTCTTCTGTGTTGATTCGCCGTAAAACCCAGCTAACTCACTCAAACGTTCTTGAGTTATCATCCGGAAACCGTTAAACTGTTGCGGGTCACTGTGACCTTAACCTTTGACATACTGACCTCAAAATCAATAGGGATCATCTGCTGGTCATGACCAACCTCCCTATCAACTTCCATGGTCCTAGACCCAAGCGTTCTTGAGTTACGATCCGGAAACCGTTTAATTGTTCCGAGTCACTGTGACCTTGACCTTTGACCTACTCACCTTAAAATCAAAAGGGGTCATCTGCTGGTCATGACCAACCTCCCTATCAACTTTCATGATCCTAGACACAATGTGGTTATCATCCGGAAACCGATTGGTTTACATACCGACTGACTGACCGACCTACAGACATCTGCAAAACAATATAACCCGGGGCAGAATAATGAGTTTGCTCTAAACGAGAAAACAATGAACCGAACTAAACAAACTGGAATTTAAAAAAGGGGATCATAGGTTACGGAGCCTGCATATCACAGACGTTACCAAAAGACAAAATTAAAAAGCAGGCATCGGGGAGATTATACAATATTCTATAATTCTAAAATAAAGCTATGAAAGCGGGAGTATTGGAACCACCCAAGCCGAAAGGTTTTGCCAGTTCTCAAAGTTTTATGAGTAATCGTTTGACGATTATTGCTCACCAATGCCAGTAATAAACATTGCTGAATTACTTAAAGGTGGTCACTCAGATTTTGGTCAACTAATGGATTTGTTCAAAACTTTAATAACAAATTATTTACACTTATTTTTGTTCATTGAGTTATTTATACATGTTAGATTTTCAGTGGAAGTATTTTAAAACAAGAGCGCCCTGAAGGCCCTGTATCGCTCACCTGACCTTTGATTTGATCTGGTGACCTAGTTTTTCACCTAACCTGACCCAGATTAGAACTTGACCTTAAGATCATTAAGATTAACATTCTGACCAAGTTTCATTAAGATATACTCATAAATGTGGCCTCTAGAGTGTTAACTACTTTCCCTTTGATTTGACATGGTGACCTAGTTTTTGATCCCACATGATCCAGATTCAAACTTGACCTAAAGATCATCAAGATTAACATTCCAACCAAGTTTCATGAAGAACCTTATAACCTGAATAAAATTGAATTGTGACCTCTAGATAGTTAGCAAGCTTTTCCTTTGATTTGACCTGGTGACCTAGTTTTTGCCCCACATGACCCAGATTCGAACTTGACCTAGAGATCACCAAGACAAACAGTTTGATCAATTCTCATGAGTTTCAAACTTAAAATTATGTTTCTAGAGTGTTAGCAAGCTTTACTGTTGGTTTGACCTGGTGACCTAGTTTTTGACCCCACCTGACCCAGATTTGCATTTGACCTGAAGATCTTCAAGATTAACATTCTGACCAAGATTCATTAAGATATGGTCATAAATGTGGCCTCTAGAGTGTTAACTAGATCCTCCTTTGATTTGACCTGGTGACCTAGTTTTTGACCTGTCATGATCCAGCTTGACCTAAAGATTATCATGGTAAACATTCTGACCAAGTTTCATAAAGATACAGTCATAAATGTGGCCTCTAGAGTGTTAACAAGCTTTTCCCTTGATTTTTGACCTAGTGACCTAGTTTTTGACCCCACCTGACCCAGACTAGAACTTTGTTCTAAAGATTATCAAGATTAACATTCTGACCAAGTTTCATAGAGATATTATCATAAATGTGGCCTCTAGAATGTTAATAAGCTTTTCCTTTGATTTGACCTGGTTACCTAGTTTTTGAACCCAGATGACCCGATATCAAACTCGTCCAAGATTTTATTAAAGGTAACATTCTGACTAAGTTAAAAAACAATTTTATGGTCCAGTTCTTTCGTTTTAATGGTTATTCTCTTAAGTATGACGATAAAATGTCTTAACATAATATTAATCTGTGTAAAATTATTTAGTTTCTTAAACAATTTATACCGTCACTTACACGGAGTCTAGTTAAAAGATTTTAGTTTATATATATATTCACTCATGAAAATTTATCCAAGCTTTTGATTACATCCTCAATAAAACTACATTAAAAAGGAATTTATGATTATACAAATATACAAGTTCGAAATATTTAACTGTAGCCAATAACATAAGTAAATAGCACGACATTAGGCACAAACAAGAATAAGAACTCTTGCAATGCCTTGCCACGTGTAAGTGGTAATAGTAAGAGAAAGTATGTATTTTATAATCTACAGTTCAAAAAATATTAAAAAATGAACGGTAATAATATCAAATTGATACACCGGAAATGTAAGTAAGATAAATAAAACATCGTATTACGAATCCGTGAACATAAAATGGCATACAATTTTCAAGAAAACACCGACGTTCCATGTTTCACGTTTCGTAACAAAGATATCATGAAAATTTAGGTACATTTAGTTTTACCACGGTTTAAACTTCAGATGCGCAGGAAATGAACAACTAGGCATTAACAGCGCATCTGAACGATGAACCTTGGTAGATGAGACAGGCTTTGTTGTGCCCCCCACCCCCATGAGTGGTTGGGGCATATAGATTTGGTCTTGTCCGTGCGTCCGTGCCCGAGAAATGATGGTTAAGTGACTTCATAACGGTACTTTCTCTTTGATGTCATTCATTCCGTTCTGTTTATGTGACTGATAGAACAATAGAGAGAACAATGGGGGTGTCACATAAATACCGTTTCGTGAGAACGTCCGTCCGTGCATCCGTCCGTCCAAAGTTCGTGACGCGCCTACCTCGAAAAGTATTTGATACAAATTGATGAAACCTTGCATGAGTGTTTATCATGATGTGAACTTGCGCACCTCCTATTTTTCGTCTGGCTCCGCCCCCTATTTTCAGAGTTATGGCCCCTGAAATAGTAAAAAATGCACATTTTCACCTTGTGACACGCCTAGCTCAAAAAGTGTTTGATATAGATTCATGAAGCCTTGCATGAGTCTTTATCATGATATGAACTTGCGCACCTCCTATTTTTCATTTGGGTCGGCCCCCTATTTTCAGAGTTATGGCTCCTGAAATAGTCAAAAAAGCACATTTTCACCTTGTGACATGCCTAGCTCAAAAAGTATTTGATACAGATTCATGAAAAACTTGCATGAGTCTTAATCATGATATGAACTTGCGCACCTCCTATTTTTCATTTGGGTCCGCCCCCTATTTTTAGAGTTATGGCCCCTGAAATAGTCAAAAATACACATTTTCACCTTGTGATGCATCTAGCTCAAAAAGTATTTAATATAAATGGTTGAAAACTTGCATAAGTCTTTATCATGATATGAACTTGCGCACCTCCTATTTTTCATTTGGGTCGGCCCCCTATTTTCAGAGTTATGGCTCCTGAAATAGTCAAAAAGCACATTTTCACCTTGTGACATGCCTAGCTCAAAAAGTATTTGATACAGATTCATGAAAAACTTGCATGAGTCTTAATCATGATATGAACTTGCGCACCTCCTATTTTTCATTTGGGTCCGCCCCCTATTTTTAGAGTTATGGCCCCTGAAATAGTCAAAAATACACATTTTCACCTTGTGATGCATCTAGCTCAAAAAGTATTTAATATAAATGGTTGAAAACTTGCATAAGTCCTTATCATGATATGAACTTGCGCACCTCCTATTTTTCATTTGGGTCCGCCCCCTATTTTTAGAGTTATGGCCCCTGAAATAGTCAAAAATACACATTTTCACCTTGTGATGCATCTAGCTCAAAAAGTATTTAATATAAATGGTTGAAAACTTGCATAAGTCTTTATCATGATATGAACTTGCGCACCTCCTATTTTTCATTTGGGTCCGCCCCCTATTTTTAGAGTTATGGCCCCTGAAATAGTCAAAAATACACATTTTCACCTTGTGATGCATCTAGCTCAAAAAGTATTTAATATAAATGGTTGAAAACTTGCATAAGTCTTTATCATGATATAAACTTGCACACCTCTAACTTTTTGGCTGGCTCCACCCCTCATTTTTAAAGTTATGGCCCCTGAAATAGTAAAAAATGCACTTTTTCACCTAACTATGTGCCTAGCTCAAAAAGTATCAGATGTAAATTCAGGAAACCTTGCTGGAGTCTTTATCGTGATGTGATCTTGCACACTTGGCATTCCTCTTGAGGCTATATACCAATAAAAGAAATTGTTCTTTGTTTCATATAAAATTCAGCTACTTCAGACCAATTTTGTTACAGTTTCTAGATTTTCACTCCATCGTAGACCTATTTTCCACAAGATATCCATACATTTGCTTCAAGAAAACGAAAAGAAAAAGGGGTGTTGAATAGTATGCAGTGAAATGCAAGTCAACTGAAGTCAGGTACCCTCATATTGCCGCATTTCAGAAAGCGGTCCGCAGAATAAACACCCTACTTTCGTTTTCAAGTAAACAACTCGAAAACATGCGAGTATTAGCATGAAACGTGTCCTATTTTATGTAAAATTCATTCCACGAGTGAAATAATGCCCATTTGGCCCCCGATTTACGCGCAAATGCGCGAAAAATGGAAAAATTAGGATTTATTTATTAGGGACTTCTTTCGACTACACCACGGAAGCACATTTTGGACCGAATTACTGCATTATAACCTTGAGAATCTTAGCTCTTATTACAGAGTTATGGCCCGTGAAATAACCAAAATAGTGGATTTTTTGTTTGTGATGCTCATAGCTCAAAAAGTAAAGGGCCTAGAATAATGAATCCTTTTCATAAAATGATTGTTGAGGCTATACCCCATTAAGACTGCAAACATTTGAATTATTGGCCCTCGTTTATGACAAATGTACCAGTGGGGGGTGGGGGGGGGGGGGGGGCACACCCTGTGTCCTACAGACACATTCTAGTTTTATTTCATTCTAACATGTTCATTTAAATATTATGATAAAATCTTTGCTGAACTTTATTTATCCAAGTTGTAATGAACCTGACTGGTCCGCGCGTCAACCGAAGCACCAGCGACACTCTCGAGTGTTTCTCAATCACAAAAGGAGAGATACTTGTCATTTTGAATGTTTCGTCGGCGGACTGAATCAGTAGAAATCTAGGTTAAGCAATGATTGAAATGAATGGTCGGTGAGAAAAATTGTAACCTTCCGTGCCGTCAGAGTATGTTTCTGTTTGCGGTCGTTTGTTTTTATATATATTTTTCATATTTAAATAATTTGGATTCATCACTCGCAGTCCCCATCCGCCGCGGAGTCCAACAAGGGAATGTGGAAATAGAGCGGATATCCAGCTCATACATGTTAGGGATACTGTAGTGATATACTCGGCAAGGTATTTTGCAATCTTATTTATATCACCGGCTGTATTGCAAAAATGCAATACGGGGATCCACGGGATTGCTACTTTACCCATGCCACCGCCTCTAGGAAATAGAAACTGAAATACATATTGCAATGAAGTATTCAACAGATGTGTGTGCACATACTATGAAGTTTGCTGAACGCAGTAAAATATGACAAAAAAAGGAATGTACATTAAATGGTGTGCATCATTAGTTTTTCAAAATAACAGAAAATTGTGCAAAGTAGAAATGAAAACATACAGATGCAATTTAGTACAAGAATAAGAAGATGTAAGTGTTACTAAAGAGATTTCCTAGGGCTTGGCATGACTAGCCGATTGATCGTATCGGGCCAATACGACCACCAATAACGTCTACACCGAATTAGAGGCCAAAAATGTGTATTGACACCCACACGCCGAAAAGGGAATGCACACATGAAAAACAAACATGCATATCTCCCCAGGGTGCTATGGGATACCTCAACATCCAGGACCCTCGTCTCTGGCTTACGGGCCGACACCCACGGCAAACGGACGGCTCCATTTTCGGGGGAGTCGTACCCCTCTGCATGTAGATGCAGCCGGCATTTTCTATCCCCCAGCTGGCAAGGGTCAACAATGTACTGTGGTTTAATACCGGCTCTTATCTCTTCTATGGCCTCCATGCTTCTGATCTGTACTTTAATCTCTTCATCGTTAACTTTCATAGTTTCATAAATATTCCCCCCTGCGACCCATGTTTTAGCAAGTTTATCATCTCTTTTTAGTTGTCTGGCTTCATATGACAACTGTTCACGCTTTCTGGTTAACGACTCCTGTAAGAATATTCCGTCCGGAAATGTTTTCCTGGCTTTGTACAGATTTTGAAGAGCCGTTGAGTTGACGAATTTCACAATAACTCGTCTATTAACCATTAATTCACTTTTCCACTTTCCAAGTCTGTGTGCTTTGTCTATGTCACTTGCTGTTATTTCAATATCGGCTTCCTGGGCATAATTCAGGAGTTTGCTCTCTACGTCCTCGTTCGTATCTCTCGTGTCACTTGGGACGCCAGACATGTCCAGCATCATGCGCCGACCATATTGTTCAAGTTCATCATTGGCATTGTTGGCCGTTTTCACACAATTACGTAATTGATTTACCTCCTCTCGTTGTTGCAATACCTCTTCACGTGATCCTTTAGTTCTGGCTTCTACTATAAGATCAATTTTGAGCCTGACCACAACGTCCTCTAAATCTTGTTTAGAACACATAATGGAACTGTGAGTTCTGCTTTCTGTTTCAGAGTCTAATATTTCAGAGGCGGTCGGTGTATAGAATGAATCGCTACAAGCTTCACACTCTGACTCGAAATTTGGTTGGGTTTGAGTTTGGGTTTTATTTCTTTTGAAGAATACACTATGTCTATCTGTCTGTATCGAGATACGTCCATTCAGTTAATCCATCACTATATTTTGATTTTACAGCGCTGCCATGTCGCTTTCCCATCCTCTCAAGTTCACTGTTGTAAGCGTCGTCCACATATGTTTTAGTATTTATTCCACACACGGTGTTTTTGGAAATCACGGCACTTCCGACAGGTTCCCCAACACGACCAACTTTTCTATTGTAGGCATTATCCACATATGTTCTAGGCATCTTCAAAGCTCAAGTTTACCAGTCTTACTGAAAAACATTTATTTTGAAGAAGAAAAGGTACATGTAAAAAATGATGGAGTTCTTCGGACGCGCAGTGGTAAAATCTATTAACTCTTATAATAATAGAGTTTGTGGCCGTATCGTTTTGTTGATACGGGTTTATCTAACAATCTTTTTTAATGTTTTGTATACTGGTAATGAAAACAAATAGTGCCAAATAACAACTTTAACAGAGAAAACAAATCAATTAACTGCTAAAACATTTTTTGTGTGTGCTCGGGTTTAACGTCTTTTTCAACAATTTTTCAGTCATATAAACGACGGTGTCTACTTGTAGCAGTGAGCACAATGCTCAGCTTTATAGTGCTGCCCACTGGCACCAGAACAGAAAGAAAATGCCTCTGTACATGTTATACCAACCCCCTAGGTATTCTATAAGAACCATGGTCATGAACGGGAAAATATACTAACCCGTTTCAATCGCGCATTTCATACCTAAAACACGCAGTTCGGTAAATGTGTACTATGGATATCAAACAAGTGGTAATTTATCTTCCATTGTGTACCGGTCACATTTCTTCAATACTTCTTATCTTAGAACAACAACGCGTAGTTTACAGTTTATTCAACCTTACACAAAAAAACTTGCTTGAACTTCCCTTGTGAAGTTCCGTTCTAGATTACAAAACATTCTGATTGGCTGTTGTGAAAATGTTTGTCAATCGTCATTATACTACACGTGTTCGCTAAAATGTGAAAATGCAGCATAAATGTGCAAAATGAATGAAATAAACAGAACAGATGCAGACCAATGTACGATTTCAAATTAAAGATCATTAAACAAGATGAATTTCATTCATCATTTCGAGCTTTAGTGTAAAATTGTGATTTTTTTAAATTCTATTTTTGTTTGTTTACAATTCGCAAAACATGTGCACACTGCCGTGACCTCTAGACCGGATATTCATTAGGGAAGGTCAAGCAAGTTTTTTTCTGTAACATTGACGAAAGCATAAAATATGTTGATAATCTAAGCAATATGGAATATTGAGACAATGTGACTGGTGCATGATGGAAGATAAATTATCGCTTGTTCAATATACTAGGTACCCATTCACCGAACTGCGCGTTTAAGTTGAGAAATGTACGATTGAAACGGGTAAGTATATTTTCCCGTTCATGAACATGGTTCTAATAGAATACCTAGGGGGTTTGTATAACATGTACAGAGGCATTTTCTTTCTGTTCTGGTGCTGCCTCACTGGAATATCACACCGTAGACACGTGGCATGATACCCCACCCAGTCACATTATACTGACACCGGGCTGACCAGTCCTAGCACTATCCTCTTAATGCTGAGCGCTATACGAGGAAGCTACTAGTACCATTTTTACGTCTTTGGTATGACGCGGACGGGGATCGAACCCACGACCTCCCGCACTCGAAGCGGGAGCTCTACCATTAGGCTACCGAGGCGGTATAAAATTTCTAACTTTTACATAAGATTATAATTTTGTGAAAGAAGCTGTCTTATCAAATTAACTCTACTAATTAGAAAACATCCAGGTGTACGTCGAGCAGATAGCCAGACGCTTATTAAAAATCAAAACAAAGCGTCTGATGAACGGTCATCTGTGAGAAAACCACGCCGTGAAAATCAGTTTCCTTTTTTCGGAAACTGAAGTTTAGGTTACAACACACTAAATAGCTGTTCTTCTTTATTGGCCTAACTATAGTAAAGGAACCAGCGTGGGAGCCATCTGGACAGGTTTTTGAACACTAGTTTTTCACTTGGCATGGCCACAGAGGTCTAAATTAAAGCTGGTTTGTGTTTAAATTTCATTGTGGATGTATTTTTGACATATTGGTAGGAAAAATGGGAGAGAAGGTTGTATTTGATGAAATGAAACTCAATTTTAGTATGTGTAGTACTTCCAGGTCACAGCAGTGTGATTTTGATGTGATTTTACAGTAAGCAAATGTGACAAGAGAATTCTCTCTTAGAAGATACATGTTCCCTACTATATCAGTTTTTATCATAACTCAGGCTTTAAAATGAGGTAAGGATATGTTCTCTGAAATGGGTCTAGCTATGTTTAGCAGCTCTTTAAAAAAAGTCAGTTTTATATAGAATATATAGGGAATACTATTTACTGGTGTGTGACCTATTCTACATAAAATTGACAAATTTCAAAAAACAAAGACAAATATCAAACAGGGAATGCCACGCACCAAAAACGCCGCCTCCTCAAAACGAAACCCACAGCACGCAGACGCGTGCACCACACACACATACACACACACACTCAGAGCCAACACATTAGGACAAAACGAACAAACAAAGGAACACACACACACACACACAAAGCCAACACATCAGGACAAAACGAACAAAGACTTATCTTAAAAAAAAAAACAACAAGAAAGTAGGTCAAGGTCACAGTCAGGTGATCCCTAATCACTTGGGGTCATCAGGTAAATATAATTAAACAGTCTACAAATGAAATATGATCTGATAATTTTTGAAGTATTTTTCCTATATAACTCATATAACAAGTGACCCCCGGGGTGGGGCCTCTTTTCACCCCAGGGGCATAATTTGAACAATCTTGTTAGAGATTCGCTAGGCAATGGTACATATCAAATAACAAAGACCTAGGCCTTGATCTTTCAGACGAGAAGCTTGGATGGGGCCTCTTTTCAACTCTGGGGCATAATTTGAATAATCTTGGTAGAAGACCACTAGGCAACACCACATACCAAATATCAAAATCCTAGGCCTTTCAGTTTCAGACAAGAAGATTTTTAAAGTTTTTTTCCTATATAAGTTTATTTAAAATTTGGGACCCCGGGGCGGGGCCTCTTTTCACCCCAGAGGCATAATTTGAACAGTCTTTTTAGAGGACCATTAGATGATGTTACATGCCAAGTATCGAGGCTCTATGTCTTGCGGTTTTGGACAAGAATATTTTATAAGTTTTTCCTTTCGGTTGCCATGGCAAACAGAGTTCTGTGTGGAATTCCATTCTTAGAACAATGTTGAAAGAGGGACATCCAAGGATCATTCCTGTGAAGTTTCATCAAAATTAAACTGATGGTTTAGGAGGATATGTTTAAAGGAAAGTTTGGACGGACGGTCGGATGCCGGACGGTGAGCGATCACAATAACTCACCCTGAGCCTTTGGCTCAGGTTAGCTAAAACACTGAGGACTGTTTGAATCCGCCATTATGCGACTACCTTTTTCCGCGCCATTTTCCTATTTAATGTCTGTATCCATGAATAGAAGATCAAGAAAAAGCGGTAGCGGTGGGTTTAAAATATTAATTTGATGAGACAGCTTCTTTCATAAAATAAAAATTTTATGTAAAATTAAGAAATTTCATTCTATCAGCTGTCTTATTAAATTTACTTTCCTAATTAGAAAACATGTAGATTTCTAAGCAATACTCACCCAAGTGGCGGTGTCTTGAATCTGTCTGTTCCCCAGGCAAAAAAACAAAACAACAGAGAACACCAACTTCAGACTTCAGACTGTCAAATTGTTTGAACTTCAAGTCTTAAGAAAATTTGTTATAAAACTGCAATACTAGGAAAAGTGTGAGCATATATTTTCCTACTAAATTACCTGCTTAATGGAAACTATTACCTGGCATAATAGGGTAATTCTACACAAATTTATGTCCGGTTTGTAAATCATCATAAGATAGTTTGTCGTACTGAAATACATTAATATTCAGACCCTAAATCTAAACGGTCTTCTTAAACGGAAATAATTGTGATTTCCACAACGTATTCATATACCAATAGTTGTAGTTTATTATAATTTATTTCATGACATGATTCCGCAATGCTGTTCTGTTATATTGTTTTTTTTTTCATTTTGCGTGTAAATTTATGTAAGTCAGCAGTGCATTGTTCTTTTCTTCTTGATAATTATCATTATGAAATTCATTTCATTGATTGAGGGTTAAATAAAATCCTTGTCTTTAGTGGCACTGAGTTACAGATTATGTTTTGGAATCTATCTTTTTTCGTATGTTTTAGATAAAAGTGTATTACCGAGTCTGAAGAACCATCATTTTATTAAACTGCATGAAATATTTTGCAATTTATTTATCTATTGAAGAAAATATACGACGCAAATAAAAATACTTTTAACATACCGTTATGGGAAACCTTTAATGTTTAACCCATGTTTTAAATAAATCTGGAATGTTCAATATGTACACAGTTTTCGGACACAACCGACTTTTAGATATATGTCCAAAGCATACTGGTGCCCTGGCATTATGACACTGCACGGCCATATGTTACCTGTTGACAATGCATGACTTTTTTATGTTACATCTGGTTAGTAGTATAATTCATCAGAGGGTAGGGGTGGGATATGGATACTACAAATCTAGAAACACAAGATAAAATAAAAATATCTGGGGTAAATCCCACATAAACCCTAAAACACAAATTCGGACACACGGATTGAAATGCGGACAAGTGCAAATGGAAGTGACCCCCAACCTCTGTCCCTTCAACCATCCCCCTCCCCAACTCCCCCAAAAGACCATACATTCCTTGAAAACGGGCCATTGACTGTGTTCGCTGCTAAAAGCATTCACATGTAAAAAACAAAGACAAATATCAAACAGGGAATGCCACGCACCAAAAACGAAGCCTTTTTTCTATAAAAATGCGATTTCAGCAATATTCTTTGACATGTTTAAACAAAATAATAATTCTGTTTGAAATAAATTCAGTGTAGAAAATATAAAAACAATTGATGGAACACAATACAATTTTCAGTTATCATTTCTTTCAAATTATAATTAATGCAGATCGTTTTGTTTCTCACGTCGAATTGAAATTACCCTGCCACCGCAAAATAATGCGCACAAATTCTGCCATAACTTTCCACTGGCAGTCCTACTTTGCGATGTATGAATGTGGCTGCGTTTGCTGCGCTCAGTCCATACATTTTGATTTTCTAATGTCAGAAAAACGTGACTCCGGAGAAATGTTGCAAAATAAATTTAATAACTCAGTGATAAAGGATCTCCGTAAAAAATGCTTTAGGAACACTTAAGATATCCTTAATATGCATTAAATGCTATTAGGTTTCAAATATTGGTATTGTTTGGTGAGACGCCAAAAATGCAAGTTCATGCATAAAAACCGCAAGTCCTTGTTGTTATTCGTAGTCCAAGTACATTTTAGAAAGTCCCTGATTTTCAAAGCAATTACAAAGTTAGTTTCTGTTGCTGTTTCAGTTTAAGCTAGAAAGGCTAGTGTAGTGAATAACCTTCCTCTTACTCATAATGAAGACCTTTCCCCACAAAGCACATGACTAAAGTGCATTTCGACGCTTTTAACTTCCCTAGGCAAGGTCAAATATCATGTCCCAGTTGCTTTTACGCATTTTATCTCTATACAGATAATGATTAAAATAAAATCCGGAAAGTAAATCAGATATCTTTATTTCAAATAATGTTATTTTTATAAATAAATAAAACTAACAGGAATGTTAAACAAGTCCAAAACATTTACGAAAATTTCAAAAGAACAGAAAAATGCATGTCCCGTAAATTTCTGCCACTCCCGAGACGATACAATAAATTCCGCATTTATAAGCATCATCCGAAAACCAATGCATAAAAGCTTTCGTCATTACTGACGTCGCAACATATCAAGTGCACATGTTTGAAGTAGCCATTTTTGTGAAAGTAGCAGGGAGCGCAAAAGAAATGAAAGGTAAAATGTTATTGCGTACTTTTTTACCTAGTCACTTTTGAACTTATCATAACACGTATTTATTTTATAATTATTGAAAAAAAAACACAATGTTTTTGCTTGGATACATCTCGTGGATATGTCATTCACTGCTTCAAATATGTCTTCAAACAACATTGTCTCGCGGACAAAGTTAAGAAGGCAGAATGTCACTACCGAGACGATTTACAACCGGGACGTGTATAATGTCACGGAGTGGACATTTCATTCTATATGAGTTATACCACCGATTCACGAAGTGGGCTATGGTTGGAATCACGTCCTTATGTCCCACCTTAAACATGGTCCGCTTCACAACCTGAGAACTCTTTGATAAAGAACCTTGGACTTCATACGAAATACGATAAAGGATAGAACATTTTATAAGTTCTGATAGTAGATGTATTAAGAAGCATAATATCATCGCATAAATAATTGTTTTAAAAGAGGTTTCCATTATACTTCTTTCTCTAGCATCATTGTTAGAGCTCGGAGTAGAAAAAAACTGCTATGAAGAAAATCTAGAGACGTTTGAGGACCAGCCTCAAAAAGTTACAGAACTGTACACAAATAACACAGAAATAAGCAAATATTGTCAGCCAAAGTCAGTTTGTTAGTTGTCAGGAAAAAACAACAACATGCCATTGACGGGGGCGGAACGCAATCGAATGTACAGGCAGAAACTAAAGGAGGACACGCTACGTTATGCTTAATACTAAAGAAAAGGGAAAACAGAGATATGAAAAATCGTAAAGAGAAGGGAGGAATACAAATGACCTATGAGCTGCATACAAGAGGTCAGCGATTGCAAAGAAGAGCATGGTGACAACGGAAGAGGATAAATAGGTCTAAAAACGAAATTCTGTAGAGGAATCAACACCAGAACTTACCCAACCACCCACGCTGTCCCCTTTCCTACAGTCATGAGAGATTCTGAAAATCGCAGAAAAGCCGGTCGGAAGAAAGTTAAAAGAGAACGTGCCAAGGTATATAGAAAGATTTCACAGCTTGAAAATGAACTCCGAGTACAGAAATAGCTAAATGAAAACCTACCTAGGAGGCTGTACCGTGCTAAGAAAAGCAGAAGTGAGACGACAACCAACAAGAAAATCAAGAGCATGCTTTTTGAACAGAGAGTTAACAGAAAATCGAAGAAATTGTTGCTGTACTAGTTGATATAGTTTGAAAAGGCGATATAAAGAGATGAAATGTGAAAGACAAAGGCAACTCTGCTAAAGCTGTTATCAGTAAAACACTAAAGAAGTATCGTCTGCAAAATTTTGCAGTAGATGCTTTGGAAATGAGCAACAGGCGTGTATGCTTCAAAGACAAGGAGTCCTTCTACACACAAAGGATACAGAGGAATAAACTGATTAGGGCCATGACAGACAGGGTGACTGACTTACACATTAGAGATGATATCAGTAGGATAAAAGCAGGAAAAAATGCCACATGTACAAAAAAGAAAAGTAAAGCACAAAATCAGACTGCTAACATACACGTTGAAAAATCTGTATCATAAGCATTTTTGTGTTTTACACGCCATGCCTTTTTGTTTCCATTACGTGTGTTAGGGATTCACCTGGACTGGAAGCCCGCCCGCTTAGCTCAATAGGTAGAGCGTCGGTCTATGGATCGCGTTCGATCTTCGGGCGGGGCGTATGTTCTCCGTGACTATTTGATAAACGACATTGTGTCTGAAATCATTAGTCCTCCACCTCTGATTAAGTTCATGTGGGGAAGTTGGCAGTTACTTGCGGAGAACAGGTTTGTACTGGTACAGAATCCAGGAACACTGGTTAGGTTAACTGCCCGCCGTTACATGACTGAAATACTGTTGAAAAACGGCGTTAAACCCAAAACTAAGAAACAAATCACCTGGACTGGAGGGGATTACTTTTATTTACACTGTCCCGTGTCTTTGGAACATGGTGGGGGTAAGAGTGAGGTTAGGTGCGCACAATAAACCGGTTTAAGCTCCCTAGTGGTTTGTTTGCCACTGACCGTTCCAAGGCTGTGCCCCACTGCGTTCCTTTGTTCGTTTTGTCCTCGTGTTTTGGCTTTGTGTGCGGGTGCACTGGCACCAGACCAGAAAGAAAATGCCTCTGTACATGTTATACTTTACCTCTAGGTATTCTATAAGAACCATATGGTTATGAACGGGAAAGTGCACTAACTCATTTCAATCGTACATTTCTCACCTAAAACGCGCAGTTCGGTGAAGGGTACCTAGCATATTGAACAAGCGATAATTTATCTTCCATTGTGCACCAGTCACATTGTCTCAATATTTCATATTGCAGAGATTTTCTACATATTTTATGCTTGCGTCAACGTTACAGAAATAAACTTGCGTGAACTTCCCTAATGAACGTCCGGTCTAGAGATCACAGCTAGCAGTGTGCACATGTTAGGTGAAATGAAAACAAACAAAAACAGAATGCAAACTATTCACAGTTTTACAGTAAAACTCGAAATGATGAATGAAATTCATCTAAGATACGATTTTGAATTTGAAGCCATACATTGGTATACATCTGTTCTGTTTAATTCATTTTGCACATTTATGCTGCATATTCATGTGCACATTTTAGCGTACACGTGTAGTTAAACGACGACTGACATGCATTTTCACATCAGCCAATCTGAATGGTTTCGTAATCTAGACCGGAACTTCACCAGGGAAGTTCAGCCAAGTCTTTTTTTTTTTGGTTTTTGTCGTGTTGAGCGACCTGTGGAGTTTCCACTTTTTTTATTTTGTGTAACATTGAAAAAAACTTTAAACTACGCGTTGCTTCTCTAAGATAAGAAATATTGAAGAAATATGACCGGTACACAATGGAAGATAAGTTACCACTTGTTCAATATCCATAGCACACATTTACCAAACTGCGTGTTTGCGTTATTGAAATGTGTTAGTATTGGGAGGCTGCGTTTTTTGGTACGTCCCTGTTTGATGTTTGTCTTTGTTTTTTTTGTTTGTTTCTTTTTTGTATCAGAAAATGATCGGGCAATGTCTTATGCAATGTTTTACAGAATACGTCCGTGTTATGTTCGAGTTTCTAGAGCTTCAGACCGCGAGACTTGCCTCTGCAAGCGTCATGAAAATCTGAAATTCAAAGCTAATAAACTGAAAGATCTGAATATGTTAAAATGTGACTTGGTAGAACTTAGCGAAGAAAAGATGGCATTCCTACTGGAGACTTTGTTAGCTACTGGGAGTGGCAGACAGTGAAGAGAGTGGCGACAAACTTAAGATTGTTAGAATTAAAGCGAAAGAGAAGGCAACCATTAAAGTTTTAATGGGAGAATTTGAGTCAAAAAGGAATAAATGTTGTGGTCACTTTTTTGATATACAGAATCAATATAGATCTATTACAGAGCTGAAGAAGAAGCTGACACAAAAGGAAGTTATGATACATGTAAATGTTTTTGAAAATTATTCATGTAAATTCGAGTCAGAAGTCCAATCATGTCACTTTAGAGCCTCACTGCGGCATATTTCTCTCCACACCGGTGTCGTATATACCAAGGACATCACGGTACCATTCTGCTCATTGACTGTCTCAAGCATAACCCTGCAGGCATATGGGGACATCTTATACCTATTTTAGAACATGTGAAGGAAAAGATGCAAACAGCAGAACATCTGTACTTCTTGAGCGACGGGCCGTCGACCTAATACAAAAATAGAGCTGTTTGCTCTTGTCTGCATATCCATTCCATATGCAATTTTCGACTATTAATTGGAGTTCACCGAGGCCGGCAATGGGAAAGGGGCACCAGATGGTATTGGTGCTACAACTGAACGAGAGGCAGATAGACTGGTTTCACACGGACATGATATTATTGATGCAGAGACTAGAAGCTTAGCAATAGCACGAATGGCCTTTTAAAGCTATTTGTTGTCAAGGAAGAACATATCATAAATTTGGAAGACAGCATCAAAGCACAGAAGCTGAAACCCATTCCAGGAATGGTAAAAATACATCAGGTAAAATTTGTTATTGCATACCTACAATACATGTATCAAACCCTTCCCTTCCCGGTGAGCCCAACTGATAGAGCGCTGGACTACCAGTCCGAAGAGTGGGGGTTCGATCCCCAGGCGTGGCGCAACACTTCAACTGTAATTGGCTATTAAATTCTTTCTACAGCCATTTGCGACCTACGTTTGTGCCTTGAACATGTAGAGAAGTTGTCAGTTACTTAGGGGTGGGAGGAGTGTACATACTTAGAACTTGTTAACCGCTTAGATCGCCAAAGTCTGCCCAAGAAAGACTGACTGTCGTATATAGCTGAAATATTGCGAAAACAGCGTTAGGCTAACTGACTGTCGTATATAGCTGAAATATTGCTAAAACTGCGTTAGGCTAACTGACTGGCGTATATAGGTGAAATATTGCTATAACAGCGTTACGCCAAACACAACAGCACATGTTTCAAGCATGCATAATCTGATGACAACACTAATACCAATAGGTCAGCTCTTGCTAAAGCTACTATTCATAATAATTATAATGATAATCTTGTTACTGCTACTGCTGCTGCTACTACTGCTTATTGCTACTAGTAGCTGTACATTTGTAGTAGTAACACTACTGCTACAGCTGCAGCTACTACTGCTGCTGCCGCTACTGTTACTACTACAACTGCTAGTTCTACTACTACTGCAGTGCTAGTACTGCTGCTATTGCTACAACTGCGGCTGCTATACTAATACAACTGCTACTGCTACTGCTGTTCCCACTTCTACTAGTACTACTGCTACCAGGTCGGTATGTTAGGGTCGCTGTCTTGTCATCCCTATAACCTTTCACTATTTATCTTTTACCAACATAAATCATGTATACTTTTTTGCAGATATTCTCAGGAAGCCCCGTAACTGTATCGTTCCGAGATGTAAGCTGTTTCTACCAAGTGCTATATTGATGCCAGTGCTTCTCTCCACAGACGACCACTATCTTTTCTGCGAGAGAATGCGTTCACTCTACGGAACTGTTAGAACCCAAAGATACTGATGAAAAGGCAGTTGAATTTCACGGTACAAATATCTAACAAATTTATCACCAATTCATTCATTGCATTTTAAAGTAAGGTTTACATGCTTCATTTTTAAATTTTGTAGTCGAAATGCAAAAGTGTTACTGGTCACGATCGCGTTGTTAATTCCACGAAAACAATGCTAGAATGTTATATATTGGAAATCGAAAATTGGTTACCAGTGCAGTGCAACCTACAGTGAATGGTCACCTCTGAACAATAGCCACTTTTATTACAGCAAGCTTTCTGATCACCAAAAAGTGATATTTCGCTCTATACTGGCCCTCTCAACCACCTTCCACCAACCTTTAATTTTATTTGCTCGGGTATGGTGGCTGTTGTTAAGAGGTTGAACCGAATAATGATTTTACTATTTGATAATTTCATGTCTTTTTCAGGAATACTTGATATTGACAGAAGCCATAATGGACAGTACTGCGTTGTACAAAATATGGAAGAAAATAAAAAACTATATAAACATATAAGGTAAAGAAATGATAGGAAAACAGTTTGCTGCCTAGATAAGGTATCTGTCTAAGCAACGAACAACGTAGACCCTGATCAAAAGGCACGTTTGTGGGCATGCTGATCTGGGTCTAAGCTGCGCTCGGAAATCCTAAAGAATCCAGGGGTTTAAGGGTTTAAATAATTATTTATGCATTGTCAATGATAGTGTGTTGTTTGAGAATTGTAACTGAGACTGGTCTGAGCAACTTCAGTGTTGTCACTTTGATCATTTCCATGAATAAATCTTTGAAACACGAGTGGTTTTCGTTTCTTTTAACTACTAGTGGTACTCGTATATGCAACAAATCATGGTAATCTCTGAATTGTGCAACGACCTCGATATTATTTTATAAAAGGAATAGAATATATACATGTATTTTATTAAAGAAGTAAACCGTAACGGTTTCTACATATATCAATACATTACAGTGCCAATGTCAGAAATAGAAAAGGTATCATATATCTTAGTAGTAGAAGGTAAACATATCCTGAGGATGTGTTTAATCGCCGCAAACAGAATATCTTATGAATATACTGTTTGATTATCCGTTTCGTACATTATTTGTCACTTCCGTTACGAACGTGTCACAGCCGAGACGCTTTGTCACAACCGTGACACTAACAAATTTATCAAATATTTACCTAAATTATGTTCTAAGAGTTAATCTTTTTGTTTTGTATTCATTGTTTGTGCCTATAAAAGTGATTCAAATTCAAAGAAATTGTCTAGTTAATTAATCTCTCTGAACAGGAGCTACATTTTGTCTTCGAACTGACTAACAATTTAAATTGAATTGATGTTTTGTAACTCCAAGACTAAAATACATTTACTTCATAGTTCATCATTAGACATCAGATATAAGGCAAAATAAATATAATCTATGAGATTTATTGCACTGAAATCGTTAATTATATCTGAGTCACGGAAATAACTCAATTAGAACGACCATGGTAAAACTAGATATAAAACCAATAGACAAAGGTTATTGTTACCTATCCAATTGTCAAATTAAGAATCAGTCATATGTTTGCTTTGAAAAAAACAACAACACAAAAAACTATATAAAAGTTACATTTTTTTATTTTCGTGTAAAGGTTTCTCCAAAATTCTCGTTTCATGTAGAACAACCCATATAATTATCAGTATATGGACAATTGTTTTGTAAAGTAATATACATGTACATGTTTTATATGCTGCTATGATATGGTGTCGCTTGAACTTTTTTCTCAAAATGTAAGGCTAAGCGGAATGTAAGGCTAAGCGTTAATTCATAACTCAGTATAACAAAAACCATGTAACACCTGATTATCACATGCTGCAGTTTCTAATTAAGTACAGGGCAGTAATTCTTGAATTGCAGTAAATCATGACTGCATCTGTTTGAAACCATCTTTCAGTTAAAACCATTTACAGATACTTTAAACTAGTGATATAAACAATTACAACTATATCCACCAGAAGTTATCATTTTAAACCGAACCGGCAATAATAACAACTTCGGTGGTTTCTTTTTAAGCATTTGCAGGGAGGTGAATGTGTGTGCATACAAACGCTCGAAGGTCCATCCGCTTAGCTCAATAGGGAGAGCGTAGATCTAGGGATTGCGGGGTCGTGAGTTCGATCCCCGGGCGGGGAGTATGTTCTCCGTGACGATTTGATCAAATGCATTGTGTCTGAAATCATTCGTCCTCCACCTCTGATTCATGTGGAGAAGTGGCAGTTACTTGCGGAGAACAGGCTTGTACTGGCACAGAATCCAGGAACCCTGGTTTGGTTAACTGCCCGCCGTTACATGACTGAAATACTGTTGAAAAACGGCATTAAACCTAAAATAAACAAACAAAACAAACGCTCTAAACAAATATAACAACTCGATGACAATCACTCTGGTTTGACAAACATTGCAATTTCTAAGTAATAACGAAAAATTATCTTATAGAGATTGTACATTCTAACTGAATTCCTTTAGTTAATACAAATACTTACATACAATATAAACAAAAGATTTACGCTGTGCCAATGATAAAAGCATAAATGATATTTTAACCGTATCAGGAGTAACCGCTTGCGAGTAAATACAATGTGATTAAACGGTACAAAGATAAAAACTCCTGAAGAAATGTACATAAACAACCCCCATACAAGTCTGCACAAAACATTTGAATGTCGTCATTCTTCTGACCTGAAAAAAAAACAACAACAAAATTTGCATGTAATATTAAACAATTTCGTTTCATAAAGCAATGACGAACTTGAAACATGGAACTTTTTGAAAACTGTTTTATTTTACCTTTGTCGGTCATTTCAACATTTATATTACTGACTTCCTTGTGAGTTTTCAGTTTTTCTGTTTTATCATATACCATCAGGCATTGCTTATGAATACAAAATGATGTCGTACACTAAAGGATATAATATATCCATCCAACCAATCATCGCTTTTTGACCAACAGTTACCCCGTACACCCAAAGGTTTACTGCTTTAAATTGTATCATCAAAAAACGGTTTTGTTTGTAGATTTCAGCCATTGCTGACACCAACATTGATAAAACATTTTGACTACTTACATGTTTGCGTGGTTTCACAGATTTTATATACTATTTGTGACTGGATTGTTTTAAAACATTCAGGATATCTTAACCTAGTATAAAAACTACATTTAAGATCTAACGTATACTACCACTTTCAAAGAATTTTAGAATGATGTAAAGTTTACATCTGAGCCGTAATTCACGAAAAACCCTCTTGCTATTACGTATTAACGGATCAAACAGACGTTTATTGACACAGACATTTATATAAACGTTTAAGTTCGAAGTATGTTATTCAACGTGTAACAGTATCTTAAAACTACAAATGTACTTTGCCTCTTACCGATGTAGTTTCGAGCCACACTTGGAGCGTTGATTTTTTTATGTACGGAAGCCATCCGGCTGGCTTACGGAAGATCGGTGGTTCTATCTTAGTGCCAGAAATGTGTCGGCGCCAGGTTAAATCCAGCAAAAAACAAAACAAAATTAACACTACTTCATTTATTTGTGAATTTATGATAATATCGTATACATGTATCTTATTTTATAGGGAAGCATCTCGTCTGGGTTTTTACTGAGTCTTTTTGAATATGAATAGAAAAAGGCAAAGAAAACTTACATGTGTTTAACCCTTCGCTCTATCTCTAGTTTTGTCACTACAATACAAAGCATTTCAAACAAATTATGTCATGCAGATATATAAACACTCCTTTTACAAAAATTCTCAGTGTGGTCAATAGCGTAAAACAAAAACATCGAATGCATTATATCTAAAAGACTTAATGTAGTAAAATAATTCCCGTATGTATGTAAATTTAGTATAAAATTTTCTTTCTTCATGCAGATTAATTCAAACTGGGTATGAAAACCATTTTCTCTGTTAAGTACATGCACAATAAAAAAAAATTATACAAAACTTCTATTGTACTAAATAAGAAACAGAGCAGTAACCATGGTAGCTGTAAACCTTTCAGTGTACCTTTTGTTTTGCGTAATTCTGCTTTTAACTGTTTTATTTCGCCTTCTTTTGTTCTCAAAGATCGATGCAAATTTGAATTTTCCTTAACCATACTCGTGTAAGTGTTGATCACCAAGGCAAGCCGATCTGAAACAAAATGTACCTCACTTGTTTTCATTCTCTGAATGTTTTATTTAAATGTGACAACGCTATATTCATTCAAAGCCTTGCTGCGGGTTTCTGGTAGATTTATTTCTGTTTAAATGCCAGTCTATGAATATACATGAATGAGAAACAAATACAAATTCGCATTACGGTTACACGTGTGAAAAAGAAAATGAATAAAACTGTGTATAGAATTACTATCGAGTTGAAAATTCGTGGTAAGTTTTTGGAATCGGTGTTGTTCGGGTTTCTTCTAGTACGTAATGCTCATAGTAATTAATCAGTAAGACGTCAATAGACGCTTGCTGTTTACGGTTGACAAAAGCGTTTGGCTTACTGCTTTGAACGTTGGATAAAAATGTAAATGAGCGCCTGATAATAAGAATTTAGTGCTACATACATTTTCTACAAAGAAAAAAAAGGTAAAATACAATATTTTCAATGCAAAACGATTTTCGTCACACTGCCATAACTGAAATTTATTATATATACTTATATTTGTGATAATGACGTCATACTTCCTCATTGGTGCAGTGGTTAGCAAGATAACGTTGAAAACCAAAGGTCGGGAGTTCGATCCTGACCTGAAGCTTCTTCTTTTTTTTTTTCATTTTTTTTTCTTTTTATTATTTATTATGGGTTTTGAAAGTATTGAAAAAAATAAAGTCATTCATGTGAAATTTAACAAGTGTTTTGTTAGTGATGTCAGGTTCCAATGTACTGTCTGTACAGTAGTCAGTATATAAAACTTTTTTTAAAAAAAGGTTTTTGGATCATAATTTACAGGCATTGAACTGTGAAAAGCACAAAATGCTCTTCTCCCCGTTCTCATATATTTCATCCACAAGCTTAAAAATCACTGACCAGAGTTTATTACTAGGAAAATCGAAGCCTTGAGATGTCTGGTGGTTGCGGGTTTTGCGAGAGTTATTTTCATTTTAAATGCCAGTCTATAAATATATCTATAAATATACATGTATAAGAAACAAATACTAATGTGCCTCATATCTAAGATAAACTCTGCTTGACCTTACATGAACAGCTGGAATTCAGTGATGTAACCATGGGCTGGAATACCTAATCATTGACAGATCTTATATAATCTAAATGGCCAGTGTGAATTGACAGAGGATGAATAAGAACTGCTTAATCATTGATAATTCATCCGCATTGTTCATGAATGGGACTACTTTATGTAGCACATGAACATCCTAAAGATGCTACATGATTGTCAGAAATACTCTTAACTTTGGTAGCGGGATAAACCCGCAACCAAAAATTATTGGCTATGAATTATCAATAAACATCAAAAAGGCTCCTACTATCATTCCTATTCTATACCAGTAGTGCTAAAAGATTAACCATAAAAATGTCATAGACTGTTAACTTAGCAGTTCAGTAAATAAAACAGGAGTTTTCGAGAATTTCGGCAAAAAAAGTGATTTTCTCTGGGTAAAATTCTCATCATTAACTTTTAACGATGGCTAGTCTTTTGGTTTTTAAACAAGCTTTGTACATGTAAATGATTTTCATTCTCCCATACCAGAGTTCTGTCATAGCAGTATTTTTGCCTTAAAGTTAGTTGGACACATTCTTCCATCTAAAAAGAACCGTAACTTTCTTTAGTTCGTATATAGCATATTTGTAGTTTTCGCATGTGAAGATTTAATCTTAACACATTCTAAGACATTCATTCAGAAATCATGAAATATCATTAGTTCTTAAAATTTTAATAGATCTTAAAGAACATAAACTTCCTAAAACGGATCCTTAATTCCAGATAATTCCAGCACCACTCCTTTAATTTTCAAGGGGCACTGGTGATTTTTCAAGGGAGCTCTGCCTTCTAGGTAGCACCTAAGTTCATATTAGATCTTATATAATCTAAATGGTCAGTACGATTGGATACAGGTTGAATAAGAACTGCTTATTCATTGATAATTCATCCGCATTGTTCACGAATGGGACTATTTTGTGTAGCACATGAACATCCTTTGGATGTGATTCGGAATCAGATAAAGATGCTATGATTTTCAGAAATACACTTTAACTTTGGTAGCGGGATAAACCCGCAACCAAAAATGTGTTAAGTAAAGTTCTTGTATCAATTTTTAATTTAGTCTACGTAGGCGATTTTTACTTCATTCTATGTTTTTTGGTTTTACTCTTGTAAAAACCAGGAAGTTAACAACAATATCAAATGTAAGATATACTCATTGGTTTAGGCCATTGCATGTAACTAGCTTAATACCTCCAATTTCCTGCTGTTTACATAGTTCACTCATAACACACTCAAGCCTAGTCTGCAGCAGCGCTTCCATCTTGTCTGTAATGTCATACCTGGATCTGTACTCCCGATCTAAATGAAATACACAATTAATTGTAGATTAGAAATATTTCAACAGAATTATTATTTTATTATTGTTCAGGGCATTAATTCAGAAGCAAAGATGATAAATGAACATTATCTCATATTTGAAAACTAAAAACATTTCTATAATAAAAAACAAATTCCATTTCAAACCCATTTACACAGAAAAATCAAATAATTGAATAGATATCCGCTTCTTTTTATTGGGATATATTATAGATGTGTCAATGTCTGTAAAGTTTTGTCTTGAAAGCAACCATTTCCAAGAATAAGGAAAGTGAAACAACTTGACCAGAATTTAAATAAGTTAAGTTCATAGGCATGTCGTCAACTTGTAAACGATCTGAACGGATTGTCAATATTAATTATTCGATTTGTTAGTGACCCTCTACGGAAATATATGTGGGGTCAGTATGATTAATGAGAGAGAGTGTGTGTGGTGTGTGGGTTGGGGGGGGGGGGGGGGGGGGGGGTGCGGTTAAAGGCGTGTTGTGTATAACGATAATTTTTACAAAAGCTTCCAACCATAAAAATGTTGCAGCTGTTGTATAGCTCTGCTCAGATTTGTCTCCGGTAATACTTCGAGTTGACTCACAGATACAGCCGTCCGCTTAAGTGTAGTAATGTCGTCTGCAACAATAAATGAAGTATTTTGAAATTAAAAGTTGTATTCATTCTGAATCCAAATGAAAGTAATGCATCGTTAAATTGAAGATCGAGGATCATTTCATTTATTCAGATTGATAGCAAATCTACGATAAAATGGTCAAATAAAATAACGACTAGATCTACATTCTGCTGGTATCAGATACAATTCTATTTTGTTTACTGTTCGTTCTTTCCTCCATAGATTTTTAGAAATTTTCTGAAAATTATCCTGAAATGTTTTTTTAATAAAATAAGATCACAAAACTCCTTGACTACCGGGTTCAGTTTCATGCTACGGTGCTAAGGAAATTGGGAAGTTTAAATACGTCTTTTTCTCGCGTTTTCCAACCAAGTTCACATTGTCTGCTTGCAGAATCTTTTATCAGCCTTTATTTTACGTTTAAGTCCTTTTCAACTGTTTCATAAATAGTTAAATACAGTTTTCCTCGGAATCCGGAGATGTTAGTTCGTGCCCGACTTCCTACAGCGCTGCATGAAGTGGGAAAGATGTCAATTTCTGACGGAGAATGCCTACTGGTTAGAAAGTATGAAAACAGGTTGTGTAAGCAGACCGCAGTGACATTATAATTAGAAGGTTGTTGAGAAACGGCGTAAACCCAACACAAACAAGTGAATGAAGAATTGCCATGCAATACAAAGTCCCCTACTGGAAGGCACCTAATTTTCTCTACTGCAGTATAGCATAATGAACTGATATCTGTCAATGGTGTATAAACAATATTGTACTATATATACAGTATGTTATAAACAAAAGACTTGGATTAGAATTTGTATATATAAAACCCTATAGTTGCTTTCATATAGCATTTTGGCCGATTATCAAAAAGGTAACAATATTTATAATAATAAAAAAAATTCCATATAAGTCCACACAAAACTCTTTACCAGGTAGAGATGGGTCAAAATACACCTAAAAACTGGATGTAACATGCATGTTGTACCACAGAAAACTGGTCTCGATTTTTCCCTATGGCCTGTAATAAGTAAGTTACAATATAAGTTATTTATAGTAACAACAAAGGGAAATAATTTAAAAAAAACCAGGAGTGCCTCATGGTGATGAACAATTGTGCCAAGTTACATCAAAATCCCTCCATGCATAAAGAAGAAATGCTTCGGACAATGTCATTCTTGAATTTGTCATTTGACCTCTAAGCGTGACCTAGACCTTAGACCTAGGGACCTGGTTCTTGCACACAACAATCTGTCTCATGATAGTGAACATTTATGCCAAGTTACATCAAAATCCCTCCATGCATGAAGAAGAAGTGTTCCAGACAAAGTCATTCTTGTATCTGACCTTTGGCATCTGTGTGTGACCTTGACCTTCGACCTAGGGACCAGGTTCGTGTACATGACATTCCCTCTCATAGTGGTGAACATTTGTGCCAAGTAATATTCAAATCCTGTTTTGCATGACAAAGTTATACACCGGACAGGAAAAATGTCCCATTAACCTCTTATCTCCAAATGTGACCTAGACCTTTAAGCTAAGGTTCTGGGTTTTGCGCAGGACACGTCGTTTCATCATGGGGATCATTTATGCCAAGTAATATTGAAATCCCTTGATGGATGTCAGAGTTCTGGACCGGACAGGAAAAAAACATATTGACCTTTGACCTCCAATTGTGACCTTGATCTTTGAGCTAGGGGGCATGGTTTTACGCATGACATGTCATTTCATCATGGGGAACATTTTTGCCAAGTAATATTAAAATACCTTCATGGATGGCAGAGTTATGGACCGGACACGAAACAGACCCTGTATATGCCATGTTAATATTTGACTGCCAAGTCTGACCTTTACCTTTAAGCTAGGGGTCTGAAAGTTGTGCATGACACATCGTCTTATTATGAGGTACATTTGTGCCAAGTAATATTAAAATCCCTTCATGGATGACAGAGTTATGGACCGGACAGGAAAAAAGCTCTGTTGACCTTTGACCTCAAATTGTGACCTTGACCTTTCAGCTAGGGGTCCGGGTTTTGCGCATGACACATTGTCATCTTCTTGGGGAACATTTGTGCCAAGCAATATTAAAATCCCTTCATGGATGACAGAGTTATGGACCGGACAGGAAAAAAGCCCTGTTGACCTTTGACCTCAAATTGTGACCTTGACCTTTCAGCTAGGGGTCCGGGTTTTGCGCATGACACGTCGTCATTTTCATGGGGAACATTTGTGCCAAGTAATATTAAAATCCCTTCATGGATGACAAAGTTATGGACCGGACACGAAATTGCGGACGGACGGAAGGACAGACGGACGGACTGACGGAAACGCGCATTCCTATAGTCCCCGAAACTGGCTTTCAACTAGTAGGGGACTAATAATGGACATCAAATGCATAAGTGCAATAATCTATTTATTTCATGTCTGACATTAACTTCATGTCGCTTTGATTATGCATATTTCGACCATCTTAAAATGGAATAATTATTGTTTGTTTGGGGTTACACGCCCGTTTTCTTCAACATTTTTTTTTGCAAGCACTAAAGTATTTCCACAGTAACTAACACTTTTCCAGTTGATAAATATTATTCTCTGATAGAGTGACCGTACCAGACACCAAACCTGTGATCGCTCCATCGACGGGCGAACGCTCCAACCAGTGTGTAATTCGTTCCGGGATGGGGGTAATTTTTGACTGTATGAATTAGACAAGGCCTATTTTTTAAGAGTCATTTGTATGTGATGTTTCAAAACTGGAGTTATTTTATAATCTGAATCTGTTAACCATGGTTTAAAATGTTCATTTAAAAAGACGAAAATTAAATTGTGGGAATGGCTTATATGCCGATCATTTGAAATAACTTGTAGCCTGGCCCATTTTTTGTTCTGTGTTAAAACGATATGCTTGTATTATTTTATGTATGAAACAAAAAGCAATCAAATATGATTACAAGTCAAATGGTTTATCGCGGTCAGAAATTTGTACAAACCGGACAGAAGTTGCGAAATTGTCATTTGTGCAGGAAAGAAGCGTTTACCATAATGTCCAGTACTAGACAGGTATAGTGACCATGTACGGACACAGCCAATTTTCTCAGAGGGGGTCCGATCCCCTGACTCCGCCCCCACCCTGGAAATTTTGAAATTTAGCACTTCATTTTTGCATTCTGGGACAGTTTTATGGACTAACCTGTTAAATTTGGGAAAATGATAAAATCAAGCTTTCTTGAAGGTAAAATTCTTAGTTTCTTTTAGATAAATAATATGAATTATGTCGGGGTCGTATGTAGCAGCAGCCGCATATACTTTACATGCAATTCTAATGTTGCCTTTCTCGGACCCCCGGTCCCCACCCCCTTCCTCTGGATCCGCGCATGGTGACATATCATCTTTCTGTTTATGCAGGTAAACTTGTGTTTGGTTAAATTTCAACAGAGCACAATTGTCTGAACAGTGTACAAACTCATTACTGTTTTTTCAGGCAAGGGTGGAAAAAAAGTGGTAGACAATGAAAGCAGTAACAGTTTTATTAAAAAAAAATAAACAATGAGACAAACATTTCCAACATCTTTGGACGGTTCAAAAATCCCATGTAAAACATACGATAAAGCCCGAAACGCGTGAAAATGTTCCGAATGTAAATCGGGTGAAGTAGGCGTTAGATTATGCGTCTAGATTGATTAAACTGGGCGAGTCTACTTACTTAGTACTTGAGGATGAAATAAAAGTGTTTTTTTAAATGTTGCTCTTAAACAAGGGTGGCGGTTGAACTACTAAAAGTACAACAACAGTTAATTCACAACAAATCGTACGGTATGTTTTATAATCAGTAGAAGCTAGTCGTATTTACGCTTATAAGACCTGTTTCACCCATAAGTAAAGAATTCACAGGTCCATCATGAAATATTTTCCCCAGCGCGCATATACTTTACCTATTCAATATGATCGCGGCCTCATCGGCCGCGATCAAAAATAAGAACATGAAGTTAGGATGTAATTGTTTGAACGCGAAAGTTCATTGTAATCACAACCCTTTCGTTTTGTTTTTGTTGTTGTTTATTTTTTTATTTTTTTTTTGCGGTTTTCTTTTGACAGTGCTTTTTTAAAACAGACTGAGCGGTGACACCGGTTCTAAATTTTTGCATAATATTCACGTTATTCAAATTTGATAAAAAATAAACATACTGATAAAAACGATGGAAGGTTTTATCTGAGTGTTAGATATGAATACGGTCAAATGCTGAAAAAATAGCCATAGCTTTACTCTAAACTTCAGTTTTTCTCTGTCAATATCAGGCACATCACACAATTTCTGGTCCAATTGAAAGACGAATCAATATTTCACCGATTTATCCTTGTTGCAAAAATCGATAATGAAAGAGCCCCCAGTTTTTCAAATCACGTTGCGTCTCGAGAATCTAGCTTAAAATAAGTCTATCCGATCAAGACTTTACCAATAATTAGACGCTTGCCGTGAAATGGACTTTTGTATTGTTCAGGGAATTTTAGCATAAGACTTCAGAACGCTATAATTCTAGTATAGCATTACAGCCTTTTTGACAAAACTTAGCTAGACCTGCCTTTATCTTTGAATGTTGCCCTCCCAGTTAATTTTCAACGGAAATACTAGTAAATTACAGTAAATTGAATTTCTAGAAATTCTATCATTAAGTCTAAATTTCAGATTCGGACGAGCATATTAATACGTCTGAGTTTTTGTAATGTTTCTGGCAAAGTGCTGAAAATGTTTTAGATGATTATTTAAGAAGATTGTAACTGAACATTTTCACAAAACGATTTATTCGTTTTTCATAGTTAATAAGATGAATAACATCTCACCAAACAGCTTTTCGACGTGACTTTGTAAAACGCTTATAGCTCCATCTTTTTCTGGCAAGATGTTTTCATGTAGATCTGTTAATTTGCCATTTAGATCATAACATATCTGTACATATTTCTGCAGCTGTTGAATCTGGTCGTTGAGATAAACGACTTCGTTCTCTTTCTCATTCAAGTGATCTAGAGTAATAAATTATAAAAAAAAGTAGAAAAAAAGGATAAACCTAGAACGCTATTTTGAAAAGGAATTATTTGGAATTGATACTACGTGAATTTTACTTTGACAATTGTCTTTTATTTTGGTTGCGTATTATGAAAGACTTGAATGCATTACTCATCATACGTCAGCGGACCTAACAGTCATTCAAAACGTGGTTAATAAAAGGCAACTTTTCAAAAATATATAGCTGCCTCAAAGCACAAAACTATATCTGGTAATAACCCAATACACACCCATACTTTGAATTATCAATTTATTCATTGCTTTCGTGGTAATGCACGCCATTACTTAACAAACAGGTTTGTTTTAAGAAGTCTACTTGTCACAGGATACTTTTAACTTACTTGACAGCTGCACTATCTGGGTGCTCAAGTTAGCAATTATATTCTCTTTTTCAGGCAGAATATTTTCCCGGTAATCATGTAGTTGTCTGTCTTGATCACAGCACCTTTGCGCATACACCTGAAGATGTTCTACTTCATCTTTGAGACGGCTAACTTCTAGTTTCGCTTCGTAAAGTTCATCTATAATAGGGTAAATTTTAAGTAAATTAATACGTTTACAAATCAGGCCCGTGTGCAGGATTTGTTTGCTGGGGGGGGGGGCCCAACCTGGGGTGGGTTCGGGAGGGGTATCCCCTCCCGATTGCGAAAATTTTTAATATGGCACATGAATAGATGCATTTTCCTGCTACCCGAAAGACCTTTAAGGATGCATGAATGTATCATATAGTGCATATTTTCTGACCTGGCGGAGATATTTATAGAAAGGTCATAAATGGGCCATTCTGTCATTTAGTTTAGGGTTATCGGCTACATCGTTAGATTTGGTTTCATTCCGTACGAATAAATCCGATATGCACAAGTTACCTATTGTTTTTAATGGTAAAGTCTGTACTAAAAATATCTTCGCCAGGTCAGAAAATATGCACTATATATTCAAGGAAAAGTCTACTTTTTAATCATTTCATCAAGCCTTTTCAGTGTATGTATGATTGTACAGTCACGGTGTATGGACTTACTTTTCTGTATGATACCCAGTTGAAAAAAATATTGAAGTTTTAAGATGATTATTAAGTAGACTAGCTCCTAGACTATGATATATATTTTTTTCTTTTCATATAGTGAACTGAGCCAGTCTATATACTATGTCCAATATTACAATTTTAACATCAGTCCTCTTAGAAAATCTCTAGAATAGACTGGCTTTTGTCTCTATGAACATAAAAATGAAAAAAAATCATAGAAATATCGTAATTATCAGTCTAGTGGCTAGTCTAATTATTAAGGGTATCCTATTTGCAAAATGGCCAAATGTTTTTAGATTTCCAACAAAACAAACGAAGTATTATGACAATTACTATTTACATCATAGATTTCAAATGACAACGAACTCTTAACTGTACCAGAGATCTATAAAAATAAATAGATGTGTATTTTATACTTCTTTGACTGTACAAACTATAACATCACAGCACATATTAAATGATATTTTTATGTATAAAACCCCTCATAAGTAACGAGTTTTAGATGTGTTTTGTAAGATTTACTGAGAAACTACTTTTAAAACTATGGGAGTTTTTAAGTAAGGTTATTAGACCCAAAAGAGTAAAATTGATACAGTAGTTTCAAATTCATAATTGTTGTAAAATAAAAAGATAGGAAAAATATCTATCAGTTTAATAAATTTGGGGAATGTGCCTTAATGTAAAAACAAAATACAACCATCATAATGTTTCAATTTTCAGATTCATTTTAAGATTTACTTATCAAAACCAACAATGTTCTGATCATTTTATAAAACTTCCAAAGAGTAAAAAAACATAATAGTTTCTCCACTACCCAATCAAGTACCGATCAAGCGATCAATGAAGCATGCACAGATCTGTAAACTTTTACCTGTGACATGCCTGGGGCTAATTTCCACTACCGGACACGGTTTTATGGCTCTTTAGCCTGTGTATCGCTGTCAAATCAAGCCAGTTGTGCGGGTGTATAAACTTGTTAATTGAGGGGCCCATAGTAATAAAAATCGTAACTAGCCAGCCAGCTGGGGGGGCCCAGGCCCCCTGGCCCCCCACCTGGACACGTGCCTGTCAAATATATGGTTGTTTTATCTATCAACTTGCATTTAAAGGAGTTCATCACAATATTTTGTGCGCAGCTCAATCGCGCAGCAAGCGATATCCACTGTAAAGTTCAGAATTCGCCACCGAAAGTGCATAATTGTCGGATATGCAGCGCACTCGCGCAAAATATATCGTATGTACTGACAATATAGGTCGTGCATCCATATTTTACCTTTAAAAGTGATGGTGTTTTATTGGAGGAGTAGTTGTAGGAAGTGCTCGAATCGAATACATTGTGGACAGCCAATTTGAAAGTAAACTATTTCGTCCAGTAATGATGCAACCGACTCAAGTCAAATAAAATTCCAGAAAATCTTAACGTAGATATATCTCCTTCAAGATCAAATGTGACTTCCTAAAAATGTTGTTATACTTTTTGTGCCCCATCCCGCATTTCACGTAGTAAGACCAGAGTTATGGCCCTTGATAGTCAAATTGTACATAAAGGGTCTAAACATTTGTGTCGCATGTACCTCAAAATTATATGCGCCAAGAGTCATGAAACCACACAAGAATTAAATTCAGCATGCAAAGTTGTGCACCAGTGCTTTTATTTGAGGTTTCACTCAATAAAAACAGATTTATGTCCCTTGACGTGGTCAAATATAAACATAAATGGGATGTGAAAGCTTTGTGTAGAAAGTATCTCAAAAAGTATTTGACCTAGAGGCATGCAGCCTTAAAGGAGCATTATTCCGCATGTGAGTAAGAATACTGGTTAAGGAACTGATAATAAAATTGTGCAATTTGTTTTGTAAGAAAAAAAAATGTTCATAATTTTTAGGTGGGTGGGGTAATGAAAAAAATACTTTTGTGGGTTGAGTGAATATTTCTTAATTTTTCTTGAAAACAAGCACGGGTTGATATAATTTTTTTGATTTAAATTTTTTTGTCTTAGTTCTAGCTTACATATTATAAAATTTGGAAAAATTCTGTCCGCTAGATTTTTCATATCATTAAGAAATACTTCGTGTTTTTCTCAGTTTCAGATACTTTCGACATTTGTCAAGAGTAATTTTTCTGAGCTAATATATCTATATGTTGACATTTTATGTATAGTTATAGTTGTGTTATTAATTCGGATGCATAAACAGTAACATCAGAGTGAAACTTCGAATAAATAATTGTTTGCAGTAGTTTTATTATGACATGTATGTACTGTTTCTTCAGACAAAAATACCGATTTGGTGTTCTTAATAAACTTTGAATATTGAAAAAAGAAGCACGGGTACCTATTATTTTTATTTTTTATTTTAACTTGTCATACATCAATCTATAAATATGCAAAGTTACAAAAAATTCTGTCCGCTAGGAATAATTGTGAAAAACATCTTTAATAAAGTAAACAAAAGGTTTGTTTTAAACATATTTTATTTCCCAATATGTACATTTCAAATGATTATTTACATACATAAATTCTGGATTGGACTGGAAGCCAGTAGGCTTATTGAAGTCCTCTCCATATATATAATCAATTTACACAAAATCCTGGCGTTATTGAACTTATAAAAAGGAAATGCTCTCTTATATTGTATAAAAGTATATTAATCAAAATCAAAATATAATGTAGATTCTAGATATTAAGTAAAAAGAAATCAGAGAGTAAATGGACATGAAGATGAAGACAGGCGACAGGGTTGTTAGTTTTGTACAATGGTGAATTATCTAAGGAAGCGTTTCGATTTCTTTATATATATCTGTGTACCTCAGAGAAGATAGTGGTATTGTCTTCGCACGAGAGAGACTGGCCACCACAAAGGAGAACATTTAAAGATACCCGGCAATAACTAGAAACTGTCTCAAGGAGACTTATTCGTAGGTCACTGTACCTTTCACAGTGAAGGAAGTAATGATTAGCGCTTTCAGCGTAGCCACAAAATTTAATACAATTTGGAGAGTCAATCATGTTCTTTGAATAAAGATCTTGCGAAAGTGAACTACAGTTGGTACGTAACCTAGTATGTAAAACCTGAATTTCTCGACTCCCATAATAATATTTAGGAACATATACAATATTCGAGTTGAGGTGATGTTTAAAACTAGATAGTGATTCAGTTTCCCGAGTAGGTCGTGGCAATTCATTGAAAAGACGTACAGCTGAAGGAAAAATTAGTTTTGATAAAGTGCTGTGCGTGCACGTGGAACTTCTATGTCGTCTGCGTTGCGGAGGCTGTAATTAGACCTATCTTCTACAGAGGCGGAACTAAATATGACAAGTATTCAGGCGTAAGACCTTGTTTCATTTTATAAAAAAGAATTAAAAAATTTGCAAGTGTATTTATTAACTTTTATGTTTCTCCTGTGACACAGAAACCAAACCATTATGACTTTCAATGTATGGAATGTATTCAATAGGTAGCATTGTGTTTACTATGTAACGGTTAGCGTTTTACCCAATTATTTTGTGAGTTTTTTCTGTACAGTTTTTACCTCACCTGTCACGTAGTGACAGGGTGAGCTTCGTCCGTCCACAATTTTTTGTCTGCACGATAGTGGTTTCATTTATGATTTTATTTTAACCAAACTTGCACACAACTTGTATCACCACAAGATCTTGGTTCCTTTCTTGAACTGGCCAGATCCCACTATGGGTTCTAGAGTTATGGCCCCTGAAAGGGCCAAAATTAGCTATTTTGACCTTGTCTGCACAATAGCAACTTTATTTATGATTTGATTTTTACCAAATTTGCACACAATTTGTATCACCATAAGATCTCAATTCCTTTCTTGAACTTGCCAGATTCCATTATGGGTTCCAGAGTTATGGCCCCTGAAAGGGCCAAAATTATCTACTTTGACCTTGTCTGCACAATAGCAGCTTCATTTTTTATTTGAATTTAATCAAACTTGCACAAAACTTGTGTTACCATAAGATCTCGGTTCTTTTCTTGAACCAGCCAGATCCTATAATGTGTTTCAGAGTTATGGCCTCTGAAAGGGCCAAAATTAGCTATTTTGACCTTGTCTGCACAATAGCAACTTTATTTATGATTTGATTTTTACCAAATTTGCACACAATTTGTATCACCACAAGATCTCAGTTCCTTTCTTGAACTTGCCAGATTCCATTATGGGTTCCAGAGTTATGGCCCCTGAAAGGGCCAAAATTATCTATTTTGACCTTGTCTGCACAATAGCAGCTTCATTTTTTATTTTAATTAATTTAATCAAACTTGCACAGAAACTTGTGACACCATAAGATCTTGGTTCCTTTCTTGAATTGGCCAGATCCCATAATGGGTTCCAGAGTTATGGCCCCTGAAAGGGCCAAAATTATCTATTTTGACTTTGTCTGCACAATAGCAGCTTCATTTATGATTTTATTTTAACCAAACTTGCACACAACTTGTATCACCATAAGATCTCGATTCCTTTTTATATGCCCTCGTATTATGTTATCGCCTCTGTGTCCGTCTGTCTGTCTGTCTGTCTGTTGGTTAGCAATTTCCCTGCCGCTCTGTAACTCTTGAACCCCTTGAAGGATTTCAAAGAAACCTGACATAAATGTTCACCTCATCCAAACGATGTGCAGAGCGCATGTTTTGGATGGCTCACTTCAAGGTCAAGGTCACATTTAGGGGTCAAAGGTCATATGGCTTTGTTTTGTGTGTATATTGCTCTGCATTTGCGTTGCATTGCAGTGCTCTTGTTTTTATTTGGCAGATCCTTCTTTTGTTCACTTACAATATTTTTTTTAATTACTTCCCTTTTATGTTACTATAAATAGCTTTTTTATAATTGGCCGTAGGGAAAAACCGAGACCACTTTCCTGTGGTACAACATGGATAGTACCTCCAGTTTATAAGTGTATTTTGACGTATCTATACCTTTAAGAAAATTTCAACTATATTTTCTCATGATTCTTTTGATTGATCTTGATTATGAGTTTTTGATCTTCTTGTCCTTAAATTCAGTGATGACAGGTGAGCAATATATGGCCATTATGGCCCTCTTGTTTTGCTTTGGTTTTGTTTGTTTTAGAGTACCACCACTGCAGCTCAATTTATATAGCCAATTTCCAGCTTTTGACACAGGAGGAAGGCCCAAGCTGCACATCCGGGCTTTGTTTCAGGTATAGGCGGGCAACTGGCTAAAACCATCGACCTTCCGTAAGCCACCTCGATGAAGAATTATTCACTCAAAACCAGGTTTGTAATCCACATCAGTGAGTGACATGTGATTCGAAGTAAGAGACATTAATTACTCGGCCACAGAGCTTCACTTAACGGAACACTTACCGAAAGTGTCTCGTGGAGAACTTGGAAAAGCTAATCAGAGACGCTATAAAGCATGGGCAATCTGATTTTAAATATGTTGCAAAATACACGGTGGGGAAACCACGTGACTAACTCGGATAACGTGCACGCAAAAGTGCTAAAAAAAGGCCCGCTTCAGGTATGTTCTTTTCACTATAACTTTTTTGATCCGCAATTGTTTTAAACGAGATAACGTGCAGAAACCCCGCAATAAAAAGCTCTTTCAGCGGATATATGTAACTTGATGAAACTCCCTCCCCTTTTTACGTAATCCTTGCCCAACCGATTCGAAAGATGCAAAATATTTTGGTAACGAACACGTCTGTTCACAAGTTACGCACCTAGCACAGATTCTGCAGAGAATTTTCGCTAGAATTTAGGTTTAAAATAAAGCTTGTCATTGTCCAAAGTCCTGTACCAAATATTTAACCTGACTATTCAGGAATATTAAAGATATCATAAGACAAAGGGTGCGGTAACGTACACGTTGCGGTTCAGGTGGTGACGTACACGTCATTTTTCCCCAGAGGGTAACGTACACGTCGATATTGTTAAAAAAGATGCAGATGCTGGGAATAGGCTGTTTTTCTTTCGGTAGGTTAGAATATACAGAAATGCTACAGTGAAAATGAATAGCAGTTGGAATTTTATGGTCTAAACGTGTATGTTATTTTGACAAGTAGACATTGTTAGCAGTTGCCATTTTAAATGTCAACTTTTTTCTCCAAATATCAAAAGTTAATTAGGTTTCTGGGAATAAACCATGTAGTTCTGTCTGTCAGTAGGGTTCAAATCTTCTTGATGACCCGTTGAACTGTAAACATTTTTATATTGTTAAAAAGATGCTGGAATTAGTATAAATTCTAAACGATAACTCGAACGATAGCATGTTTGATAACCATGATTTTTCTTCATTAAAACGTTACAATACAGAAAATCTTTTTGTTTAATATGACAGCATGCACTTTATTTGTATCATTGACAAACTTTTTGAGTTCTATCATGCATGGGACCGTAACAATCCACCAATAATATAAATACGTTGTCGTTTAAATTATGGGCGGGAGTAATAATTATGTTATTCTTTCTGTAGGTTAGTGACAATTTGTTGGTCAGCTAGTTATTCATTTAGACCTCCTTACTGAAACAACATATCAGTATTGACCTACATTTTGCATATCTAAGGACTATAGCCATTCCATGATTGATTAAGTTATAAATGCTGACATATTCTGATAATATAGATCTATATAAATGCGTCAATTACATCCAAAGCTTTAAAATAACAGCCTCGGTTAAGTTTAGGTTGTTCATTCACAAAATCAAATACCTTATATATTTTGATAATTATTTCATTATTATATGATTTATTGTACATGTATAAGCATTAACGAGATTATAATTAACTATTAAAGTAAACTAAGCTTTACTGGATTGCGATTTTACATTTGCCGTTTTAAAATTAGAAAATGTCGCAAAAAATGTGAGTTAAGGTGTTAATTTGTTACTTCACACAATGATTGAACACAGTGAGAGGATGTGCAGTATCAAAGAACCATAACTCTAGGCGGTCCCATTTTTCAATTATCTCCCCTTATCTTTATAAAAAAAAAGACTTGTCCAGAGCCTAAGTCAAAAACTATTTGAAGAATTGACTTGGTACTTTACACATTGACAGAGGAAGTGCAGTGCAGTGTGATGGTCACATTTTTAAATAATCTCCCCTTATCGTTATATAGAAAGCTTGTCTGAAGCCCAAGCCAAAACTATTTAAAGGATTGACTTGATACTTTGCACATAAATAGAGGTCCAGTGAAAGGAAGTACAGTGTCAAAGAACCATAACTCTAACTGACCTTATTTTTGAATAACCTCCCTTTATGTATGAAAAAACAATGTCAAAACCACATAAAGGAGTGTCTTACTTCAGCTGACCCCATTTTTGAATAACCTCCCTTTATGCATGAAAAGGAAAAGCAAGAAGCTTGACTGAAGCCCAAACCAAAAACTATATGAAGGATTGATTTGATACTTTGCACATTAATACAGGTCAAAGAAAGGAAGTGCAGTGATAAGGAATCATAACTCTTACTAACTCCATTTTTAATTACCTCCCTGTATGTATAAGAAACTTGTCTGGAATCCAAGTAAAAACAATATAAAGGATTGACTGGATACTTTGCACATTAATAGAGGTCATTCTTCTTCTCTTATGTATACTACTCTAACATTCGTCCACAGCAGGCGACATGTACGATCTTGTTATTCATATTGAAGCGCAATAATTTTTGGACAATAAATTTACACTGCTACTATAGATCTATATATAGATACAAAGATCTATTATACTGACTTTTATTTGACAAGATATACAAAATATAAACATGTCAAAAAGAAAAGTAACAAGTTTTTTTTTCTGTTGTTATTTTTAGACAATGGGTCGTCCAAAAAGTTTTTCCCACAACAGGTGTAGGTTCACGCTCCATTATGTCTCTTCTCGTGCGCCCTTTAAATTACTTTTTCTCCGAAAAGACATTCCGCACTCCTGGCACATATATTCATTCTCCGTGCTATAAATAGATATTAGTTTTACTGCTGTTACTCTCGGTGCAACAATGATACCTTTATGCCTATTTAATACTTCTTTTTGTTTGTCTTTGATTTACGTCCTCTTTCAAAAGTCAGAATCATATGGTGCGGACAACTAAACTAAACTACCGTTACTGGAAAGAACAAGTACTAGGCTTCCATCCCCCGTAAGCAACTGTCAACTTTTTCACTCAAAGATACATGGTCGGTTGCGCAAATGATGGATTTAGAGCAAAATAATTTCAAAATTTTATCATTTTACCTATTTATGTACAGATATACAAGAGCAGTAAACGTGTAATTATTTCCAAGCTAGGATGAGGACCGAGTCGACGCTACTCATTTTCACTGTAGCATTTTTGTATATACTAACCTACCGAAATAAAAGCAGTCTTCTCCCAGCATCTGCATCTTTTTTAACAATATCAAAATGTACACAGTTCAGTCATTTAAAGACAAAGATGTTCTACATGCATGATAAATAGTCTTTGGCGTGTACGTTACCCTCTGGGGAAAAATGACGTGTACGTCACCTCCTGAAAAACCGCAACGTGTACGTTACCGCACCCTTTGTCTTACGATATCTTTAATATTCCTGAATAGTCAGGTTAAATGTTTGGTACAGGACTTTGGACAATGACAAGCTTTATTTTAAACCTAAATTCCAGCGAAAATTCTCTGCAGAATCTGTGCTTGGTGCGTAACTTGTGAACAGACGTGTTCGTTACCAAAATATTTTGCATCTTTCGAATCGGTTGGGCAAGGATTACGTAAAAACGGGAGAGAGTTTCATCAAGTTACATATATCCGCTGAAAGAGCTTTTTATTGCGGGGTTAATGCACGTTATCTCGTTTAAAACAATTGCGGATCAAAAAAGTTATAGTGAAAAAACATACCTGAAGCGGGCCTATTTTTAGCACTTTTGCGTGCACGTTATCCGAGTTAGTCACGTGGTTTCCCCACCGTGAAAATAGCCATTTATAAGACGCTCCATAACAGAAAGAAATTACCGTCTAACTTTTGGTTTTGGCCGCTCTTATTGTCTATCTCTTCTTGTAACTTCTGCATCTGATGCGTAAATTCCAGTTCATTTTCTAGATAAAAGTAATATACGGAATATGAATTTCTTGTTACATTTTGAATAACATAACTTTACTGTCCAAGACGGTGAGTATGGTAAGCTATAATAACATAACAACTCCAGATTTTAATTTCAGCAATTAACAAGAGTTTCTGAAGACTTTGTATGATATAATTAAGATATTTGTCTTTATTCAGGTCGTGAGTTTAAAAACAATGGCTACCGTTTGAGACCAGGATCTGAACGTGGTCATAAGTCTGCAAATCATCCCAGCGGGACGTGCCAGTAATTGGCACATCAAGACTTCCTGACAAATATTCCTGTGCAATTGCATTGAAATCGAGACAGAAGTGTTGGAGATGAAGCACGCACAGACTTTATGCATAGTAATAAAAGGGTCATAACTCAGTGAAAAAATCATTCATGCGTTAAGCCGGTAACATATATGCAACTAGGAACTGATCATTCCCACGAATTTTCATTCGAATCCCACATATAGTAAAGGACAAACTTTGTTCTAAAATACCTTTAGATTACATTTCAGGGATCATACCTTTACGACACGCACAACAACATTTCAACCTAATGAACTAATCACTCCTGGGAAGTTTCATTGCCATACGACCATGGTTTTTTTTAGTAGAAACGCTAACAAGCTAATGCAGCAGGTCGGATGGACGGACGGACAGACAGACAAAACAACTCTTCACAAGAAATAGGCAGCATATTAAGCTATACCGGGTAAGGACGTCATTCCAAAATCCTCTCTGATCATGGTACACAATAACGATATCCACTTACCTCTCCCTTTCTTCAGCTGATTTCGCAATTGTACGATTAATCTTTCTCTTTCTGGCAAAACATTTTCTTTTACCTCGTGTAGTTCTTGTTGATATTCAACACATTGTTTAAGATTTATATCAACTTTTTGTTGAAGTAAACTGTTCTTCTTCCGTATTTTGTTCAGTTCGTCTGCAATACGAATGAGTATAATATGAATGGTCTTCAATTTGAGAAATTCAAAAACTTGTTTTTCATTTTCCTTTGGAAACCAAGAATACACAAGAATTTTATAAGCAGAAAATAACTATTGTCGAGACTACACATAGATCTATATATTAAATTCAATTTATTTCACCTGCAATCAAACTACCATTACATGTGATTTTTGTTAATGATTATCCAGCTACAGTTGTACATGACCGTTTACCTACCAGTAAGCTTTTGATTCTGTTCAGTCTTTTCCTTAAAATGTTTAGCAAGTTGCAAATATCTTTCTTCATGTTTCTGCTGATTTGTATCTTGTACTTCAGCAACATTGACAACGTCAGCGCTAGATTCGAACTCTCTGATGCTGGACCGCCCCCTCTCACTGCTTTTTGCTACGTTGGCCTTGTTCCTAGATGTGTCCCGCAGATGAGGACCAGCAATGTCAGATTCTTTCCACGCATTTGTCTCGTCTTTAGAACGTTCTGATGTATGTTCTGTATACTCTGCCTTTGGGGTATTGATTCCTAGGGAACTATCTCGAGTGTCTGTATCAAGATAATTCCACGTAGTCAATCCATCGCTATATTTTGATATAACAGCGCTACCGTGTGGCATACCCACCCTCCCATGTTGCCTGTTGTAAGCATTGTCCACATATGTATTAGTGTTTATTCCACACACGGTGTTTTTGGAAATCACGGCACTGCCGACAGGTAAACCAACACGTCCGTGCCGTCTATTGTAAGCATTATCAACATACTTTCTCGGCATTTTCAGTTTCAGAGTTTGCCAGTTTCACTGAAAAGTAGTTACTAGTGTAATGAAAAAGAATAATACTGGTCTCAGAAGTTGGTTTTCTTGGAACATGCACTGGAACATTAGGTATTCTCTTAAATCAAAATGACGTTACCTAAGTGTTATCATGTTACTGTCCAAAATACCTGAACGTTTGCATATAACAGAATATTTGAAAATTTGAATAATCAATATACTAGTATGTAGTTTATGTAAACTTAAAATCAACACGTTTATATGTATTAATAGTACTATGCATAAGGTTTAAAAAGTACACACTTGTTACATGTATCCGTGACGATTTGATTAAAGACATTGTGACCTAGTTTTTTGTTACAGTACATCTGATAAATTCGAAAAAATGAGGGGTTTGTTGCACCAAAGAGGTAACCACAAAATATGATTATAGATGTAAAGGAAATTTTACAGGCTATCTGGATATCAGCATTAAAATACTGAATTAGGAGCAGATTTGTTTTCACTTGGCTGGTGCAATAGGGTAAAATCGTGTATTTTACTTTGCATGATAAATTGCGATTCTTTTCGATGGCATGATTTACAATAAACACTTCCATGACAATAGTAAAGCTAGATAAAATTTACGTTAGGAACGGTTGTCTGCGCATGCCCGGAAGTAATTATCTAATGTCGCGTACGGCAAAAATTCGCAAATTATTGTATGTTCGCATGCATTTAATGTAAAATATGTATAATATACCGACTAAATGTTAAGGTAAATATCACCATGGTTACAAAATATATACATTTAAAGTACATTTAGTTCAAATTGCTTCAATCCGACATATACTGGAGTCTGTAATTTATACCAGCGCTCCAACTCTGCATTGAGCCACAGCTGTTTCTAATCCCGTACCGTACCCATACCGTACATCCGTATTCGTAAACTACAGGTTTTGTTCGGAGAAAGGAGGAAACTTCCATCGTTCTATGACATCAAAATGCTTCAGAAACACCCTAAAATCCGCTTAATATTAAAACATCTGCCGTTTGATAATTTGTTAATATCTCTAAGTTATTTGTTCAAACACTGAAATAGTATTTCGTACCAACCTGCGTTGTATAAATGCCCGCCACACCCCACCTCGTTGTAATTTGATTTAAGCGAAGTCTAATATGGTGACCTATCAATTTTCTTTTTGTTTTAGATTAGGTAGACAGTACCAAAGGTATGTGCAGAGTTTGATTAAATTCTATTATGTGAAACAAAATAAAATAGCAGAAGTACCAACTTGAAATTGACAAAAATATGCAAAAATAGCCCTTGGGTCTGCTGAACAAGTATTCCTTTCTTTACAAAATCATTTTCTTTTGATTTCTCTGAGCATGTTTCAAATAGATATATTGTTTTCCGTTATAAAAATGCTTAGATATCAAATTTATGCTGATTATTGTACTTTACTGAAATATATTTTAGGATTATAGAAATTTTGAAAAATGTTAAAAACAGCACCATATCTAGGGGCAAATTAAATTGAAACAAAGCTGGTGACCTAGTATTTTTATTTCATTTTTCAATACATCATAACATGATCTTTTAATACAAAAAATTCATCAACTCTATTATTGAGAAAAAAAAAATACGAAACTGTAGCGAGCATCCTTAACTCGTATTATTTCAAGAAAATGCTTCGTACAGTATTTTAAAGTAAATATTTAGTTTCCAAATTTTACAGGTTTTTAAAAAAATATTATTAATGTTTTGTGTGCAAAGTCAAATCGCAGTAGCCATTGGATACATTGGATTGAAACTTCAAGCAAAGCTTCGTGGTCATCAAAGCTACTGAAATAACCAATTAAGATAACTCTTTGATGGGTTTGATAACAAATTATTGCCTTTTTTTCAGCAAAGAAACTTTGGTTAAAGTTTTGCATGCAAGTAACAGTCAAGCTGTACCTAAATAACAAGTCTGTGTATTGGATGGCAACTTAGCACAAGACTTCCTAATCACAAAACCAACTGAATTTAAGATGTTTCGGTATGTGTGATGTGTTTAATATTTTCATAGATAAAAACACCTTTCACTTTGAAAGTACGACATTTATATTTTAATTGAGTACTTTAATGTTCTGGCCACTTACAAAATATATTTTCAGGGTACGCTTCAGCACAATGTATTGCAGCAGCATTTGCTGATTCAAACGACGTTAGCAGTAGAAGAATTCTAAATTTTAATGTATTACGTCGTAACATAACCCATACATTAAATCTTAACTTCACGAATGCACTAAAACACATATCTTGCTAGTAACCAATACATGCAAAAAAAGGAAATATTTAAGTGTCTGGCGTAGTTAATAAATTTTAAAGTATTTCCGTCAGTTTTATGATACATATCCTTTATCTACTCACATACTTGTCATTAAAAGATTATAAAATAATACAACATACTTGAATTAGCAGTAAAAAAAGAAATAAGGTAACGTCTTTATTTTGTTTCCTGGAGAAAATGTCAACTTATATAGTTATTAATGCTTTACTGAAACAATACGTTGTCCCTTCACTTCTCTCTTGTTTGGTTCTTAACATAGATCAAGTTCAAAACACGACTCTCCAGATCGCATGTAACAGCACATTATTGAACCTACTTCTTTCGTTTAATATCTTGGTGCGACTTTGAATCAAAACTTATCTTTTGACACTATGGCTCGTTTTGATTTACAAAAAAAGCTAAATGCTAGCTTAAAGTACGTTTACAGTAAGAAAGCTATCCTTACTCAGTACACTAAGAAACTTCTTGTCATGTCCCTGATTCAATGTCGTTTTGACTATGTCTGCCTAATATGGTACAGTGATATGCCTCAGTTGTTAATATTACATGATTTGTTCTTGATCTTGACGGAAGGTCGCATATTATTGGACCAGACCACTTTCGTTCTGTTAACCGGTTGCCATTTAAGAAACCTGTAGACCAGATTGCTTTGTCAAGTATTAAAGGTGAAGAATGGGTTAGCTCCTGACTATATGGGAGAACATTTGGCCCCCTAGAGCAATGTCCATCAATACAGAACAAGGTTAAGTCATAAGGGTGCTTTTGCTTTCCCAAAAGTTAAAGGATTTCTTTCAAAGTCTTTCTGCTATATCCTTAGGACACTGGGCACATTTTCATGCAATCTCTTTTTGACAACACAGAAAATGACGTCACTCGACCTCCAGCTATTTCCGGAAGTTAAGAAAATGAAAGTAGACAGCAAAATCCGCATTTGCATTGGTCGATAGTCAGGGGTCTTCCCGTCTAAATGTTTTCGCGTTGACTTCTTTTCTTTCACTTTTTTGCTAATGGTGAGTCAATTTTCAGCACTTCCTGGCGATGTGAAAATACCCGAGCGTTAGCACGACATATCAACTTTTCATCTCCGGAAAAAATATTTGAACTCGGAATATTCACAAATCCCAGAGGGGCCCGTAACGTGGAACTTAACTTCGCCAAATCGTTCAAAAGGTCCTTTTTGAAGTTGTCTGAAATTGTCAGTATATGCCTCGGATGTAAGATATTTCCGTATTTGAGAGCTGCAGACCTATAGACATTTCAGAAATAATCTCAAAATGAATTTTGTGAAAGGGCTATCAGACACTATAAAAAACTATACTATTATTATGTTACAGATGCGGAAGGGATATAGAATAGAGTACGTGTTCATTACTGAATGATCTACATGCCACTATTCGAAACTTATTTAATGGAAGGTTTGACAATTGTTTCTATTATTATGAACACTAAATGTAATCTTTTAAGTACAGGAAGTAATTTTATCGTTTTGTCTCGTTTTATTTACACGCTTTTGATTAAGATACGTTTTTGTTGTACTTCCCGTATGCTAAGATTTTGTATCCTATACAATTCCGAGTTCGTTATTTTTCATATGTGATACTCATCTTTCAAATATCTATACATGCTGTTTTAAATATCCATGCATGCATTTCTTACCAAAATATATCTATTTATAACTAGCATTAAGTACATATAATATGTATGTAAATTTATTTACCATGACTGATAATTTGTAGAGATCAAGCGGTTTAATTTCCAAGGTTTACATCCATTTATTTACATCCGCATGTTGTGTTGTGAAAACATTAATTTGCACTGGATGTACTATAAGATACCGACTAAAGATTAGGATTAGATTAAACATATGTTAATAATGTGCATTAAGTGCGCGTGTACGATCAATACCTGGGAGATAATGCATTCCGGACACTCAAGTTGAAGTTGAAAGTAGGACCATGGCGTGTATGATTTATATCAATATTAAAATATTAAACGTTGTCGTCATATCTATAAGTATGTTACCTAACTCACTATAACTTATTATGAATATATGCCATTCATATTTCGAAATAAATATCACTGGGACGTAAGCCGGCCCGCTTAGCTCAATAGGGAGGGCGCAGATCTACGGATCGCGGGCTCGTGAGTGCGATCCTCGGACGGGGCGTATATTCTCTGTGACGATTTGATAAAAGATATTGTGTCTGATATCATTCGTTATCCACCTCTGATCCATGTGGGAAAGTTAACTGACAGTTACTTGTGGGGAACAGGTTAATACTGGTACAGAATCCAGAAACACTGGTTAGGTTAACTGCCCGCTGTTTACATATCTGAAATACTGTTGAAAAACGGCGTTAAACCCAAAACAAACAAAAAACATGTATATTTTTATCCTTTATTTAACCAAACGAGTAAAATATCAGCGGTATTAGATTTAAGTTTCTATTTACAAATAATTATTAATCATTTTACAACGCGTGTACCCACAAAAAATAATACGTTGTACTATCAACGCATTTTTTTGTATCGATTATGTTTGCATAATAAAGGCTTCACAGATACAGTGTGACGTTATGAGACGCTGTGACATTCAGCGACATGAGGATTCCCTGTACAGACAGTCTCTGGGACGTAGGGCTATTATATTCCTATTTCGCAATACAGTTGCTTCGCAGAGCCGACAGATGGCTTTCTAATCATCTAAATGTTTTGGACGTCCTAATATGTGGAAAACTGTGTCCGAACAAGAATACATCATAAACGAAATCAAGTTTATATTGATCAATCAACACTGCTTTAAATCTAAGGGTTGCTTTAATTCCAAGTATAATCATAAAGGTAGACAGATTGTGAAATCTACCATTCTTGTTTGATAATTAACTATACAATTAAACATGTTTGATGTTTCAATTGTTTATACATTAAAGAATAGAGGCATTCATCTTGGACGCTACATTTATAACTTGAAACATCGTACCAAGAGTGTCAAAGTGAAATACTCGTTTCATTTAAGTAAACATAAATCCAAACATTTTGGATTGGCCTTCATCTCTTATCAAAATTTAGTATATTTATATAAAATATAATAAAATTCTCCTACATTTTATAACTTTTATAGAAATAATCATTTGTTTAATGTGGACTGTTTCTCGTTGTGATTTTTTCGCTCTCAGAAAATGACTGTGCTTATTTGGAAGTATTAAGGTGTATTGATCCTTATCATGCTGGACAGGACTGATTCTGTATTTACGACCAGTATAGATCATGATCAGCCGGCACATCCGTGCAGTCTGATCATGATCTGCACTGTTCGCCATTCAGTTAGTAATATTTTAGTAAGCACCCCTTTGTAACAGTTATTAAATGGTACTGTCCAAATTGAAAGATGGACAAGTACGTTATAGAAATTTAGCAGGTTAAGTAAGTTAACGCATCTTTGTATTCGCGTTGTTTACAAATACATGTGTTACATGGTGTAAATTCATACACAAGTATATTGCCTTATGTTGAATCTATCTATTTACTTTCTTAGGTCATGACTTGAATTCGACTGCTAATGTTTTCACTGATAGTCCACTAGTTCACAAGAAATTACGCCAAAATGCGGCAATAAGTCCAAGCAATGTGCACCGAACTTATGACGTCATACGGACGCTGAAGGCAGAAAGAAACAACTTTTAAATTACATTGCTGTTTGTTACACACGTAAATTGTATTGTCATAGGACCGCATTATTAAATCCGGCTGTTATTAAGTTCTGTAGATATTTTTGTAAACACCAACATAAATTCATAAATTAATGAAGCAGATGCCACAGAAATTATCAGTTATCCGTATTGTGATCTTTGAGTTGTATAGGCTAAACGATTCACAGGAAGTCTAGGAAGTCTAGGATTAAACCGCGAAGGTCGAGGCAGAAAACAAACTACAAATCAAACCTGATTATCCCAGACGTCTTATATAAAGACCGAATAATCACGAAGTAAACCCTGTTTGATCTGTTTGTTATAAGTATTCATATTGATCACATTATTTAACAAAAGAATAAATTCGTGTATTGTTGATCAATTAATAAAAATAATTTACAAAAAATGAAATCATGCTAAGTTGATAAACGTATCCTCTGAAGTTAGGACATCGTTAACGTCGTCGAAATATAATCACTGTATGCAGGATCTGTGTTAGTGACTGTTTGGAGCAAGCATAACATCTCACAGTATTGCCGTATTACATTTGCTGTGAGGTTAGTAGAAATTGTATCATAGCTCGGTGTTTTTTCTTAACAAATTTGGTGCAGGTAAATCGTATACCCTGAGTACAGGGGCGGTAACTAAAAGTGTGCAGGTATTTAATACCCGCACGCTAGTTACCGCACTGTTGGATAGGAAAGTATGTCAGCGTGTCTGGAATAGTAGACAGTGAAGTGTACTTTATTGATTTTCTGCTCTCGCATTGATTTATTTTACCTGAGCTCTATTACACATTTGTAAAGCAAGGATTTTAAGTACTCACTGAACTGCTGTATATGGCAATGTGGAACGCCTACAAGTACCATATTTGGGTGGCTATGATACAAAACAGAAAGAACATTAAAACTCTCGGGTAAACGATTTAGGGGCTACGCCCCCTCGTACAAATCGTTTACCCTCGAGTTTCAATGCTCTTTCTATTACTTGTGTCATTAAAGTACACTGAAGAACAATGTCAACATTATTTCCTTCGTACAATACGATGTGTATTGCACCGCTAAGAACAAATATTTTTCAGTTCAATCTGTACTTAAGATTACAGAATGATCATTTTGTCCAACTTTCTTGTTATTCACGTGCTACTCTAGATTAATTCCATCAAATGGAACAAATATTTCACCACTGTAGCTATGACTTCATAAATTTCAAGCATGGTTTTTGATCAATTTATAGCTTGTTCATATCACTGACGTCTTTGATACAGTTTATCTGCTTGTCCATATTGAAAAGTTACAGTTGTGGACATGCTGACAGACACAAATACAGCGCAAAAACTATACCTCTGCAAATATATACTGGAGGCAGTTTTCTTCAATCTTTAAATTTCCCTGCCCGCAATATTCAATAGTCGTCATTCCTCTGTCCTGTAAAAAAAGTATTTACATGTAATGCAAATAACAATATTAAGTATTGCTATGGCAATGAACATTTCCTTTAGACTATGGTACTTAGAACATTTCAACTTTCCTAGCATTGATACTAGGGGTGAGTGCGCTTTATCTGGTGCTGACGAGGGCAGGGTGTCGGAGAGGGAGTCGGTGTTACACCTCATGAACAAATTCAATCAAACCGATTGCATGTTACTGCTTGGTTGAATTCTATGTTTCTGAGGGATCGTCTAATTGACTGATTTACACCTTTTGGCGAAGAAAGCGCAAGAAATAATTTCTATACATAAGACATTAGATTTTAACTCGAATTGCACGGTAAACGAGATTAAACTTTTAGTAGAGTATGTAAATAGTATTTAATAAAAATATTGTTAATCTAATTTTATCGCTCAGCATTTCTTGTCTCGGTTAGTTTACTACTTCTTTAAGTGTGTGTAGAAAAGACAAAGAATTAAAATTTACATGTACCTCATCCTCTGCTCCATCTCAAGTTTTCTCGCTGCAAGACAAAACATTTCAAACGAAATGATATTGTGCAGAAACTGATTATTAACATCATTCACATTGAGGCCAATACATTATATGTAAAGTACTTTTTCGATAGGATGTTGAGAACGTATTTTTCTGAAAACGCTTGCTTCAAATTATGTACAAAAATGTGATATGTGAAATACATACCATTACAAAACTAATTTATCAGTTTTGAATATTTTACTAAGTAGACAAGGAGTTACCTTTCGTTAGACGTAATTCTGCTTTTAAATGTTTGAGCTCCTCATCTTTTGTTCTCGAAGACCGATGTAAATTTGAATTTTCCTGTGCCATACTTGTATATGTGCTGATGACCAAGGCAAGCTGATCTGGAACGGAAAAGTAACCGGAAGGTTAAATCTTGGTTCTATGTCACCTGTTTAACTTATCAAATCATCAACTTATTAAAAATTAACCATAATTTGATTTTATATAAAAACCATCGTGCAACCATTCATGACGCTGATAGAATTGTTAAAATCGGACCGCTACTGAAAAAGATAGAATAGCAGCCATTTTAGTTTATTTATGACGTCATTTACACACTGCTGAAATATTAATTTAGCAAATATTCTTTTTAAAATGAATAATTGTTATAGTGTTTTTGAGTCTGAGATGTAACGAATAATTTCATTCGTTCTAGTTGAAATAAGTATAGACATTATTTTACAGAACTAAGGTCATATAGTGCATATAATATCGAAAATCCACGCTGCCATCTTGATAAAATATTGAAATGTTCATAACGTTCTTATTTCTAAGCCTATTTTGAAAACTTTTTGACAGTCTCAAATGATTTATGAAAACCTAACAAACATGATTAATATTAACACAACGTTGCCTTTGTTTTGTAATGTTTGAATGAACGAACGCCATTGGTTTGTAACAGTTCTCCTTGCGGAAGAACTCGAGAACTTTTGTTTTACTTTAGTCCTCTTGTGACCAGTTTTTTTACCATAATTGACATGTATATCATGTCAGTAAAAAAAAACGAAAAAAAAAAAGAGAAAAAAGAAACGGGAAATTAGAACAATGTCAAATACTAAATTTATCTTATTGATTTGCGCTATAACGTTCTACCTCCGATTTCTTGTTGTTCACATAGTTCACTCATCACACACTCAAGCCTAGTCTGCAACAGCGCTTCCATTTTGTCTGTACTGTCATACCTGGATCTGTAGTCCCGATCTAAATAAAATACACGATAAATAAATAGCTTGCATACACATACATGTAGTTCATGTCAAACACGAAAGATCAATTTTAACATGATTTTGTTTTGGGGTTTAAACATCTTTATTCCTAACAACATACAAGTCTATGTTTAGACATATAGTTTTACAAATATAATGGAACGACGAAAGACATGTTTAATGAGTCCTCCTGTTAGAATTTATAGTTTTACTTGTTCTAGGTTTATACTGTTTCTGTAATTCTAGAAACAAAGATGATAAAATACTCAGTGTAAACACAAAAACTAAAGACATTTCAACAGTAAAAAAGAACTCCGTTACAACACATATGACTCGGGGAACGTGATAGCTAAATATCAATGCAGATAAAGCTTTACAGGGAAAAAACCGAAGAAAGTGGCGCTTGACCAAAAGGTAAAGAAATGTAGATTATAGAAATGTTAATTTGACTTAGTGAATTGTCGGAAGTCATTGCTGGATACTCAACATTATCATTGAAATGCGTAGGGTACTAGTACATTGAAAAAGTAACAACAGATGGACGGGAAAAAATGCTTTTGTATGTAATAATGTTTAACACTTATTAAGTTGGTCACAACTTATTCAGCCTTTGCCACCAGTGTAGATCACATCCGTGCAGTCTGATCAAGATCTGCACTGTTCGCCATTCAGTCAGTATCTTTTATGTAAGCAACCCTTATGTTCATTACAGAAATATTAGCAGGGTAAAGTTTAAAGAAATAAAGGAGTTTCCAACCATAAAAATGTTGCAGCTGTTGAATCGCTCTGCTAAGATTTGTCTCTGGTAATACTTCGAGTTGACTCACAGGCACAGTGATCCGCTTAAGAGTAGTAAAGTCGTCTGCAAAAAAGAATTAGAGAAACAATGTAGTGCTCTCTAAATTAACAGCAAAGGACATTTTATTTATTCCGCGTCTGGCTTAACGGAGGCCTGAAAATTCGCACGTCATTTCATTTTTTTTTCTAAGTCGTCCCACAAACTAAAGAAAGAAAAAGCAAGACAATGTCAGACAGATGCTTTGTTATCCTTTGATACCATTTCATCTATGATCTACGTCTAGTTTCAAATTACTCAATACCCATTCCCATTTGTTACTAAATAAGAACAACCTTTTTACAAGTCTTCAACTTTGATGGTTCCCCTTTCATTAAAAGTGGTCTTCAAATTTTAGCATCAAAGAAATTCAGGTAACTTGAAATTCAAGAAGAAACCTGTCTAAAGGACGTGTTGCACATTTCATTACCTCTTTTATTTATGTAAATATCGACTCGAACGAGAACGTTTATAAATCAGAGCCCGTGTGATGTCTGGCCTGGAAAACAAAACAGGGGCTTTTTAAATAAATATATAATCGAAATCGTACATAATCACAAAACAGATCTATTATTTTATATTGTTTAATGAAAAATAAAAAAAAAACATCTCACCAAATAATTTTTCAACGCGGCTTTGTAACTCGCTGATAGTTTTGTCTTTTTCTGGCACGATGTTTTCCCGTAAATCTGTTAACTGGTCATTTAGTTCATAGCAAATGTGCACATATTTCTCGAGCTCTTGAATATGTTTCTTGAGATATTCAACTTCGTACTCTTTTGCATTTAGATGCCCTAAAATAAAAAAGAACAACGATAAATTAAGAATGATGTTCCAAATATTACATGAATTTGGCAGTGATTTGTTGCATTATTTTAGGCATCAAGTGTATAATTTTGTCATCAATAAGCGGAGATATGTGTCCCAAAAGATATCATTGAAGATACTTTACATGTTTAGTAAAAACGTTCAGGGGTCATACACTATTTTCAGTGTTAGGTCATTTTATTCTTGAACTAACAGACTACCAAAAAAGGGTGTTATTCAACGATCATGGGAAATTGACATATGCAGGTAGGAGAGTTCACAAGTTATTGATTGGAAACTGATCACAACTATTCTACGACGTTATAGATAACAAACAGCATTTTTGGGTGCATAATAACACTACACATATGGTTATATATTCCCAAGGATTTAAGCATTACGAAAAAAAAAGAATACATGTTCGGCGTCCTTACTGCTTTTTCTAGTTTTCTTTTGTGTTTTTGAACGTCTAAAATATCAAAGTTTATAACTTTTAAACGATTGATTTTACCGAGTATTACTGGCTTTCTGAACTTTTCTAATACTGTACCGAATGATGATAATTATTTTAAATATCTTCAAAATACTGCAGACCAAGAAATATTAGCGATGGTTTTAGTTTCACTATTTATCGCGACACAAAAATTCAATACACTTGTGGATATATCTTAACTATTCGATTATGCCTGGCCCCAATTTCACGAAATAACCTAAGTAATTGCTTGGCTAAGTCTGTCAAAGCACAAACTTAAAGTGATGCAGAAGAAGCCAATCTACAGTACTTTGATTAAAATACACCAAACTAGTAGAGACAGGCTGTAGACCGACATATGAAAAATGTACGGATATCATAACTCTTAAAAATCAAAATACTCCTCTCTTCGAAGGAAATATACTCTGATTAAATTATTAAAATCGGTGTTGTTTAAGCAACCCTTTTTGGCAGAAGACCTACCTGATAGCTGCGCTACCTCAGTGCTTAAAACGGCAATTGTATTCTCTTTCTCCGGCAGAATGATTTGCTGATAATCTTGTAGTTGTCTGTCTTGATCATAGCACCTTTGCACATACACCCGCAATTGTTCCACTTCATTTTTGAGACGGCTAACATCTTGTTTAGCATTTGTGAGTTCATCTGTAGTATATAGAGTTGAATTATTGTTGATATTTTGGTACTAAATGATAACTTACAAAAAGGAGAAACAGAAACGAAACAAACGCTGCACACAACAATTAATGAGCAAACTATTAAATGATTATTCGAATCATAGAGTTCTGTTCACTGCAAGAAGTGCATGTGTAACTATGTATATGTTAGCATGAAAATATATCGTCTTAACAAAATTTTACGAAGTTTCATTGAATTGAAATTTAAATTTAAATTTAAAGAGCTCAGAAATTGTTTTTGTTAATAAAAAAAGATGGTTATCCAACAGGGAAAACCACGTCCAAAAATGTAACATCCCCAAACCAAAATTCATATCACGTGGACCTGCACACGACTAACGCTGACGCACGCGTGCGCACGCACGCACACGCGCACGCAAACATACATACACAAAGAGAGAGGCAGAAGACAAAACGAAAGAATAAAGGAATATAGCATGTCACCACATTGAATTAATCAGTGGAAAAAACACGTGTTCCAAAGGCACAGTAAGTGTTGTATATATAGACAATGTATAAACCATGACCAACTTGACGCAATCTGACATTACAATCAATGATATAAAGAGAGAAATTACCGTCTAGCCTTTGGTTTTGTGCGTCTTTGTTATGTATCTCTTCTTGAAAACTTTGCACCTGATGTGACAATTCAAGTTCGTTTTCTAGATGAAAAACACGTATATCATTTAGTACAATTTTCAATCTTATTAAAATATCATACACCCCGCGAATAAGAAATTACACAAAAAGTTTAAATTTTGTCAAATATGATATATTGTTTTATTGTGAACACGCTACAATGTTATGTTACCACTCATGGAAATACTGAAGTTGATGTTCTGGCAAAAACATTTTGATCTCACACTGATCATCTAAGTGATTCTCAACAAAACTTACTTGAGCCGCACCATGAGAAAACCAACATAGTGCATTTGCGATCAGCATGGATCCAGACCAGCCTGCGCATCCGCGCAGTCTGGTCAGGATCCATGCTGTTCGCTTTCAAAGCCCATTGCAATCAGAGAAACCCTTAGCGAACAGCATGGATCCTGACCAGACTGCACGGATGCGCAGGCTGGTCTGGATCAATGCTGGTCGCAAATGCACTATGTTGGTTTTCTCATGGTGCGGCTCATTTTTCAAACGATGAATACGACAGGTTTGAATAAAATAACAACTCAGGAATAGCGTTTCCACCATCACGAGTAGTTTTACTGACAAGCGATTGTATTGAATTCGCATGCATACTTGAATGACTTAAAAAGAGATCGTGTAATTAAATTGCTAAGAATAATGTGTTTCACGATGGTCTGGTAAAAACTCCTCGATCAAAATTACAGATACCTCAAATCCATTATGAAACACTTATTCATTAAAATTAAAAGAGCCGCGCCACGTGAAAACCAACATAGTGGCTTTGCGATCAGCATGGATCCAGACCAGCCTGCGCACCCGCGCAGTCTGGTCAGCATCCATGCTGTTCGTTTTCAAAGCCTATTAGAATTAGAGAAACTGTTAGCGAACAGCATGGATCCTGGCCAGACTGCGCGGATGCTGGTCGCAAAGTCACTATGTTGGTTTTCTCATGGCACGGCTCAAAATAATACATGACAATACCACCAGAAAACATACCCACTATTAAGTCTGTTTTTCTACTTAGAAACTACATTGTACTACATAAAACTACACTTGCCTTTGAGTTCTTCAATAGTTCCGTCACGTGACCGTACAATACCCTCACCATATATATCAATTTCTTGAAGATGATGTGAATTGATGGTCTTAAAACAGATATTGCAGGTCTGGTTCATCTGACCGATACAGTGTGTACAGAAACAATGGCCACATTCAGTGACCGTGGCGCCTCCAAGATTTGCTCGAAATATCGGACATTTAAGAGGAGATGGCATTTCATCACTCATCAATTCCTGAATCTAAAACAATCCATTTGTATTCTGATGATGAAAAGACAAAACTATAAACTCACTATATTTTTAAAACTTTGACAAGAATTTTGTTATGGATGCAAGTCATTATTTTATTCCTATAAAGTCGATATAAGAAAAAAGATACAATGCACCATGATGGTACAAGTTCACTAATTAATTCATATTATTTAAATGCCACAGCGATAAAAAGACAAAAAACAACAACAAAATATGTAAATTGTCGTAATTGCACTATTTTCTCTACCTGTTTATAGAAAAGAGTATCCATTTCAACCGGGCACATGTTTTTTGCCAGATTTTGTAGTAGATTAACACTATTTTCTCAGGTACAAGCATTAAACAATACTACAAAATAAATCAAACATGAAGGTAAGGTCTAAAGAAACCTGTAAGAAGATGCTTAGGATGCATAGAAAGAAACCAAGCAATAACAGCAACAGACATGTTTTGTGTCTGTTTATAGGTTGTATTGAAAAGTACAAAAGCCTCCCACCCAAAACCCCCACCACCACAAAGCACCGGCTTAGACAGAACAGACCTTTCTAATGATTTTTTAAAACCTCACCAATGCACTTAAGAAGTTAATGTATAAATTATTTTATTATAATCGCTGTCATAGATCATACCTGCTCTCGGTTTCCTGAAGCTCGCCGAGGTGTTCCTGGTGAATTTTCCGATTCCATAGTCGATATGTTTTCTGGTGAATTTCCCGATTCCGTCGTGGGTATGTTTTCTGGTTCGTCTGTATTTCCGGATCCAAAAGTGGATATATTTTCAGATGATCTTTCAGATTCCATAGTGGTTTTGTTTTCTGGTGAACTCTGTAATTCAGTTGCAGTTATGCTTCCCAATGATCTTGTAGATTCCATTGTTGGTACGTTTTCTGGTGAACTTTGTGAATCAATAGCGGATATATTTACTGATGTTCTTCGAGATTCCATTGTTTGTGTGTTTTCAGGTGAACTTTCTGATTCAATGGCGGATATCTGTCTTTGTGATCTTCCTGATTCCATAGTTGGTATGTTTTCTGCTGAGCTTTCAGATTCCATAGCGAGTGTGTTTTCTAGTGATCTTCCTGATACCAAAGCGGTTATGTTTTCTGATGTAATTCTAGACTCCATTGGACTACCAGACTCCAAACTGTACATAATTTCTGAAAAACTTCCAGATTCCACGGTATGCGTATTTTCTAATGTACTTTCAGTTTCCGGAGTAAATATGTTGTCTGGTGAACTTTCTGATTCAATAGCGGATAAGTTTCCAGGTGATATCCCTGATTCCATAACGGGTATGTTTTCAGATGTACATCCAGATTCTATAGTGTGCACGTTTTCTGATGAGCCTCCAAATTCTAAAGTTGGTGCATTTTCCGATGGATATTCAGACCCCAGGGCAGATGTGTTTTCTGGTGTACTTCTAGATTCCATAACGAGTATGTTTTCCGGTGGACTTACAGATTCCAAAATGGACATAATTTCTGATAAACTTCCAGTTTCCATTGTAGACGTATATTCGGATGTATTTCCAGTTTCCAGAGCAAATACGTTACCTTGTAAACGTTCAGTTTCCATCACGGGTACGTGATCTGGTGCTCTTGCATTTTCTGTAGTAGATATGTTTCCTAGTGAACTTAAACTTTCCGTCGCATGTATTTTTCCTGATGAACTTATAGATTCCGTCGCGGGTATGTTTTCTGCTGAACTAACAGTTTCCGTCGTGGGTATGCTTCCTGGTGAACTTACAGATTCCGGCGCGGATATGTTTCCTGGTGAAATTACAGAATCCGCCGTGGATATATTTCTTGGTGAACTAATAGATTCCGTCGTGGGTATGCTTACTGGTGAACTAACAGATTCCATTGTGGGTGCGTTTCCCGTTGAACGTACCGATTCCGTTGTTGGTACGTTTCCTGGTGAACTTACAGATTCTGTCATGGGTATGTTTTCTGCATTGTCTGTAGAAGGTATGTTTACTGTTGAAGTTCCAGATTCCATTGTAGGCAGGCTCCCTTGTGATTGTGATGAATCCATATTCCGTTCTAATTTATATTACAACATCGAAACACTGAAAATAACAATGATAAGAGAGAGTAACACACAGTGGTGCAGGAAAAGAGTCTGAGATTTTTGATCCAGAAGGCATCCGCTCAAATACCAGTGACCACGGTATCTACAATCCCATACCAAGGCGCGAGCACTGTCCGCGAATCTAGGAGCAGTCATCGGGCATAGTTATCTTAAGTAGTGAAAACTTTTTTTCTTATCGATGTAAACAAATAGCTTTACAGCAATGAGTTTGTTTAGAACAAATTAAATGAAAATGACGAATGCTTAAATTACACTATTAATTTGAAAAGTCACGATAGCCAATTCAGTATAATCTACATAATTATAGCAAGGGTTACAATGACCATATCTGTACAGGAAATAGGCATATCCATTGAAGGGCGATATCATAGGAAAACTGGTGCGGTTTGCATTTAGATATAAAAATTAGCGGTCATTGTTACATTGCACGTTGTTCGAACACCCCCAAATTGTGAAGATGTAATTTCCTTATAATCAGGTACGTAACTTTAACTAGAAATGTCACTGTGACTCTAACTATACATCCGTTTCAACTGAGATAATCAGATAAATACAGGGTATGACAAATTAGCTAATTCACACGTTACAATCAGGATGTATAATATTACTAAATTATTGTAACACAGTTGTTTTTTGATTTGCATACAAAATGTTTGTAACTGATATACGAAAAAGGCAGAATGCAGAACTGGTGTAGCATGACATCTTTATGTTTACTTTAAAAAGTACTGACCCATGAAACTCGTCTTTCTTTTTGTAACAACAAGCTTGTATTTAACAGGGATACTTTACAATGATTGATTCATAATTTGGGAAGTTTAAGTAAAAAAATCCACTTTTAAAATACGGAAGTTTCTACCAATTTTGAAGAACATGATCTATGCGTAGTGATTTTAGGAGATTATTATAATCAGATTGATACTGAGATAAATGTCGTGAGCTTGACAACAGATTGGTACCATTTTTCTGGCAAATTCTCTCAGGATAGATATATAAATGTATCTCTAAAAAGGTTCAAGGGGTATCTGTCTTTGGGCACAGCTTAAGGTCTGAAATTGAGCGAATTTCAAAATGGCTTCCAAAACGGCGGTCAGGTATTTGAAAATGTCAAGTATCTTTAGATATGCCCCATCTACTACTTCTTCTTCTTAATGACTGAATATATATTTTTTTAAGTCTTATTGACATAGTAACACATGTCAGTCACTCAGTCACTAAGCTGTGCCACATACAGCCAAATCCCCCATCCCTCCTGACCTTTTTATAGCCTACAGGCATATGTGTATTAAAATCACTAAAACTTCTAAAATATATATTTGCTAAGGTGCTGTAACAGTGTGAATTACTGTTTCAGAAGTACGTAATAAACAGTTGTATACCTTATCATTAGTATTATATGACTGGCGTCAGGCTAAAATACTTTTCTTAGATATTTTCTTTAGTTTCGTACTGTGCGTTTATTGATTTTTCTAAACTTCACTTTGGATTGGTTCTTGTATCTCATTTCTTTTAAATTTTATTCTTAAAGGCATTGTGATTTTGGCATAACGTGTGAGGAAGCCGACCAGCAGGATTGCAAAAGATCGGTAGTTCTTGTCCGTGAGAGAGCCCATGTATAAAATAATGTCTTGAGGAGCGCCTGGGGTGTTTTTCCACAGTTAAAGCTGGGAACCATTGCCTTGACATGGGTCATGTCGATGTGTCTTGAACAGAACTCGACAAACATACTTTGGAAAATAAAATATATGTAGGTTAGAGACCACCAATTGTTTTCCCATAGACTTACATTGTAACATTATGGCGTGAACGGCCTTCCATACATCGAAACATGTATATCTAATTACAAGTTTTTCAAGAACTATCTTAGTTCTACCAAAATATCGGACAAAAACATATGAATGGTGATACTTTATTTATGTAATTTTCGTGTGAATGAGATGACCCCCTGTTTACATCATTGGCATGGCGGGAGAAATTCGTTTGATAAAACTTTTTTTTTCAATACACATAAAATGTAGCAAATTTTGTCAAAATGTATAAGAAAATACTGTTAATGCAGTGAAAAAATAATCACTTCCTGGGTTTGTTTACATGACTGACCAATCAACACGCACAGACGTTACCTTATTCCCAGGTATACACTTACCTCATTCCCAGTAAGTTCCCTGTACATTTTTGAATTGGTGGTCTCTGACCTGTAGTCAATGGTATAGACCGTGGCAAGTATGCATGCATGCGTCAATAAGTGCGTGTGAAAGGCGAAAGGTTATATTTATATATAATCTCTCTTATACTTATTGTATATGAAATGTCTATAAGGCGTTAAAAATCACTTATTTTGCAAAAAAAAAAAAAATGTCAAATGGCTGTAGAACAATTTAGACGGCCTTATTGTCGCTTAATCAGATAATAGTTTTCATGCTGCCAGTGTGAACGGGATGTCTGGTATTTTTTTGTTGTCCAACTTTGTGTCATTTCTATGATAACATGCATTTTGCTAAATAGTAATAATTTGACCTTTCTGTTTATTATTTTGATCACATGTCTGTACTACAAGTTAAAGCATAGCAAAAGTTCCTTCTAGGGCATATCTATATAAATATAAAATGATCATCTTGTAAAATTTTGGTTGCAATGTCTGTTTTATACTGCCAAAAAATTTCAAGTAAGTATTTACGCTAGTTATTTAACATAAATTGTTAAATCCAACAACAAATTAAATATGTTACCACTTTCAGTAGAGTAAATACGGCAATAAGACATTGACCCGATTGACGATTCGATGCGTGAATTTGTTGCGCATAATTAGAGGGTCGCAATGGGGTTTGTTTTCATATATTAACTATGCATTTCAAGGTAACGATAATATTCAGTTGTTTACATTTAAACTTGCTGATATATGTCTATCTGGTCGACTGAATGTATGTTATGTTCTTCAAGAATGGAGGAAATAACATCCTCGGGTTTAGTAATATGTAATCCACGGAACGCGTTCAGTCAGAGTCGCCTCAATTAGGAAAGAATAGTCTAACGTCAGAGGTTATTTCTAAGGTCACGGAGTTTGACTGGCCAGCTTGTAATGACAACAGCTTTCTGTATCAGTAGCTCAGTCAAGTGTGACTTATTGAACTATAATATTCCTTCTCAAGAGATGGAATAATAAATACATATGAGCCGTGCTATGGGAAAACCAACATAGTGGCTTTGCGACCAGCATGGTTCCAGACCAGCCTGCGCATCCGCGCAGTCTGGTCAGGATCCATGCTGTTCGCTTACCGTTTCTTTAATTGCAATAGGCTTTGAAAGCGAACAGCATGGATCCTGACCAGGCTGGTCTTGATCCATGCTGGTCGCAAAGCCACTATGTTGGTTTTCCCACGGCACGGCTCATATTAAGAACATAAACACGTCTAGCATCCCTAGACATGGTCAGCAGGCATAATTCATTATTCATATTGCATATCTTTTTGTTTATGTTTGACTGGTGGGTCAGCTTAGAACTTATAGACAGTGTACATGTATAAGTGATCCGTCTATCTACTTCCTTCATTTCGAGTTAATTAGATCCGGCTCTAAATAATAACCCTTTATCCCTGTGTGCCACCATTAACGATAGTAGGCTAGTTGAACACATTTTGCACAGCCAATAATATAGTTTTAAGTTTTGATTAAGTGGAAATCAACTGGTCACATACGTCAGAGTGCAATTCAGGAAGCTCTGGCCGAGACAAGGAATTAGAATATCTTTTTAAGTTTTTAAAATTTTTCTTTCTCCCTTAACACCCCACCCCACCCACCAGACTAGTGATCTCATCTGAATAAATTTGATATCATGTTTACCTTTAATTAAAAAGACTGTTAAATGACAAGTAGTGTACGCTTTAGACTGTGAAACATTTCACTGCTATATATAGCAGTTCAACATGAATACATGTCATTAACATCGTTGGTAGATTGTAAATCAAGAAAGTTAAGGGGTGGGAACACCGTTCTTTTCGCAACACCTCGCCCCCATCCCCCGGCCACTAGCTTTCCAAATAAAACAAGGGTAAAGTTATGGTTGGCGCAGCCGGCTCGCAGGTTCTTAGCTTTCTTTTATACTTTATATCATATACTTTAAGATATTTTCGTGAATGTCAGCTTTTTTCGTGAATGTCAGCTTTTTGGTTCAAGGTCGTACCTGTTTCATTTTTTATCAGCATTATATAGTTGTCAGTTATTGTTCCAAGTTTGTGCCATTTGTATGATATCATGTATTTTAGTAAATAAACACTTGAAATTTCCGAGTTATTTGTGTTGAATTTGACATCATCGTGGTTTTTGTCGTCCAACTTTGTTTCATTTCTCTGATAACATGTATTTCACTAAATAGTAATTTAACCTTTCTGATTAATTATATTATCACATGTTATACTATAGATACATGTTATGAAAATAAACACGTCTTGCATTTGGTGTGATACAAAATAACCAAGAATAATATAAACAGTCCATTAAAATACGACTTGACATAACATATTTTTACATTTTGACGTCTACCGGTTATGTCAGTGTAAATTAAAAACTAAATGTCAATGCAAATTGAAAATAAAATGTAAAATAATAAATGTTGAAGGTAAAATGAGCATGTACGTGTACACGTCTAGTATTTTGGATTAAAATATAAACAGTTTCCATGTTGCCAGTGTGAACGGAATGTCTGCCCCGATGAAGACAATGACAGTATAAATTAGACTGGTATGATTAATTGTAAAAATAAATAGTTGCTAAATCTTACCTCTTTTGTACACATAAATAAAAATACCAATACGAAAAGCACTGAAATAAATTCTTTAATGCCGAAGAATTAATAATGTTAAGTATTTTTCCTGTTGTGGTTTATGTTATCTCGTTTTCCGAAAATTGCCCCGCGATATACATGCGCAATTTTCCGAAATCAATATCGTAGCAAAACCTTCAGTTTACCTATACACAATAATAAACTATACATGTATAAGGTCAATATAAGGTCCAAAGATGACAACTGAAGTTATTTAACTTAGTTCCAACTTTTTCCCTAACTGAAATACGTTCATTATTTACAGGAAATAAACACTCTTAATTATGTCCTAAATATGATGTAATGTTTTTGAACTTTAAAGCACAACGTACGGGTAAGGTTTACATGACAAGTTTATACTTCGCTTTAAAGAGCAATTGGTTAATTTAATGATTTACATGAAATAAATGATAAAAGAATGAATAAGAAAACAGAATGATAATATCTGTAAAAGGATCCTTAGGAAGCATGGATTTAGTTGCTAAATCAACTCTTATATCATGTACTTCTGACATATCATCGTGGTTTTTGTCGTCCAAATTTGTTTCATTTCTCTAATAACATGTATTTCACTAAATAGTAATTTAATCTTTCTGATTAATTATATCATAGATACATGTTATGAAAATTCATTCTTTTATCATTTATTTCGTCTAAATCATTAAATTAACCAATTGCTCTTCAAAGTAAAGTATAAACTTGTCATGTAAACCTTACCCTACGTTGTGCTATAAAAGTATATACAAATATACCGGGAATGCAACCAAGAGGAATGATAGCAGACTGTGTTTCAGTATGTTTCATGAGAGGTAATGAAATGTGCAACACCTCTAACGCCTCCAAGCACCGGCTTAAGCGGAACTCTATTACACATCATTGAATGATCCCAAAGGACCAGAACATACAACAACTCTGAACAAAAACAGATTTATGTAAAATATGTAAAAAGAATGACGGATGCAAGATTCGAACCGTCAAAAGTATCATTATAGAATGATCACATTTCAACTCATCTCCTGCGCCAACAAGCCAACCTTGGATCAATCTTTAAACATATCTTGTTTTAGTTTAGAATGTTACCTACTATTTATTTACGTTCTAGTAAACATAAAAACTCCACAATACTGTGCGGTACTTATAGTGTCCAATTTGTTTGTCAAACCTTGTCTGGGTTGACTAGGAATATAAAAATGCAGAAATGCTTATGTAGAATAATTACGGGTTTTTAAATATTTATTTTGCTGAAATGACAATATGGAGAATATTAACAACAGCAAAAAAGAGATTTTTTTACATATAGGTTATAATGCAGTAATTCGGTCCAAAATGTGCTTCCGTGTGCTTCGAAAGAAGTCCCTAATAAATAGATCCTAATTTTTCCATTTTTCGCGCATTTGCGCGTAAATCGGGGGCCAAATGGGCATTATTTCACTCGTGGAATGAATTTTACATAAAATAGGACACTTTTCATGCTTATATTCGCATGTTTTCGAGTTGTTTACTTGAAAACGAAAGTAGGGTGTTTATTCTGCGGACCGCTTTCTGAAATGCGGCAATATGAGGGTACCTGACTTCAGTTGACTTGCATTTCACTGCATACTATTCAACACCCCTTTTTCTTTCCGTTTTCTTGAAGCAAATGTATGGATATCTTGTGGAAAATAGGTCTACGGCGGAGTGAAAAACTAGAAACTGTAACAAAATTGTTCTGAAGTAGCTGAATTTTATATGAAACAAAGAACAGTTTCTTTTATTGGTATATAGCCTATAAGAGCTGAAATAAGACTTTTCTCGAAACACATCACAATTAGTCTTAATAGTCATAAATCGATTGTATATGTTATAAAATGATGTTTTCAATGCAAAATAATCATTAAATTTGAAAAAAAAAATTGAATTTTGACCATATTTTGAGTAGATGCGCCTATTTCTGCAGCAATTTCTGCAATAGAAAGGCCAATATTTTGTCTCCAAAATGTGTGAAAATGCATAAAATCCATTTGAGTCATATTCATGACGGAATGAATGATATTTCAGAATCAAAATGAAAAATAATGCATACAGGTGAAACTTTTACCAAAATTTACAATGAAGCGACCATAGAGCCTAAATTTAGCCCAGAAAATGGGTAGGGGGTGGCCTCACTTAAATGTCTATATTTCTCTAAAATCTCGAATTTTCACAATTCAATTTGTTAACATGTTCGGTATTACATCTTTCTTGAAAATAGGGATGAAAATGTTATGAAATTTGATAAAAGATATTTCTTATATATGGAAATTAATGTTATATTTCTTAAGAATGCTTTGACTTTTAATTACTGACATACAAAATGTCACGGAAACAGATGAGAATAAGTCGTTTCCACTACTTTTTATGATGAAAATCGAAGAGCGTTTGTAACGCTTTATTCCTGGTAAACTGCCTCGATTATAAATCTCTATATCTAAAGCGTAGTGTACACTAAATCCTCCATTGCGCTATTGGTAAAGCTACAGTCACACATACGGATATGTCCGTGCGTTGAGGTACGGTGCGGATAGGAATGATCTGTGGGGGATTGGACACGGATAAGTACGGCGCAGTAAGTCTTAGTACGGGAAAATTGGTTAGAAACGGGGAACAAAAGATACAGGACGCGAATAAGTACGGAAAGGTACGGCGTACTACGTTGAACTACGTTTTACTGCGCCTGACAACTTGCCCAGCGCGTGGACGGATCTGCGGTGAACTACGATGAACTAAGCTTTAGTACGGACTGCCTCGGATAACTACGTTAAGCTACGGATCAATAAGCATTACTACGTTCGCATTAAGGTTTAGTAGCGGGTCGGTACGTTTCATATAAATTTGGCCACGTGTAGCCAGCGTTTTCATTACGATTATCTTTGACATCAAGTCAAACTACGGCAACGTACGTTTCAGTACGGATAACTACGTTTAGTACGTTTAACTACGGATGAATAAGGTTCGGCCAAGTTGGACTAAGTCACGCTCAAATGGCTACGGATCGCTCAAACTTTTGTGCATGTTCAAAAGTTGGAGAAACTTGCAAGTTGGGAGTACGTCTTGAATACGTTTTGACCAAGTGTCAATACGGATTGATACGGAATACTACTTTGAGGTACGGCACAGGTACGGATCGATACGGATAACTACGTTTCTATCCGTGGCTAAACGTAGCTATCCGCGCCGTATGTGTGACTGGGGTATTACGACAGTGGAAATTTTTCTTATTGCCGCGGCGGTCCGGGTTCGATTCCCGACGCGGTCATTTTTTTTTCTTGATTTGGCATTTATAAAATACTTAAGAAACAGAATCTCATATTCTAATGTTCATAATTATAACTATACTTCAATTTGAAAGAAAGATCATTTTAGCCCAAATCTCAAAAGGTTAGTGCCTTAAATGTAAATGAAAAAAGCAATATAAAGATATAATACGTAAAAATGTTTAGATTTTAATGTATCAAAAATATTCCAGATATAGAAAACCTGCACCGTGTAAACCAAAGCAGTTTTAGTGACATTTTAAAGGCTCATAATGTCTCTGTTTAAAATGTGGCTGCCACATTTTCCGTTATGAACATCAAATACATTAATTTCTTGTTAATTCCTTTCTCTGATATTTACTTACTTTCTTTAGCATTTGTCAAAGGTTTGAATATTATTTAAAACATTATTATACTATTTACAGGATCTACTGCTTTTATTACCGCCCTTTAATGCGCTAATTATAACAGTTCATGTGCAATATTAAAAGTAGTGTTTTTCTAACCGTGTAAGTACGCATAACATCTATTTAGTTTAAACATATTTATTCCCAAACTAGAGTACATATATTTATACATATGACATACTGTAGTGAAGACAAAACAGGAAAGGATAAGAATGAAAGACAAGTCTTATAGAATTCTTCTCCTTTGCGGACAAAATATAACTGTATGGGCATATCGAGCTTTAATCTGTAATGGGGCTAGGAATATAGTTTTAAGATATGAAAAAAAAATATGAAAAAAAAGAAAGAAATAATAAATCGCTGTGAATGTAAAAAATGGAAAGGGGACAATGTATATGGTAGAAGGAAAGTATTCACATAAATGTAGAGATTAGAACAAGTCAAAGGTAGAATAGAAGAGAGAAAGTGGGAAGAAATGGGAATGTCTCAGGGTTGCTAACCAAATCTCTTACTTTCGGAAATATATGCCTGTACATGAGTAAATATAGTCATGTTATCCTGAATAGTATCCAAGTCAGTTTCGAAATTCCGCAGATTATTAAGAAGATCGTTGCGACAAAGATCAAAATTTCTGCATTCGAAAAAGAAATGGAAATTAGTTTCCATCTGTCCACACTGGCATAATGGTGTAGGAGAAATACTTTTTAAGTAAAGATGTTGATTCAATGCACTGCACTTAGTTCGTAGTCGTGTATGGAGCACCTGGAGTTTTCTGATTCCGGTGTAGTAATAGGCTGGAGTATGCTGCTTGTTTTTATTTAGATTACTTTTAAATGATGAAAGTGCTTCAGAATTACGGATATCTGGTCTCAATAAATTCCAATCACGTACAACGGAAGGCAAAAAAGAATTGAAATATAAAGATGTTCTTGCAGGTACACCATGAATATTTTCAGAGTTTCTTAGATTGTAACGAGTATCACCTGAGTCAGGAACTAGAGAGGATAGATATGCTGGAGTCAGATTAGATTTCATTTTAAAGAACATAAGAAGTCGATGTTTGTAACGTCTATCGGAAAGTGGCTCCAAGGGTACTTCTCTCTTTAGGTTTTCCAAGGAAACAAGTTTGGTAGCTCCGGAGACTATTCGAGCACATTCATTTTAAATTTTGTCGAGTTGATCCATTTCATACTTTGTACAGTTACCCCACACCACGTCTGCATATTCGAGTATTGGCCTTATGAAAGAAATATAAATAGTTTCAAGGGAGCGACGGTCAAGTGAGAATTTCAATTTACGCATTATATTAACCCTCTTCCAAGCCTTTGCTACAATGTAGTTGATATGAGAATGCCAGCAACAATCATTTGACAGGAATACACCAAGATGTTTATGTTCAAGTACCTCTGGAATAATCTGGTTAAACATTCGAAGAGGAGGGTGTTGTTGAAAATTTCGTTTTCTTGAAATTAAAAGCGCTTCTGATTTGGAAGGATTAAATTTAACAAGCCATTTTTCTGCCCAAGATGAAATTGTTTGAATATCAGACTGGAGAAGATTTGCCGCAATGTCCGGTTGCTGAACTATAATGTAAAGACTTGTATCATCAGCAAACAGGTTGATACATGATCTGATTTCATCAACGATGTCATTGATAAAGATAAGGAAAAGAAGAGGCCCGAGAATTGAACCCTGTGGAACTCCAGCTTTGAGAAAAGCCCAGTTCGATTTGACACCTGGCAGTACAACACGTTGACGTCTATGTAAGAGATAATCCTGAAACCACATATGAAGAGAACCTGAGATTCCTGCGTATTTTAATTTACATAGTAATCCTTTGTGCCAGACTTTGTCAAAGGCCTTACTTATATCGAAAAATACCGCACGAACCTCTAGACCGTTATCTAGAGCTTTACAGAGAGTATCGTATATGAAAACAAGTTGATTAACTGTGGAGTCAACCGGAATGAAACCAGACTGTACAGGAGTTAGAAAGCGGGAATCATGAAGATGGTTATAAAATGCTTGAAAATAAGGCGTTCAAGAACTTTTTCAATAGTGTTTAAGAGTGATATTGGACGATAGTTATTTGGAAGAGTGGCATCATCTTTCTTGAAGATTGCGCTAACATTAGCTTCTTTCCATGTGACTGGAACAGTAGAAGATTGAAGTGAAGCATTGAAAAGGTCACAAAGAGGAAAAGATAGTTCATGAGAAGCCTCAAGTAGAATTATGTTACTTATACCATCAGGGCCTGCGGCCTTGTGAACTGGTAGAGACTTCAAGACATCTTCAGTTTCTGCCGGAGAAAGATGAATTTCATTTAAAATAGTGGTAGAGTTCGTTGGACCAAGAGTAGGTATCTCTATATTTTCGTCATCAATGTATGTCTGCTCTTGGAAGTAACATTTAAAAGGTTAGCTTTTTCAAAATCAGAAGAGGTAGTTTGTTGAGTGTTGAAGTTATATAGTGGAGGAATAACATTGTTGTTCGTTCTAGGGATGAAGGATTTTAAGGTAGTCCACCAGTCTTTTGAAGAGAGTGATCCGTTTTTAAGTTTGTCTGAAATTTTGATGAAGTATTGTGATTTGGCTTCACGAATGAGCAAAACAGTTTCATTTCGGACTTGTCGAAATTTTTGCCAGTGATGAGGTGAGTTTGTCCTCTTAGCGTTTCTGTAGATACGCTTACGCTTTCGTATGTTCTTCCTTATATTATTGTTCATCCAAGGGACGTCTGAGGGTCTAATTGTGGCGTTTTTATTAGGAATGTTATGTTTTGAAATGACTGTGATTTGATTGGTTATATTGGAGGCGTATATATTGATGTCTGGATCGATACAGCTATTCCAATTGAAATTGTCGATTTCTGGTCTTAGGCTGTCATAGTCACTCCGATCATATTCCCATATCAGTCTGTCAAAGCATTTTTGTTTCAGTTTATTAAATTTGAGAAGCCCGAAGATTGGAACGTGGTACCGTTGGTCTTGTTCAAGAAAGTGTTCCCCAACACCTGAAAGAAAAATGTTATTTCTGTTTGTCACGAAAATAAGGTCTAAAATGGATATCGAGTGTTCAGTGAAATGGGTTGGTTCTTCAATAAGCTGTTCTAGATTAAATTGTTACGTGATGGAAAGAATGTTTCTGTGTGGAGTTGGACATAGAGAATTGTAATTGAAATATCCAGTGATTATTATATCCGAGATGTTTGTATCAATTGCAAGACCAATAGAATCCTCAGTCAGGTTATTGTATATGGTGTCAGAACTAGGAGGTCGGTAGAAGACTCCAAATAGTATATGTTTATTATTACAAAGAACTATTTCCACCCATAGACATTCGAGACGATTGATCTCAAGGTCTGATCTACGCAAGTAATGTATATTCTCTCTAACATACAAAATAACTCCTCCATGAGAATCACCATCACGATCTTTTCGTTCAGGTTTATGATATGAGTGCAGCACTAAGTCTTCAGAAGAAATTGAGCGATTTAACCATGTCTCAGAAAAGGCTAAGATATCAAATTCAGAAAGTTCTGCGTATAAGATATCGAGTTTGTGTTGTATACTCTGAACGTTTAAATGTATGAAAGAAAGATGGTTTGACATCGCTGTGCATACGGTGATGTATTTGACTGAGATGATACAGAAGAAGAAGTTGATTCTGGACCTGGATTCCTGTGGACATCTCCAGCGGTAAGTAGGAGGCATGCAAGCCATAATGAGAATGTGACAACAAATAAGGAACTCAAAATACGCATAATAAACAAGCGATTATCATGTAGTCGGTTCATGTTCGGCTGCATGGTTCTTCGAGGATATTTTATATCGTTGCAGATAAGAGCATTCGCTAGCAAGAGTTGTGCAGTGACAGGACGTACTCCGGACAACTATAAATACTTACGAATAGAAGGAAGTGGGATTAAACTGGTAGGAAACCGTGGTATCGATACGTGTACGTGACGGCATGTTTTGGCAATGATTTCGTGGTCATGTGATTGAAAGGGTGGATAGTATGAATTCAAGAAAAGCCGTCATAGGAATGTGGATGAAATCAGGATAACTTTTATAGCTTACAACCCCGAATGAGACATAAATGATAAGGAAGCATGGGACAGGAGTTATGTACCTGAGGCAAGTAAGAAACAATGTACAGAAAAATAGAAGCATATTTAGGAAGAAGTAGTAGGTGAGATGTTATCAGTGAGGGAAAACTCTAGTATTGAAAGCAGGCCTCCTAGAAAACGTCATTTGTCATTTTAGTAAAATGGTAAGGACAATTTTGTTCAGACTTATTATCTGGTCGCAATGTTATTGTTAAAGTGAATGCTGTTTCGGCACTACGTTTAGATTAAGAAGAATTCTATGGACAAATTATGTCCACGTACAGTCTTGAAAACATTCTTATTCATGTGAAGAAAGACGGTAACTAACAATCAACATTTACATTTGCTATCATATAAGCTAGTTAAAGGAAACATATATTTTAAAATGACTGTGTCAATATTCCTAATGGTAACAAATTAGTGTGTAGCATAGTTAAAATACAAACTTGTACGCAATGTTAGTTATTAGGTTTTTCGTTTATAATTTTATATAGATTGTTTTTGAGTGTTTAAAAGTTCAATTATAATTTTAATATAATGACTTCATTTAAAAGCAGAACTTATGAAAACAAGAACATTAACACTACATACATTACTTGTCAAGACTGAATGTGGAAGAGACAGAAAAACAAAGTCATTACGTGCATTCTAACTAGGTAGTTTAACAAAAAGGAGGTCTAAATTAAACCAGACAGTCTTTTAAATGTACATTACATAAATAATTTGAATTGTAAACAACACTAGAATTTTGCTGGAATTTCGTCACTATTGATCGTGGAAATAGTCGCATTGACTGCAATGTATAGGAAAAATAACTGGGTATCACTAGATCGTGCATATGCAGTTTAGTAAATCAAATTCTATTACACGCAAAAGTGAAGTACTACTTAAGAGAAAATGAAACAAACAACTGAATCCTTATGAAAATACGAAACAATTGATCAGTTTAGTGTAAATACGGTACGCCTACTAATCTGACCTCTGGGTATTTCCAGTTTGGTTGTCACGTTCTAAAAATAGCACCGAATATCAAGAGTTTTACGCAAACCGTGTAGTTCTATTTAGTAAAGAAATCACAATTAGATAAGATATAAGGATTATGAGTAAAATACTACTTAGAGAAAAAAGAGAAAAGGTCACACAGCACAAGTACCAAATAGATCAGATAAAAGGATTTTGATAATTGTTTACTTGTTTACCTGGCGAGTGTAAACTTTGACCGCTTGGTATTTCAGTAAGGCTTTGATGCGCTAAAAATAGTACATAGCCAATCAATAAGTATGATTCAGCAAGTGTTTGAACACTTTTTAGACAAAAATACAGAACAATATTCGACGTGTTTAACAATGACCAAATACGAAATTACATTCTAGAAAAGTTTAACAATGAACAAATACGAAATTATATTCTATATCTTATAGGTAAGATTAATCAGTTTTAGTAAGATAAATGCTAGAATAAACATTTATTTGAGAAAAAGGAAACTCGTGAGTTGCATAGTAAAAAATCTAACTAAACATATCTGTATATGTGTTTAGCCTTTATAATATCATGCATACGTAAGGCGTAAAAAAAAATTGTTTGTTTCCGGTAAACCCAACCTACCCTAAATTTTTGGCCCGACCCTAAATGTTTTTATGGCCTTGGAGAATATTTTTTTCAACTTTTTAACAAAAAGATGCAAAACTGCACTTTTTATGCTTTAAACATGGTCAGTGATGTTAGAAATCAACTTACTGATGCTTTAAAGGCATAACCCCCTTATTTGTAATCATTTTTTGACAAAAAAATAATTTCCGAAAAGTCTCCCTTAATAAAAAAAATTTCCAAAAAAAAAAAAAAAAATTCCGACCTACCTACCCTAATTTTTTTGAGCATGTTACCGGAAACAAAGAATTTTTTTTTTAGGCCTAAGATTTATTAGTTTATTTAAGTTACAAGAGAATATAAGCTCTAGTATAGTACATATATACTTTTTAAAACCGAACAAAAGCCGACACGCAGAGAAAAAAAACAACAACAGAGAACCAAAACATACAAACAGTATGGTATGGTGCTTGGTAATACACAATATCAGTAAGTAAATTTTACTAGAATAGGCTAATTTTACAAACTGAATCGACAATGACATCGTTTCAAACGCGCTACACCGTATAAGTTTACACAAGTACATATACATTTATTTATTAACAATAAATAATAAGTACGGTGCATGTACAGATTAAAAATCGTTTCAAGTGTCAGTTCAAAATATGCATTTTACTGTCGATGTTGAAACTATACATAATTTCCATAAAAGCTTCAATAAAAAAGTGAGATGTTTACCTGGATAAAGTTATTTTGTGTTTGTATATATTATATTAAGAAAATGAAATATAGCCTTTATATATAATTACGTGTTTAAATGAGGAAGCTCTGTGTTAAAAAAAAAAGAAATCTAACACTCCGGAGAAATATAGCAATTCAATACAATGTAATGATTGCACGGATGAACCAAGCTCCAGGTCGCCAGTGGAAAGCGTGAACCTATTTGACAGGTTGCACATGAAAAACAAAATAACAGTAAATCGTTAATTTGTGTGTATCCGGTCACAATACAGATCTATACCGCGTGAGCAAACATGTCAATATAATATGTGGGTCACTATGTCAGATTCTTTTAACGAAGTTTGTTTATATTTCAGACGGTGTAACAAGACGCACATGGAACACAGAAGGCATGAACAATTCGAAGTCAGTCAACACCAGAGGTGGCATTAGACTCATCAGCACTATACGAAATAAAGGGTTCAAGGTCACGTTTACAAAAAATTCTATGGACGCTGGTTTTCCTGTTTTTACAGGCTTTTATAAGCACAACTCCTTCTGACGACCAGGCACCGATAATTTTCTTGGATTTCACGATTTGTCTGGCTTCGAATAGAAGTTGTGACCTGTATTTAGTCAGATCTTCATTAATGAAGGTACCTTTGTAGCCGTTAGATTTTAGCGATACCCTCTTTTGATAGAATGCATTTCGTGATCGACGGGACACAAATTTCACTAGTATATCCCATTTGGTAAGCTGTTACATCTGGTTTTAAGAAAAAAAACATTATGGACTTGTAAACCTGCCCTAGAGAATAGTAGTATACCGCTATATGTACTAGATGTATATAAGAAATGCTTTGCAAATATATGTAATGATCCTTAACTGTACCAATGATGATGCTATAAATAGAAATCCGCTTCAACAAGTCGATGTCGCATGATTATCACATTCGTGGTAATATTACCATGTGAGCCATAATGATAATAACGCAATGGCGTGAAAATCACACTATCTTAATGATACAAAAATTTGAAAAACCTGTTAAGTACTGCCAACGAAATGATGAATGCTAGTAAGTTATGCTGTGGGAAGTGACTGTTAAATGGAGTTTATTTAGTTTATTGTCTCATCCAATATACATGTTAACATCACAATATACAACTATGGCACATATTATATTACATGTTAATGGCTGTTCAATACTGAACTATATGAGACAGTAATAAAAAACAAAAACAACAAATTAAAAATCTATATATATCACAGAATTATATATATTATTATTATCTATTACATTCATGATGATGACCAGAACCATATCAGGCACCCAACTGGCAACCGAAAATGTATAGTATTAAAACATTATCAAATGAGGTGTCCTGATACAGACCTGGCCAGCATCCTAAATGTAAAGGTGTATTTAGCATGAGATCATTACAAAAATTGAAACAAAATTGCAAATTTACAAGATAAAAGTTATATAGCCATTGCTAATCCAATTATTAAGAACTGCCATAAAATTAACATATAATAAGAGACTGATAACTGTAAATTGGAGCACTAGTGCGCATTATAAAAACATTTTAAAAGATCGAATATCACCTCTGGTCAGACCAGAAGAGAACTGATTAGCAATGACTATATAAACTCTAATAAAAGATTTACACACATACATTAAAACAATTTACATTTCTGTTATGATACGCATTAGATATAATAAAATAATATGCATTGTATACAAAAAGGAAAACATTTAAACATGTTAAGTGTGACCAAATAAAAATATATATGCCCTGAACTGGACAAGGGATGTCAGCATAATAAGAGACAAATAATCCAGTTAAAGGCACATATAAAACATCACTTAACATGTCCAAATAAATCCCATTAACATTTTCTATACAATTATTCATATAAGAAGTTGGTCCTGGCTTTAAGTATGTCGTAACATAATTTGGAGCTGACTCTTAACATTTGTTGATTTGAGAGCATAAATTTTAGCTTATCAAGATCAGATAGACTATTATATGAAGTATAAATCTCATTTGCTTTAACAATAGCAATATCCCTGAGCGTTTGATACAGTGGACAATACAACAGTACATGCACTTCATTCTCAACACCATTTTTACAAATTGGACAGACGCGTTGTTCTTCTAGGATATTTTCATATCGACCAGTTTCTAAACGGAGGGGGGCGACTCCACACCTGAATTTAGCCAGAGCAGTTTTATGAGATCTAGGTATATTTGTACTTTCAACATACATTTCAGTTTCAAATACAGATTTAAATTGTGAATATGTCCTTAGTTTGTTCCTTCCTCTACCACTAGGACCAATAACATTCTGTATACCAGTTCTCCAGTCGTTTATAAAAGAATCCATTGTACAATCAACAATTTTACGACAATAACTTTTCGAAGACATATTTAAACAATTATCTAAAGTATTAAGTAGATTATAAGTAGACATATGTTTTCGGTACTGGTATTGCCAGTTTTTACAACTACTACTATTTTTATTATCACAATATCTAAAAATTTTTACGTTAATTCTAGTATCATCCATTCTAAGTAATCTATGCCAATGCTGGGATGCAGAGCCCCACTGTTTCACATGAGGGGGCCGCCAAGCACACTCACCATAAATAGCATTGTTAGGAGTATATTTTCCCAAGCCCAGGAAAAATCTCATAGCACGGTTCTGGACGGCATTAATACTTGAAAAAGATTTAGTTCCCCAGATGGCAGCACCATATGCTATGACTGGCCATACTGTACTATCATACAACTTGGTAAATGCTTTATATGGCATGCCACCAAATGACTTAAACCGTGCTATGAGAAGTCCCAGGGCCCTACCAGCACTCTGGGCAACAGTCTTCGCCATGACATCGTAATCAAGAAACTCGGTCAATAACAATCCCAAGTAAGTGTAATTGGCAACAACCTTTAACGCATGATCCCCACATGAAAAAGTATGTGAAGTTCTTGGAACTGAACATGGTCTAAAATGTACTACATTGCTTTTAAGTGGATTAACAACCATAGTGTTCATAGAACACCAATAATTTAACATATCTAACATAAACTGTAAATCATCTTCATTCTCAGCAATAAGAACAATATCATCTGCATATAAAAGTATACAGATTTTCTCATCAGTATCAATACTAATACCCTTATTGGCTGATTTTATAGAGACAGCAAGGTCATTTATGAACAGATTAAACAACAACGGTGATAATGAACAGCCCTGTCTTAATCCACATTTGACATCAAACCAATCAGTATATAAGCCATTTACTCTAACACTAGATGTAACTTGATAATACAAAGATTTTAATGCATTCATAATTTTTCCACTAAGACCTACTTCAGCATTACTCAATTTATTCCATAAAATACTCCTATTAATATAGTCGTACGCTTTCTTAAAATCTATAAAAGCACAAAAGGTAGATTTCTTGGCCCTTTTTCTAGTATCTATAATATTAGTAAGAGAAGATATATGATCAACAGTACTTCTGTTTTTCCTGAAACCATTTTGTTCGTCTACTAGAATGTTATTTGATTCTACCCATTTTGACAGTCTATCATTCAAAATAGAACAGTAGATTTTATACATAGCACATGACAATGCAATTCCTCTATATGACAAAGGGTCTCTAGTATCAGCTGTATTTGACTTGGGAATTGGACTAATAATAACTCTACCCCATTCAGTGGGGATAGTACCAGTATTGAAACATACGTTGTATAACACATGCAAAAATGAAACAGAACATGGGTTTTCAAGAATATCCACAGGTATTGTATCTACACCAGAAGATTTCCCAGATTTTGCTTTAGTAATAGCTTTTTCAACTTCCAGAACAGAAATATTTTCGTTTAAACAGTCACATGAGCTTCTATTATGGTCCTCAAAATTAATTGTATGCACATTAATTTCAACATTGTGTTGCCTATCAACAAATAAACTACTAAAATCATGCTTCCATTTGTTTAAAACAACATGAATATTATTAGAAACTGACCCATCATCACAAATAACCTCTAATGGAATATTCTTTTTCTTTGAATGCCCGACCCCTATCTTGCCTATGGTTTTCCAAAATTCTTGATCATTATTCCCACAATCAGAAAGTAGGTTATTCTGTAAAGAAATCCAGTACGATCTCTTACATTTTTGAACTTCTCGGTCGAATTCCCTTCTTGCTGATATAAAAACACCCTTGAGACGACTCTTAACTGGTCCATTTGGACTTTTCAGCCAGTTTCTTTCAGACTCACATACTTTATTCCATAGGCAGGACAGGGTGTCATTCCACCAAGGCTTTTGAACTCTTCTTTTCTTGTTAGAAGTACCAAAAGCGATTTTAATACGTTTATATGATAACTTATCATACATTTCATGTTTTAGTATGTTACACAACTCTGTATAAGCATTATCAATATTATGTTGATCCTGTAAACTTTGTTCTAATTTAAAAACAGTATCATGAAGTAAAGAAACAATATCTTCATTGCTCATAAACGATTCTGGCATATTTTTCAAATCAAATTTATCGTAACTAGTATCACATTCAGGTTGTGGAAGCTGGGTATCCTGAATATCATTATAAATAGCAAACTGAATGTTCCATGACAATACAGAGTGGTCTGGTACAGATATAGGTACTAACCCGGTACTAGAAATGAGTTCAGTCATTCTTAGCACATTGAAATCCTTAAAATTATCTAATTCATCATGTGAAACAATACAATAATCTACCACAGAACACCCTTTAGTAGAAATTGAAGTAAAGTCATTCTTTATAAAATGACGACCATTTAAAACACACATGTTACTGTCAATTAAAAACTCTAATAATTTTTCGCCATAGGCATTACAAGTAAAATCAATAACATTTCTATCTGGTAACTCGTCAACTCCTGTTATAAAATCACAGCTATCACCAATACGGCTATTAAAATCTCCACAAATATACAGTGGCCCCTCATTTTGGTAAACATACACACTAGATAATATAGTGTCATAAAAATTACTAGCATCAATTTGTCTACTAGAATTGATAGGTGGCAGATAGCAGACACATGCAAAAAAGCTTTGACTAGAAAATTTATCAGTAAATTTCAGCCACAAAATTCCTTCGTTATTCTTATCAACTGGCTCTATATCATAAAAAATCAGACATTTCTTTCTTAACTAAAAATCCTACGCCCCCTGATCCTGTCCGTGCGTTAATATGTAATGATTTACGATTGTTCCCAAACCATAAAAAACCTGGTATATTAATAATTTCATCATTACATAAATGAGTCTCAGCAACACCTAAAATATCAAGATTTAAAAACTGTACACATTCATTTCTAAAATTAAAATTGTCAGAATTTGTCAAGCTCCACCCTCTGACGTTCCAGAAACCAGAGGACACCTAGCGCCGACCTCGTTGACCTTGACCTCTTCGACCTTGGCCTCGTCCTCTGTATCCTTGACCTTGTCTCTGTTGACCCCATCCTCTAGCACCAGCACTCGCCCTAGTACCAGTACCAGCACCTGTGTTGCCCTGAAATGAACTGTTAGTGTTACTAGTATTATTATCATTATTTCTGTTGGGATTGTTCACACGACCACTGTTGTTATTCGTGTCATTCACAAGACGATTCCCTCGCACTGAAAGGCGGCCACCTCGGTTGACCGCATTGCACACTGCTCGCATATTGCTGGCTGCAAGCCTCTCTGTCCTTGACAGGTCAGCTTGCATAAACACATCCCTATACACAGTCTTTTGCAGATTACCTTTGACATTGAGGATTTTATTTCGTTCAGACTCAGTCTGGAATGACGCGATAACTACGCCTGGCAATAAGGAGTTAGCATTGTTGTTTGCAAGGCGTTTCACAGATTTAACTTTAACATCTTCCAATTTCAAATGATCCTTGATGATTGTATTGACTTTGTCCTCTAGTCGCTCATTTACAGATTCAGGTAATTTGCGAATCACTATGTTCAGAGCACGCCTTTCCCCATTCTCTCCAATCTCCTCCTTGTCAACATTATGCACGACCTGCACAGCATCAGACATGGTTTCCACCTTGCTACTCAAAGTTTCAAAGTCACTGGTTATGTCTGCACGTAGGGTGTCAAAGCGCTCATCCACATTTTTCGTGATTTTCTTCATTTCGTTGTTAATGCGTATATCAAGTTTCTTATTAAATTTATCACTGAGTTTCCTCTCCAAGTCAATCTCTAGTTTATCTATCCTCTCGTTCACAACCCTCTCTACATTATGGAACTCATTTTTCAAATCTTTTGCTAAACTGTCCATTCTCATCAAAATTAAATCAAATTTGTCATTTTCCTTCTCACTGTGTTTCCTTGGGGTTTTACCATAAAGAATCCTCCGGGCATTTGCCATTGAATCATTCAAATCATGGCCAAAGTCAGCATCCACACAACTGTTCACGTCTCCCAATACTTGTTGACCACTGTTCAGAAATTTACCTTTCTTAGAAATCAACATCTCGGCATTGTCAGAATTATGCCGCTTACGCCCATTTACAGGGGAACTTACACTAACAACTGGTTGCGATGAGGATATAATGGAGTCCACATATTCTTTTGCTTCCATCTTACACCAGAACTGACAGCACGGATGAATATTTTATTGAAACTATTGATGCAATAGGAGCGCGTGTAGATGGTAATGTTCCTTTAAACTGAAAAATGGACAGAGAGCCTTGTTGAACTGTACTTTTTCACAATATATTAATTTCTGACAGAATAATTTATGCAAATGAGTTTGTTAAAGATCGTAATTACTTTACTGATTAAAGTAAATAATTTATAGCAAAAAAGTGTTTTAACACAATTTATGTACGATGGGTGGTTATACGTCGGGCGTAAAAATTTAAAAAATTTATTTGTACGACGTATTACAAGAACTTTGACGTCACCGCACGTTATTGTGACATCATTCCAGCGTAAGAATGTTTTAACAGAGACAAGCATATAAGAATATTGTCGAAAACATGTGTAGGTATGCTGACTAAATAACAATTTTGCAAGTGATTTGAAGTGCTTCTTTAATATTGAATTGTATGTAGCTACAATTGTAAATGTTACTCTATTGATGTTTAACACTAGTCAGCATATAAATTTGCCTCAATAATGTCCTACATGTAGAGCTATAAGAATTTGTTTTGCAACTGTTGCAAAACTTGTGTAAACCAACCGATATATTGATCTATAATAGAATTGTTTATCTTCCCCTTTTACCAACATTGTTTAAATAAAATGAAATATCGATTATATCTTGAAAATGAAGAATCTGATATATAACAAGAACAGCATAAAAACGGAGAGACGGATCACATTGATAAGTGACATAATTATATTTATAACTCAGTTTATACAAGGGTATATGATTGTCGGCCACAAACGAATACCTAAACCATGTCTTCCACTTACAAGGAAGTTATATCTCGCAAAAGTTCATGTCTGTTTAACGTGAGACAAATATGCTTGAGGAACAAAATAAATACCAGAATTTCATGTAAAACTTTAAATGTGAAATTGATTTGACGTTAACCCAAAACAGCGAGATCGATCACAAATTTCCAGGAAATATGAATAACAGAATCGTATTCTTTGAACAGTGGCCCTAAGATACGATATTTTCCACATTTTATATAGAAATAAATAGAAACCATAGTCATCAACTTCAAACAAAAATGGAAGCAATAAGTTTTTGTACCACATCGATAAAAAATACATTGAAATAAATGGCAAAAAATGATTACTTCACGAGGTTATAAAATTTCGTTAAATAACGAAAAATACGTTTTTAATGGTTGAAATATATTTTCCTATACAAATATATAGTAAAACTGTTTATCGATAATCGTTTTCGGGTCCACGATCCGTGTATATTTAAGGGAGACTACTTTTGCCGAAACTATTGGTCAATGTATTGGAATGTTGGCCATGAGAGATATTTGATAAAAATCGAAAGAGGCCTTACAAGGATGCCACAGACTAAGTTTGATGATGATTCATCCAGAGGTTCATGAATAAAAGTTGTTTACATGTTTATCTATGTTTAGCTCTGGTACCCCTAAAATCAGTCAAGCGGAATCATTTTAACAAATTTCAGAGGGTATCTAAGGCTTTTACTGACCATGTTTGATGATGTTCCATCAGATGGTTATTGACAGGAAATCATTTAGTTTTTGTTTCTATTTTAAACTCTGGCGGCCCTGAAATCAGTCAAGCAGAACCATTTGAACAAATTTGAAAATAACTTAATAAAGATGCTACAAACAAGTGTGATAATGAATAATAAAGAGGTTCATGAGAAGAAGTTGTTTAAATGTATTTTCCATTTTTTTTGCTCTAGTGGCCCCGGAAATCAGTCGAGTTTAGGTGAAAAACTAACGACAGACGACGGACACAGCCTCATCAGAATAACTTTCTCTGATTTTCGTTCAGGTGAGTTATAAACTAAATGTTGACGGACGGATGGGATAACAATATTTCACACTGAGCATGTGGCACATTTGTGAGCTGAAAACGATATTTTTCGTAGCGCTGATCGCTGCAAAAAGATTAATAAACGTCAATATCACAGCTGAAAGAAAGTCTTCTAATAGATTTTAAATGAAGTTTTACTTTTAGAGAACCGCGAAATATGCCAATGATTTGTTTCAATGTTATTACTTTCTTGCACTACTTTGAATAGGAGGATTAACTTTTATTGTATGTTAAAATTAAACAAGAAAGAGAATTAAAGCTGACCTTTGATATAACACTTTCAGTTTAGACACTTATCGATAGTTGACCGAGTCAAATTAGAGCAAACTTTCTTTTAATTGACACTGTTTTGTCTTCGTAAGTAGGTTAATAGATAGGTTATTACACTGACATGGGTGAACGTTTCACAAAGCAAATTAATGAACAGTTTAACACAACACATGGTCCAACGTACCTATCAAGTTATATAGTATAAAATATATACTTACAGACAGACAGACAGACATTCTTTATTTTCCATATCAGGTTATACACATGGCATTACAATTACATGGTATAACAACATGATCAAAATAAAAATACAAGAATACATCATATAAATGGTGGACTAAAACATAAATATGGTGATACGAATCAATAATAATGTTCAAAAAAGTACCAGTAAATTCACTGTAAGGTTTCACTTTAAGATTTACAATCTACAGGGGATATAATATTAATATTATAAAAATTCTAACGCTCCCGCGATATCTTCAGTGGTAATATATATAATCTTACTAATGGTACATTTTTACATATTTAGAAAAACAAAATGCTGTAAATAACATATTCACATTTTCAACAAGATAGAGTGAAGATATGTTGTCATTTTATTTATTCCCCTGCTTCAACCTAATTTTAAAAAAGTCACAAATTGATATAATAATATAGTGCAACAAATGTTTTAGCATTTAACATTTTAAATTGTTTCTGGCTAAGGTACTTAGCATACATAAATATCTAGAATTTAGAAAGGAGCAAATTTCATAATAAGGCAGGAAAATCATAACTAAAACAAAAATAACTTCTTCATCCTGTTATATTTTGAAAACAAATTTAAGTGTTTTTTTTTTTTTTTTTTTTGCACCATTTGATTTTGTTGATGTTTTACATTTATCATTTATTTATTTATTTGGGTTTTACGGCGCACCAACACAGTATAGGTTATATGGCGCCAAACAGGACTACAAATTCTGGTTCCACATCTCATTTACATCGAAATAAAAACATGAGGTATGGAATTTACATTTACATTTATCAACAACATATGTTAAAATTTCTAGAAAATTTGATTAATGTACCGTTAGTATTATGAAAGATATTGCCAGAAATATTCAAAAGGTATTATATGTTTCTCTTAGTATTCAATAATATTATATCACATGCAATTAAGATGATTTTATTATATAGAAATTAAAGGTAAATAGATAAAAATACTTACATATAAAGTTGAACTAAGACTAAGTATTTATGTAATGGACATATAATATATTAAATAAGCTTTAAAATGTGTGTAGCAACATTTCTTAAAAAGTCAGTGACCATATATTTTACTTTATCTATTTACACGTTTTGAAACAGTTGTTGAAATAATTGCTGTAGTACTTCTATCACTGGACGGTTTATAACACAGTCACTGAGGGAATTTCATCATACCCATTGCGGAAGTTTAAAGTAAACAGAGTCTCATTGGAAAAGTTACTAAAATTTACTTTTACTTCCCACATTTTCTTGTAAAACGACATATACGCATATAGACCTTTCATTTACAAGAGTAAGAGCAATGCAATCTTCTATAACGTTTGTATTGACCCCATCCGTTTGTCCAGTTCTGGCAGAGGTATGCAATTTTGGATTGTTGCTCTGTGTCATCAAAATTCATTCTTCACTTCTGAAATAATTGAAAATATATTTGTTTGAAAAATATTTATGGATTTGTCGAGGGAACAGATTATTAATACACCTGAAATGTTTTTTTTTCTTTGCTTTCTTTAATTTAGCTTCCAGTTTCAACTAGTTAAAAAAGTATCATTAATAGATTTTGAATTGCGTTCTTCATTATTATGCGATACTTACAATGTTCTCTCTAACTGGTACTTCCGCTCTAGCTCGTGTGTTCTAGCTGCAAGTAAAATAATAATCATTATTAATATTAACATTGTTATTGATAATAATAAATTCATTACTGTGAAAATTTAACAGTAGTAATTTATGAGCTGTATTAGTTAGGGAGCTCCATGGCCCTTGTTTCGTTTAATACTCTACATCCATTCATTAAAAAAGTTATTTTGTTCTGTTTAACGTCGCACCGACACAGTTTAGATTATATGACGACTTTCCAGCTTTCACGATGTTTATAAACATTATTTCATCACGGACGGGCACCTGGGCAGAACCACCAACCTTCCGTTAGCCAGCTGGATGGCTTCCTCATATGAGTAAGTCAACGCCCCGAACGAAGTTTCAACCCACATTGGTGAGCGGCAGGACATTCGAGTCAGCAACATTAACTACTCGCCCTTGGAGGACGCCTAACTGAAAAGATTAAATGAAGGGATATCACATACTGTTTTAGCACTTTAATACGTATATGATTGTTTTAGTCGAGTTAAGAGGCAACTATTAAAAGACGAGAACAAATTTATTAGATCATAGTGTTTATCTGCATAGGTTCTCAATGCTGTGTTTAGTTCAGATAATGGTGTTCCATCAAAAAATTAAAAACAAAATTGATTAAGTATTTCGGTGTTTTGAAACAGATCAAACCATTGTCCTACTTTATGTCATAATTTTATAGTCATATAACTAATTTTGTACTAAGTTTTGATGACTAAATAATATTACATTCTAATAAAACGTCTGACGTTTCTATTAAAACGTCTTCAATCCACTTCTTTTTTGTGTCTTTATTGTGACATAAATGAACTGCATCGGCAATGGAGAGCAAATATAATTTAAGCTACATTGTGTTCCGGCCATGTAGTCCTATTTAAAGTTAAAAACAAATATTTATATACAAGTACGTCGGTGTTTTCGATTAGATCAATTAAACTACGTTCTGGTTGATGAGACAATTGCCACAGTAAATACCATATTGGTAAGGTATATGAACTTGGATATTCACCTCGTCTTTATACAAATTAAACAGTCTTAACATTATGTTCTCCGTGACGATTTGATAAAAGACATTGTGTCTGACATCATTCGTCCTCCACCTCTGATAATTCATGTAGGGAAGTTGGCAGTTACGTGCGGAGAACAGGTTCGTACTGGTACAGAATCCAGGAACATTGGTTAGGTTAACTGCCCGCCGTTACATGACTGAAATACTGTTGAAAAACGGCGTTAAACCCAAAACAAACAAACTTAACATATATAATAATAGGAAACTTTACATTTAGGGAATTTACAAATTTTCTAACAGGTTGCTTTGGTAAGAAAACGACTGAAGTACAGACCACAATATCTTACCAGATAATTCTTTACATTGTCTTTGTAACTGAAATATAATGCTTTCCCTCTCCGGTATTACGAATTTTCGCAGAACAGTTAATTCTTCATCCTTTTCAGTGCACAACTTTTCATATTCTTTCATTCTATATTCTTGCTGTCCTATCTCATTCTTGAGTATACGAACAGCTTGTTCCGTATCACTGCTCTCAGCTGAAAGTTGTAAGGATCATACTAAAGTCTTCATTATGTTTAAGCAAAGCTCTTCTGAAAATATGTTTCAAATTCATATTTGTTGCAAGGAAACAAGGAAGAATATCCAACAGGGAAAGCCATGTTCTAAAAACGCAGCCTCCCCAAACACGCACACGATCAACACACACACACACACACACACACACACACACACACACACACACACACAAAGACAAAACAAACAAATAAAGGAACACAGTAGGGCACCGCTTTGGAACGGCCAGTGGCAAAACCACCACTGGGGAGTTTAAACCGGTTTATGGAGCATCTAACCTCACTCTTACCCCAACCATGTTCCAAAGTCACAGGACAGTGTAAATAAAAGTTATCCTCGCCGAGTTAAACCTTAACATACGCAAAGGCAACAGAAGGCATGTAATGTAAAACACAAAAAAGCTCTTATATAAACGCAATCCTTAAGAACCGTAAACCCGTGTACTCAATGCCTTTGCAGAAGACAGAGCAACAAGGGAAATACCCGTAAGGGCCCAATTCTTACATTGAAGGCAATGAATATTTAGCTGCAACAAACAGCTGGGAACATCGAACTAACAGCACAATCTACAAACAACTCGAGCATGTGTGTGACTTTCGTTTATGTATGTAAAAGTATATACCCAATGAAGAACTATATAATGAAATACACATGTATATATGTATACAGAAGACATGTACAACCTGGTGCGCAAGACTGAAAGATATTTGATCTTACATGTAAAATAAGCTAATTATCATTTGATTTCATCCTATCTTCATTGGTTTCAAACACTTGATTGTATTTGATGTATTTCACCAAGTGAAAAGTATTTTTAATATATTTCACAATGAATTCTTCCGATATATTTTACACATTTTCAAACATTCACAGAAAAGTATCAATGCGTATATCTCATTGTACGCTTTTATTTTATGTACCCTCCTCTACCCCTACCCTTACCCTCACCCACCCCGACTCTCAACGCCCAGATGTGCTTACTTGTCCTCTCCTTCAGCTGATTTCGTAATTGTGCAATCATTCTATCTTTTTCTCTTAAAACGTTCTGTTTAAACTCATTTAACTCTTGTAGGCGATCATCACATTGTCTGACATTCGTATCAGTTTGTTTTCGTAGTGCCATGTTCTTCTTCCGTACTTTGTCCAGTTCGTCTGTAATAATTGCAGGAGTATGAATCAAAGTTCTTTTATTCGTCAGATTTAAAACTGACATATTTAGTTTTTAATTATGAAACGGAAAATCGTCTATTTTTAAGTAGGGATATCACACATCTACCGATTGCGGGTCGTGAGTTCGATCCCCAGACAGGGCGTATGTTCTCCGTGACGATTTGATAAAGGACATTGTGTCCGTCATCATTCGTCCTTCTCCTCTGATTCATATGGGTAAGCGGAGAACAGATTTGTACTAGTACAGAATCCAGGAACAACTGCCCGCCGCTATATAACTGAAATACTGTTGAAAAACGGCGTTAAACCCAAAACAAACTAACAAACTATTTTACGTTTAAAACACAATTTTTACCGAAAGCAATATTCCAAACACAAATGACAGAGTAAATAATAATTATCCCCGTCATGCGAATCCCTAACACACACAATGGCAACAGAAGGCATGGCATGTAAAAAACAAAAATGCTCTTTTGAATTAATATAAAAAGCAAACCCTAAGAATTAAAAACCCATTTCAGAAGAAGCAGCATTAAGAGAAACACCCTTATGGTCCGACGAAACAAGCCAGAACACGCACAGACACAGAGACGACAAAATAACCATACAACTGAACACAGTGGGGCACCGCCTCGGAATGGTCAACGGCAAAAAAAAAAAAACACTGGTGACCTTAAACCGGTGTATGGTGTATACTTAATGTCTCTCTTACCCGTGACATGTTCCAAAGTCACATGACAGTGTGACCCCGCCAGGCGAATCGCTAACACACGCAATGGCAACAGAAGGCATTACATACAAAACAAAAAGCAAACCCTAAGAATAAACAAGAGGACCATGATGGTCCTGAATCGCTCACCTCTTCCCACATGACCCAGTTTTGAGTATGACATCGTTTTTTCTATTATTTGACATAGTGACCTAGTTTTTGAGCTCATGTGACCCAGTTTTGAACTTGACCTAGATATTATCAAGATAAAAATTCTGACCAATTTTCATGAAGATCCATTAAAAAATATGGTCTCTAGAGAGGTCACAAGGTTTTTCTATTATTTGACCTATTGACCTAGTTTTTGATTGCACGTGACCCAGTTTCGGAACTGACCTAGATATCATCAAGGCGAACATTCAGATCAATTTTCATGAAGATCCGTTGAAAAATATGGCCTCTAGAGAGGTCAAAAGATTTTAATAATTTTAGACCTACTGACCTAGTTTTTGATCGCAGTTGACCCAGTTTCAAAATTGATCTAGATATCATCATGATGAACATTCAGACCAACTTTCATACAGATCCCATGAAAAGTATGGCCTCTAGAGAGGTCATAAGGTTTTTTTATTATTTGACCTACTGACCTAGTTTTTTAAGGCACGTGACCCAGTTTCAAACTTGACCTAGATATCATCAAGGTGAACATTCTGACCAATTTTTATGGAGATCCATTCACAAGTATGGCCTCTAGAGAGGTCACAAGGTTTTTCTATTTTTAGACCTACTGACCTAGTTTTTGACCACACATGACCCTGTTTCAAACTTGACCTAGATATCATCAAGATGAACATTCAGACCAATTTTCATACAGATCCCATGAAAAATATGGCCTTTAGAGAGGTCACAATGTTTTTCTATCATTTGACCTACTGACCTAGTTTTTGATGGCACGTGACCCAGTTTCGAACTTGACCTAGATATCATCAAGATAAACATTCAGACCAACTTTCATACAGATCCCATAAAAAATATGGCCTCTAGAGAGGTCACAAGGTTTTTCTATTATTTGACCTACTGACCTAGTTTTTGATGGCACGTGGCCCACTTTCAAACTTGACCTAGATATCATCAAGATGAACATTCTGACCAATTTTCATGAAGATCTCATGAAATATATGGCCTCTAGAGAGGTCACATTTTTTTTCTATTTTTAGACCTACTGACCTAGTTTTTGACCGCACGTGACCCAGTTTCGAACCTGATCTAGATATCATCAAGATGAACATTTAGACCAACTTTCATACAGATCCCATGAAAAATATGGCCTTTAGAGAGGTCACAAGGTTTTTCTATTATTTGACCTACTGACCTAGTTTTTGATGGCACGTGACCCAGTTTCAAACTTGACCTAGATATCATCAAGGTGAACGTTCTGACCAATTTTCATGAAGATCTTATGAAATATATGGCCTCTAGAGAGGTCACAAGGTTTTCCTATTTTTAGACCTACTGACCTAGATTTTGATGGCACGTGACCCAGTTTCGAACTTGACCTAGATATCATCAAGGTGAACATTCTGATGAATTTCCATGAAGATCTTGTGAAATATATGGCCTCTAGAGAGGTCACAAGGTTTTTCTATTTTTAGACCTACTGACCTAGTTTTTGACGGCACGTGACCCAGTTTCTAACTTGACCTAGATATCATCAAGGTGAACATTCTGACTAATTTTCATGAAGATCTTGTGAAATATATGGCCTCTAGAGAGGTCACAAGGTTTTTCTATTTTTAGACCTACTGACCTAGTTTTTGACGGCACGTGACCCAGTTTCGAACCTGACCTAGATATCATCAAGATGAACATTCTGACCAACTTTCATAAAGATCCCATGAAAAATGTGACCTCTAGAGTGGTCACAAGCAAAAGTTTACGGACGCACGCACGCACGGACGCACGGATGACGGACGACGGACACCGCACGATCACAAAAGCTCACCTTGTCACTTTGTGACAGGTGAGCTAAAAACGCGGGTACTCAATACGCCTTTTCAGAAAACATAGTATCAAGAGAAGTCGTAAGAGCCAGAAGACAGATATCAAAACAGTTAAGTCTCGGTATGATTGGAAAACTGCAAATCACAGAGTCCTCAGCCTGTTCCGTCAGACACAAACCTTCTTGCAGGTAAACTTTGACGAAATCAATCTAGCAAAATCAAGTTATTTACTGAATTAATTTTCTCAGTTTATCATAAGTTCTACGGAAACGTTATTTTCCCGATCAAAAAGCACAACTGCCTTAGTAGAAGCACTGATTTTTCTGTAGTCTTGCCGACTGTTTCGGTCGACCTTAAATTTCTTTTTCGTCGTGAAAAAAGAAAGGTAACATTTTAACTAAAGTAAGACATGTTAGAGAACTTTTTAAGTTAAGATACTTATAAATAATCTGTGAATTTGCGAGTGAATAATTATGACTGCGCCCAGGTATTTCATTTTTAAACGAAAACAGTTAGTCGGTTTAACACTACAAAATGCAAACCTTTTAATTCTTGAATTTGTGTTTTCAGCTGTTTAATTTCTTGCTTGTACTGCCCTGTGAAGATAAATTATATTTTGCATTTCAGTTATAGAATTGGTTAAACTGGATGTATTTGTTAAGATTAGATTTGATTATAATAATACTTAAAGAGAAATATAGTGACATAGAACTCTAATTTCCGAATCTATTCTTAAAATTTACTCTTTATTTTATTATATTATATGCACAAAATAAAGTTAATTTGTTTAAAATCTTACATTTGCTTACCTATTTCTTGGTTCCGAATACTGCCGCCTGTGTCTGTTGTCCGCAGCGGTCTCCTTGCGAAATGCCCTAAAATGAATACATGTTAATCATCTTGCTCTTTTCATTTTCGTTTGGACATATCAAACTGATGTGAGAATCATGTGAGAGGCAACTTCAAATCTCTCGTCAGAACTAGAGGCGGTCTTATTTTATTTAATATTGATAACAACGGCGCCGTATTATTTCTTTTCAAATAAATACAATTTCTGAAATTACTTACTTCCTAAGCTAGGTTCAATATATGAAAAAAAGTGTAAATATGACAAAGTCTTCTTCTTCAGATATTTAAATCCAGCCCGCTTAGTTCAATAGGGAGAGCGCAGGTCAAAGGATCGCGGGGTCGTGAGTTCGATCATCGGGCGAGTGGCTATTTGATAAAAGACAGTGTATCTGAATCATTCATCTGCCACCTATGATTCATGTGGGGAAGTTGGCAGTTACTTGCGGAGAACAGGTTTTGTACTGGTACAGAATCCAGGAACACTGGTTAGGTTAACTGCCAGCCGTTACTTAACCGAATACTGTTGAAAAACGGCGTTAAACCCAAAACAAACATTAGTTATTTATGTAACATCAACTAAACCACACGTAGAGAGCATATTAATTTTAAAACTATCATATATGAGAGAAAATTTATTTTAAAACTATCATATTATGTATAGGAGCTTACCAATAATTCTATCAAATTCTTTATCTTCAGTTAGATTTGATTCTCTGAGACGTGTTCTGCAAAAAGGACAACTCTGTTTTCTCTTTAACCGCTGAAGAATACAGTTAGTACAGAAGTGATGTCCACATGATGTCAGAGAGGAACTGTCCATGTCTGTATGGCATATGCGACATTTCACAAGCTCGTGAATATCTCCGTCCTGTATCAAAATTTACGTTTGTTTAAGAAATAATATATAACAGTGATTTGTCGTGAATAAAATCATTGTTTGGAGTTCAGGTGCGAAGGAATTATACCATAGGTCGTGTTACAATTCTCATTTAAACACACTTTAAAACGTTATCTAACTGCATCTTTAAGTAATATAATTTACTGAATGTTTAATTATGTCTGATATATAAGAAAAAAATGAGGAGCAGAAAAGCAATTAAGCTTCATTTATAACGTACATCTCGTATGTCAATTACATTTGGTACCTTAGCCCTGTTTCTAGGTAAATCTTGCGGATACAAACAAGCGATGTCAGATTCTCTCCACGCATGTTTCACGTCTTTACAAGGCTCTGATGTCTGTTTTGTGTACTTTGGTGTAAACGAACTTTTTATTCCTGGTTGACCAACTTGTCTGTCTCGTTTGTCAGTATCCAGATAATTCCACGTTGTCAATCCATCGCTATATTTTGATACCACAGCGCTGCCGTGTGACATTCCCACTCTCCCAAGTTGCCTGTTGTAAGCGTTGTCCACATAAGTTTTAGTGTTCATTCCACACACGGTGTTTTTAGAAATCACGGCACTTCCGACAGGCAAACCAGCACGTCCAACGCTTCTATTGTAAGCATTATCCACATATGTTCTCGGCATCTTCAAAACTCATTTAAATTTTTCCAGTCTTACTGAAAAACATTTGTTATGAAAAGGAATAGTACAGTCTAAAAAAAGATGGATTACTTCGGACACACAGTAGATCCGTTAAAACAGGCTCGCATATTATTATATTACTACCCAAAGTAGCCGAAACACGGGTAATGTTTGTTTTGGACTTATGACCTATAAGCCGACCACGTTTTTTGAGCCTTGACTAATTTATGCAGAACAGTTGATTCGCCAAAAATGGGTAGGAACATATGTGTAATACATAGTAAAGCGGTATAAGTTATCGGTGAATGTAAACGAATGATATGCCGTTGGGTTAAGAAACTTGCTTTTCGAGGTTCGAGCCTTGGTAAGTTCACATTTAATTTTTTTTAATCGTTTGTTTAAATAAACATTGCAGGAGAAAATTGTGCAGTTCATTGAATCGTTTATTCAATTTAATCGATTAGTTAATGATGTGTTAGCTAGGCAAAAATACCTACCTGTTAGTCTTAGTTAAAGTGTAATGGCTTCAACACGTAGCAAAATATATTAAAACTATAGAAACTGAAAAAAAAGTCAAACATTATTATTAAAATATATAAAATGTTTTTTTTTAAAGAATCTTTAAAGATTCTTGACTAAAATGAAATAAAAAATAATGTATACTAGAGAAAAATACGGCCGTAACCGGGGCTTGAACTCGCACCTCGCGGTTTCTAATCTTTACGCTCTATTAATGGCGCCAACGATATAGAATCAAGTTCATGGTAAACAAAACATACATATCAACTTACTCTATAGAGATTTTCAGCCAGGTATGGACAGAATATCGATAGAACCCAATTGAAAAATTGTATCATTCCGTCACGGCTCAAACTACGCGGTCGAACTATACCTGTAGATTATTACTCTTTGCGGTAAAATCGATTAACTCTCACAATAATAGATGTTGTGGTCTATCGTTGTGTTGATACGGATTTATCTACCAAATGTTTTGTAATGTTTTGCAATACCCATACGCTCTTATATTGCGTGCTATTAAATAATTCGTATTTATATACAAAGTAACTTTAAAAAGACTATTATACTGGATATACTAGTAATGAAAACAATTAATGCCAAATAACAACCTTATCAAAAAAATATCAATTAACTGCTAAAACATTACATTAAAAATATATTAACACGAAATTTATGCTGAGTCAACTATTTCGATTACATTCATTACTTAATTTCTGGCTTATTATTTTGGTACTTTATATTTGTCGAAAGATCGCATTTTTGTACAAATATCTACACTTAAATAAATACAAATATTGAACTAAACGTTACATACCTCCCAATCCAAATTAACTTTATGTACATATGAGAATAAAATGAAAATAAAAGTACAACAATGAATACGTGTGGGTTTAAGAACTGAAAATGAAAGTAAAAGTAAGTTTGGTTTACGTATCAGGGACGGCTCCAAAATGACGAATGACGAAGACACGGTGTATATGCATATCGGATCCCTCTCTGTGGAAAATGAGGAAACGGATCCCTCTCTGTTCGCGCATGTGGTAAACAATGACATCCAACGTCGGCGCTTTGCCAGGGAGGTTTGAAAATCAACTTTTTCGTCCCGAACACAAGTTTATGCATAAAAATATATAACCCACGGGAAGACGTAGCGATCTCCTATTGGTTTTTTATCGTTACATTTGTTTTATCAATTGACTGAAGTCCAAACGAAGATGGAATGTAGACCGAGGGTACTAGCTCGGATCATACGGAACATCGTGCCGTGTTTATGAAACTTAAATACGACTTTCCTTAAATATAGCAAATATCTAGTACCTTAGATGTGAAGCCATCTGTAACTACACTTTATGTGGTTACTTTCATCATGTTTCCTTAAAAACGCCCTACTTTCGATTTCGTTAATGCACGGGATCCCTCTCGGTCGGCGCAATTTTGCCTCACATGATCCCAGCTGGCACGACGGCCTCTCAATTTAACGTTACTTCAGTGTAAGAATAATATAAGATTGTATTGTAATTAAAAAGGTAGCACAATAATACAGACTTGTGTGCCCGGGTGGGCGGAGTTCCTATATTTGTTATGAAACAGATGTGCCGATGAAATGCCCCTTTAGGCTACTGGTAGCTGACATTGGTTTTATGACATGGACATACTACACGCCTGGTAAACAACAAAGTTACCTCTTTAAGAGGTATACGGTAAATCGCTCTGTCGCAACTTCCGAGGTCGACATGACTATCTCCTTCATGACAGAGCTGTCCCTCACAATTAAAAAGTGAATATTTCTACTTCCAAACCATTTTCGCTATAAATTTTATTTCCAAATACATTGTACACCTCACAGCTATCTCACGCTTACTCTAGCTTTTTGATATCAGTTAAAATGCAAACATGTGACAATGAAAGTGCTTTCATGACGAACCGGCCTAGTTCCCTGCTAAATCAGCTTGCTGGTAAACATCGCCACGGCCACAAATCAAGAATAAATTAGTGAACTTTAAGTTCTCTGTAAAGTTAAATCAAATCTACATCGCCTATCATTCCCCGATTTTTGATATTCGATATATTGCTTGTAAATATACAAAAAAAAAATATGATGACACTCACCTTTCTTGATGATCTTTTATCGCGATATCTCGGAAGTTGCGACAGAGCGATTTACCGTATACCTCTGAAAGAGGTAGCTCTGTTGTTTACCAGGTGTGTACTAAGAATAAAACTCTTAGCTTTACATTTACTGACAAATGTGCAATTCGGGTGCATACATCGTTTTTGGGGCGATTATCCCCAGAGTGAACAATACGGTTCAGATTCTATTAATACCACATGCCTACAAGCAACAGTAAACAATCGCCCCCGAAATAGTCCTAACATTTCCGCAGAACAGTAATAACATGTATGACATATAAATTTGTATAGCTGTCCAAAATGCATAGAGTACTATAATTTCTACGTGATTTACGCCGATAAAATGACCAAACCGCAGAAAAACATTGTTGCAACACAAACAAACAAAACAGAAGGATATTTTGTTGTTCAGCTAAGACAGTTTATAAAATCTGATAATAAAGTGCCACCGATACTGGCTGATATCGTACGATTGATCTCCGTCTGCATTTAAAGTGCCAAAAATACGATAGTAGTATAAGAATTACCGAAGCGAGCTCAATCTGACCCCCCTGACCCCTTGACCCTATTCTCTAAGTGGACTTTAATCTTACCCTAAACTTAAAATACTAACTTGGTACCTTTGATACCCTGAAAATCTTTTAAATCTTTAGTTAAACCGAATGAAAACCTTTGGTTTAACCAAAAAAGATTTAGTCTTTAACCCCCCTGACCTATAACCCCTTGGTCCGAACCGACCAATGCCGGACAATTTAAAATCCACAGGTTTTAAACCCAGTAAAAACCAACTAAAAAGTTTTAAAGTTAAATTTAAATACATATGATATAGATGAGTTTACAAAATAAAATATATTGTTTGAAAGAAAGAAGATTTACTGATAATATAAATCCTCATTATGTTATAACAAAAAACGGGAGAAAAATGATAAAGGCTACTTGTTCATCTTGTGGAAAAATGAAATCAAAGTTTGTTAAAAGTATAGGGGGTAATTTAGATATTCACAAAGCAATGTTGCCTTTATTACCTAAGAAAGGTTTAACACTTCCAGGATATAATTATTGTGGGCCAGGAAATCCCCTAGATAATGGACCCCCTGTCAATGAACTGGATGCAGTATGTATGGACCATGATTTTTGCTATGACAGTGGTGTAAAAAAGGGTACATGTGATAAGCAAATGCTTTCCAATTTAAATAAAACTAAATCAAAAACATTTGGAGAAAAGATTGCAAAACATTTAGTTGTAAAACCAGCTATCAAAACGAAATACACACTTGGGTTGGGACAAAAACAAAAGTCAAAAAACGGGAAAAGGGGGTAGAGTATACCCCCGGAATCACATGGAGCGATGAATTAGCAGAAGAATTACACAAACCAATTAAAAGAAAATTTAGGAAACGAAGAGTGATAGTTAATGATATTGATGATACTTGGTCAGCTGATTTAGTTGACATGCAAGCTTTTTCAAAATATAATAAAGGAGTAAAGTACTTGTTAACCGTTATTGATATATTTAGTAAATATGCTTGGGTTATTCCATTAAAGAATAAAACTGGAGAATCTGTTACTGAAGCATTTGAAAAAATAATTTTAGAAGGACGATTACCAGTAAATTTATGGGTAGATGAAGGAAAAGAATTTTATAATAAAAAGTTTGAATCATTTTTGAATAAAAATAAAATTAATATGTACCATACATTTAATGAAGGAAAGGCTGTAGTAATAGAAAGATTTAATAGAAGTTTAAAAAGAATAATGTGGAAATATTTTACAGCAAATAATACTTATACTTATTTAAATAATTTGCAGGATATGGTTGATAAATATAACAAAACAAAACATTCTAGTATAAAAATGAGACCAACCGAAGCTAGTAAAAACTTAAATAAAGGTACTGTTTACTTTAATTTATATGGTGATTTAAAGGTACCAAAGAGCAAAGCAAAATTTAAAATTGGTGATCGAGTTCGTTTAAGCAAACTTAAAAGACATTTTGAAAAAGGATATACACCAAACTGGACAGAGGAAATATTTATAATTTATGGAATTAATAATACAAATCCCAGAACATACTCTATTAAAGATTTAAATGATGAAATAATTCAAGGTTCATTTTATGAACAAGAACTTTTACCTACTACACAAGAAGTTTTTAGAATAGAAAAAGTTATTAGACGAGACTATAAGAAAAAACAAGCTTTAGTAAAATGGAAGGGTTATAGTGAAGAATTTAATAGTTGGGTTCCGTTTAGCGATCTTGAACAAATTTAATTTAGAAATAAAAAGTTTAATTATATAAATGAGCAATAAAAATCTAATTTCTAATAATAATGGAATAGAAACAATAGATCAATTAATTATTCACTTAACTAAACTAGCTGCTGCTTACAGAAAAAGTTATAAATTTTGTGGGAGAGTAAGTACTGGGTTATATATTACAGCAGGTGTTTTTGGTTGTTCAGCTGCATTAGCACTTGTTCCAGCTATTCCTATATTTGTAGCAGTTGCTGGCGCTGTTCCATCAGTAATTACCATATTTACTAACAGACTAAAACTTGACGACAAGAAATTTATTTTAAAATCACATCATCATAAAATAAAACAACTTATAACAAAAGCACGGATTGGAAAAGTAAATAAAGAAGATCCAAATAAAGTTATTCAGGATATTTTTACAATACTATTAGAAATGCAGAAAGAAACAAATTATTCGACACCTCTTGAAATGCACATGAAGGAATTTAAACTTAACGGATATAAAAGTAAAAAAGAAGAAGAGCTGTATTAAATTTTACGTGTGTTTTTTAAAGATTTTTTTCTATAAGTATATTATATATAGATGGTTAATAGAAAGGTAGATAGAATGATTATGCCAAAATTATCTAGCACTTTAGGAGAAATAATGAATCCAGATACAAATTCATATAAGAAAGTTCTTAAAAGAAGAAATGTTATTAAATCAAAACTTAATCAAATAGTTAGCGATGAATATAAAAATCATGTCATTGATAAATTACAAAATGTTATAGATCCTTATCTTTTAAAAAATAATTTATTTGAATGGAACTGTGGTTGTCTATTAACTGAAGAAGAAAATGATGAAAGATTATGTGATTGTCCCAGACCAAATAATTATCGAAACAATCCTAAAAAAGTTATTGTAACCGACTGTGATACTAATGAAGAAAAAATATATAGAAGCACTTACAAAGCATCTAAAGAATTTGGTATTAATGCTGGGTTAATAAAAATGTGTTGTGAAGGGACAAACCGAGTAAAATGTGGAATATCAAAAGTTAATGGAAAAAGATATAAGTTTAAATATTTTATTTCTTCTTAAAGATAATTTAAAACTTTATTTATTTTATTATTTTTTTAATTATTTTTTTAATTATTTTTTTACTCCTTTTTTGCTTAACGAATTTTATTTTCTAAATATAATATATAGATGGAAATCGAGAGATCTACAAAACAATATTATAAGAAATTTGAAATTAAAATTACATATAGACAAGATCCAAAGAATCAATTATATTTAAATATAAACGACTCTTATGAAATACTTAAATCTGAACTTAAAACTTTAAAAGGTATAAAAATAAACGTTGTTTTAAAAATAACTTTTGCAAAAATGGATAAAACTGATACAATATATAAATCAGCTTATTTTCAATCAAAGGCTTTAGAAATTATTAACACAAACGAAATAAAAAAAACTTTACATCAAGCTTTTGATGAAATAATAAATAGAATTGGTAATTGGATTTCAGAAGGAAGTGGCTGGAGAATAGAGTCAGTTGATGCTCATTATATAAATAGATATAAGTATAGTCCGTTGGCTGCTTCAAGTTATTTAGAATTACCAAAACCATTACAAAATTCAATGAAAGGATTAATAAATATAAAGAATGATGATAATGAATGTTTTAGATTGTGTCATTTAGCTTACAAATTTCCTGTAACAAAAAATTCTGAAAGAGTTTCAAATTATAAAAAACATATAAACGATCTTGATTATACTGGAATTAAATTTCCTGTTACATTAAATCAAATACCTAAAATAGAAGTTTTAAATGAAATATCATTTAATATATTTGGATATGAAGAAAATAGTATTTATCCATTGTACATATCAAAATATCAATACAAAGAACACTGTGACATGTTGCTAATTACTAATGATAAAATAAATGATGATGACTGTAAACCCTCAAGAACTGTAATCCAACATTATGTTTGGATAAAAGACTTTAATAGATTAATGACTAACAAAACCAAAGACCAACATAGAAAATATTTTTGTAAAAGTTGCTTACAACATTTTACTCAAGAAAGAATATTAAATGAACATATTCCAAATTGTTTAGCTATTAATGGTACCCAAGGTGTAAAAATGCCAAAAGAGGGAAGTAAAGTACAATTTAAAAATTATCATAAAGGTTTAGCAGTACCTTTTGTAATTTATGCTGATTTTGAATCAATAACTAAAAAAGTTTTAACTGTATTACCATCAACTGAATCTTCATTTACTGAACCATATCAAAATCATATAGATTGTGGTTACGGCTATAAAGTTGTTTGTTGTTATGACGATAAATATACTAAACCAACCCAGATTTATAGAGGCCCTAATGCAGTTTATAAGTTTATTGAAAAAATGCTTGAGGAAGAGGAATATTGTAAAGAAATATTTAAAGAACATTTTAACAAAGAACTAAGAATGTCTAAAAATGATTCAACCGAATTTAAAAAAACAAAAGTTTTGTCATATCTGTGAAAAAGAATATATAGAAGGTGAAGTGCCAGTACGTGATCACTGTCATATAACAGGAAAATTCAGAGGAAGTGCTCACTCAGAATGTAATATTAATTTTAAACTAACACATAAAATTCCTGTTATTTTTCATAATTTAAGAGGTTATGACGGTCATTTTATTATGCAACAAATAGGAAAATTTAAAAAAGAAATTAATGTTATTCCTAACAATATGGAAAGATATATGGCATTTATGATTTCCGACTTGGTCTTTATTGATTCATTTCAATTTATGTCTCAATCATTGGATAACTTAGTAAAAAATATTCCAGAATTTAAATACTTATCTCAAGAATTTGATTATATTAATTTATTAAAGACAAAAGGTGTTTATCCATATGATTACATGGATTCATTTAAAAAATTCAAAGAAACAGAATTACCTTCTAAAGAAGATTTTTATTCAATTTTAAATGAAACTAATATTTCTGATAATGAATACGAACATGCTAAAAATATCTGGAAAAAATTTAAAATAAAAACAATGGGAGAATATCATGATCTATATTTAAAAACTGACGTATTACTTTTAGCTGACGTATTTGAAAATTTTAGAAAAATATGTTTAGAGTACTACAAATTAGATCCTTGTCATTATTTTAGTAGTCCTGGTTTAGCTTGGGATGCAATGTTAAAAATGACTGGAATTAAGTTAGATTTAATAACTGATATTGATATGTATCTTTTTATTGAAAAGGGACTGAGAGGAGGAATAAGTTATATTTCAAACAGATACAGTAAAGCAAACAATAAATATATGAAAGATTATAATTCAAAAGAAGAAAGCAAATACATTATGTACCTCGACGCCAATAACCTTTACGGTTGGGCTATGTGTCAACCTTTACCTCTGGAAACTTTAAATTTATATCCGAAAAAACAATTCAAGAAATTAATTGCAAAAGGTAAAACTAACTTTATAGTTGAATGTGATCTTGAATATCCAAAAGAATTACATAAAACCCACAATGATTATCCTTTAGCTCCTGAAAAAATTATTATACCAGATCAATGGCTTTCCAATTATAGTAAAAATATTAAAACAGAATTTGAAATAGGAAAAAGTAATGTAAAAAAGTTAGTTCCAACTTTAATGAAAAAACAAAATTATGTAGTTCATTATAAAAATCTTGAACTATATACACAATTAGGGTTAAAAGTAACAAAAATACATAAAATATTAACTTTTGACGAAAGTCCTTGGTTAAAAAAGTATATTGATTTTAATACTCAAAAAAGATCTAAAGCAAAAAATTCATTTGAAAAGGACTTTTTTAAGTTAATGAACAACTCTGTATTTGGTAAGACGATGGAGAATTTACGCAAGAGGGTTAATATTAAATTAACACATGATGAAAATATTTTATTAAAATACATAGCCAAACCTTCATTTGTTAGTTCAACGATGTTTAACTCTAACCTTTTTGGTATTCATAGAATAAAAGAAAGTTTGTTATTAAACAGACCTTGTTATGTTGGAATGTGCATTCTAGATTTATCAAAATATTTAATGTATGATTTTCATTATAATTACATTAAGGAAAAGTACGAGGGTAATTGTAAATTACTATTCACTGACACTGATTCATTATGTTATGAAATAAAAACCAAAGATGCATATGAGGATTTTTATAAGGACAAAGATTTATTTGATAATAGTGATTACGATAACAACTCAAAATTTTATTTCGATAATAATAAAAAAGTAATTGGAAAATTTAAAGATGAAGCTGCTGGTGTAGTAATTGTTGAATTTGTTGGATTAAGAAGTAAAATGTATTCATATTTATTAGAAAACGAAGTTAACATTAAAAAATGTAAAGGAATTAAAAAACTTGTTGTTAAGAAAACAATAGTTCATAAAAATTATAAAGATACTTTGTTTAATTCAACCCAAAGTAATCACACCTTTAAAGTTATTCGTTCTGATAAACACAATCTTTCCAGTTATGTTATAAATAAAACATCTTTATCATGTTATGATGATAAAAGATATATTCTTGATAATGGTATTGATACATTAGCTTATTCTTAAATTTATTAAAGTTTTTATTAAAGTTTTTTATTAAAGTTTTAAAACTTTAGTTTTAATTAAATTATAGAACCATAAATTGTTAACTGAATATTCATAACGTTTAAAGAATTAATAGAAATAACATCATTTATTTTAAATTCATTTGCATAATTAATAGAAATAGATTCATTTTTTCTGTTATTTTTTACATTATAACTTTGAAGAATTACATTTTCTTTATTTTTTAGTTGTAATTTAGCTTCTCCTTTATCTATTTTAATTGCATCAACAAGAATAATTAAAATGCAATTAAAATTAATTCTTACATTATTACCATTTTGAACTAAACCAGGACTAGCATTTACAGTTTTCCATTGAAATAATCCACTATCAGTATCTTGGTGATAACTTGTTAAAAACAATGGAGGTTTTCTTATTAATTGTCTTTCTATTTGTTTTTCTATTTTATTTACTTTTTCATTTATATTATTAAATATTCCCATTATATTAATTATTCCAGTTAAATTTCAGTTAAATAAATGTCCTTTTTAGTTAAAATAATCTATTCCTTTTTAGTTAAAATAATTTATAATAGTTTGTTCATTTACTCTTTGATTATGAATTTTTAGTATTTTATACAATAAATCATACAATGGTACTTTATCTTGTAACATTTTAATGAAAAATAAACAATAATATCCGCAAAGCATACTTGTTTTGTCTTGATATTGAACATTGTTGTATTTTACATTTGGTATATACTGAATTACTTCTTTTGGTGGAGGAAGCCCAAATGGGTCAAAGTACAAAGTATTAAAGTAACAAACCCAATGTGTTCCAGGACCAACAGAGTCGTCTAAATTTATAATTCCACATTCAACCTTTTCTTTTAATTTTAGTAAATTATTTCTACTAAATACACCCCTAAAGTTTTTAATTTTTAATAGTTTTACCCATTGTTCGATTTCAAAGTTAGAAATAGGTTTGTTTATAAATTTTATTTTTTTTTTACTATAGGAATTCGTCTGTAAGGTCTTCGTTGTGAATCAATCTGTAATCCTTTCCCACTTAACAAAGATGTAATCAAAGGTATTCCTAAACTAGCACTAGTTTTTGTTTTTGTGTTAATTTAATCACTCCAGATCCTACTAATTGCTTTCTTTGATTAGGTGTAAGATATGGTGATATCATATTTCTCTTATCATTAGCTACTGAAATCATACCATTTCCAAGTATTTTACTAACACCAGTACTGGCCAGTCCAGAAAGGGCTCCAATGCCTAGAGGGGCTAATATTTTTGGAGCTATTTTTGCTGCCATTGGAAGAATTGTTTTTCCTAACAAACCAGCTAAAGCTCCTAAAAATCCACCATTTTGACCTTGACTGGACATTTGGCTTTTTGAAATTGTAATTTCTAATCCCTTCTTATTTGCAAGAGCTTTTTTAATTTGATTAATTTGTGTTTTTGTTAAAAGTAAAGGGAAGTTTCCATGTAATTGTTCATGTTTTAATCTAAAAGTATGTGGAATTTTGTTGTTGTAGGCTCGGGCTAAATTTTTCTTTTGTCCATCTGTAAGGTTAATTTTATATTCAATATAATTTGATGACATTATATACTTTATATTTATTTTATTTAATTTATATTTATTTTATTTAATTTATATTTATTTTATTTAATTTATATTTATTTTATATACTTTATATTTATTTTATTTAATTTATATTTATTTTATTTAATTTATATTTATTTTATTTAAACAATAACAAGTTCAATTTAAACAATGACAAGTTCATTTCCAATAGTATTTATTTCAACTGTTTCCTCATACAATACAATTGCGTAAATACGATATCTTGCAGTGGGAAGTGTAGTTAACTTAATTGTTAATGTAATCTGCTTAGGATCTTCTGTTATTACTTCCTTTTTATATTCCAAGTTAAAATGAATAAATCCAAACAATTTTTTAAAATTAAATCTATTTAAGAGACTTCCAGTAGTTTTGTTATTTTGTTTATAATAATAATTAATTACATCATCATATATTCTTGATATACTTGTGTATTCTGTTTCTGGATAAAAAACACCATTACCAACTTCAAGACGACAAGAACTCAAAGTACAAGCATCATCTGCTGCATTAAGTTTAAATGTATCTAATAAATGTGGGTTATGTTCTTGATTATTACTTTTGTCAGGTCGTTGTAAATAAACAAATACATGTTGTGGTTTTGTTACACCAGCCGTTATTCTAAAAGTTGTATTAATCTGTTGTGTATCAGTTGATTGCGTCATCATTTCCCTAAGGTATGACCATCTTGCTTTTGTAAATCTTTCAGTAGCAATTAGATCAAACCCAAATTCATTGAAAATCAAACGTGGAACCCATAGAATTAATTTTGTTACAATTACTCTACCAGCATCAGCAGCATTAGCTCTAAAAATTAATTCATCATCATCTGTCAACTGTAGTGTTATTTGAATTTGACTTGGAGGTATAATATTAGTTTCTAAACCCTGAAAAAATGAATAATTATTTAATGGAATTTTAGCATTTACCTCATTATTATCCTGGATTAATTCCTGTCTAAATTTAAAACCTGAATTATTATCAGCGGCAGCAGTAGCAGTAGTATCTAAATAGATAAATTCATTTGTTCCAGTTGATTTTGCATAATCCTCAGATAGTTCAACCAAACTCTTTACATTTACTACCTTATATAAATTATTACAATCATAAACAATTTTTCCATTTTGTTTAACCACTAACTGATCAATTAATGAAGCTGCATTATTAATTAGAGCAATTTGGGCTCCATCATACCTAGTACCATCAGCAAGCTTATTTACTTTAAAACTTACTTCAAAATAAGCATTAAACTAATCAAAATATGAGCTTCTATCATTAATTGTAAAGTGATAACCGTTTTTTTGTTGCTTAACATTATTTCCCAAGACAGATATTAAAGCTGTATCTAATTGAATAGGAGTTAATTCATATCTTTCACAATATTGTTTTGTTCTAAACATGTATATATTATATATTATTTTATTTTTTATTTTATTTTTTATTAAAGTTAAAACTTTAGTTTTTATAAATTAATCTGTTAATACGTTTACGCGTCCCCGATCCTGACAATAATCTATTTAATCTTATATCAATATCCTTCTCTTTATCATTATTATTTTTATTATTTTTACTGTTATTCTTTTCTTGTAATTCCTTAGCAATTAAATTACCAACTGCCGGAGCAGGTTTCTTTTTAAGTTTTTCAACAAGTTTTGCTGCAGCTAAATTTCCAACTTCTGTTCCAACCTTTTTTGTTCCACTTTCAAGTGCTGCTTTTCCTGCTGTTTCCAAAGCTTTTTTTCCAGCTGTGCTAATTGAAGATGCAACTCCGCTTGAAAACAATTTCGTTAAAGTGTCAAAGATACCTGTACCATGTATGATTTTTTCTCCCGTGTGAGCATCAACATAAATAAATATTCCTTTATTTTTGTCATAAACTTTTTTGTACATTATATAAAACTAAAATTTATAATTTCATAATTAAAGTTTTAAAACTTTAGTTTTAATTAATTTCTTTTAAAATTAGTGTAAAACTTGTTTCAACCTCATTAAAATTAATTATTCTACCAAATACATCTGTAATATATATTCTAATTGAATTTATAATATATTTATTAATTTCAGAATATCCAACTCTTTGTGGTTCTTTTGTAAATGGATAAGCTCTTGTTAAATCTGCAGTACTTAAAGCATAGATAATATCACTGAAATTTCCATCAACAAGTGAATTATCAATAAGATCACAATGAATGTAAATTGTATCAACAGAGTTAGTTATATTTGGTGTTGTAGTTCCCCATTCGGTATTTCTCAATGTTTTTTCTCAAATCCAAGCAATGTATGAAAATTTGACATTCTTAAATCCAACATAAAATTATCTGTAATTGAAATCAAAATCTTAAAACTACTTAAATCAAATTCCAAACTTATTGGAGCAATTTCTGATTTATCAAATTCATAATCATCATTACTTATAATGTTTCCCTAATATAATATTAATATCTGTGTAACTGTAAGAACATTTGTAAATATAATATCTTTCCAATCCTTACCATTATGATAACGAATTCTTTTATTGTCATATTCATCACTAATATTATGCCAAGAGTAGGTCATAGTGTTAATACTATCCAAACCAACAACATAAGTTTTATTTTTATCTAAAATTAAAGAACGTTAGTAGAAATCAAACAATAATAAACTAATACTGAATTGAAAAGGCAGCTCCAAGAGGTGATGTCATGATACAGCATTAGATAACCTTAAAAAAGAAATTATTCTAAAGATGACTTAAAAAACAAATTCGAAATTGATTAGTATTGTTGACAACGTCATAATTTAAAATATGCGAATTAAGTAATTTACAAAAAAATTACAAGAATATTAATGAATTTTGATAATGAAGACATAAAAATGATTGTTGTAGTGAAATATCAGCTAAACAGAGAAGCAATTAAGATAATTAATGATCAAATTAAAAATACAAATATTTGGACTCTGTAGTTGAAATATCAGTATACAAGGAGAATCAATCACTGAATACTAAACAATAACCGCTAAGTCGAGAATTACCCCTAATACCGAAGAATTAAAAAAGTAAAAATGTTTTCATAACAAGAACACATTAGCTAGAACAAAAGGTTTTTGACAATTTATTGCTTCTGAAGTTGCTCAACAAAACGAGTGATGATTTAGCTGAAATAATTCTTAACTTAAAAGAAAGACAAAAAATAAAGAAGAATTGGAAAATAAATAGAAAAAAAATGATTGTTTTTTTGAATACTAATAAAGTTTTTATATTATTTTAAAAAATTGAAAAAGTATTTTAAGTGGTGGTGCCTGATATATTCAACATATGAGTCTGGCCGTCTGGAATATTAAATACATTTAAATATAAATGAATTATTTAGATTATATAATTTATAACACAAACCAAGAATATGAATTACTTAGAAAGATGTGATTTTGAAGGGTGTGTTTAAAGTTAAAAAAACGGAATTTATTAATAGATATTAATATTTTATTAACGGGGCCCGGCCCAGGTGAACCGGTAAACGATTAAAAGCCAATATCACATTTTATATTTAGGTGGTAGTGCCATTTCATCTCGCTTTATAATGAATATTTGATAATTAAATATAACAGCTGAGGACTTTGACACTGATCAGTTAGTATCTATTTATAATTAAATTTATTTAACACAATGGTCGGCGATTGATATTCATCCTTATAACGATTCAGCATTTACAGATAACATTTTCTTTTGGTGGGTAGTTCACAGATTCTACTATCGGTGAATCTGTATCCTATTGATTTGAACAGTTTTGGATTAAAAGCTTAATTAAAAGCTTATTAAAGTTTTATTATATTGTCCCTGATAATTACTTCTAATCAAAATAGATCCAATATGTTGTATAAACAACTCCCCGATATATGTTTATCTTAAAGGAATGCATAATATCGTCTGTTTTAATTCTAATATTGATTGTAAACACACGTGTGTCACCAAATTACAAAGTATAATCTATACGTTTAATGGTTTTAAAATCCTTCATGAATTACAGCGTAATTCCAATAAACTGTTTTTAACAAACTGACACATATGTCGTCTGCGAAACGTTTATACTAAGGTCATTAGTGCAGACCGGTTACAGCTAATTTCAAAAAACTGTTTCAACAAAACTATTTATCAACACGGTGTCATTTTCAAGTTTATCATTCAACAACTTTAAACAAATATTGTTTAATGCACGGTGCGCTTTATTGATTATTGCAAATAACAGTGATAAAAGGGATGCGCATATCTCTGTTTAACTGCGTATATAGTTAGTATATAAATAGAAATTCTGAAGTAATATTACAGGAGTACTTATAGTTTAAATTATTTTTAATATTTTAGATTTTGTGCTCATTTTTGTTATTGGTACGGTTTTGTCAAATTAAAGCAACCTGAAACCTGTTTTTCTTATTTTTATTGTCCGGATTGGTCGGTTCGGACAAGGGTTATAGGTCAGGGGGGTTAAAGATAAATCTTTTTTGGTTTAACCTAGGTTTTCATTCGGTTTAACTAAAGATTTAAAGATTTCAGGTATCAAAGGTACCCAAGTTAGTATTTTAAGTTTTGGGTAAGATTAAGTTCTCCCTTAGAGAATAGGGTTCAAGGGTCAGGGGTCAGATTGAGCTCGCTTCGTAATTCTTACTACTTACGATAGAATGAAGTTTCCAGAAAACTTAACGATGGAGAAAAATATATCACTGTTAAAATTCATAATCAGAATATAATTTAAAATACACATGTTTATTCCTAATGTAAAATAATAGTCAAACTGCTTAATGATAAAAGCAAGTTTCATCCAATACAATTTAGCCACATGAAAAAAAAAACTCAATTGTTTGTGCGAGATTGGTGAAAAATCCAAATTGTTTTAGTAAATACCACAGTGATATTGAAAAGCTTGTAATATATATTATTTTTACCAATTCGATTTCCAGTACCCAATTCAGACAAAAAGTGATGGGTAAATACCCAATTCCACCAAAAGCTCACCTGGAGCTCTAATGCACGGCAACGGTCAAGAAATTTATTCTGATTTTCTGTTGATTAGTTTCAACATTAAAAAGTTTATAAAAACAGACATCTAAATTTGTTCATGCAACGCAATAATCGGCAACTTAAGTGATAACTATTCACATTATGTACTTACCGAGATTTTTTGTTAAATCCTAATTTTCAAGTATTTTCAAACATGATAAAATTTATATATCACAGTATTATCCGACACATCTGGTGACAAAATTGCATTAATATCCTGAAATAAACACAGGCACATGGCATAAGGTCGTACCTTTTTCATTTTTTTGTCAGCATTATAAGGTTGTAATTTTTTGTTTCAAGTTTGTGCCATTTGTCTGATATCATGTATTTTAGTAATAAAAACTTGAAATTTCTGTGAGTTATTAGTGTGGAATGTGTTGTCCTACCTTGATATCATGTACTTTTGACATTCCTGGTTTATCATCGTAGTTTTTGTCGTCCAACTTTGTTTCATGTATTTTACTTAATAGTAATTTAATCTTTCTGATTTATTATTTTATCACATGTTTATACTATAGATACATGTTATGAAAATAAACACGTCTGGCATTTGGTGTGATACAAAATAACCAAGAATGAAGGAATTTGAAACGAACCATAGGCAAATATAAACAGTCCTATAAATACGACTTGACATAACATTTTTTTACATTTTGATTGGTTATGTCAGTGCAAATTAAAAAAATAAATGTCAATGCAAATTAAAAATAAAATGTAAAATAATAAATGTTGAAGGTAAAATAAGTACAAATATAAACAGTTTCCATGTTGCCAGTGTGAATGGAAACAGTTTCCATGTTGCCAGTGTGAACGGAATGTCTGCCCCGATGAAGACAATGACAGTATAAATTAGACTGGTATAATTAATTGTAAAAATAAATAATTGCTAAATCTTACCTCGTTTGTACACATAAATTAAAATACTAATACGAAAAGCACTAAAATAGTTTTTAAAAATGTCCGAAGAATTAATAATGTTAAGTATTTTTCTTGTTGTGCTGGTTTATGTTATCTCGTTTTCCGAAAATTGCCCGCGATAAGCAAAATGCGCAATTTTCTGAAAATGTTCCGTATATAGTACCTGTAGATGTAGTAATAAACGGATATCTTATAAGATCAATATCAGGTCCAACGAATACAATAGAAAAAGTTGAAACTCCACAGGTCGCTCAACACAACAAAAACGAAAATGTTGCAGGCTCGGTTTGATTGAGCCTGTTCATGGACGGTAGTTAAAATGCATGCTACCGTCCACACCTTCTAGCCCCGGGTTGAGCAGAACTGAACATTTACACATGCTAAAAGTACAAAAAAATTTTAAGAGACATCCGCAGATGTGTTCATACGGCGGTGCACATGGAACCTTCAATGCTACACTAGCGTGTAATTCCATGAAAAGCGGCGTATGGTCCCCAGTTAAAATAATGGTTTTGCCCTAAACGAGAAAACAATGAGCAGAATTAAACAAACTGGAATTTATAAAGGGGATCTGAGGTTATGGAGCCTGCATATCACAGGAACTGCCAAAAGACAAAATTAAAAAGCAGGCACCATATCCAAGGGGTGATTAAACAATACCCAAAGCTATGAAAGCGGGAGTATTGGAACCACCCTGACCGAAATGTTCATGCTGAGAAACTAAACAGTACCAGTAACACGACATAAAAGTCGTGCTGAACGATCTGAGAAGATCGAAATATAACAGCCCTGATTGAATGTACGGGGAGACTTTTTACGGCCGCCACACGGCACAAACAACGCTGCTGTGATAATAAAATAGAAAAAGTGGAAACTCCACAGGTCGCTCAACACAACAAAAACGAAAATGTTGCAGGCTCAGTTTGATTGAGCCTGTTCATGAACGGTAGTTAAAATGCATGCTACCGTGCTACCGTCCACGCCACAACTCAAGTTATTAACTTAGTTCCCTGAAATTTATCATTATTTACAGGAAACAAACATTTGTAATTATGTCCTAAATATGATGTAATGTTTTGAATTTTAAAGCACAACGGGTAAGTTTCTTTAAGACAAGTTTATACTTCACATTAAACAGCAACTGGTTAATTTAATGATACGACTGATTTTAGACGAAAGCAATGACAAAAGAATGAATAAGAAACCAGAATAATAATATCTGTAAAAAGATCCTTTGGAAGCATGGAACGCAACCAAGAAGAATAATAACAGACTCGGTTTCATGAGAGGTAATGAAAATTGCAACACCTCTCACGCCCCTAGCACCGGCTTAAGCGGAACTCTATTACACATCTATTGAATGGACTTCATGATCCCAAAGGACCAGAAAATACAACAACACTGAACAAAAACAAATTTACACAAAATATGTAATGCAAAATATGTAAAAAGAATGACGGATGCAAGATTCAAAAGTATCATTATAGAACGATCACATTTCATTCCGCTCATCCCCTGCGCCAACAAGCCAATCATGGATCAATCTTTATACATATCTTGTTTTAGTCTAGAATGTTACCTCGTTTATTTACGTTCTAGTAAAAATAAAAACTCCACAATACTGTGCGGTACTTATAGTGTTCAATTTGTTTGTCAAACCTTGTCTGGGTTGAATAGGAATGTAAAAATGCAGAAATGCTTATGTAGAATAATTACGGGTTTATAAATATTAATTTTGCCGGAATGACAATATGGAGAACATTAAAGGCACTGGCCTCCAGATCGTTCAACAACAACAAAAAAGATTTTTAGATATATGGAAATTAATGCTATATTTCTTAAGAATGCTTTGAATTTTAATTACTGACATACAAAATGTCACGGAAACACATGAGAATGAGTTGTTTTTACTACTTTTTACAATTAAAATCGAAAAGAGTTGATAACGCTTTATTCGGGGTAAACTGCCTCGATTATAAATATTTATATCTAAAGTGTACACTAAATCCTCCACAGTTCTATTGGTAACGACAGTGGAAATCTTCTTTATTGCCGCGGCGGTCCGGATTCGATTCCCGGCGCGGTCATCTTTTTTACTTGATTTGGCATTTTCAAAATAGTTAAGAAACAAAAACTCATATTCTAATGTTCATAATTATGACTATACTTCAATTTGAAAGAAAGATCATTTTTTAGCCCAAATCTGGAGGTCAGTGCCTTAAATGTAGATGAAAAAAAACAATATAAAGATATAATACGTACAAATGTTTAGATTTTAATGTATCAAAAATATTCCAGATATAGAAAACCTGCACCGTGTAAACCAAAGCAGTTTTAGTTATACTTTAAAGGTTCATAATGTCTTTGTTTAAAATGTGGCTGCCACATTTTCCGTTATGAACATCAAATACATTAATTTCTTGTTAATTCCTTCCTCTGATATTTACTTACTTTCTTTAACATTTGTCAAATGTTTGAATATTATTTAAAACATTATTACACTATTTACAGGATCTATTGCTTTTATTACCACACTTTAATGCCCTAATTATAACAGTTCATGTGCAATATTAAAAGTAGTGTTTTTCTAACCGTGTAAGTACGCATAACATCTATTTGTATTCTGGGAGCCAAGGTCCAAAATTTTGAAAAAAAAGTGTCCGGAATGGTATACAAAATATTTCTACAACATGTTATAGGGGAAGGTCCACTTCTTATGAAAAGTGAGATTTGCCATCTGTCCTCGCTTGCAATAGGAGAAATCCAAGATGGCGACCAACATGGCCGCCAAATTAAAGAAAATGGACAAAGTATGGTAATGTCAGCATCATTTTGAATTAAATCAAAATATGGTATTGAAAGCAACCTCAAGGTCAATGTCACACTCAAGGTCAAAAGGTAAAATTTATTGAATGTTTGGCTATTCGACTATTAACGTTCGGTATAAAATTAACACTTTACGAGAAAATCAACATCAGTGCTCATTGTTATGTACAACATTTATCTGCTTTCAGTCTTGTAACCATTCAGCTCCAGATTTTCATTACTATGGAGAAATCCAAGATGGCGACCAAGATGGCCGCCCAATTAAAGAAAATGGACAAAATACGGTAATGTCAGCAGCATTTTGAATTAAATCTGAATATGGTATTGAAAACAACTTGAATTGCATTTACAGTGTACAAGTCCTCAGAAAATGTGTTTACAAATATCTACAACCTCAAGGTCAAGGTTACACTCAAGGTCAAAAGGTCAAATTTATGGAATTTTTGGCTATTCGACTATTAACGTTGGGTATAAAATTAACACTTTACAAGAAAATCAACATCAATGCTCATTGGTATGTACAACATTTATGTGTTTTCAGTCTTGAAACCATTCAGCTCCATATTTTCATTACCATGGAGAAATACAAGATGGCGACTAAGGTGGCTGACATTTGCATAAAAGGTTTAAATAAGTATGAATTTAAACGTAAATGAAGTATTTGACTTTTATAATAAGTAACTGCAAAAAGTACAATTGAAAATGTACCAGTGCAACAGAAGCTAAAACTGCAATCAGATGTCAAAAGTAACTTTGCTTTAATCATTCAGATGATTTTATCAAATCTTTTCATATACTATTTCAGCTTCACATACTGTTTTAAGTTCACCCAGTTATTATACAAACATAAACATATACAAACATATACACACTTTCTATTACTATTACCAAGAACAGAATACTGTGCAATGTTTAGTATGTGCCATTCCGGTGATACATTTTGCAAGTTGAAGAGTCTAAGTTTCCTGTATTATTGCATTTCAAACACACCCCACCCACTCTATTTATAATGGGAAATAGCACCAAACCTTGCCGGCAGAACACTGTCCCTCCTAACTCAGCAGGAAAGGTTTTATTGTTTGAGAATTGAACAGCATAGACTGATCAGCTGGCATCATCAGGGTCTACACCAGTTGGCAAGGGTAGGTAATTTAAGCACTCTTAACGGAAAAAATTGTAACACATACAGTAAACATTCGCTACCAAAACTAATGGCAGAGCACGTTCCTTGTATTCGTTTAACACAAAATATTTACATTCGCCCCATAATGTAATTTTATGCATATATTCCTTTGAGAATTGTATGAAAGGTGTTGTAATCATAACTTAAGGCATAATTACGTAAGGTAATGTATACCAGTTTAATAGTGATCCTCTCTAAACTTGTATCAACACTTGTACAAACTGTAAATTGATAGACTGATTTATAATAATATAGTATTTTACTGAAACTATTGATGCAATAGGAGCGCGTGTAGATGGTAATGCCCTTTTAAACTGAAAAAAGGACAGAGGGCGTTGCTGAACTGTACCTTTTCACAACATATTCTTGTCCGAATAATTTCTGCAAATGAGTTTGTAAAATATCGTAATTACTCCTGTTTATTGTCAAATGTTTTAATATTGAATTGCAAGTAGCTACAATTGTAAATGTTACTCTATTGATGTTTAACTCTAGTCAGCATATAAATTTGCCTTAATATTCGTCCTACATAAAAACTTTGTTTTGCATCAATTGTTTATCTTCCCCTTTTATCAACATTGTCCAAATAAAATGAAATATGGATTATATCTTGAAAACAAGAGATCACAGAGTGATCTTGGCGCCCACCAATGTGCCATTTTTGAGTGTTCCAAATTTCAAGACTTATTGACTAGCTCAAGGTCAAATTTCATTTCCGTACACAACACAAATCTATGCATGTGGTCCAAATTTGAAGCCTGTACCTTCAAAAATGTGAAAGTAGGTCACTAGGTCAATGTCAAGGTCAAAGTTTGTTTCGGTACACAAAACTATGCATGTGGTCCTAAATTTGAAGCCTGTAGCTACAGAAATGTGAAAGTAGGTCACTAGGTCAATCTTAAGGTCAAAGTTCATTTCGGTACACAAAACTATGCAAGTGGTTCAAATTTGAAGGCTGTAGCTTGAGAAATGTAAAAGTAGGTCACTAGGTCAAAATCCAGGTCAAATTTTACTTCGGAATACAAAACTATGCATGTGGTCCAAATTTGAAGCCTGTACCTTCAAAAATGTGAAAGTAGGTCACTAGGTCAATGTAAAGGTCAAAGTTTGTTTCGGTACACAAAACTATGCATGTGGTCCAAATTTGAAGGCTGTAGCTTGAGAAATGTAAAAGTAGGTCACTAGGTCAAAATCAAGGTCAAATTTTATTTCGGTATACAAAACTATGCATGTGGTCCAAATTTGAAGCCTGTACCTTAAAAATGTGAAAGTAGGTCACTAGGTCAATTAAAGGTCAAAGGTCATTTCAGTACACAAAACTATGCAAGTGGTCCAAATTTGAAGGCTGTAGCTTGAGAAATGTAAAAGTAGGTCACTAGGTCAAAATCAAGGTCAAATTTTATTTCAGAATACAAAACTATGCATGTGGTCCAAATTTGAAGCCTGTACCTTCAAAAATGTGAAAGTAGGTCACTAGGTCAATGTCAAGGTCAAAGTTTTTTTCGGTACACAAAACTATGCATGTAGTCCAAATTTGAAGGCTGTAGCTTGAGAAATGTGAAAGTAGGTCACTAGGTCAAAATCAATGTCAAATTTCATTTTGAAACATGAAACTATGCATATGGTCCAAATTTGATGCCTGTACCTTCAAAAATGTGAAAGTAGGTCACTAGGTCAAAATAAAGGTCAAAGTTTTTTCCAGTGCACAAAATTATGCATGTGGTCCAAATTTGAAGGCTGTAGCTACAGAAATGTGAAAGTAGGTCACTAGGTCAAAATCAAGGTCAACTCATGTCAAGGTTCATCTTGCCACTCAAAAATATACATGTGGTCCAAGTTTGAATGTTGTAGTTACTGACAAGAACATTTTAAAAGCTTTTCCCTATATAAGTCTATATGAACCATGTGACCCCCGGGGCGGGGCCATATTTAACCCTAGGAATATAATTTGAAAAAACTTGGTAGAGAACCACTAGATGATGCTACATTACAAGTATCAAAGCCCTAGGCTTTGTGGTTTGGACAAGAAGATTTTCAAAGTTTTTCCCTATATAAGTCTATGTAAACCATATGACCCCCAGGGCGGGGCCATATTTGACCCTAGGGGTATAATTTGAATAATATTAGTTGAAGACCACTAGATGATGTCACATACAAAATATCAAAGCCCTAGGCCCTGTGGTTTTGGACAAGAGGTTATTCAAAGTTTTTCCCTATATAAGTCTATATAAACCATGTGACCCCCAGGGCGGGGCAATATTTGACCCCAGAGAAATAATTTGAATCATCTTGGTAGAGGACCACTAGATGATGCTTCATACCAAATATCAAAGCCCTAGGCTCTGTGGTTTTGGACAAGAAGGTTTTCAAAGTTTTTCCCTATATAAATCTATATAAATTATAGAAATAAACAAAGGGCCATAACTCACTCATAAATTGTTGAACCAGTCTGATTTTCAGGGGGACACAACTAGGGTACCAATACATCATTCTGACAAAGTTTGGTCAAAATCCCCCCAGTAGTTTCTGAGGAGATGCGATAACGAGAAATTGTTAACGGACGGACGGACTGACGGACGGACGGAATGACGGACGGACGGACGGACGGACGGACCACGGACGCAGAGTGATTTTAATAGCCCACCATCTGATGATGGTGGGCTAATGAAGGGTTTAATAATAACAAAAACAGTATAAAAATGGAGAGACGGATCACCTTGAGAAGTGACATACATTTATTACTCAGTTTATACATGGGTATTTGATTTTCGGCCACAAACGAATACCCAAACCATGTCTTCCACTTACAAGGAAGTTATATCTCGCAAATGTTCATGCCTGTTTAACCTTGAGAAACAAAATAAATAAATTCCATGTAAAAATTTCAAATGTGAAATAGATTTGATGTTAACCCAAAACAGTGAGATCGATCACAAATTTCCAGGAAATGTGAATAACAGAATCGTATTCTTTGAACAGTGGCCCTAAGTCGCTCACCTGAAACTGACTATTAGAGCTTGAATATATGTATGACACACTGAATCATGAATAGTAACAGCAGCATTTAGTTTAAGTTTTTTCTTCTATTTTTAGATCTTGCAGCCCCTGAAATCAGTCAAGCGAAACCATCTGAATAAATTTCAGAGAGGACCTTTAATACAAAGATGCTACAGACCTGGTTTGGTGATGATCCATTAGGAAGTTCAAGAGTAGAAGTTGTTTAAAGTTTTTTTTACTCAGTTATCCCCTATTATTAGTCAAGCAGAGGTATTTGATAAAAATCGAAAGAGGCCTTATAAGGATGCCACAGACCAAGTTTGGTGATGATTCATCTAGAGGTTCATGAACAAAAGTTGTTGAAAGGTTTCTCTATGTTTAGCTATGGTACCCCTAAAATCAGTCAAGGGGAAGCATTTGAACAAATTTCAGAGGGTACCTAAGGCTTTTACTGACCATGTTTGATGATGTTCCATCAGATGGTTATTGATAGGAAGTCATTTAGTTGTTGTTTTTTTATTTTAAACTCTGGCGGCCCTTAAAATTAGTCAAGCGGACCTTTTGAACAAGTCTGAAAGAGTACCTAATAAGGATGCTACAAACCAAGTGTGATGAGGAATCATAAAGAGGTCCATTTGAAGAAGTTGTTTAAAAGTTTTTTTTGTTTTTTTCATTTTTTGCTCTAGTGGCCCCTAAAATCGGTCAAGAAGTCGATTTTAGGTGGGAAAAAAGAACGATAGACGACGGACACAGCCTCATCAGAATACCTCACCCTGGTTTTCGTTCAGGTGAGTTATAAACTAAATGTAGACGTACGGACGGAATCATAATATCTCACACTGAGCATGTTGCACTTTGTGAGCTATAAAAGAAACTTTTCGTAGCGCTGATCGCTACAAAAAGATTACCAAACGTCAATATCACAGCTTAAAGAAAGTCTTCTAATAGATTTTAAATGAAGTTTTACTTTAAGAGAACCACGAAATATGCCAATAATTTGTTTCAATTTTATTACTTTCTTTCACTGCTTTGAATAGGAACATTAACTTTGATTGTAAGTTAAAAGAAAAGAGAATTAAAGCTGACCTTTGTAATAACACTTTCTGTTTAGATACTAATCGATAGCTGACCGTGTCAAATAAGAGCACGTAGATAACATTAATCTTTCTTTCAATTGACATTTTATTTTGTCTTCGTACGTAGATAGGTTATTATAGTGACATGGGTATACGTTTCACAAAGCATTTTAACGAGCAGTTTAACACAACACGTGGCTCAATGTACCTATCAAGTAATATAGTACAATAATATATATTTCTAAAAATTCTAACGCCCCCGCGATATCTTTGACAATACATTTCATCTTACTAATGGTACATTTTTACAAATTTAGAAAAAAAAATGTAAATAACATACTCAAATTTTCAACAAGATCGAGTGATGATATGTTGTTATTTTATTTATTCAACTGCCTCAACCTAATTTTAAAAAGTCACAAATTGATATGATAATATCGTGCAACAAAGGTTTTAGTATAAAACATTTTAAATTGTTTCTGGCTAAGGTACTTAGCATACATAAATATCTAGAATTTAGAAAGGAGCAAATTTCATTATAAGGCAGGAAAAGCATAACTAAAACAAAATAACTTCTTTATCCTGTCATATTTTGGGAACAAATTTAAATTTTGTTGTTGTTTTTTGCACCATTTGATTTTGTTGAAGTTTTACATTTATCAACAACGTATGTTTAAATTTCTAGGAAATTTGATAAATGTACTGTAAGTATTATGAAAGATATTGCCAGCAATATTCAAAAAGGCGTTATACTTTCCAGTTAGTATTCAACAATATTTTATCACATGAAATGAAAATTTTATTATTGAGAAATTAAAGGTAAATAGAGAAAAATACTTACATATTGTTGAAATAAGACTAAGTATTTATGTAATGGGTATATAATCTATTAAATAAGCTTTAACACGGTATGTAGCAACATTTCTTGGAAAGTCAGTGACCATATATTTCACTTTATCTATTTACACGTTATGAAACAGTTGAAACAAGTGAATGAAGTATTGCCATGCAATACAAAGTCCCCTACTGGAAGGCACCTAATTTTCTCTACTGCAGTATAACATAATGAACTGATATCTGTCAATGATGTATAAACAATATTGTACTATATATACAATATGTTATAACAACACACTTGGATTAAAATGTGCATATATAAAACCCCAGTTGTTTTCATATTGAATTGTTTTGGCTGATTATAAAAATGTTATCATATAAGTTATTTATAGTAACAACGAAGGGAAATTAATCTTTAAAAAAAATCAAAAAAATCTATATAATATAAGTCCATAAGAAACTCTTTACCAGGTAGAGATAGGTCAAAATACACCTAAAAATTGAATGTAACATGCATGTTGTACCACAGAAAAGTGGTCTTGATTTTTCTCTACCGCCAGTAATAAAAAAGTTACAATAAAATCTATTTATAGTAAAAACAAAGGGACGTAATTCTAAAAACAAGGATGCCTCATGGTGGTGAACATTTGGTCCAAGTTACATCAAAATCCCTCCATGCATGAAGAAGAAATGGTCCGTACAAAGTCATTCTTGAATTTGACCTTTGACCTCTAAGTGTGACCTTGACCTTAGACCTAGGGACCTGGTTCTTGCGTGTGACAATCCGTCTTATGTTGGTGAACATTTGTGCCAAGTTACATCACAATCCCTCCATGCATGAAGAAGAAATGCTCCAGACAAAGTCATTCTTGTGTCTGACCTTTGGTCTCTAAGTGTGACCTTGACATTAGACCTTGGGCCTGGGTTTTGCGCATGACATGTTATCTCATCCAGGGGAATATTTGTGCCAACTGATATCTAAATCCTGTTTTGCATGACAAAGTTATAGACCGGACAGGAAAAAAATCCTCTTAACCTTTGATCTCAAAGTGTGACCTTGACCTTTAAGCTAGGGTACTGGGTGTTGCGCATGACACGTCGTCTCATCATGGGGAACATTTGTGCCAAGTAATATTGTAATCCCTTGATGGATGACAGAGTTCTGGATCGGACAGGAAAAAAACCTTATTGACATTTGACCTCCAACTGTGACCTTGACCTTTGAGCTAACGCTCTGTGCTTTGCGCATGACATGTTGTCTCATCATGGGGAACATTTGTGCCAAGTAATATTAAAATCCCTTCATGGATAGCAGAGTTATGGACGGGACAGGAAAAAAACTCTGTTGACCTTTGACCCCAATTGTGACCTTGACCTTTGAGCTAGGGGTCCGGGATCTGCGCATGACACGTCGTCTCATAATGGGGGAACATTTGTGTCAAGTGATATTGAAATCCCTTAATGAATGTCAGAGTTATGGACCGGACACGAAACAGACCCTGTTCATGCTATGTTAACATTTGACTGCTAAGTGTGACCTTGACCTTTGAGCTAGGGGTCTGAAAGTTGTGCATGACACATTGCCTTATTATGAGGTACATTTGTGCCAAGTTATATTAAAATCCCTTCATGGATTGCAGAGTTATGGACCGGACAGGAAAAAAGCCTTGTTGACCTTTGACCTCCAATTGTGACCTTGACCTTTAAGCTAGGGGTCCGGGATTTGCGCATGACACGTCGTCTCATGATGGGGAACATTTTTGCCAAGTAATATTAAAATCCCTCCATGGATGTTAGAGTTATGGACCGGACAGGAAAAAAGCCCTGTTGACATTTGACCTCCAATTGTGACCTTGACCTTTGAGCTAGTGGTCCGGGTTTTGCGCATGACACGTCGTCTCATCATGGGGAACATTTGTGCCAAGTAATATTAAAATCCCTTCATGGATGACAGAGTTATGGACCGGACACGAAATTGCGGACGGACGGGCGGACGGACGGACGGACGGAATGACAGAAAAGCGCATTCCTATAGTCCCCGAAACTGGTTTTCAACCAGTAGGGAACTAATAATTGCTGTATTACTTCTATCACTGGACAGTTTTTAACACACAGTCACTGAGGGAATTTCATCATACCCACTGTGGAAGTTTAAAGTAAACAGAATCTCATTGGGAAAGTTACTAAAATGTGCTTTTACTCCTCACGTTTTCTTGTAATATGACATGCGCGCATATAGACCTTTCATTAACAAGAGTAAGAGCAATGCAATCTTCTGTAACGTTTGAATACACCTCGTCTCTTTCTTCAGTTCTTGCTGCGGTATGTAATCTTGGATTGTAAATTGCCATTGCTTTGTGTCTTCTAAATTCATTCTTCACTTCTGAAATAATTGAAAATGTATTTGTTTGAAAAATATTTATGGATTTGTCGAGGGAACATATTAATACACCTGAAATGTTTTTTCTTTGCTTTCTTTCATTTAGCTTCCAGTTTCAACTAGTTAAAAAGTGTCATTAATAGATTTTGAATTGCGTTCTTCATTATTATGTGATACTTACAATGTTCTCTCTAATTGGTACTTCCGCTCTAGCTCATGTGTTCTAGCTGCAAGTAGAAAAATAATCATTATTAATATTAACATTATTATTGATAATAATGAATTCATACTGTGAAAGTTTAACAGTAGTAATTTATGAGTTGTATTAATTAGGGAGCTCCAGGGCCCTTGTTTTGTTTAATACTCTACATCCATTCATTGAAATTCGGTTTAACGTCGCACCGACACAATTTAGATCATATGGCGACTTTCCAGTTCTCATGATGTTACAAACATTATTTCATCACGGGCGGGCACCTGGGTAGAACCACCGACCTTCCGTATGCCAGCTGGATGGCTTCCTCATATGAAGAATTCAACGCTCCGAATGAGGTTTGAACCAACGCAGGTGAGCGGCAAGAGATTCGAAGTAAGCGACCTTAACCACTCGGCCAAGGCTGACCCCTAACTAAAAAGATGAAATGAAGGGATATAACATATGTTTTATCACCTTAATATGTATATGATGGTTTTAGTCGAGTTAAAAGGCAACTATTAAAAGACGAGAATTGCATTTCTATACAAATTATTGCTTTTGCGATTCTTAGATCATAGTGTTTCTCTACATAGATTCTCAATGCGAGTCAAATTTTAACGAAATTGATCAAAATGTAGCAGTAAAGTGCTTAACATGATAATATTGTTTTATGTAAACTTTCAAATAATTTTGTTAACTAAAGAAATATATACATCCAATTATGTGTAAAGTCTAGATAGAAGTTTTGTTCAATATACTTAATGGTGACTTTAATTGTTCGCACTTTCTTGTCTGTAACACAGACGCATAAAATTCACACAACAGTACCAATTTACGTTATATTAATGTAAATTGAAGAAGATTCAAGAATCACGACGTTGTTAATTGCTGCTGAGTGTTTACCTTTAGAGTGGTGCAGTTCTCTTTTCATACGATTCAGTTCTTCTTCATGTTTGATCGCAGTTTGGTGGAGACTTGAATTCTCCTTAATCAGACTTGTATAATTTCTTACAAAGTCTGGAAGTCCATCTTAAAAAATAATATTTAAAAAAGATCGTTCGACTTCTCTTTAATCAAAGTTTCTGTAGTAATTTATTTTGCTTCTCGTGAATTTGTAAGTCCATGCTAAATTAAAATGCGGAATAGTTCCAAAACATTTATAAAGTTTAACTTAACGTGTTTTTTTTTTTTTCATTTGTAAAAACTGACAAAACATCGTATTTTCCTGTTTGCAAAAAGACAGAAAAAAGTTCATTTCTGCCGTTGAAATCATTCATATACCTTTCTGGTCTTTCCTGGTAGAAAGTATGTCTAAAACTTGATCCGTTTTATCTCTCAGCGCATGCATCATACTTTCTGTGATTGCAAATTTTCGACTAAACTCTTTGTCTGCAAGTGATAACTTAAATTTAATACCTTCAAACAGTTCTTAAGTTATTACATAAATGTCATTTCCCGAGGGAAAGTCATAAAATTATCATTATTATTATTATTATGTACAAAAAACACTTTCTGTCACCTTTTTAAAAATAAGTTATTGTTAGCGTTGTACTAATGCATTTAAGTCTGTCCGTTTCAAAAAACAGTTGTCCATAAATAATATTTAGGCAATTATAATAACTGCAAAGCATATGAAACTTATACTTGCCATAATAATTTTGAAGCTGTTGAATAGCTGTCATTTCCTCTTCTGACAGAGTGTGCCGGCCATGTTGTCCTATAAGAACTGGAAAAACAAAGTTAAAGGTGTTTTTAATCAGATCAATTAAGCTGTGTTTTGTTCAGATTATGGTGTTCCAGTAAAATATTAAAAACAAAGTTTTTATATAAGTATTTCGGTAATTTGAAACAGATCAAACCATTGGCCTACTTTATGTCGCAAATTTAAAGACATATAACTAATTTTGTACTACGTTTTGATTACTTAATAACACTACATTCTAATAAAACGTTTGACGTTTCTGTTAAAACGTTTTCAATCCACTTCTATCTTGTGTCTTTATTGTGACATAAATGAACTGCATCGGCAGTGGAGAGCAAATATAATTTAAGCTACGTTGTGTTCCGGCCATGTAGTCCAATTTAAAGTTAATAACAAACATTTATATACAAGTACCTCGGTGTTTTCAATTACTAGTAGATCGATCTGGTTGATGAGATAACTGCCATAGTAAATACCATATTGGTCAGGTATATGAGCTTGGATATTCACCTCGTCATTATACAAATTAAACAGTCTTATATTATCATTGGAAACTTGACAATTAGGGAATTTACAAATTTTCTAACACGTTTCTTAGGTAGAAAACGACTTAAGTACACACCACAATATCTTACCAGATAACTGTTTACATTGTCGTTGCAACTTAAATATAATGCTTTCCCTCTCCGGTATTACGAATTTTCGCAGAACAGTTAATTCTTCATCCTTTTCAGCGCACAGATTTTCATATTCTTTCATTCTATATTCTTGCTGTCCTATCTCATTCTTGAGTATACGAACAGCCTGTTCCGTGTCACTGCTCGCAGCTGAAAGTTGTAAGGAAAATACTAAAGTCTTCATTGTGTTTAAGCAAAGCTTACGAAGAGTCGGTCTAAAAATATGTTTCAAATTCAAATTTCTTGCAAAGAAACTCTTACATTAAAGACAATGAATATTTAGCTGCAACAAACAGTTGGGTACATCGAACTAACAGCACAATCTAAAAACAACTCGAGCATGTGGGTGACTTTTGTTTATGTATGTAAAAGTATATACCCAATGAAGAACTATATAATGAAATCTTGAAATGTATATATGTATACAGAAGAAATACACAATCTGGTGAGCAACACTGAAAGATATTTGTATAATTGTTGATTTTATCTTATCTTCAATGGTTTCAAAAACTTTTTTGTATTTGATGTATTTTACCAAGTGAAAAGTGTTTTTGATATTTTTCACAATGCATTCATCTGATATTGTTTAAACATTTTTTTCTTTCAAAAATTCACAGAAAAGAAATAAATGTATCTCATTGTACGCTTTTATTGCAGATACCCTCACCTACCTCTACCCAAACCCACGCCCATTCTCAACGCCCAGACTTGCTTACTTGTCCTCTCCTTCGGTTGATTTTGTAAACGTGCGACCGTTCTTTCTCTTTCTGGTAAAACGTTCTCTTTCAACTCGTATAACTCTTGTAGGTGATCATCACATTGTCTGACATTCGTATCAATTTGTTTTTGTAGTGCAATGTCCTTCTTCCGTATTTTATCGAGTTCGTCTGTAAAAATTGCAGGAGTACGGATCAAAATGTTTTTATTCGTCAGATTTAAAAATGACATAATTATTTAGTTTTTAATTCTGAAACGGAAAATCGTCTGTTTTCAAGTAGGGATATCACACATCCACGGATCGCGGGCGGGGCGTATGTTGTCCGTGACGATTTGATGAAAGACATTTTATCCGTCATCATTTGTCCTTCTCCTCTGATTCATATGGGTAAGTTGGCAGTTACTTGTAGAGAACAGGTTTGTACTAGTACAGAATCCAGGAACAACTGTCCGCCGTTATATAACTGAAATACTGCTGAAAAACGGCGTTAAACCCAAAACAAACTAACAAACTGTTTTATGTTTAGAACACATTTTTACCGAAAGCAATACGTAAAATTGAACAGTTAAACCCGTATGAATATCTGTTGATGCCGTTAATTTCACCTTACCGAGATTAATAATGATCCACCTACAGTTTTAATTGACCTTGTACTTACAGGTAAGCTTTTGATTTTGTTCAGTCTTTTTCTTTAGCTGTGTAGCAAGTTGCAAATATCTGTGTTCAGTTTTTTGCCGATTTGCTTCTTGTCTTTCCTTATTTTCTGAAATTAACATGGAGAATTTCTTCAGAAGTGATGAGTTAGCAAGGCTATACGCAGGCTTTCAAGTGACCTATGATGAAAAACTAGGAGAAAATTAGGAGCCTCTGATAAAAAAAAGTAGGAGAAAAGGAAAACAAAGGAATCTGATGATAAATAGTGGGGCTTATGAGAACAAGAAATCCAGAGATCCAGAAATAATTTGATTGGTAGGTAAGGCTATGAAACAGTGGGCTGTGGTGCATTTTTTTGGTCTTAATTTTGAGGTATGGGAGGTATCCTTGCCATTTTATGGGGATCAGAAGGTTCTCCCCATGAAATGTTTTGAAATAAAGCCCGCCCGCGTAGATCAGTAGGTAGAGCGTTGGTCCACGGATCACGGGATCGTGAGTTCGATCCTCGGGCGGGGCGTATGTTCTCCGTGACTATTTGATAAACGGCACTGTGTCTGAAATCATTAGTCCTCCACCTCTGATTCCTCTGGTTAGGTTAACTGCCCGCCGTTACATGATTGAAATACTGTTGAAAAACGGCGTTAAACCCAAAACAAACAGGTACAAAAATTTGTGGACTCTAGTGCATTTTTGGTCTTAATTTTGAAGTAAGTTGGGGTGGGGGTGGGGGGGGGGCATCCCAGTCATTGTAGGGGGATCAGGGGGTTTTCCCCTGGAAATGTTTGAAAAGCAGGTACAAAATGGTGGGCTCTGATGCATTTTTTATCTACATTTTGAAGTACTAGGAGGGGTACTACCCTCATTTAAGAGAGGGAGGGGGTGTCAGGAGTTTTTCCCCCTGGAAAAGTTTGAAATACAGGTATGAAATGGAGGCACCTGGTGCGTTATGGGGTCTGAATTGGAGATTTGAGAAAATCTAATCCTTTGCCAAAATAGTTGGGTGCAACTTTGATGAGTATAGGTCACTTCTCAACCAACTGGGAGTGGGGTCCCCCACCCCTTGGCCCGGCCCTGGATCTGCGTCTGAAACTTACCCCAAAATCTTGTACATTTACTCACATTTACACAGCAGGATAAATAAACTTAAATCACAATATATAAGGTATGTCTATTTTCATGATGCTTTGACGTCCCATTGTACATAGCTGCCTGCAACCTCTTATGCTTCAATATCAAGGTCAGTATCAACTCACATAATGAACTGTCAGCAGGTTTCTGCATGCGTTAGAGGTTACTATTAGCATGTAAAGGTATCTGGAGCCTCACCAGTACAACAACAATCCTTATATTATATAACAAAATTCATTATACAAATAGACTAACAACATTTGTTAACATATTTCTCCCTTCTTTAGATAACAAAGTAGGAATAGCTGGAAAAAGTAGGACAAAGTAGGACTATTTGAAAGCCTCTACACGCCATAACCCCGTTATATCCTAAAATCAGATTGAAATTTAACGTTTTTATGGAAACAAATGACAGTTTCCTCAAAACTAAGTACAGTACAATACATTCTATTCAATTAAACGATGGAAAATGAGGAAAATATAGAACTGAGAGAATTTTCAGTAATATCTACATTTTAGAAAGTTTTAGTTTAATCTTCCGTGAAAAATTTTCTTATAGACATCCGGTATAAAGAAAAAAGGATGAATATCAAACAGGTAAAGCTACGTTCCAAACACGTAGCCTCCATAAAGCGCACCCTAGGGCACACTGACGTGTACAAGACTAGCACACATACATCCCCACACGCACAGACACAGAGAGGACAAACCGACCAGACAAAGGAACACAGTGGGGCACCGCCTGGGAGTGGTCACTGGCAAAACCAACATTGGGGAGCTTAAGTCGGGTTATGGTGTTCATTTAATTTGATTCTCCCCTATCCCAACTATATTCCAAATACACATAATAATTATCCCCGTCATGCGATCTCTATTGAATGAATTTTCTCGGTTTATCATAAGTTCTACGAAAACGTTATGTTCCCACGTCCTTAGTAGGAGCATTGATGTCTTATCGACTGTTTCGGTCAACTTTAAATTTCTTCTTCGTCGTGAAAAAAGACACATAACTTTTTTTACTAAATTAAAACATGTTCGAAATAAGACATACCATTTTTAAGTCAAAGTTAAGACACTTCTGCGAATCTGCGAGTAAATAATTATGTCTGAATGAAAACAGCTAGTCGGTTTAACACTACAAAATGCAAACCTTTTAATTCTTGAATTTGTGTTTTCAGCTGTTTAATTTCTTGCTTGTACTGCCCTGTGAAGGTAAATAATATTTTATTGTATTTTGCATTTCAGTTATAGAATTGGTTAAACTGGGTGTATTTGTTAAGATTACAATAATTATTATATAATTAATAAATAATAATTTAAGAGAAATACAGTGACATAGAACACTAAATTCCGAATCTATTTTTAAAATTTACTCTTCATTTTTTTATACTATATGCACAAAATAAAGTTAATTTGTTTAAAATCTTTAACTTGCCTACCTATTTCTTGGTTCCGAGTACTGCCGACTGTGTCTGTCGTCTGCAGCGGTCTCTTTGCGAAATGGCCTAAAATGAATACAGGTTAACTCTTAGCCTGCTGGCGGTAAGTGATTCTGCCTATACAACCAGTGCAGACCAAGATCAGCCTTCACATCCGTGTAGTCTGATCATGGTCTGCACTGTTCGCTATTCAGTCAGTATCTTTTTTGGTAAGCATCCCTTTTAACAGTTAATGGAACTGTCCAAATTGAAAGATGGACACGTTCATTATAGAAATTTAGCAGGGTTAGGGTTAATCATCTTGCTCTTTTCACTTTCGTTTGGTATATCAAACTGATGTGAGAATCATGTGAGAGGCAACTTCAAATCTCTCGCCAGAACTAGAGACTTGATATTGATAACAACGGCGCCATAGTATTCTTTTCAAATAAATACAATGCCTGAAATTACTTACTTCCTAAGCTAGGTTCAATATATGAAAAAAGTGTAAATGTGATGTCGTATTCAGATATTTGAATCCAGCCTGCTTAGTTCAATAGGGAGAGCGCAGGTCTAAGGATCGCGGGGTCGTGAGTTAGATCCTCGGGCGAGGCATATGTTCTCTGGTGATTTGATAAAAGACATTGCGTCTAAATCATTCGTCCGCCACCTCCGTTTCATAGTTTCTTGCGGAGAACAGTTTTTGTAAAACTGGTACAGAATCCAGGAACACTGGTTAGGTTAACTGCCAGCCGTTACTGTTGGAAAACGGCGTTAACCCCCCCCCCCCCCCTCCCCCAACAAAAAAAAAGAAAAAAGTTTTAAGTAACATCAACTAAAAACACACACACACACACATAGACAGAAAATTAATTTAAAACTATCAGAATTTAATAAGAGCTTACCAATAATTCTATCAAATTCTTCATCTTGAATTAGATTTGATTCCCTGAAACGTGTTCTGCAAATAGGACAACTCTGTTTTCTCTCTAACCACTGAAGAATACAGTGGGTACAGAAGTGATGTCCACATGGTGTTAGAGAGGAACTCTCCATGTCTTTATGGCATATGCGACATCTCATAAGCTCGTGAATATCTCCGTCCTGTATCAAAACTTACGTTTATATATCCTAGTAATAATGATTTGTCGCGAATAAAATCATTGTTTGGAGTTCAGGTGCACAGGTCGTGTTACAGTTCTCATTAAAACATACTTTAAAACGCTATCTAACTACATCTTTAAGTAGAATAATTTACTGAATGTTTAATTATGTCGGATATATAAGAAAAAATGAGCAGAAAACCAATTAAGCTCCATTTATAATGTACATCTCGTATTTTAATTACCTGCAAATTTGACGTAAACGGGCTAGTTACTGCAATTTCCAATTCCGTTTGGTTTAACTCTTCAACAATAGTTTGAGCTGCAGTCATCTCCCTAACAAGCTTGTCCATGTCAGTGCTAGATTCACTCGAACTGCTGTTTGACCTCCACCTTTCCCAGCTATTTGGTACATTGACCATGTTTCTAGGTATATCTTGCGGATAAAAGTAAGCATTGTCAGATTCTCTCCACGCATGTTCCACGTCTTTACAAGGGTCTGAGGTAGATTCTGTGTATTTTGGTGTAAACGGACTTTTGATTCCTGGTGGACAGACTTGTCTGTCTTGTCTGTCAGTATTCAGATAATTCCACGTGGTCAATCCATCGCTATTTGGTACGTTGGTCCTCTCCCTAACAAGCTTGTCCATGTCAGTGCTAGATTCACCCGAACTGCTGTTTGATCTCCACCTTTCCAAGCCATTTGGTACATTGACCATGATTCTAGGTATATCTTGCGGATAAAAGTAAGCGTTTGGTGTAAACGAACTTTTGATTCCTGGTGGACAGACTTGTCTGTCTTGTCTGTCAGTATTCAGATAATTCCACGTGGTCAATCCATCGCTATATTTTGATACCACAGCGCTGCCGTGTGACATTCCCACCCTCCCAAGTTGCATGTTGTAAGGGTTGTCCGCATAGGTTTTAGTGTTAATTCCACACACGGTGTTCTTGGAAATCACGGCACTTCCAACGGGTAAACCAACACGACCATGTCTTCTATTATAGGCATTATCCACATATGTTCTCGACATCTTCAAAACTCATTTAAAGTTTATTAGTCTTACTGAAAAAAAACAAAAACATTTATTATGAAAAGGAATAGTACAGGTTGAAAAAAGATGAGTCACTTCGAACACACAGTAGATGCGTTAAAACATGCTCGCATATTATTATATTACTATCCAAAATAGTCGAAACACGAGTAATGTTTGTATTGGATTTATGACCTATCTATAGATACAACCCTTTGCGGTAAAATCGATTTACTCTTACAATAACAGATGTCGTTGTCTGTCGTTGTGTTGATACGGATTTATCTACCAAATCTTCTGTAATGTTTTGCAATACTTGTACGATCTTATATTGCTTGTTACTAAAATAATTCGTATTTAAATACAAAGTAACTTTAAAAAGACTATTTTACTGGATATACTAGTAATGAAAACAAATCATGTCAAATTACAACCATCTTAACATAGAAAAAATATCAATTAACTGTTAAAACATTATAAAATATATAGTTTTATTTATATGACAGTGAAAACTATTACAGGCATCGCAAGAACGTAACATAATTCCTAAATCAGTGTTTATATATTATTTTTTTTTTGGGTTGGGTTTAACGTCGCACTGACACATTTTAGGTCATATGGCGACTTCCCAGCTTTGATGGTGGAGGAAGACCCCAGGTGTCCCTCCGTGCATTATTTCATCACGAGCGGGCACCTAAGTAGAACCATCGACCTTCCGTAAGCCAGCTGGATGGCTTCTTCACATGAAAAATTCAACGCCCCGAGTGAGTATGAAAAATATCTAGTCTAGTTTCATTTATTTGAACTTACACTCACCTCTCTTTTATCGTAAGTACAATAAAACAAGAACACGAAATTTATTCCGAGTCAACTATATACTTATTACATTCATTACTTTCTGACTCATTATATTATTATTTCGGTAGATCTTTATATTTGTCGATATTGTAGTAATTAAATCGTTTAAATGCAGTTTATTCTAAATACTGCATAACAATACAAACTTCTACATGTCGGCCCACGACTCCATGTAAAAGTTTATTATCATAGATAACGGATTTTTATACAATATATATAATATTATACAACAAATATGAATATTGAATGAAACGTTACAAACCTCCAAATCGAAATATCCAAGCATATGAGGATAAAATGAAAATAGAAGTACAATAAAGAATACGTGTCGGTTTAAAGAACTGAAAATGAAAGTAAAACTACGTTTACGTATCAGGGCCGAATGACTAATATAAGAGGCTGGTTTTCCACAGTTTTGAGCTGACGTGATAAACACTTATAAAACGGCAATTATAGGGCTTCTAATGAAATTAACGGAGCGCAGGACTGTAAAATAAATAAATGAATTCGTAAAGGTCAATAAGACTTTATTGATCTATGACCTATATATAGCTTAATATGTAAAATTAGCAACCATCATATTTTTGGAAACTGTGTATTCTGGCATAATTAACCAATAAATGGGTCAAAAATTGAAAATCTTATGTTTAGAAAAGGCCTAAAAAATCTTTGTTTCCGGTAACATGCTAAAAAATAAAAAGGGTAGGTAGGTCGGATTTTTTTTGTGGGTGGGGATTTGTTTTCTTCAGTGAGACTTTCCGATGAAAAATGAATACAAATATACAAATAATTAAGGGGGTTATGCCTTTAGAGCATCAGTAAGTTGTTTTCTAACATCACCGGCCATGTTTAAAGCATAAAAAGTGCAGTTTTGCAACTTTTTGTTAAAAAGTTGAAACACATATTCTCCAAGGCCATAAAAACGTTAAGGGTCGGGCCAAACATTTAGGGTAGGTCCAGAAAACCGGAAACAAACATTTTTACGCTATTTAATTAATGGTTATAAGAACGATTAAATTTATCATTTCACGTGTCAGTAAAGTGCATGTAACTACGTTTTAAAGGCATGACATCGCCGTTTAATGAGTTGTGTTTATATGTATAAGTAAAAGAAATTGCGCGTACTTATATCAGTAATGTAGTTTAAGGATTATCTAAAATGATTCGAGACTACCACGCCTCATAGACACTATTCATGATATATGTATAGGGTCGGGCCAAAAATTTTGAGTAGGTCGAGAAAACCGGAAACAAACATTTTACGCTTTTTAATGGTTATTAGGTCGATTAAATTTATCATTTCACGTGTCAGTGTAGTGCTAGTAACTACGTAAGGCATGTCATCGCCGTTTAATGAGTTGTGTTTACATGTATAAGTAAAAGAAATTTCGCGTACTTAAATCAATAATGTAGTTTAAGGATCATATAAAATGATTCGGAGCTACCCCGCAAGTTTACATTTATATTCTACAGTCCCTCAAGTTAAGACAAAAACATATGGTAAGAACTCATTCCGTTATGCCGTTATGCAGCACCGGTTCTGTGGAACTCGCTGCTATAGAAAGCTTCAGACAGCTAACAGATTTTAACCAGTTCAAAAACCAACTTGGGTTCTTGAACGGCAACACTTGTAACTGTGCAGCATGTAAATCGCAGGCTCTGGTCTTAACCTCTGGTGCTTTCTTTTTGGTGGGTCCCGTAGACCAGCTCGTCCTGATTTGCTTTCTGGTTTGCTTTGATTTGCTGTTTTGATGTTTGGTATTGCTTTTCTTTCCGCTTTTGCTTATTATTATGCTTTGAGTCTGCCCTGTATGTAGTAGTCTATTAATATGCTATTGCCTCTGCTTATTTTGCATTGCTTAGTATGTGCTATTTAGCTTGCTTTTGTGCTTATAATGTATTACACATTGTCTGTATGTGTGACATGCTTTCTTTTATGTTGTTTTTGTCATTTCGCTACTATGAGGAAGTTGCTGATCAATTCTTTCCAATTCTGAATTTTTTCCACCATTTCTTAAGCATACACTGCTCAACCAGTTCTATTCAATATTGTGTGGTTAACATGTTTTCTTTTGTAGCGCTTTTATCATTCTGTTATATTTGTTCAGATTGATGTATAGTAGGTTCAAAAGCTCTTCAGAGCTTTTGTTTTGTAATGTTGTCTTCTTGTCTTCTTGCTGACTCAAAATAAAACTTACTGTATTGTACTGTACACCAGAGTACCTGAAGAAACGCCTAAGGCTCACAATAATAATTGATATTGAGAAAATGAGAGTGAAGAAAAGGTTTGATATTTTCTACAATTAGAACGTGGACAGTCAAACACACTTGATATTAAAGGTATTCAAGGGTTCGATCTAACCTAGAGCCAGTTGGAAATATATACATTGTATATGCATCTACCTACTTTTCTCGATCTTGGCCGTTCGTGGCACGTAAATCTGGAAAGCAGTGTGATATATATAGTTAAAATGACTAAGTGCAAAAACAATCAGAAAAGGGGAGTTATATTTAAAAGAACCATTACATTTCAACGAAATTAAACAGCATATAGTGCATACAAGAAAATATAAAGCAATGTGGGGAGGGTGAGCTGTATAAAGTAACAGTCGATAATCTATCAGAGAAGATCGATATTTAGACCGGGATTCCTAGTTGTGCGACTGGAGTATGAGAAAATTTAGGTTTCATATTGGTATTAGGCGAAAGATTGTCAGGTTTCCTAGGCTACTCAATCCACATAGTGCTTCCTAATAGTTGTGATAAAAAAAATGTGCAAAAACATAACACCTTAAACCTTAATTCCTTTTACTGCGATATATATACACAAACTGTTTGCAGAAAGGAAGAAATCAGTAGGGTTAAAACAGGATAAAAGTAAAAAGATTTGTACTGGAATTATGGTGTAAACATCAATGTAGCCAGTTCTGATTTGAATCCGGAGACTGTTTAAAAACTGACTGCATGAGATGGTAATGTCTTCCACTGAACAATTGCTCTAGGGAAGAATGAAATTTAATAATCAGCTGTAATAGATGGAATCTGAAATGTAAGATGATTGTAGTGTCTGGACTGTCTTGTGTAAGGTGTAACATATTGCTTTGGATTAACTTCTAACTAATAATCTAACTGATAATAAAAAAAATTATGAAATACAATTAGTCTACTGTATTATCTTCTAATTTGCAATCTATCCCAATTTAAGTATTTTATTATTTTAAGACTGTTTCCGGGGTCTTGCTATAATTATTTGTTACAAATCTTGCAGCTTGTCATTGAATGTTTCCTACTTTATCCATATCATTCTGATGGTAAGGATCCCATACACTAGAACAGTATTCTAAAGATGGTCTTACAACTGTAGTATAAGCAGCTGCCTTGGTAGAACCTTTACAAGAATATATATTACGTTTTAAGAAACCTCTTTATTAGAGACTTTATTTACAGGAAGAGACCAAGATAAATTTGATGATACTTCCACGCCTAAATAGGTGGCTTGACTGATAACAGACAGAGGCTGATTGTGCAAGGTATAGACTGTATTTATAGGTTTTCTGGACTTAGAGACATGCAGTATGTGGCATTTTTACATTGAATGACCTCTTCCATTTCTGCTCCCATAATGATAAACTGTCAAGGTCCATGGCCTTGCAGCTGAACTGAATCAGTCTGAGAACGTATAGTCCTATAAACTACAGTTATCTGCAAAAAGGCGTACGCTGGCAGACACAGACGCAGGTAGATCATTTATGTGAAGCAGAAACAGGAGAGGTCCTAAAACTGACCCTTGAGTGACGCCAGATATAACAGGAGCCGAGCTAGATGTTGCCCCATCGACCACAACGTTTTGAGTTCGATTCCTAGAAATGCTTTTATTCAAGAATGAATAGGGCCTGATGTCTTAATGGGTTAATTTTAAGAGCAGTCTTCCATGATGGACTACATCAAAGGAAAATTGCATGATGGTAACATCAATCTAGCTTCGCTGTACTGGCTGAGCTAAATCATGAATAAAACACACTGTAGTTGGGCTTTGCAAGACCGCCGGGCTCGAAAACCATGCTGATTGTCCACCGGGATACTAAATTTATCTTAAAATGATCTAAAATATTACTAAGTACTGTGTGCTCTAAGATCAAATTATACAGGTTAAAAACACTATAATTTGAAGCTAAAAAATGTTCACTTTTGAAACAAAAAACAAAAAAAAAACAGGCGTTAAATAGGCCTCGGACCAACCTGAGGGTACAGAACCAGTATTAAGGGACATGTTGAATAAGGCAGTAAAAATTGGTGCAATATCATTTGCACATTCCTTTAAAATTCTAGGTCGAATCTGATCTGGACCTGCTGCTTTGCATGGATTTAAGTTTTTCAGAATTTTCCTAATACCATTTTCTGCTACTTTTATTTCAGACATGCTGGCAAATAGCCTAGGTCCAATGTTTGGTAGATTATGATCTGGATCATTTGTAAAAACAGAAGAAAATTGTCTGAAATTGCAGACTTATCCTTGGCGCTAGATTTTAAAACAACATTTTGACCAAGTTTGTTAGACAGAGTGAGATTTTTACTTTTCTTAACTTTACTTTGTAGCCTGTCACGTTTGTTGTGCGACAATGTCCCAGAGTGGGATTTATGCACATCATCGGAAGAAGAAGAAGTTTCTCGAGTTATCAACCTTTTAATTTTAAAATTCGGCGATGGAAGGTGTTGGTTACCAGAACAATCTTACTTGGTACATGACTTAAAACTAATTCTTCCAAGACCGACATGGTGGATTTGTCATCGGCGCCAAGGACTCTATCATCGGCACTACCCTGAAGCTTGATACACACGCAGAGATCACGGCCGCCTCCTTCGTAACCAGTGGCAGAGCACCACTTATCATAGCCTCCATATACCGCCCACAAAGTAGTGACCTAGCCTACATGGAGGAAATCTGCAGACAGTTACGCAGTCTCCATCTCGCCTACCTCACTTCGACCATCTGGTTGGTAGGCGACATCAACCTACCAGATGTCGACTGGGGCTCGTACACAATCGCTGGAAACAACAACCCCAAGCAGCTTAATATGTTCTTCCTGGACACAGTCCTTGACACCAGTTCTGAACATGTAGTCAACTTCCCCACCAGGGGAAAGAACATCTTGGACCTATTTATCACCAACCGTCTATCACTAGTTAGCCGTTGCGAACCACTGCCAGGCGTCAGCGACCACGATGCAGTTTTCATCTACGCACAGACCTCAGCAGCTCGTTACAAACCACCTCCAAGAAAGATATTCCTCTCGAAAACTGCTGAAACGACCAACCTACAGGTAGCTGTAAGAGAATTTAGCCTTGAATTCACCACAAGATATAACTCACGTACAGGCATCAACACCCTGTGGACAACTTTCAGGAACTTTGCGGCCCATGTTCCTTCCAAAATGACAACCTCTCGCTACAACCAACCTTGGATATCCAGGAAAGCCAAACGCCTCTCCAGAAGAAAGAAGAGGGCATTCCGGAGGGCAAGAGCTACCGGCAATGAAGCCGACCACATCCGCTATAAGCAGATCACCAAGGACACCCGCTACGAATGCAGACAGGCATACAACAGATGCATCAGGGACATAGTTGCAACAGACCGCAATCCAAAGAAACTGTACTCCCTGGCCAAGGGGAAGAGGTGCGACAAGAGTGGCATATCACCCCTGAAAGCAAACGGTCTCACCCACAGCGAGCCAACCACCAAAGCTACCATTCTGAAACAGCAATTCAGTGAAGTGTTTACCAGGGAAGACACCTCCCACATTCCATCACTCGGAATCAGTCCCAACCCCGACATGCACAGTTTCAGCATCGGCGTCAATGGTGTGCGGAAGCTTCTTGTTGTGCTAGACCCACAAAAGGCGACCGGTCCCGAAGAGGTTCCTGAAAGACTACGCAGAAGATCTGGCACCATCACTAGCACTCATTTTCTCTGCATCTGTCGACCAAGGCCAAGTACGGACAGACTGCAGGCACGCGAATGGCACACCTATCTTCAAAAAGGGAGACCACAGTGACCCTGCCAGCTATCGGCCGATATCGCTTACCTCAGTATGCAGCAAGATTATCAAGCACATCCTTCAAAACCAGTTTATGGCCCACCTCGACAAGATACTGTCGGACCAACACCACGGCTTCAGAAAGAGGAGGTCTACTGACAGCCAGCTTATCCTCAAGATACAAGACCTAGCCGCAGGCCTCAAGGAGGTGGAACAAATCGACGCAGTCTTGCTCGATTTTACCAAGGCATTCGATAAGGTTCCCTATGGGCGACTTGCCAGCAAGCTAGAGTACTACGGCATCATGGGCAACCTCCTGCAGTGGGTACACAGTTTCCTGGCCAACCGTACACAGGAAGTCTTAGTAGAGGGAAGATCATCTGATACAGCACTAGTCACTTCAGGCGTGCCTCAAGGATCAGTCATCGGGCCCTTACTCTTCCTGCTCTACATTAACGACCTCCCACTCCAAGCCAAGTCCACAACGCGCCTTTTTGCTGATGACAGCCTCTTGTACAGGAAGATCAGCACCACACAGGATGCACAAGCCTTACAAAAAGATCTAGATAGACTTCAGCAATGGGAGCGCGACTGGCAGATGTCGTTCAATGCATCCAAGTGCGAGGATATACGCATAACCAGGAAGTCAACCCTTATCAAGGCAGCCTACTACATCCGTGGCAGTGAGCTCCAAGTAGTAAAAGAAGGCAAATACCTGGGCGTGTACCTTGACAGCAACTCTCCATGAACACCCACGTCGCCAAAACAGCCAAGAAGGCAAACAACAGCCTTGCCTGTCTCAGAGGAACCTGACGAGCTGCCCACAGGAATTCAAGGCACAGTGTTACCAGACCCTCGTAAGGTCTTTTCTAGAGTACGCCAGTTCTACCTGGGACCCTCACACACAGACAAACTTTGACCAACTTGAGGCCGTCCAGCGCCGCGTAGCACGCTTTATGAAGGACGATTACCGCACCACTAGCTGTACTAGCCAAATGGTGTCTGATGTCGGCTGGCTACCCCTACACAAATGTCGTTCTAACGCCAAGCTGGTCATGACTTAAGAATAGTTCACGGCCTTGTCGACATAACGCAACCAGCGAGGTTTTTCCACCCTACCTCCATCAACACCCGTGGCCACTCCATGAGACTCTTTCCTCCGTTTCGTGACAAAGATGTCCTCCTTCACTCTTCCTTCGCCTACGCCACCAGACTATGGAACCGGCTCCCACAGGAAGTCATCATGGCCGACAGCGTCGTGGCTTTCAAGAGGGCCCTGGCGACATCATCCCACTAAACTGCAACATCGTTTTTATCTGTTTTTACTCTGCACTGTAAATAATTGAGCGCCGCACACACCACCTTGTACATACACCATTGTACGACGTTGCCCCAGAGTGGGACCTGTACAACAACGGAAGAAGAAGAAGAATTTATTCAATTAATCTTTTACAGTCAAAGTTTGCAGACAATATTACATAATTTTATGTTATATTCAAATTTAAAAGATAACAGAGTTTTGAGTTCCCTTTGGCTTTTTGCAACATTTGGGTTACACGACTTGTTAATCAGAAAAATGTGGCAGCAACTTTCCTGACACTCAGTTTTACTGGTAAGTTGTTCCTGTCATGGGTGACAGATAGTGGAACAAAATTGGGGCTGGGGGGAGGGGAGGGGCATAATTTTAACTTGTCACTTATACGGGTATTGTACTAGCCTCCACCCATACTGCAGTTCTCATGGAATATTACATTAAGAATTTAGCCATAATTATTTTATTTGATATAAATCTATACAGTGGAACCTCTCTAATCCGAACATGCTCGGACCAGAAAAAAGGATTAAAGGGATTTTCGGATTGGAAAGATTCAGTATTCTAAACCGAAAATCTATGCTGTTTGTTATACATCATGTGTATATCTATCTACTTGTGACATTGTTTTTCGATATATTTAAAATGGTCAGTTCTGAAGAGGCCATATTTAGTGCGTTTATGCCTGAGAAAAAATAGTGATATCTAACCTAAAGTCGTAAAAATGATCTGTATCATCTCTAGTCTGGATTACCAGCCCCTTCACTGTCCCTAAAATACATAGTACGGCGGGAACCACACCCTATAAACGACTGTACTCCCCCTCTTCCTCTTGCGAGTGATCAAAACAATAAACAGACACGCGAAAGGTAAGAATCGTCTTCAAATTCATTATTTTGCTTTATGTGTTTGTGTATTTAAATTAAACGATAAGTCTAACATAAATATGTGTATATGGTGATATAATAGATGAAACTGACAGGTAATGTTTATAAAATGTTGACTGATCATACTCATTGCATGAAAATTCACTCGACCAAGTCACGAAACTGATGAATATCACGCCAAATTGATTTGTAATCCAATTATCCATGATGTTTTCTATAATAAGTATGCATAATCCATAAATATATGTAAATAAAATGTTTCGTATCTGTTGCGTTTTTGAATGAAATTAATTTTTATCTAGCCAGTGAAAAAACATTCACTGTATGCCGACTTGCCAATTTGATATTTGATCTGAACGCGTATTTGCGAGTGATACTGTATTCAATCTTGCGAGTACAATACGCGATTTATGTCCTTAAAAGGCGTAAATGAAATAAAAAATATGCATACAAAAATTGTTTCTTTTGATCAGTCGTCATGTTTATAATGTCAGTTAATGTCGAACCCCTCGTGCGATGCTTGTACTAATCCATTGGGGTGGGGGTGGAGTGTCTGTGACTCGCTATCCTACTTAATTAAATAATCAATTGAATGCTTCAGCGTCGTTTACACGCAAGTATTCGGTGTTGGTTTTACACACATATACTATCACAAAGTACGAACTAGAAACTGGATGTTTACACAGGGTCCTTACTATTTCATGCAAGAAATTAACCGTCGATTCCCTATAGAAATCATGTGAAGAAATGTTACCTTACGGTTTCAAAATATCGATAAGATGAGACAGGACGAGACTATAGGTTGACCCCCGTCTGTCTGTCCGTCTGCAACAAAATGATTCTCTGATTTTTAAAAAAAAACAAAACTATTTCACCCGCAAGTATCCTGCGAGTAAACGTATAAATAGAAAAAGATGACGAAAACATTATCGGAAAAGTCAATTAAATCCTTATTAGTAATTCAGAGTTTACTTCATGGTAAATCTGTCAACAAGATTCAAAAGTAGTACAACTATTTTGTCACGAATTGCCTAATGGTTTAACTACCCGATTCCCCCTTCCTCAATAATAATATAAATATGTTATCGTTACAAATACCATGCGCGAGTAGTACAGCCGTCGTGTATACTACATAAATATGTTATCGTTACAAATACCGTGCGCGAGTAGTACAGCCGTCGTGTATACTACCTGTCAAGATTTACCGCTATTTCTCATGTTAGAAATAATTTACATTTAATAGTGATAACGCACACACGCCGGGAATCTGTCCTTGCGGATTTGGTCGTTTTCATTGCTAGGCCTTGCTCAAACCACTTCCGTTGTTTTAAAAATGGCGTGAGTTGTACCTCGTCTTTGTTTCAGTATGATCGGTAAATTCCGACATTTATATCGAAAGCTGTGTGTGTTTTCGTTAAGTATAAATGTATGACAAATGATTGTCAAATCACGACGGGTAGGCAATAGAGATGTTGCCATATTTATGGCCGATAGAGAGTTAAAAGGCTTTTCCTATGATTTTATCTGGTGACCTAGTTTAAATTTTGACCTCACTTGACTCAGATTTAAACGTCACTTATAGAATATCAAAATTAATATTCTGACAAAATTTCATTACGATATCGTCACAAATGTGGCCTCTAGAGTGTTAACTAGGTTTTCCTTTGATTTGACCTGGTGACCTAGTTTTTGAACCAAGATGACCCAATATCGAACTGATCCAAGATTTTATTGAGGGTAATATTCAGACCAAGTTACATTAAGAGTGGACCAAATTGTGATCTTTAGACTGTTAACAACCTTTTCCTCTGATTTGACTTGGTGACCTAGTTTTTGAGTCCAGATGACTTAATATCAAACTCGTCCAAGATTCTATTGAGGGTAACATTCTGACCAAGTTTCATTAAGATTGGACCAAAAGTGTGACTTCTCAGTGTTAACAGTCAAATTGTTGACGACGGACGACGACGACGGGCAACGAACATAGGGTGATCACAAAAGTTCACCTTCCGCACTTCTTGCTCAGGTGAGGTAATAAACCCTCATTTTTTCCTCTAATGGCACTTCTGCTTGTAAAATGGGGACTTATTTCATTCGCAGAATGTATTTTCAGTAAAATAAGACAAGTTTCATGTTAAAGTTCGTGTGTTTATGGCAAATACAAAGACAAAACTAAAATAAAACTGTTTTCTGTGCGACACTGTCAAGAAAGCGATCCACAAAGGATTAGTGGATTCAATCTAGCGCCGTTTCACTCCAAATCACCCCATTTACTGTTCATATTTTCACACCTTATAAATTGTAGTTGCGATTATATATTGGTTTCAAAGGTTTGAAATTCTAGAAAATATAGTCTTGTATGCGACACATCGTCTCATAATGGTCTCATGATGGTGAACATTTGTGCCAAGTTATTTCAAAATCCCTTAATGCATAAAGAAGTTATGGCACTGACACGAAAAACAGACCATGTTTCACCTTTAAGTGTCACTTTAAAAAGAAAAAGGAAAATAATAAGATGAACATTAACTACATATAGCCGATGTTTGAATGTAAACTTTGAGAGAGGTAGGTGTAATAGCATTGAAGTAATTGTACGACCAAATATATGAGGACACATATACAAACAGACCGAACAGACAGACCGCATGGTGACTGCTTTATACCACCCTCCTTCAAACTTTCTTTGCGGGTTCTAAATATGAAGAAATACTACAGGAGCATAGGAAACGCCGATATATTATAAAGAAGTCACTCACAAACAGGCATACAGTCTCTTTACGAAACTCGCAAGCACTTGTTCAGTACTTAAGCAAGCATGCATACAGTCAGGAAATAACACCGAATCTTCTTTCATTGACGGTTATAAACAAATTGGAGAATTTATCAATGATTTTATTTTTTCTACCAAACTAGTATTGTTTCTTTATCCATGAAACAGTGGAATTTACATGTAGGTCATTCTTCAAGCAAGAAAATAAGTACTTTTGACGCAGACAATGTACAATATCTGGACAAAATCCGTGATCAATCGAGTTTTTTGCTATAATTCTACCTGTCATCAGACTAACACTTTATATACAGAAACAAATCATGTTTAGCTTCCAATAAAATGAAAATATTCATACATTCAAAGCAAACCAGTCACTTTAAAATGCTGTTTTTCAACTTTTAGCTGTCAGTATATTGTTTTGATCACTCGAAAGAGGAAGAGGGGGAGTACAGTCGTTTATAGGGTGGAGAGCAGTCGTTTATAGGGTGTGGGAACCAGACTATATCATCTCAAACGCTTTATTGAGACCACTTTTCGGCAACTACCGGCTTGGATTTTTTCCCATCAAAATGAATATATTTCTACTTTTTACGCTTATTTCACTGCTGTACAAGCTGATGGTGTTCTAGGTTGATTTGTCAAGTCAGACGTTGACATAAACTTTTCCCTGGTAGAGGTAAAATTATCGATACAAAATAACGATTTTGTTGGCAGGTGAGTAGTTTTGTCCTACATGTTCTATCATCATACATCTATTTTTCTCTGTAAAAGATGCCAAATTTCAATTACCATAGTCCAGAAAATATCAGCCTCCCTTTCTTTTTATAGCTCTCGTGATGAAACAACCTCGTGATAGTCCAACAAATTTGACGTGATCCGGTGTATACAGAGTCAAGTTACCAATGCTCGGCCATTTTCATTACATTATTGTTAATACTGTTTTACTTAAGCTGTTCAGTTTTGATCAGAATCGTGTTTTAAACAGTACACCATTGTAGAAAATAGGTCAAGAGATCATGCGCCTGGTTGATCACAGATTTTGGAGTAAAATAAGTGCGGTGCAACTAAGGTTAAACACCACTAATTTCACCAGATACGAACCAATGCTCGGCCACACATTTATAATGCTTGTGAAAGCTTTGTTTTTATTATATTTTCATGTTATAAAACACGTTTCTAAAACAAATTATGAGTAAGACAATAATATTTCAATATTCTGAAATAGGTAAATACACATATTTAATCTACATGTATTTCAATTCTTACATTTTTCTTTCAGTCAAAGTGAAACAAAGAAACAGATCACAGAATGAATTAACAAAACCCTAGCTAAAATTTAACGATGAAAAATATCACTGTTAAACACTTCAGCTACATGTCTCTATAAACAGTTTGTTTTATTATGTCCATAACTACAGTCAGTGTGGATTGGTAATGCTTTATATTCCATTAGTCTTCCTGACAATAGCGACGACACCAAACCCGTCCTTTAACAAGACTTAGCCTGCAACATTTTCGTTTTTGTCGTGTTGAGCGACCTGTGAAGTTTCTACTTTTTCTATTTCAGATCTACATCTACCTGTACATAGTTTGGTAAACACTCATAATGATACCATTTATCACATGTGTCGTAGCCAATCCAATAATACCCCTCCCTCGAACCAACCATACAGACAATACTCAATGCCGTATCATCGGTATCATCTGCACTGGTGGGTTGAACAGTGACCTCTTGAACAACAGGTGTGTGTTTGGTGGTTTTCTTTTCAGGTTCCGACAAAACAGACCTAGCCTGTGTGAATGACCTTTTACCTTTAGATTTCTTAATTGGTACCGTGGAAGGTGGTTTTAGGAGAATATTTACAAATTCGTGAGCAACTAAACCCATTTTTACCAGTGGGTTTTCTTTAGAGGAGCCACAATGGTAACACTGGTCAACCTCATGATTTTCAGTAGCAGATCTGTGGGGTTTTTTTACATCACCCTCTGTACTGCTAGGCAGAAGGGCTGAAATAGAGATTGTGTTCAGTGGGTAAATACCAGTACATTTAAATTGAGTGGCAACTGTAGCACGCACCAGTTATTTGGTTCAAAGCCTGAACAAGTAATTTGGGAAATAGTGACCTGGGAAGTGTTTTCATTCCCAAATAACCTACCTGAATTGCAACTTTTTGTTTGAGTAAATGAAAATAACCAGCATCTTGGGACTGTAATATATGATAGAAGCGTGCAGGTAGGTAGAGTAGGTCGATTTTATGGGTTTTTTTGGCTGCATCTAGGAAGGATCTGGATAGATGGGTGGTTATCAAGTATCAAAAGTACTGGCCTTTTCTCACCAACATATGGAATAAAACATTTTGTAAACCACTGTGCAAAGAACTCTGCTGTAATATAGCCTTTCTCTGTTTATTTAAAGACCCAGCTATCTGGCACACCATCTGTGTAACTGCGTGAAGGACACTGGCTATAAATCAACATAGGTAGTAGAGTTTGACCTATAGGTGATATGGCATTAAGTATGGTAATATGGCCACTCATGTTAACAATAGATTGATCGGCACAACGTGTTCCTTTTGACGTAATGACTTTCTTAGAAGGATTAGGCCAGCCTGAAAACCAAGACTCGTCGCAGTTAAATATGTGAGCAGGCTCGTGAATAATATTGAGTTTAGTCAATGTCTCCTCAAGAAGATCAAAGTAATGATCCACTGTATCCTGTGTGACTGCTGCCCTGTCTTGTTGCAAAGGATGCGCAGTTCTAAAAGATAACTCTGGGTGACGGTTTTGGTAACACAGAAGCCATTTGTCAGATAGCACAACATCGCCACCACCCTCCTGGTGAATGATGTCACGAGCTAAATGTTTTACTACTTGTCTGGACAGAGGCACACCCCTCGACAACATGTATTTACAATAGTTACTGAGGGATGACCCATGTTCTGCCATTAACAGCCGCCTTGAACCAAATGTTGTTACTTTATCAGTATATCTGCCATTCAGATGATCCCTCAGTGTTTGGTATGGTATTTCGGTTTCATATGCAGCCTTTCGAATGGAGTAGCCATCACGGTCTACGAGGCTCTTTGCGGCTAAAAACTGCTCGGGTCTATGTATCTGTTGGCCTCTTTTAACAACAGGCACTGTATCTGTAATGCAAATTGTGTTGAAAAAGTGGAGCGGTCTTTGAATATCAGATAAAAATAAAGTTTACTTAAGCGGGAGGGGGGAGAGAGGTACACATGTTTTAAGCATTTTCTTTTTAAAATACTTAACAATAAATACAACAGTAAATAACTCTAATACAATAAAAATGTTTATATATTTGAATTTAAATGAATAATAAATAGTTTAACTCATTAACGAAGGCAGCGTGTGCGGTGCGGGCTATTATCTACATTGATAACACCGACGGTGCCGCCGAAAGAAGCAACTTTTTGCAGTAAAAACATAAACTTTCGTATATTTTGTATATATTTTAATAGAATATACATTTTTGCAAATATTTGTGTAAGAAAATACACAAATGAACGTTTTTACCATAGAGTGAGATGATCTTAACTCAAAATGCAAAATGACAGTTGTCGCTATTGACCGGTTTCGTCTGTTGTTGACCCCATTTTGAATTGGCGTCCTTACATCGAAAAATAAACAAACACTGCAAGCAAGGTTTTCAAGTTTTATTTTTGATAAACAATAAAGAATTTTAGGTGGCCGAGCACTGGACTGGCCGCATAGGTAACTTGCAGTGTCCAATTTGTTTGACAAACCTTGTCTGGGTTGACTAGGAATGTTAAAATGCAGAAATGCTTATGTAGAAAAATTACGGGATTTTAATATTAATTTTGCCGGAATGACAGTATGGAGAACATAAATGATGAAAAAGCAATATAAAGATATTATACATAAAAATGTTTAGATTTTAATGTATCAGTTTATTAATGTTATGCCAGATATAGAAAACCTACACCGTGTAAACCAAAGCAGTTTCAGTTATACTTTAAAAGCTCGTAATGCCTTTGTTTACAATGTGGCTGCCACAGTTTCCGTTATGAACAGCAAATACATTAATTTCTTGTTAATTCCTTTCTCTGATATTTACTTACTTTCTTTAACATTTGTCAAAGGTCTGAATATTATTTAAAACATTATTATATACTATTTACAGGATCTTTTGCTTTTATTACCGCTCTTTAATGCGTTAACTATAACAGCTCATGTGCAATATTAAATTTTAAAAAGTATTTTTTTTTCTAACCGTGTACTAATAAACTTTGATTATGTGGCAGTTGACCTCAATACAATCGACACCGTTTATTTTCCACTACAGGTAAATCCAGTATTTGGTTTACAATACATCTATGACGGATTATCTTTGAACACCCCTGGACTTATTGGACTCAACTGCCACATTATCAAAGTTTATTAGTAAGTACGCATAACATCTGTTTGGTAAGCTGTTTCATTTGTTTTTAAGAGAAAAAAAGCATTATGGACTTGTAAACCTGCCCAAGAAAATAGTAGTATACCGCTATATGTACTAGATGTATATAAGAAATGTTTTGCAAATATATGTAATGATCCATTTACCAATGATGATGCTATCAATAGAAATCCGCTTAAGCCGGTGTCGCATGATTATCACATTCGTGGTAATATTACCATGTGAGCGATAATAACGCGACGGCATGAAAATCACACTATTTAAAATGATACAAAAATTTGAAAAACCTATTAAGTACTGCCAACGAAATGATGAATGCTAGTAGTTTATGCTGTGGGAACTGACTGTTTAATGGATGAATATTTTAATGAAACTATTGATGCAATAGGTGCGCGTGTAGATGGTAATGCTCTTTTAAACTGAAAAATGGACAGAGGGCGTTGTTGAACTGTACTTTTTTCACAATATATTCATGTCCGAATAATTTCTGCAAGTGAGTTTGTTAAAGATCGTAATTACTCTTACTGATTTAAGAAATAATTTATAGCAAAAAAGTGTTTTAACACTCTTTATGCACGATGGGTGGTTATACGTCGGGCATAGCCCGAGTGAAATTCTTTGTACGACGTAATACCGCCCGAGTGTATAAATAGTGTTTAAACACGGTTTTGCTATAAATTATTTTGATTCTAATATGCCCTTAATCTAAAACAGTACATAAAATACAGAAGCGCTCTTTCTTGGCCGCAACAAAAACTTTGACGTCACCGCACGTTATTGTGACGTCATTCCAGCGTAATCTTGAGTGTTTTTTACAGAGACAAGCATATTAGAATATAATTGTCGAAAACATGGGTAGGTGTGCTGACTAAATAACAATTTTGTAAGTGGTTTGAAAGTGCTTCTTGCAAAGTTCAAATGATTTAATATTTAATTGTAAGTATTACTCTATTGATGTTTAACTCTAGTCAGCATATAAATTTGCCTCGATAACGTCCTACATAAGAATTTTGTTTTGCATCAGTTGCAAAACTTGTGTATACCAGCCGTATATATTGAACTATAATAAAATTGTTTATCTTCCCCTTTTATCAACATTGTCTAACTAAAATGAAATATTGATTATATCTTAAAAATTAAGGGTTTAATAATAACAAAAACAGTACGAAAATGGAGAGACGGATCACTTTGAGAAGTGCTCAGTTTGTATATGGGTACATGATTTTCGGCAACAAACGAATACACAAGCCATGTCTTCCACTTACAAGGAAGTTATATCTCGCAAAAGTCCATGCCTGTTTAACGCGAGAAAAATATGCTCGAGAAACAATATAAATACCAGAATGAAATGTGAATAACAGAATCGTACTTTTTGAACAGTGGCCCTAAGTCGCTCATCTGAAACTGACTATTAGAGCTTGAATATATGTATGACACATGGAGTAACAGCAGCATTTAATTTAAGTTTTTTTCTTCTAGTTTTAGATCTGGCAGGCTAAGAAATCAGTCAAATGGAACCATCTGAATAAATTTCAGAGAGCACCTTTAATACAACTTTAATACAAAGAGGCTACAGATCTAGTTTCGTGATGATCCATTAGGAAGTTCAAGAGTACAAGTCGTTTAAAAGTTTTGTTTTTTATTCTGGTAGCCCCTAATATCAGTCAAGCAGAGGTATTGGATAAAAATCGAAAGATGCCTTATAAGGATGCAAAAGACCAAGTTTGGTGATGATCTAGAGGGTCATGAACAAATGTTGTTTAAAGGTTTCTTAATGTTTAGCTCTAATACCCATAAAATCAGTCGAGCGGAACCATTTGAACAAATTTCAGAGGGTACCTAAGGCTTTTACTGACCATGTTTGATGATGCTCCATCAGATGGTTATTGACAGGAAGTCATTTAGTGTTTGTTTCCATTTTAAACTCTGGCGGCCCTTAAAATCTGTCAAGCGGAACCATTTGAACGAATCGGAAATAGTACATAATAAGGATGCTACAAACCAACTGTGATGATGAATCATAAAGAAGTCCATGAGAAGTTGTTTCAACGTTTTTTTCCCCCATTTTTGCTCTAGTGACCCTTAAAATCAGTCAAGTTGATTTTAGGTGAAAAACAACGACAGGCGACGGACACAGCCTCATCAGAATAACTCATCCTGATATTCGTTCAGGTGAATTATAAACTAAATGTTGACGGACGAGATCACAATATTATATTTCACACTGAGCATGTGGCATATTTGTGAGCTAAAAACAATATTTTTCGTAGCGCTGATCGCTGCAAAAAGATTACCAAACGTCAATATCACAGCTTAAAGAAAGTCTTCTAATAAATTTTAAATGAAGTTTTACTTTAAGAGAACCGCGAAATATGCCAATGATTTGTTTCAATTTTATTACTTTCTTTCTCTGCTTTGATTAGTAGCATTAACTTTTATTGTATGTTAAAATTAAACAAGAAAGAGAATTAAAGTTGACCTTTGATACAACACTTTCTGTTCAGACACTTATCGATAGTTGACCCAGCAAAAGAGCAAACTTTCTTTTAATTGACATTTTATTTTGTCTTCGTAAGTAGGTAAGTAGATTGGTTATTATAATGACATGGGTAAACGTTTCACAAAGCATATTCATGAACAGTTAAACACAAGACATGGCCAAATGTAACTATCAAGGTATATAGTATAAAAAATATATACTTACAAAAATTCTAATGCCCTCGCGATACCTTTGACAATATGTTTCATCTTACTAATGGTACATTTCTATAAATTTAGAAAAATGTTGTAAATAACATATTCAAATTGTCAACAAGATCGAAAGAAGATATGTTATCATTTTATTTATTCAACTGCCTCAGCCTCATTTGAAAAAGTCATAAATTGATATATAATAATATCGTGCAACAAAGATTTTAGCATTAAACATTTAAATTGTTTCCAGCTAAGGCACACAGTACACATAAATATCTAGAATTTAGAAAGGAGCAAATTTCGTTATAAGGCAGGAAAATCATAACTAAACACCATTTGATTTTGCTGAAAATTTACATTTAACAACGTATGTTTACATTTCTAGGAAATTTGATAAATGTACCGTTAGTATTATGAAAAATATTGCCAGAAATATTCAAAAGGCAATATACGTTTCAATTAGTATTCAACAATATTATATCACACTGAATTAAAATTTTATTATATAGAAATTAAAGGTATATAGAGAAACACGTTTACATATAATGTTGCAATAAGACTAAGTATTTGTATAACGGATATATCATATATTAAATAAGCTTTTAAAAAGGTATGTAGCTACATTTCTTGGAAAGTCAGTGACCATATATTTCACTTTATGTATTTACATGTTATGAAACAGTTGTTGAAATAATTGCTGTAATACTTCTATCGCTGGACGGTTTTTAACACACAGTTGGGAATTTCAGCATGCCCACTGTGGTAAACAAAGACTCATTGGGAAAGCTACTTAAATGTGCTTTCATTCCTCACGTTTTCTTGTAATATGACATGCACGCATATAGACCTTTCATTAACAAGAGTAAGAGCAATGCAATCTTCGATAACGTTTGAATTGACCACATTAGTTTGTTCAGTTCTTGCTGCGGTACACAATCTTGGATGGTAAATTGCCATTGCTTTGTGTCTTCTAAATTCATTCTTCACTTCTGAAATAATTGAAAATATATTTGTTTGAAAAATATTTAAGGATTTGTCGAGGGTACAGATTATTAATACACTTAAATGTTTTTTCTTTGCTTTCTTTCATTTATCTTCAAGTTTCAGCTAGTTAAAAAAGAAAATATCATTAATAGATTTTGAACTGCGTTCTTCATTATTATGCGATACTTACAATGTTCTCTCTAATTGGTACTTCCGTTCTAGCTCATGTGTTCTAGCTGCAAGTATAATGATAATCATTATTAATATTAACACTATTATTGAAAATAATAAATTCACTACTGTGAAAATTTAACGGTAGTAATTTATGAGGTGTATCAATTAGGGAGCTCCAGGGCCTTTGTATTGTTTAATACTCTACATCCATTCATTGAACAAATATTTTTGTTCTGTTTAACGTCGCACCGACACAATTTAGATCATATGGCGACTCTCCAGCTTTTATGATGTTTTTAAACATTATTTCATCACGGGCAGGCACCAGTGTAGAACCACCGACCTTCTGTAATCCAGCTAGATGGCTTCCTCATATGAAGAATTTAACGCCCCGAATGAGGTTTAAACCCAAATCTGTCAGCGGCAAGAGATTCGAAGTCAGCGACCTTAACCACCCGACCATGTAGGACCCCATAAGTGGAAAGATGAAATGAAGGGATATAACATTATGTATTTAGCACCTTAATAGGTTTATGATGGTTTTAGTCTAGTTAAAAGGCAACTATTAAAAGACGAGAGTTGCATTTCTATACAAATTATTGCTTTTGCGATTCTTAGATCATAGTGTTTATCTACATAGGTTCTCAATGTGAGTCAAATTTCAATATTATTTTATTCACACTATAGCAGTAAAATGCTTAACATGATAATATTGTTTTATGTAAAATTTCGAATAATTTTGTTAACTAAAGAAATATATACATCAAAATGTGTGGAGATAGAAGTTTTGTTCAATATACTTAATGGTGACTTTAATTGTTCGCACTTTCTTGTCTGTAACACAGACGCATAAAGGTCACATAACTGTACCAATTTACGTTATATTAATGTACATTGAAGAAGATTCAAGAATCAAGACGTTGTTAATTGCTGTTGTGTGTTTACCTTTACAGTGGCGCAGTTCTCTTTTCATACGATTCAGTTCTTCTTCATGTTTGATCGCAGTTTGGTGGAGACTTGAATTCTCCTTAATCAGACTTGTATATTTTCTTACAAAGTCTGGAAGTCCATCTTAAAAAATAATAACAATTAAAAAAGATCGTTTGATTTCTCTTTAATCAAAGTTTCTGTAGTAATTTATTTTGCTTCTCGTGAATTTGTAAGTCCATGCTAAAACAAAATGCGGAATAGTTCCAAAACTTTATAAAGTTTAACTTAACGTGTTATTTTTTTCATTTGTAAAAACTGACAAAACATCGTATTTTCCTGTTTGCAAAAAGACAGAAAAAAGTTCATTTCTGCCGTTGAAATCATTCATATACCTTTCTGGTCTTTCCTGGTAGAAAATATGTCTACAACTTGATCCGTTTTATCTCTCAGCGCATGTATCATACTTTCTGTGATGGCAAATTTTCGACTAAACTCTTTGTCTGCAAGTGATAACTTAAATTTATTACCTTCAAATGTTCTTAAGTTACTACATAAATGTCATTTCCCGAGGGAAAGTCATAAAATTATCATTATTATCATTATTATGTACAAAAAATACTTTCCGTCACTGTTTAAAAATAAGTTATTGCTAGCATTGTACTAATGCATTTAAATATGTCCGTTTCAAAAAGCACTTGTCCATAAATAATATTTAGGCAATTATAATGACTGCAAAGCATATGAAACTTATACTTGCCATAATAATTTTGAAGCTGTTGAATAGCTGCCATTTCCTCTTCTGACAGAGTGTGCCGGCCATGTTGTCCTATAAGAACTGGAAAAACAAACTTAAAGGTTTTTCAATCAGATCAATTAAGCTGTGTTTGGTTCAGATTATGGTGTTCCATTAAAATATTAAAAACAAAGTTTTTATATAAGTATTTCGGTAATTTGAAACAGCTCAAACCATTGTCCTACTTTATGTCGCAAATTTATAGACATATAACTAATTTTGTACTACGTTTTGATTACTTAATAACACTACATTCTAATAAAACGTTTGACGTTTCTGTTAAAACGTTTTCAATCCACTTCTATCTTGTGTCTTTATTGTGACATAAATGAACTGCATCGGCAGTGGAGAGCAAATATAATTTAAGCTACGTTGTGTTCCGGCCATGTAGTCCAATTTAAAGTTAATAACAAACATTTACATACAAGTACCTCGGTGTTTTCAATTACTAGTAGATCGATTAAGCTACGTTCTGGTTGATGAGATAATTGCCACAGTAAATACCATATTGGTCAGGTATATGAGCTTGGATATTCACCTCGTCATTATACAAATTAAACAGTCTTATATTATTATTGAAAACTTGACAATTGGGGAATTTACAAATTTTCTAACACGTTTCTTAGGTAGAAACGACTTAAGTACACACAACAATATCTTACCAGATAACTGTTTACATTGTCGTTGCAACTGAAATATAATGCTTTCCCTCTCCGGTATTACGAATTTTCGAAGAACAGTTAATTCTTCATCCTTTTCAGCGCACAGATTTTCATATTCTTTCATTCTATATTCTTGCTGTCCTATCTCATTCTTGAGTATACGAACAGCCTGTTCCGTGTCACTGCTCGCAGCTGAAAGTTATAAGGAAAATACTAAAGTCTTCATTGTGTTTAAGCAAAGCTTATAAAGAGTCGGTCTAAAAATATGTTTCAAATTCAAATTTCTTGCAAAGAAACTCTTACATTAAAGACAATGAATATTTAGCTGCAACAAACAGTTGGGTACATCGAACTAACAGCACAATCTAAAAACAACTCGAGCATGTGGGTGACTTTTGTTTATGTATGTAAAAGTATATACCCAATAAAGAACTATATAATGAAATGTAGAAATGTATATATGTATACAGAAGATATGCACAACCTGGTGCGCAAGACTGAAAGATATTTGTATATTTGTTGATTTCATCTTATCTTCAAAAGTTATCTTCAACTTTTTTGTATTTGATGTATTTCACCAAGTGAAAAGTATTCTTGATATTTTTCACAATGAATTCATCTGATATAGTTTACACATTTTTTTCTAACAAAAATTCACAGAAAAGAAATAAATGTATCTCATTGTACGCTTTTATTGCAGATACCCTCCCCTACCTCTACCCAAACCCACCCCCACTCTCAACGCCCAGATCTGCTTACTTGTCCTCTCCTTCAGTTGATTTTGTAATCGTGCGACCGTTCTTTCTCTTTCTGGTAAAACGTTCTCTTTCAACTCGTATAACTCTTGTAGGTGATCATCACATTGTCTGACATTCGTATCAATTTGTTTTTGTAGTGCAATGTCCTTCTTCCGTACTTTGTCCAGTTCGTCTGTAATAAATGCAGGAGTACGAATCAAAATGTTTTTATTCGTCAGATTTAAAAATGACATATTTAGTTTTTAATTATGAAACAGAAAATCGTCTATTTCCAAGTAGGGATATCACACATCTACCGATCGCAGGCGTATGTTCTCCGTGACGATTTGATGAAAGATATTTTGTCTGTCATTATTTGTCCTTCTCCTCTGACTCATATCGGTAAGTTGGAAGTAACTTGCTGAGAACAGGTCTGTACTAGTACAGAATCCAGAAACAATTGCCCGCCGTTATATAACTGAAATACTGTTGAAAAACGGCGCTAAACCCAAAACAAACTAACAAACTATTTTACGTTTAGAACAAATGTTTTACCGAAAGCAATACGTACAATTGTACAGAGAAAGCTAGTGTTAAACCCCTGTGAATTCTGTTGATGCTGTTAATTTTATCTTACAGAGATTTGTTAATGATCTATCTACAGTTTTACTTACCCGTTAGCTTTTGAATTTGTTCAGTCTTTTCCTTTAGCTGTGTAGCGAGTTGCAAATATCTGTGTTCAGTTTTTTGCCGATTTGCTTCTTGTCTTTCCTTATTTTCTGAAATTAATATGGAGATTTTCTTCAGAAGTGATGAGTTAGCAAGGCTACATGCAGGCTTTCAAGTGACCTTTAATGAAAAACTAGGAGAAAAGTAGGAGCCTCTGATATACAAAAAGTGGGAGAAAAGGAAAGAAAAGGAATCTGATGATGAATAGCAGGGCCTATGAGAACAAAGTCGGGCCCGGATCCAGAAATAATTTGATTGGTAGGTATGGGTATGGGAGGGGGCCTCTGTCCGTGTTTGGGGGGAGGAAAGGGGAACATTTTGAAATACAGGATTGAAACGTCGGGCTTTGGTGCATTATTAAAATTTTGAGGTATGGGAGAGGGTGTCCCAGTTATTTTATTGGGGTCAGGGGTTTCTCCCCTGAAAAACTTTGAAATGCAGGTACAAAAATGTGCATTTTTGATCTAATTTTAAAGTATCCGGGGGAGGCGGATATCCCAGTCAGTTTATGGGGATCAGGGGGTTTTCCCCTGGAAATATTTGAAAAACAGGTAAAAAATAGTGGGCTCTGATGCACTTTTAACTAGGAGGGGTACTTTCCTCATTTTAGAGGAGTGGGGTGTCAGGGGGGTTTCCCCTGGAAAAGTTTGAAATATAGGTATCAAACGGAGGCACCTGCGTTTTGGGGTCTAAATTTTGAGTTCTGAGAAAATTTAATCCTTTGCCAAAATAGTTGGGTGCAACTTTGATGAGTATAGGTCACTTCTCAGTCTACTTGGGTGGGGGAAGGGCATGGTCCCCCTCGTCCCGACCCTGGATCTGCGTCTGAAACTTACCCCAAAATCTTGTACATTTACTCACATTTACACAGCAGGATAAATAAACTTATCACAATATATAAGATTTGTCTATTTTCATGATGCTTTGACGTCCCATTGTACATAGCTGCCTGCAACCTCTTTTGCTCAATATCAAGGTCAGTATCAACTCACATAATGAACTGTCAGCAGGTTCCTGCATGCATCAGAGGTCACTAGCAGCAGAGCCTCACCAGTACACCAACAATCCTTATATTATAAAACAAACTTCATTATACAAATAGACTAACAACATTTGTTTACATATTTCTTCCTTCTTTAGATAAAAAGTAGGAATAGTAGGAAAAAGTAGGACAACATAGGACTACTTGAAAGCCTGTACGCGCCATAACCCCATTATATTCTAAAATCAGATTGGAATTTAACGTTTCTATGGAAACAAATGACAGTTTCCTCAAAACTATGTACAGTACAATACATTCTATTCAATTAAACGATGGAAAATGAGGAAAAGATAAGACAGAGAATTTTCAGTAATATCTACATTTTAGAAAGTTTAATATTCCGTAAAAAAAATAAAGCTTTTCTTATAGACCTCCGGTATAAAGGAACAAGGATGAATATCAAACAGGTAAAACTACGTTCCAAATACGCAGCCTCCAAAAAGCGCAACCCACGGCACACTGACGTGCACAAGACTAGCACGCATACATAACCACACGCACAGACACAGAGAGGACTAAACGAACAGACAAAGGAACATAGTGGGGCATCGCCTCGGAATGGTCATTGGCAAAACCAACACTGGGGAGCTTAAATCGGTTTATGGTGTTCATTTAATCTAATTCTCCCCTACCCCAACTATACTAGTATTCCAAATACACATGACAGTGTAAATAATAATTATCGCTGTCATGCGATTCTCTATTAAATGAATGGTCTCAGTTTATCATAAGATCTACGAAAACGTTATGTTCCTAAGTCCTTAGTAGGAGCATTGATGTCTTACCGACTGTTTCGGTCAACTTTAAATTTCTTCTTCGTCGTCAAAAAAGACACGTATCTTTTTTAACTAAATTGAAACATGTTCGAAATAAGACATACCATTTTTAAGTTAAAACACTTGTAAATAATCTGCGAATCTGCGAGTAAATAATTATGTCTAAACGAAACCACTATACGGTTTAACACTACAAAATGCAAACCTTTTAATTCTTGAATTTGTGTTTTCAGCTGTTTAATTTCTTCCTTGTACTGCCCTGTGAAGGTAAATAATATTTTATTTTATTTTGCATTTCAGTTATAGAATTGGTTAAACTGGATGTATTTGTTAAGATTACATTAATTATTATATAATTAATAAATAATAACTTTAAAGAAATACAGTAACATAGAACACTAAATTCCGAATCTATTCTTAAAATTTTTTCTTCATTTTTTATACTATATGCACAAAATAAAGTTAATTTGTTTAAAAGCTTTAACTTGCCTACCTATTTCTTGGTACCGAATACTGCCGACTGTGTCTGTCGTCTGCAGCGGTCTCTTTGCGAAATGCCCTAAAATGAATACAGGTTAACTCTTAGCCTTCTGGCGGCAAATGATTCTGCCTTTGCAACCAGTGCAGACAAAGATCAACCTTCACATCCGTGCAGTCTGACCATGGTCTGCACTGTTCTCTATTCAATCAGTATCGTTTTTGGTAAACACCTTTTTTTAACTGTCCATGGTACGTTCCCCGTATTTTGATTCAGTGTTGTTATATTTTCTGGTCCTTTGGGATCATGGAGTCCATTCAACATATGTGTAATAGAGTTCCGCTTAAGCCGGTGCTAGGGGGCGTGAGAGGTGTTGCACATTTCATTACCTCTCATGAACAAACTCAATCAAACCGAGTCTGATATTATTCTTCTTGGTTGTATTCTTTGCTTCCAATGGATCTTTTTACAGATTTTATTAACTATCACAACAGTAATCTTTAAGTGCCGTGTGGCGGCTGTAAAAGGTCTCCCCGTACTTGGATTCAGTGTTGTTATATTTTCTGGTCCTTTGGGACCATGGAGTCTATTCAACATATGTGTTATAGAGTTCCGCTTAAGCCGGTGCTAGGGGCGTGAGAGGTGTTGCACATTTCATTACCTCTCATGAACAGACTCAATCAAACCGAGTCTGCCATTATTCTTCTTGGTTGTATTCTTTGCTTCCAAGGAATCTTTTTTACAGATTTTATTAATCATCTTGTTCTTTTCACTTTCGTTTGGTCATATCAAACTGATGTGAGAATCATATGAGAGGCAACTTCAAATCTCTCGCCAGAACTAGAGACTTCATATTGATAACAACGGCGCCATATTATTTCTTTCCAAATAAATACAATGCCTGAAATTACTTACTTCCTAAGCTTTGTTTGTTTGTTTTGGGTTTAACGCCGTTTTCAACAGTATTTCAGTCATGTAACGGCGGGCAGTTAACCTAACCAGTGTTCCTGGATTCTGAACCAGTACAAGCCTGTTCTCCGCAAGTAACTGCCAACTTCCCCACATGAATCAGAGGTGTAGGACTAATGATTTCAGACACAATGTCGTTTATCAAAAAGTCACGGAGAACATACGCCCCGCCCGAGGATCGAACTCACGACCCCGCGATCCGTAGACCAAAGCTCTTACCTACTGAGCTAAGCGGGTGGGAAGTAGGTTCAATATATGAAAAAAGTGTAAATATAATGTCTCATTCAGATATTTGAATCCAACCTGCTTAGTTCAATAGGGAGAGCGCAGATCTAAGGATCGCGAGGCATATGTACTCTGGTGATTTGATAAAAGACATTGCGTCTAAATCATTCGAAAGCCACCTCTGTTTCATAGTTACTTGCGGAGAACAGTTTTTGTAAAACTGGTACAGAATCCAGAAACACTGGTTAGGTTAACTGCCAGTCGTTACTGTTGGTAAACGGCGTTAAATCCCGCCCCGCCCCCTCCCACCCCACAAAAAATAAGTTTTAAGTAAAACCAACTAAAAACACACACACATAGAGAAAGAAATTTAATTTTAAAACTATCAGAATTTATCATGTATAAGAGCTTACCAATAATTCTATCAAATTCTGTATCTTGAATTAGATTTGATTCCCTGAGACGTGTTCTGCAAATAGGACAACTCTGTTTTCTCTCCAACCACTGAAGAATACAGTGGGTACAGAAGTGATGTCCACATGGTGTTAGAGAGGAACTGTCCATGTCTGTATGACATACGCGACATCTCATAAGCTCGTGAATATCTCTGTCCTGTATCAAAATTTACGTTTGTTTAAGAAATAATAGATCCTAGTAATAATGATTTGTCGCGAATAAAATCATTGTTTGGAGTTCAGGTGCGTGCGCAGGTCGTGTTAAATTCGTTTTAAAACATACTTTAAAACGCTATCTAACTACATTTTAAGTAATATAAATTACTGAATGTTTAATTATGTCTGATATATAAGAAAAAAGTAAGGAGCAGAAAACCAATTAAGCTTCATTTATAATGTACAACTCGCATTTTAATTACCTGCAAATTTGACATAAACGGGCTAGTTACTGCAATTTCCGATTCCGTTTGGTTTAACTCTTCAACAATAGTTTGAGCTGCAGTCATCTCCCTAACAAGCTTGTCCATGTCACTGCTAGATTCACTCGAACTGCCGTTTGACCTCCACCTTTCCCTGCTATTTGGTACATTGACCCTGTTTCTAGGTGTATCTTGCGGATAAAAACAGGCGTTGTCAGATTGTCTCCACGCATGTTTCACGTCTTTACAAGGCTCTGAGGTATGTTCTGTGTATTTTGGTGTAAACGAACTTTTGATTTCTGGTGGACAGACTTGTCTGTCTTGTCTGTCAGTATTCAGATAATTCCACGTTGTCAATCCATCGCTATATTTTGATACCACAGCGCTACCGTGTGGCATTCCCACCCTCCCAAGTTGCCTGTTGTAAGCGTTGTCCACATAAGTTTTAGTGTTCATTCCACACACGGTGTTTTTGGAAATCACAGCACTTCCGACGGGCAAACCAACACGACCAACTCTTCTATTGTAGGCATTATCCACATATGTTCTCGGCATCTTCAAAACTCATTTAAAGTTTATTAATCTTACTGAAAAAAAACAACATTTATTATGAACAGGAATAGTACAGGTTTAAAAAAGATGGATCACTTCGGACACACAGTAGATGCGTTAAAACATGCTCGCATATTATTATATTACTATTATATATATGGTAATAGACTCTGCTTATATCCTTTAAAATTTTGACATGTTTAGATAAGTATATATGAAGCTATAATGTAATTCCAAAAATTCGCACTTTCGTTTCAATTTTTTAACATTTTACCCCAAAAATAGGGTATTTGCATCATTGGATTTTGGTAGATTTTTGATATGTCATTCCTGATATGTTACAGATCACACATGCCAAAAATCATTTCTGTGCACATTTTCCCCCTAAATTTCGTATTTTTACTGGACTATATCCAAAATAGTCGAAACACAGGTAATGTTTGTTTTGGACTTCTGACCTATCTATTTGCGGTAAAATCGATTAACTCTCACAATAACAGATATCGTTGTCTGCCGTTGTGTTGATACACATTTATCTGTAAGTAGTCACAACTTGACCGCGATGGTTGGCCTTAGGCTGATTATTCATATCGATTATTTCATTACAGTAATCAAGGGTGCTTAGGGTAGCCATATTTATATTGAATAAGTTTGTTTTCATTGCAGTATCAAATTATATATACTTACATTTGATCAGTTAAAACTTTCAAATACACTAATTTATATTTACATGAATTTATATTTCCTGTTTTTCGTGCAGCTCGTGTTTTACGTACACTCCTTTTCAATAATAGGTTGTGCCTCATTATGTATTATATTGCAAAGGTCAACCATCGGGGTCAAGTTGCGTCCACTTATACCAAACCTTCTGTAATGTTTTGCAATACTTGTACGATCTTATATTGCTTGTTACTAAAATAATTCGTACTTATATACAAAGTAACTTTAAAAAGACTATTTTACTGGATAGACTAGTATAATGAAAACATATAATGTCAAATTACAACCATCTTAACAAAGAAAAAAAATCAATTAACTGCTAAAACATTATAAAATATATAGATTTATTTATATGACAGTGAACTATTACAGACATCGCAAGAACGTAACATAATTCGTAAATCAAAGTGTTTATATTGAAAATTATCTAGTTTCATTTATTTGAACTTACACTCACCTCTCTTTTATCGTAAGAACAATAAAACAAGAACACGAAATTTATGCTGAGTCAAACTATATACTTAATACATTCATTACTTTCTGACTCCATTATATTGTAATTTCGGTAGATCTACTTTATATTTGTCGACATTGTGGTAATTAAATCTTTTAAATACACTTTATTCTAAACACTACATAACAATACACACTTCTATACATGTCGGCCCACGACTCAACGTAGAAGTTTATTATCATAGATAACGGATTTTTATACCAATATCTACACTTAAATAAATATAAATATCGAATTTAACGTTACAAACCTCCAAATCCAAATATCCAAGCATATATGAGGATAAAATGAAAATAGAAGTACAATCAAGAATACGTGACGGTTTAAGAACTGAAAATGAAAGTAAAACTAGGTTAAGCAGCAGGGTCGAATGCTGGTTTTCCAGAGTTTTGAGCTTGACGTGTTAAACACGTATAGGGCTTCTACTTAAGCTAATGAAATTAACGGAGCGCAGCATTGTAAAATAAATAAATAAATAAATAAATTCGTCAAGGTCAATAAGACTTTATTGATCTATGACCTATATATAGCTTAATATGTAAAATTAGCAACCCCCACATTTTTGGAAACTGTGTATTCTGGCATAATTAACCAATAAATGGGTCAAAAGTGAAAATCTTATGTTTAGACAAGGCCTAAAAATCTTTGTTTCCGGTAACACGCTAAAAAAATAAAAAGGGTCGGTTTTAAGGTCGGATTCCTTTTGTGGGTGGGGATTTTTTTTCTTCAGTGAGCCTTTCCGATGAAAACTGAATACAAATATACAAATAATTAAGGGTGTTGTGCCTTTAGAGCATCAGTAAGTTGTTTTCTAACATCACTGACCATGTTTAAAGCATAAAAAGTGCAGTTTTGACTTTTTGTTAAAAAGTTGAAACATATTCTCAAAGGCCATAAAAAACGTCAAGGGTCGGGCCAAAAATTTAGGGTAGGCCGAGAAAACCGGAAACAAACATTTTTACGCTTTTTAATGGTTATTAGAACGATTAAATTTATCATTTCGCATGTCAACATAATGCGTACGTGTAACTACGTTAAAGCCATGCCATCAATGAATTGTGTTTACATGTGTAAGTTATGCGTAATAAAATGTTGTTTACGGTATCCCGACCTACCCTAAATTTTTGGCCCGACCCTAAATGTTTTTATGGCCTTGGAGAATTTTTTTTTTAACTTTTTAACAGACAGTTGCAAAACTGCAATTTTTGTGCTTTAAACATGGCTAGTGATGTTAATAATCAACTTACATATGCTCCAAAGGCATTTTCCCCTTATTTGTATTCATTTTTTGACAAATAATTTCTGAAAAGTCTCCCATAATAAAAAAAAATCAAAAAAAAAAATCCGACCTACCTACCCTAATTTTCTTAGCATGTTACTGGAAACAAAGAATTTTTTAGGCCTTAAAGAAATTGCGCATTGTAGTTTAAGGTTCATATAAAATGATTCGGGACTACCCTGCAAGTGAATTCATACCTCGTAGACCATTACTATTCGTGATATATGCATTGAATTGTTCAGACGAAGTAGAATAGTTTATTCAAAGATAAGCTTGTTTAGAACTACCTGCAAGTTTGTAAAAATATCAAACTTCTCTTTCAAAAGGATATTTCTTTAACCGTGTTTTGGCTGTGTGTATAACATATTATTCTATGTACAAGAGCTGCAACTCTGATCTGACTTCGTGAAATCCCAGTTAAAACACCAGGTGTACAACTTCACATGCCGAATAACAATTTTGGGAGGTTTAACGACGTGGTGAAATACTTTTTTGAGATATGCATGACGCACATCCGGACGAACAAATGGACGGACGTACAGAAAGTCGGACGGACAAAGTCAAGTCTAAACGCACCCACCTACCTACCAGAAAAGAAATTGGGGGCACAAAATGATAAGCTTAGCTATTTTTTAAACATAGGAGTATTTTGTCATTTTGACAGTTTTACTTTCATTTTGCAATTTCCACAGTTATCTATAGTTCATGTATTGTTACGTTTTCTACAACAGTACATTTTCTAAACAACAGTATACCCTGTATAATTATGCTGACAACACACTCTCATTTCATACAACAAATTATGATGAACTCCTTAAAACTTTACAAAACAGAAAGTGATACTTTAATTGACTGGTTCGGATCTGTATGCAGGCCAACCCAGATACATTTCAAGCAATATAATGTAGCTGTTGGTAAAAAAATAACTGTTATTTTTTCGGCGACGCCGTCTAAATTCGTTTTCGTTACCTATGCCACGTGACTTCAGTTTGCAAATCAAATTACTTGATAACGCATTAAAGATAATTTATCAAAATGGAAGATTTATGCAACACTATGTCTGATTGGACGAGAGTGTCAATTTCTTTCACTCTGTTGATTGTGCTACGCTGAGTGAAATGTAGATAAAGCGTTTATCCTAAACGACGCTGTTCACAGTTTTAAAGCTAACTTTGGCTCAGTATATTTAGCAAGAATATTGATATATCTCAAAATGATAAGTAAGTTTAATAAATATGATAAAAACCCGTCAAATACCAACATATATCAAATTAAAGAAAGAGCTGAATACGGTCTGCGTATCACATGAATAAGGGTGTGATAAGAGTCTTTTATGTAGAGAAGTGCTTTTTAAAAGATTTTGTTTGTTACAATTGTCGTCTGTATATGAAAAGGTTTCTTGCTTTTGTGACTTATTCAGATTGCATATTAGAATGAGTACTTGATTGCTTTGATATATTTGTTATAAATTATTTAACTGATTTATTATATATGAATATTTTTCTTTAGTATGGTATGCAAATATTGAACTCAGTTGAAATTTGTTTTATTATATATATGCTATATAATGACTGAATCTCATTACTCTGAAATGAAGGTATGCTGCATACAGTTTATCTATGTGATATGACTACGGTCAAACCTTGCTTATGAAACAGAAATATTGAAATAATTACAATTGTATGTTTTGCTTGACCTTCACTTTTTTATAGGTGTGACGTCATTGTCCAAAGATTCATAAATAGCGAATATGCATTTGTTAAAGCGGGATCAGTTGGCCTATTTTAGAAATAAATAAAAATAAATAATAAAAAAATCCTTTAATTGATTTTTTCTCATGTATTCTAATCAAACTTGATTTGTAGCATCTTTATTAGGCCCGCAGCCAACTTTGTTCAGCTGGGACATTTAACCCCTTTTAGGGGCTGCTAGAGCTAAAACTAGAAATGCCTTTATACAGCGTCTCATGAACAGCTTGGTGGATATTTGTCATACTTGGTCTGGAGCATCATTATAAGGTCCTCTTCCAAATTTATTTATACAGGAACTTGGGCTCTATTAGGGACCACTATAGCTAAAAGTAGATATGCCTTTCTTCGCATTAACCACTAAAATGTAATGGATTTTTATCAAACTCGATGTGTAACAATATCGTAAGGTCTCCTGCTATTTTGTTACAAATGGGGATAGGGACCAATTTAGCTAAAAATATAAACACGTTTAATGACCTCTTCTCATGAACCGCTTCATGAATCTTCATCAAACTGCTGCTGTAATTATTCGTCTAAGGATAAACGAAACAAAATTGCAACCCTACGAAACCTTTGCGAAAAATTAAAAGAGAACCATTTAAATTGTTAAAGTGCGGTGTTTAGTTTTGCAAGATGAAAGATGAATGTTAGATCAAAAATTCATAAACTTCTTTCCTTATTACAATTCGCCGACCATCATTTTTAAAGATATTTCTTGTTTAATATTGAATGCGAAGATGTTGTGAAATAACTGGGGCTTGACATAGATTTTAGTTTAAATTTTGACTCTCGTATAAACAATATTTGTAAAAAGGCTGCTCAACAATTAAATATCTTAAAACGAATAGGTAAAAACATAAGTAAGCTTAACAGATTAGCAATATGTCATACCTTTGTCCTCTAAAATTTTATTTTTTGTCCTTTGTCTTAGCATTTCTGTTCAGTCAGTAATTCTAAAAAGTTGAAAAAACCAAGAACATGTTTTGAGATTTGTTTATGTTGATTATGATAGCTCGTGTGAAAACCTACTACTTAAGATCAAATTACCATCCTTACACCTAAGAACTAGAACAATGGTCATAGAAAGGTTTTTAAATTTTAAATGAAATGACCCCTACAGATTTAGTAGTGAAAAAAGATCCCAGGTTCTAATATTCTACAGTCCCTCAAGTTAAGACAAAAACATATGGTAAGAACTCATTCCGTTATGCCGTTATGCAGCACCGGTTCTGTCCCAGTAGGCATTTGACGTCGGTTAGACGTCGGACCCCGACGTCGGATTAACGTTGGATTTTGGCTGGATTTGCAAACCGTTTAGACGTCGGATCCTGACGTTGGCTAGACGTCGCAATCCGACCATTTTCCAACCTAAATCTAACCACTTTTCAACCAAAATCTGACCAAATTTTCAACGTAATTTGCAATCAAACAAGTAATCAACACATGTATTTTATCATCTTTATTTCATATTATGGCGACGTAAGTCTAATACAATAAGTCCAAAAAGTAATGCAGTAATTGAAACTTTCAAGTTTCGTCATTTTTGTATGATTCTTCAACTCCGCCAACATTTCCACCTGAAATGTATAAAATTTGACAGTTTCATTATTTAACATATACAAATATACTAGTGCTATTACTAAGAGCATAATTAATACGTGCCAAACAAATATGTAATATTTTAAATTCTATGAAAAAAATATTCTATAACTTCGTAAAACGTAATTAAATGCAATTGCTTTTTAAAGTAACAAACAAAAATAAGTCTTTTTTTTTTAAAAAAAATACGGAATCAGTATAACTTTTAAAATAAGTATAATTTTTAAAAATCTGTTACTCACGTTGCGGATCCTTCCCTTTGTGTAAAGTATTTATAAACTTGCTCTATCTTATCCCAATAAATATCAAATTACAGGAAGACTGTGTAAACCGATGCAGGCTTATCTCGCGAATGTGTGACTGATAGACAACATGTGTAGAAGAGAAGATCTATGTGAATTAAGAATAATTTATATATGTGTATAGAATGCATTTTTATCTTTAACAGTTTAAAGTTCGTGAAAAATCCGTCTCCAAAAATAGACAATCTCATGCGATATTGTAACATAATTAATATAATGTTTATTGTGAGAATGAACTATTATTAATAAGCGCATGTCCAGGCCTTTATGAAAACAAGTAAATATCTTTAAACTATACTAGCAAAATAATACCAGTTAGTTTTATGACTAAACACATTTATCAGACTTTCTATCCAACCTAATGCCAACGTCTTCTAGACGTCTAATTCTGACGTCTATTAGACGTCGTGGATATGACGTTGGTTAGACGTTGGATTCAGGTCGCCGACGTCGCGACCAAAATCCAACGTCTAACCAACGTCGGTACGACGTCAGGTGTTTACTGGGGTACGTGGAACTCGCTACTATAGAAAGCTTCAGCCAGCTTACAGATTTTAACCAGTTCAAAAACCAACTTGGGTTCTTGGACGGCAACACTTGTAAATGTGTTACATGTAAATCGCAGGCTCTGGTCTTCACCTCTGATGCTTTCTTTTTGGTGGGTCCCGTAGACCAGCTCGTCCTGATTTGCTTTCTGGTTTGCTTTGATTTGCTGTTTTGATGTTTGGTATTGCTTTTCTTTCCGCTTTTGCTTATTATTATGCTTTGAGTCTGTCCTGTATGTAGTAGTCTATTAATATGCTATTGCCACTGCTTATCTTGCATTGCTTAGTATGTGCTATTTAGCTTGCTTTTGTGCTTATTATGTATTACACACTGTCTGTATGTGTGACATGCTTTCTTTTATGTTGTTTTTGTCATTTCGCTACTATCAGGAAGTTGCTGATCAGTTCTTTCCAATTCTGAATTTTACCACCATTTCTTAAGCATACACTGCTCAACCAGTTTATTTGATATTGTGTGGTTTAAATGTTTGTATATTCGTCCTTGTTCAACTTTCCCCTTCGGGTTCCCCCCCCCCCCCCCCCCCCCCCCCCCCCCCCCCCCCCCCCTTACCATTTCCTTCCCCTCCATCTATATTTAGCATAAATTAATATGTACTTGTTGGATGTTTGAAGCAACCCGTCTGAAAATTTTTTCCATTACAGCTTCTTTTTGTTGTGGGCCTACTATGCAAATGTGTGGCTCTGGGGCTGTGTTTTTAGTGCTCTGTGCTTCCGAGAAATCTACCCTTACCTATTATCTTTTGTTTTGTAGCGCTTTTACAATTACATTGTTATATTTGTTTTAATTGATGTATAATTGGTTCAAAAGCTCTTCAGAGCTTTTGCTTTGTAATGTTGTCTTCTTGCTGACTCAAAATAAAACTTACTGTATTGTACTGTACACCAGAGTACCTGAAGAAACGCCTAAGGCACACAATAATTATTGAAATAAAGAGAAATGAGAGTGAAGAAAAAGTTTGATATTTTCTGCAAGTAGAACGTGGACAGTCAAATACACTTTATATTAAAGGTATTCAAGGATTCGATCTCTCCTAGAGCAAGTCGGAAATATATACATTGTATATACATCTACTCTCTTTTCTCGATCTTGACTGTTCATGACACTTAAATCTGGAAAGCAGTGTGCTATATATAGTTAAAATGGTTAAGTGCAAAAAAAAAAGGAAAGGGGAGTTATATTTAAAAGAAAATAAAAAAAAATTAAATTTCAACGCAATTAGATATAATACATACGAGGAAATAAAAAGCAATGTGGGGAGGGTGAGCTATATAAAGTAACAGCCGATAGTCTATCAGAGACGATCGATATTTAGACCGGGGTTCCTAGGTGTGCGACTGGAGTATGAGAAAATTTAGGTTTCATGTTTGTATCAGGCGAAAGATTGTCAGGTTTCCTAGGCTACTCTGTCCACATAGTGTTTCCCAATAGTTGTGATAAAAAACGTGCGAAAACATAACACCTTAAACCTTAATTCCTTTTACTGCGATATATATACACATAAACTGTTGTGCAGAAAGGAAGACGTTATAGTAGGGTATAAACAGGATAAAAGCAAAAAGATCTGTACTGGAATTATGGTGTAAACATCAATGTAACCAGTTCTGATTTTAATCCGGAGCCTGTTTCAACACTGACCACATGAGATGGTAATGTGTTCCATTGAACAACTGCTCTAGGGAAAAAATGAAATTTGTAATAATCAGCTATAATAGACGGAATCTAAAATGCAAGATGATTTTAGTGTCTGGACTGTCTTGTGTAAGGTGTAACATATTGCTTTGGATTAACTTCAAACTGATAATCTAACTGATAATAAAAGTTTTATGAAATAAAATTAGTCTACTGTATTGTCTTCTAATTTGCAATATATTCCAATTTAAGTCTTTTATTATTTTTAAGACTGTGCCCGGGGTCTTGCTATAATTATTTGTTACACATTTTGCAGCTTGTCTTTGAATGTTTCCTATTTTATCTATATCCTTCTGATGGTAAGGATCCCATACACTAGAACAGTATTCTAAAGTTGGTCTTACAATAGTATTATAAGCAGCTGCCTTGGTAGAACTTTTACAAGAATATATATTACGTTTTAAGAAACCCAAGCTCTGATTAGCTTTATTAGAGACTTTATTTACAGGAAGAGGCCAAGATAAACTTGATGATACTTTCACGTCTAAATTTTGGATTGACTGACAACAGACAGAGGGTGATTGTGCAAGGTGTAGACTGTATTTATAGGTTTTCTGGACCTAGAGACATGCAGTATGTGGTATATGTTTACATTGAATAACATCTTCTATTTCTGCTCCCATAATGATAAACTGTCAAGGTTCCCTTGCAGCTGAGCTGAATCATTCTGAGAACGTATAGTCCTATAAACTACACAGTCGTCTGCAAGAAGACACAGGCGCAGGTAAGTCATTTATGTAAAGCAGAAACAGGAGAGGTCCTAAAACTAACCCTTGAGGGACGACTGATATGACAGGAGCCGAGCTTGATGTTGTCCCATCGACCACAACGTTTTGAGTTCGATTCCCAAAAATACTTTAATCCAAGAATGAATATATATATAGGGCCCCCGATGCCATAATGGGTTAATTTTAAGAGCAGTCTTCCATGATGAACTACATCAAAGGCTTTAGTAGAAAAATCCATGATGGCAACATCAGCCTAGCTTCGCTATACTAACTGAGCTAAATCATGAATAAAACACACTGAAGCTGGGCTTTGCAAGACCGCCGGGCTCGAAAACCATGTTGATTGTCCACCAGGATATTAAATTTATCTAAATGATCTAAAATATTACTAAGTATTATGTGCTCTAAGATCAAATTATACAGGTTAAAAACACTGGCCTATAATTTGAAGCTTGAAAATTTTCACGTTTGAAAAAAACAAAAAAAAAAAAAACAGGCGTTAAATAGCCCTCGGACCAATCTGAGGGTACAGAACCAGTATTAAGGGACTTATTGAATAAGGCAGTAAAAATTGGTGCAATCTCATTTGCACATTCCTTTAAAATTCTAGGCCGAATCTGATTTAGACCTGCTGCTTTGGATTTAAGTTTTCCAGAATTTTCCTAACACCATTTTCTTCTGCTTCAGACATGCTGGCAAATAGGCTAGGTCCAATGTTCGATAGATTATGATCTGGATCATTTGTAAAAACAAAAGAAAATTGTCTGTTTGAAATTTCAGACTTATCCTTGGCGCTAGATTTTAAAACACCATTTTTGATCAAGTTTGGTAGACAGAGTGAGATTTTTTACTTTTCTTAGCTTTACTGTGTAGCCTGTCACTTTTGTTGTACGACAATGCCCCAGAGTGTGATTTATGTACATCATCGGAAGAAGAAGTTTCTCAAGTTATCAACCTTTTAATTTCAAAATTCGACGATAGGGGTGTTGTTTACCAGAAACAATCTTACTTAGTACATGACTTGAAACTAATTCTTCGAATATGTTCTTAAAGGAGTTCCATAAATCTTGTACAATGAAAGTTTGCAGACAATATTATACTGTATGTTATATTCAAATTTAAAAGATAAAAGAGTTCCCTTTGGCTTTTTGTAACATTTGGGTTACACGACTTGTTAAACAGAAGGCAGTGGCTACGATTACGGTACCGTAATTCTAGCCTCCGGTTCTAGGATTACGGAAGTTCCGTATTCCTAGACAACCCTTTGAGAATAGGCTATGATTACGGAAGTATTTAAGAGGCATCAAATTTATGTTAGGACATGCATAAATGACATGTAAACTTACTCATTTCACTTAATTTCACTTATATTTCGTGCTATCAATCGGTCGTTTTGGGTTAGTATAATCTTAATGGCGGTGCGCTGAAATATAGAATTATCTATGTTTCGTATATACCTGCATTTTTTTTCATCAAGTCAACACAAATGGTCTTTAATAACATACAGTATGGTTATAAATTATAAAATTCAAAGTATAGAATTTTTTTTAAATCTATAACTTTGACACTCATATTTCTAATATATTTCCGCGCGCCGCCATTAAGATTATACTACCCCAAAACGCCGGATAGAAAACACGAAATAATAAAGCAGGCATGAAAAATTAAGTGAAATAAGTAGGTTTACAACATCATTTATGCGTGTCCTAACATATACTTTATGCCTCTTAAAGTACTTCCGTAATCCTAGCCTATCCTCATAGGGTTGTCTAGGAATACGGAACTTCCGTAATCCTAGAACCGGAGGCTCAAAATACTTCCGTAATCATAGCCTATCCTCATAGGGTTGTCTAGGAATACGGAACTTCCGTAATCCTAGAACCGGAGGCTAGGATTACGGTACCGTAATCGTAGCCACTGCCTAAACAGAAAAATGTGGCAGCAGCTGTTTCTTGACACTCAGTTACATTGGTAAGTTATTCCTGTCTTATGGGTGACAGATTAGGTGTAAAAAATGTTTGTTTCCGGTATCCCGACCTACCCTAAATTTTTGGCCCGATCCTAAATGTTTGTATGGCCTTGGAGAATAATTTTTCAACTTCTTAACAAAGAGTTGCAAACTGCACTTTTTATGCTTTAAACATGGTCATTGATGTTAGAAATCGACTTACTAATGCTCTAAAGGCACAATCCCCTAATTTGTATTCATTTTTGACACAAAAAATAATTTCCGAAAAGTCTCCCTTAATACCTTAATAATAATAATAAAAAAAAAATCCGACCCACCTACCCTATTTTTTTTTTTTTTTTTTTTTTTTAGCATGTTACCGGAAACAAAGATTTTTTTTTTCTTTTTTTTTTTTAGGTCTAATGGAACAAATTTAAGGGGGAGGGGCATAATTTTAACTTGTGACTTATATAGGTATTGTACTAGCCTCAACTCTTCTCCTGAGCTCCCGCCGCGCGCACATCGCGGAGAAGGCATGCGGCTCCACCGGAAGTCACCATAACTATATTGATGTCAGCTGATGGAGTCGCAACGAAGGGCGGGAGCTGTGGCCCTAAAAAGGATCGTTTACCTCCTCAGCTTGTATTGTCATCTTCCACGCTGAACGCTGAGATTGGTACTCCGCAAGGACTACGAGAGACAGCATGACAAGACGCCCGCTGACGCTCTATGATGGACAGTGAAGGCGCGAATACTCTCGCTCATATGGGACTCCCGGCAGCGAGTATAAATAAACTTAACTACAACAACAACGCCTCAACTCATGCTGCAGATCAGATAGAGTATCATATTTAGAAATTAGCCATAATTATTTTATTTGATATAAATGTGTACAGTGGAACCTCTCTATTCCGAACATGCTCGGGCCAGAAAAAAGTTCGGATTAGAGGGGTTTTCGGATTAGAAAGGTTTCTAAGTATTTTAAACCGAAAATTTTTGCTGTTTGTTATACACCATGGTGTGTATATCCATCTACTTGAGGAACTGTTTTTCGAGATATTTAAAATGGTCAATTCTGAAGAAGGCCATATTTAGTGCGTTTATGCCTGAGAAAACAAAATACAATTAGTGATATCTAACCTAAAGTCGTAAAAATGATCCGATATCATATGAACGCTTTACTGAGACCACTTTCCGACAGCTACCGGCTTGGATTTTTTTCCATCAAAATGAATATATTTCTACTTTTTACGCTTATTTTACTGTTAAATACAGCTACTGTGCAAGCTGATGGTGTTCTAGGTTGTGGAGGATTTGTCAAGTCAGACGTTGACATAAACTTTTCCCTAGTAGAGGTAAAAATATCGATACAAAATAACAACTTTGTTGACAGAACTGTCAGGAGAGTAGTTAGTTCAATAACATTAAACTTGCACAGGGCGCCTTTTAATATTTGGACGTTCAACATGTCCCTGTGTCAAGTTTAATCGAATGTCAGCCATTTGCATAGCACAGATTACGACTTTATTTTATTGAAGTGTAATGTAGGAAAACTCTCAAACACGTGAAACATTGGTTTACCGTAACTAAAACTGCACCACCAATCACTTCCCCGGCGCATTTCACAGAAACTTCTTGCGTAATTTATTGAAATATCACCGTTTCACGAACAATACAACACCGAATAAATATATAGAATCAATTATACATGCTTAGACGAAAACAAATACGTTTAGCCTACGACACTTGTAAAAATCTGCGGCCATTATTTAACGCATGGGTACCGCCGAACGCATGTGGACTAGCCTTTTAAACTGTTTTGATAGGACTTTACAATTAATTTAAGTAACTTTTAATAAAATTACAACCAATAAATGCTGATTACACCCATCGACTATAAACATATGCATACTACATAGACAATACGTTAGTAACGGGCCGCATTTTTTTTCAAATCCGACCGTGAGAATATTTTTTCGTCTAAAATTAATCTTTATAATAAAGAAGATTTGACAGTTCGTGTTGTGTTGTGGAAGTGAATGGATGTAAATTTCATTTTCAAAGTGCGTACTGATCTTCAATAACTTCAGTAAGACAGTATGTTCAATGGATGTGTAAATTAGGTTTCTTTGTCCGTTGTTGGTATTTAGCTATCGCTTTCAAGTCACTTCTACCGTGAACTTGTAAAACCTTCCGCAAGAACTTTTGCGGAAAGCTCTACCGGGAAATTCATACTTTCGATAAAACGTCGGACTATATGAAATGTCAAAATCGTAAAATATTGAAGTCCGACGTTTATTTATAGAACTAGAGAGTAGTTTGTCCTACGTGTTCTAAATTTTGTCACTGTACATCTATTTTTCTCTGTAAAAAGATGCCAAATTTCAATTAACGAAGGCCATATAATGCCAAACTCCCTTTCTCTATTGCTTTAGCTTTCGTGATGAAAAAACCTCCTCGTAGTCCAACAAATTTGACTTGATCCTACACATGTAATGATGTAGGAAATATTGAGTTTTTTGTCTTGTGCATTATGGGCAATATCTCCACTTCAGGGGCGAAGGTGTTTGATATTGGGGCCGCGAAGGGGGGGGGGGTTAAGGGGGACCTCCCCCTGAAAATGTTTTAAAACAGGATCATAAATGGCGAGTTCTGGTGCATTTTAAGGGTACTGAATCGCATCTCAGTTAAGTCTCCAGTATTTTCTTACTATTTACATGACTATAAGCAAAATAAAGTTTAATAAACTCTTATCAGAATTAACGTATAACGCAATACAAAGAATGCATGTACTGCAGGGATCACTTTCGGCAGATACTAGTATGAGATTAATTCCCATTTGCCTTGAATCAGTGAGATTTTTGACAAAATGAATGGGATTTCTTCTTTTTATAATGGGATTTTACATCGGCAGACAGCTTTTATTACACTGAATAACAAACATCTGTTTATTTGTAAGAACAATTATCTTGTAAATAAACAAAACACATCCTTTCAGAGACACCTTTTACAACTCAAAAATTCAGTGCCAGGAATTGCTGAATAGGCAGCATGCCCACTCATTTTTAAAGTTGAGGGTACATGTACCCCCTGCTTTTGCAAAATAGGGGTACACTTCAAAATTTGGGGGTACACTACATGGCAGATCTGAAAATTTTCTATTTAACTACTGAAATTTGTATATTACATGTTTTTTTTTTGTTTTTTTTTTTGTTGTTTTTTTTTCATACAGAACTCTCGTGGGTGGGGTATAACAGATGAGATAATTTTAGAAAATGTAAAATGTTTTTCCAAAGTTAAGATAGGAAATTCTGAATCAAAAGACCCCTCCCTATATTATGCTAAATATAAATAAGGTTCATGTATTCCCAATTTCGTGAACGGAACACGATTCGTCCGAAATAACATACAGTCAACTGAAGACTGGTAAAATTCGTCCATCAATAATAAATGCCCAAACTATTACAGATATGCAATGTGTATCAAAATTGCAGTTAAATATCGAAAAATAAAATACTGTTAACCTTTTGCTGAGTTTATTAAAGCTAAAATGCCTTTTTGCGTTTCGTATCCATTCTTTTTTTGCACACGACCCGTGTGACGTCCGACTAAAACATTTACCAAACCCCTCTATACAGCTGACAATTACGCCGAGAATTCGGTGATGGAAACGAAATTATAACGTTAGTGGACCGGATCTGCGTTTTAGACCATACCAAACAATTGGCAAGTGCGCGATGAAATAAACAGCGATTTTGCAGCTGAACTGGAGTTCCGAATCTCTGCGTGCATGTACCCCCAACAAGTGATTTTTATGCGTGCATTTGATATTTTGTACGTGATTCACGTACTGCAGTGCGTGAATGGGCATGCTGATAGGTTGATGAAAGTTGTAACCAATTAAGTTTGGGTCCACATGCATTTTTCCCCTAATGCTTTTACTTCAAAGCTGCTTTGTCAAAGTTGAAGTTCAGTTATGTTTTAATCTTTCTGGACTTAATACACTTCCATTAGGTCAAAACAATTTTAAAGTCAAACTTACTTATGACCCTACCCTCAACCATTTCGTTTGGAAATTCGGGCGTTCAGCGTTTTTTATGAAGGGACTTCACCGGAGGTCTCTCCACCATGTTGTTATTCTCATCGCTATTCATCCACGTGAATGGAGGCAGAGAGTTTGTCCTTCCAAATGCTTAAATTTCTATTTCAATGGTATTTTGAAACAACGCGAAAACAGATTATTTTTGTCTGGTAGTCAATCATCGGACGCTCTATGGAGATAAAAGCGAAATTCAAGCGCCTAAATGAACGTCATATAAAAATTAAGTAACGGCAAGACCACATTTCAGCGAAAAGTTGCAATTTCGGCAAAAGATCTACGGCCACGCAGATGCGATTTTTAAGCGCATTTGAGCAAAATTTATGCGATTTTCACCAAAATAATGCGAGAATATCGCGAAATCCCGGCCAAAAGTGATCCCTGTACCGTATGTTCTTTTTTAGCTCATCTGATTTTTTGAAAAAAAATGATGAGTTATTGTCATCACTTGAGCGGTTGTCGGCGTCGGCGTCGGCGTTGCCTGGTTAAGTTTTATGTTTAGGTCAGCTTTTCTCCTAAACTATCAAAGCTATTGCTTTGAAACTTGGAATACTTGTTCACCATCATAAGCTGACCCTGTATAGCAAGAAACATAACTCCATCTTGCTTTTTGCAAGATTTATGGCCCCTTTTGTACTTAGAAAATATCAGATTTCTTGGTTAAGTTTTATGTTTAGGTCAACTTTTCTCCTAAACTATCAAAGCTATTGCTTTGAAACTTGGAATACTTGTTCACCATCATAAGCAGACCCTGTACATCAAGAAACATAACTCCATCTTGCTTTTTGCAAGATTTATTGCCCCTTTTGGACTTAGAAAATCAGTTTTCTTGGTTAAGTTTTATGTTTAGGTCAGCTTTTATCCTAAACTATCAAAGCTATTGCTTTAAAACTTGCAACACTTGTTCACCATCATAAGTTGACCCTGTACAGCAAGAACCATAACTCCATCCTGCTTTTTGCAAGATTTATGGCCCCTTTTGGACTTAGAAAATATCAGATTTCTTGGTTAAGTTTTATGTTTAGGTCAACTTTTTCTCTTAAACTATCTAAGCTATTGCTTTGAAACTTGCAACACTTGTTCACCATCATAAGCTGACCCTGTACAGCAAGCAACATAACTCCATCCTGCTTTTTGCAATAATTATTGCCCCTTTTAGACTTAGAAAATCATTTTCTTGGTTGAGTATTATGTTTAAGTCAACTTTTCTCACAAACTATCAAAGCTATTGCTTTAAAACTTGCAATAGTTTTTCACCATCATAAGTGGACACTGTACATCAAGAAACATAACTTCATTCTGCTTTTTGCAAGAATGATGGCCCTTTTTAGACTTAGAAAATCATGGGTAGGACAATATTTCTAATACACAAAAAAAATCAGATGAGCGTCAGCACCCGCAAGGCGGTGCTCTTGTTTTGTATTTAATGTATTGAACAATAATCATTAATGTTACATTCATTTCTTATTTTTGTTTGAAATATCATTTTTTGAGTAAAAACAATTTATGTAATTAATTCCTTACATCTTAGCAGCGTGATAAATCTTAACACTTACCTCTTTCATTAAATAAAAACATGATAATTATTTTTCTGAATTTTATAAGTTAATACCTTAGATCTTTGCGGCTGGGTATAGCTTAAACGTTCCATTGACTAAAGACATGCCTATTAGAAACCTGCTGATTTGTTCATGCGTAATTAAGTCCAATCACGGACACGTGTGTATGACTCCAATTAACACCCCCGATCGTGTCACCATCACCACAGTAACAGACTAATCTGGACAGCGTGTATTGTTTAACGCGAAGCAAAATTTAATATACTATACAAAATATTGGGTCCGCGGACCTGCGACTGCAACTTATGAGTTTACAAAAAATCGTTTTTGGGAAAATTAATGGGGCCGCGGTTGCGGCCCCTGCGGCCCCACTTCCGATGCCCCTGCACTTGCATCAAACACTGGAAAGACCAAACTAGTGGAGGAAATTTCAGATGAAATTGTTAGCGCAGCAGATACGGGTTTAAATGCTGATTTTGTTACAAATATGAGATAAATTCAAATAAACCTTACGTGTATCAAAGGGGATCAGATTCCTCATTGATTTATGCACAAATTACCAAATAATTAAAAAAATTGAAAGTTTTTGGTGATTTAAACTTATGATGTACTGTACACAATTTACCGTTCACCGAGTAACTACACGGCAATTTGCGCAAGCGATAAACATGATAAAACCAATAACTTTACATGACGGTGTACTGTGATTTATCCTCTTTTATTTTGGTCCTTTGAAGTTTTGACGGGTAGATTGCCATTTACAAATATAAAACAATCTGATGGTCAAATTATTTTAACTTAACCTCGTCAGTATTAGTGCCTGCTTTGTGTGTGGAAGGTTAGGGGTTCTGTTCCTTGTGAAATCGTAATATGAAATAAGACATACAGCATGCCCATTCACGCACTGCAGTACGTGAATCACGTACAGAATATCAAATGCATGCATAAAAATCACTTGTTAAGGGGTACATGCACACAGAGATTCGGAACTCCTGTTCAGCTGCCAAATTGCTGTTTATTTCATCGCGCACTTGTCAATTGTTTAGTATGGTCTAAAATGCAGATCCGGTCCACGGACATGATAATTTCGTTTCCATCACCGAATTCTCGGCGTAATTGTCAGCTGCATAGAGGGGTTTGGTAAATGTTTGCAAAAAGGCATTTTAGCTTTAATAAACTCAGCAAAAGGTTTACAATATTTTATTTTTCGATATTTAACGGCAATTTTGATACACATTGCATATCTGTAATAGTTTGGGCATTTATTATTGATCGGCGATTTTTACCAGTCTTCAGTGACTGTATGTTATTTCAGACGAATCGTGTTCTGTTCACAAAATTGGGAATACATGAACCTTGCTGGAAACTTATTTATATTTAGTTTAATATAGGGAGGGGTCTTTTGATTCAAAATTTCCTATCTTAACTTTGGAAAAACATTTTAAATTTTCTAAAATTATCTCATCTGTTATACCCCACCCACGAGAGTTCTGCATGAAAAAAAAATGTAATATACAAATTTCAGTAGTTAAATAAAAAAAATTTAGATCTGCCATGTAGTGTACCCCCAAATTTTGAAGTGTACCCCTATTTTCCAAAAGCAGGGGGTACATGTACCCTCAACTTTAAAAATGAGTGGGCATGCTGGCATAGCCTCAAAGAAATCAGGTTTAATTTCAAAAAGGTATTACAAAGAGTCTAAATGATACTCAAAAGAAAGTAAAAATTTGCAAGAACTTACTTACTTGAAATAGCTTACATTTAGTGTCTTCATATGATACCATACAGCGAATATCATTCTTTGCAAATTTTATGCAAAGACAGTGCCAAGGTGACATCATTCCTATTCCCGTGTCTTCGTATTGGCTGGTGGATTATTAATGACAGTATTTTCCAATTTATCTTTTTAAAGAATATCATAATTTTTCAACTAACTGGAAACCTTTCTTGCATGGTCTCGAGTGTTTAATATAATAATTTTCAGCAGTTGAACGAAGTTTTGTATTCACTGCGAAGAAAAGTTCCGCTCCACTAGAGGCTCCTTTCTAGCTTCCAGCGAAAGTTTTAAAATCCCCACTAAGTGTGAAAGTATACTTGAGTTACCATAAAGCTCGATTCTTGAGCAGCTTGCTCTTCAAACTCTCTTTTAAAGATGCTAAAGATGTTAAAAATTGTATTCCGCATATTTTATGCTGATAAGTTTGGTACCTGTATGATATTTTTACATTTGCCACTCTTTTTTTCTGCAAAATGTTGATCTACAGAATAAAAGGTATTTTGTTCTGTTTGACTGATTTTTGATGGAGTTACCTCCTTCACTTTCTATTTTTTGCATATTTTACTCCCATTTTTAACCATCAGTGAAGATAGTGTTGTGTTGATGTCTTACTGGCATATATATGTAGCTGTCACTCATATGAACAAAAACAATCTATTTTACAGGTGAAATTGTATACTCCACATTGGAGCATCAAATACCAGACAGACTGTGCTCCCAACACTGGCTACTACCTGATACCTCTATATGACAAGGGGGATTTTATCCTCAAAGTTGAACCACCACAGGGATGGACATTTGGTAAGATATCAGCCTTGGTTTTTATATTGAGATTTCTTGTTCTTGTGTGTTTGTCTCAATAAACAGGTTGATTTGTTTAAAGGGGCATAGGCTAGCTCACGATTTTTGTCTTGATGTTTCGAATTCATTTGCTAGAAATGATCAACTAAAAAGTAAAAGGCAGTGCGATCCATTAAGTACTAGACAATATTCAGTTATAAATCACTTTTGTTCACTGTAAGTTATGTAGAAACATTGTCTACCGAGTTAATTATGCAGTAGAAATTTATTTTGAAATACCTGATAGGAGAAATCTGTCTATACTTAACTGTGAAGATTACTTCATTGTGACATTATACATATTAGGTATATTTTTCCAAGAAATGGCAGTGTTGGTACTTCAACATTATGCTAGAATGTCAAGGTCACACATGGAGTTCAGAGTTGTTAACCTGTCCTAGTTCTAATTTTGTCCAAATTTAATCTTATTCCCATTTTGTCTATGTTTAACAGTGTGAACCTGTCATAACTCCCACTCATGATTTATTCCAAGTTTAACAATATTAGCTTGTCCTAACTCTTATTTTTTCCAAGTGTCAAGGGCTCGAAATTATATATCTATAAACAGTGTTTAATAGATTAAAAAGAAAAAAGAGGGATATGGGGGTCATTACGTGAATATATGACCTGAATATATGACCAGCAAATTAGATATTTTTATATATTGATGGAAGACACAACAGGTTGCATATTTTAACAAGTAATTTCCTATTCAGAGCCTGAGAGTGTGGAGCTGCATGTTGATGGGGAAAAGGACAAATGTAGCCTGGGAGAAGATATCAACTTTGTCTTTACAGGATTTTCTCTGGTTGGCAAGGTAATTTTTAAAGGAATATTCTTGGATTTTTGTCAGAATATAGATTCATGCTATTTTCAATTTAATGCTACAAAGTCAGTGAAAAGAAAAAAGAAGTGACTGTATTGAACAAAGTCTTACTATAAAAGCTATTTTTATTTCGACTTGATGCATGTCTATATGATCTCACTGTCCGAAAACTTCCAAAATTTTAAAGTTGTATTTATTGGGTTGTAAAAATAGGGGCAATTATATCTTAATGTTGTTTTCATGTAACATCCTATCCTTACCTAGGCATATTTGATGGATATAGGAAAAGCACTGTAGAAATAATGCATACTCATCAAGTCGGAAATAATACATGTGTCCTTAATACAGTATTTATTAAAAAGCAAAATGTACTTGTATGTCTGAGGTTGCAGAAAGAAGCAAAGCAAGAGAAACGCAGTATAAAATATTGATAAATACGCATATAGAAGCTTGAGCTTATCAAACATTTGAGCAGCGCCATGAGAAAACCAACATAGTGCATTTGCAACCAGCATGGATCCAGACCAGCCTGCGCATCTGCGCAGTCTGGTCAGGAACCATACTGTTCGCTAACGGTTACTCTAATTGCAATAGGGTTGAAAGCAAACAGTATGGATACTGACCAGACTGCGCGGATGCGCAGGCTGGTCTGGATCCATGCTGGTCGCAAATGCACTATGTTGGTTTTCTCATGGTGCGGCTCATTTCAGAAATGGGCCTCCATGCGAGTGTTGAAGGGTGCTGACTAAGAATCAGTTGGTCCTCACCACTGTTGGTTCAAAACCTTGTTTGGGGTGTAGAGTTATTTCATGTGAGGATGCCACCCAGCTGGCTTAATGAAGGTTCCTGGTTCTACCCAAGTGCCTTGAATAACATCTGAATTGGGCACCACCAGAGGTCTTTTTTCCAAAATCAAAGCTGGAAAGTTGCCATATGACCTGAAATTGTGACCAGGTGGTTCAAGTTCTTTTAAAACATTGTGCTTTACACAATTCTTTGTAGAAGAAAAACAGGTATCTTGGTAAGTTTATTTCAAATGCCACTTCTACTAAATTAACATATTTCATGTTTACAAAAAAGACTTTGAATAGTTGCATAAAACACATTTATGCTCTAAACAAGTGATTGATACTGCACCAAATTGTAAACACAATATTGAAACAGTCGTGAATGCAATACTGGACTAAACAGAACAACCAATTTATATTATAAAACTTTCTGTTTGATATATTTTAAAGATTAATTGTGGAAATGAATATTTCAGGTGATCAGTAAAGGACAGGTATCAGGTCCTGCTGGAGTGACAGTCAGTCTGTACAAGTCTGGATCGAAAGATGTTCTACAGTCAGTGACTACAGCTGAGGATGGCAGGTAGGACTGGCATTGACTGGAAATATTTAACTATGGTGGCTGATTTCTGCCATTTTGTATTGGTGTTTTGTTGCGTATGAAGACACCCAACATGCCAGTGCAACAAATTAGCTTGCCAATATGATAGATATCTTTTTTGTGGTTCTGGTGTGTTAATTTCTCATTCTGGTGTTTTTGTGCCTTTAAACATGACAGAACAAAGAAGCAGAAATCAGCCACCGTAATTCAACTGATTTGCACACTGACAAATATTTTCACCACATATTTGACATTGTGGGAGTGAAATAAAACCATTACATAAGTTTGGTATTACATTAAGTGTAGGTAATACTTTGATGTTGACATTGTCTCATGTGTACAAAACGTTTGTCAAATTAACTTTGTCTATAATAGGTAAAGGAAGTAGAAAATTTTTGATGTTCCAGCAGGAGAAGTTAACATGTGATAAATAGAATATGAGGGCCCATACATATATGTAGGCAAACAGACCTTGGAAGTTACCATGTCAATCTACTATTTATATGGCTGTGATTATGTTGGCATAACCAGTTTTGAAAATACTTGATTGTGGTGTAACACATGTTCTTGTATACTAATATTTCAGCTACCAGTTCAAGAAGATAATGCCAGGAAAATACGACATCAAAGCAACACAGGATCAGTTTAGGTTTGAAAAGGTAAAATTTTGCAGTTAATTATTGTACAAAGGCTAGAAAATAATAATCCATTCAGTGTCATGTAAACTCAACTGAGAGTAAAAGAGCAATTATGGGACAGTCGAAAGGTGCCTCTGCCTTTTTATCTGAAAGTCAAAAGATGTCTATCATGTCCATTTGAATTTCCCTAAATATTATTGTTGAATATTTATGTCACCAAGAATTGAAAAATGTAGCATATTTTGTTACCTAGTGTCATAATATTTTGATTGTTTTCCTGAAATAATTTGCTACTTAGTTTATGTAAATGATGTTTTTGTTACTCTAGGATGCATGATTTTTATTTTGCAGCATATATATATGAGCCGCACCATGAGAAAACCAACGTAGTGCGTTTGCGACCAGCATGGATCCAGATCAGCCTGCGCATCCGCGCAGTCTTGTCAGGATCCATGCTGTTCGCTTTCAAAGCCTTTTGCAATTAGAGAAACCGTTAGCGAACAGCATAAATCCATGTTGGTTGCAAACACACTATGTTGGTTTTCTTATGGCATGGTTCGTATATTCTGCTAGTGCATTTTGTTGTATCCAGTTGAATGATTTGATACAAAACTTTCTATTTCAGTCGGAGATAAGTATTGATGTGACATCAGATAATGCTGATGCTGGCAGTAGTTTGGTTATAGCCGGCTATGGTGTATCGGTAAGTAATGTAAGAAACATGTTTAGATCAAGGATATCCCTTGTACACTATAGGGCAAAACTGTTGTGACTTCTTAAATGTGAAGAACTACTTACAAACGTTTCTTTAATACCTTGACCTTATAAGATGTTTAGATTATGTTAAATCTGTTGTCTTCTCTACAGTCTCAGTGTGGATGCTGAAAGCTGTTAGATCTGCTGCCTGCTTGTGTTCTATCTTTGTATTTTGACTTCTGTGGTTGAGTGTTTAAAAAAAAAATCACTGTTTATGAGTCACTTAACCTAGAGACACTTAATCTGGAGACGCTTAATCTGGAGTCACTCAACCTGGAGTCACTTAACCCAAAGTCACATAACCTGGAGTAAGTTAACCCTGAGTCACTTAATTCTGAGTCATTTAACCTGGAGTCACTTAACCTAGAGACACTTAACCTGGAGTCACACAACCTGGAGTCACTTAACCCAGAGTCACTTAACCTAAAGTCACTTATCACTGAGTAATTTAACCTGAAGTCACTTAACTTTGAGCCACTTAATCCCGAGTCACTTTACACTGACTGGCACTTAGACCAGAGCCTTTTAACCCTGGCTACTACAAGTTTGTGCCCCTATTTGGTGCTTTGGATAAAATTGTTTTGTGTGAGGCTTCTTGTGTACGCTGTTGTCAGCTTGCTTGTGAAAGGCCACCCTTTTACCAAGGTACATGCCTGTACCTTAGATAATGTCAAAAGCAAAACCTCAGCCAGTAAAAGCTGAAAAAATCCAGTGTATCAGTAATCGTTTTGGTGTAAAAACAACAAAACAAGCATGTCTTTTCATCTTGGAACTTTTTTTACTTCACTGGAGATAGCATGTGGTGCCATTTTGAATCAACAACACTTTTAGGTCAGATTCTATGGCATGTATTGTTTTGGATAGCTTTCTTATAGGAAAGTAACAAGAATGTAGCCCTGGTGTTATATTTCATAAAACTAAGAATTTTATAATTGTATTACTAGCTTATTCTCAATCTAAGAACTCAGTTAATTAAATCAGAAAACAGTAAGGTTTATTTACTGCTGTTATTTAGTAGGAATTATTCTGTAAGCCAATGGTTATAAACTTGACACAAACAGAAATCCTGTAACTGTCTTACGAAAGTCTCTTTTAGCCTTGAGACCATCTGTTGTTTCATAGATTTTGCAAAGAAACAAAATTCTAAGAGTTTTTAGACTGATCTTAATTGCCAGGTTTATGACCTTGTTCCTAGGATTCAATTTGTTTGATAGTGATGAGAATTTATTATTTCAGGGCAAAGTGTTCAGTGAGGGAGAACCAGTTATGGGTGTGAACTTTCTGCTGTATTCTTCAATAGTCAACCAAAAAGTGAGCAATCCTGTTATATGTTTCAATTTCTTTTGTTGTAGCGATTGAGTGTAATAAACAGATAATTAGTTCTATGGTTACTACAAATAGATTTTGACAGTAAGATATTTGAAAAGGGTCATGAAAATATGTTGTTTTCAGTCACCACTTTAAGGTTTTGTACTCAAGGGAGACAACCAAAACATAAGGTTTAAAAAAGCATCCAGCTTTTTCACAATTAAGATAGTGGACCTGTAATGTCACTCAGCAATTTTCATGTGATTGTGTATTCTCGTGAGGCAACTCTGCATTCTTTGGACGTAAATATAGCTCAACACGTACATGACTCTGTAGGAACAGAGACTGCCGAAACTGTATACAGAGAATACATTATTTGTCAATTGTCATTACAGATCTAAAATACTCCTTTCACCTTTATTGCTGTCTTAATGAAAGACATTTTAAATTTTGATGTTTGGTAGTAGAGCAGGTCGTAACTGCTTCACAGAGTGTTGCCTGTTTATCATTTGTTGAAATTATATATTTTATATCATACATTTAGGATGTATTGGACTGTGATAAATCAGCTGTAGCAGGTATAGGGAAGACAGAGAAGTTAGACCCCCTATGTCATGTCAAGTCAGACAGCACTGGAAAGTTTACTTTCCCGTGCCTGGCAACAGGAGATTACTTTCTGGTAAGTAATATTGCTGGTCAATACAGGAGTATGCTATATTATACTGAATAGCTTGCTGGTCAGTAGCCAAAACTATTTTCAAATAGTTTTGATTCTTGGCAGAAGGGCCATTCAATAAGTGTTTTATTACATGACATAAGAAATAAATTTTTGTATTTTTTAAAATTAAGTTTGGTAAGCCCAGCAAAATTTAGTGTTTACCAATAGATCAATCATATAGCATAAACTACGGACAGGTGATTTATACATGGAGTTATGCAATACATGATCTGCACTAATATGGCCTGTCTTGCTTATGCGTTATTATACCAACCAGCATGCACATTACTTGATAGGTCTGTATTGAATAGGTCAGCATTAAATGTGATATACTATAACTGGGTAATTCTTTCTAAATAAGTGACATAAATTATTGATTATTTGATTTAAAAAGTTTAGTTAGTAAAATTGTGAATAAATGTGTTTTAACCATGTCCCAGTAATAGATCTGCAATCTTGTAGCCATCATGAAAACATACTTTTATAAACATTCCAGCATTTAATACATGTCAGTGTCTTAGTCGTGATGTGAACAGCATGTTATATATGTCGTTGTCATAGTCATGAGGCATGGCAGGGAGTGATACATGTGCTTGCCTTAACCATGTTATTACATTAGCACAACATTACAAACAGTCAAATATTGTTTATACAAGTATATAATTTTTCAGGTACCCTTTTACAAAGGAGAGCATATAACATTTGATGTAAAACCAGAGAAACTACCATTTCAAGTTTCCCATGGACCACTGAATCTGGAGGTTAGTGATCTTAACCCTTCACATGCTGGACATGATTGATTCTGCCTTTGCAACCAGTGTAGTTAATGATCAGCCTGCACATCCATGCAGTCTGATCATGACCTGCAGTGTTCGCCATTCAGTCAGTATCTTTTTGGTATGCACCCCTTTTAACAGTTAAAGGTACTGTCCAAATTGGAAGATTGACAAATTCATTATAGAAATTCAGCAGGGTAAGGGTTGAAGTACAGTGATTTATTTCACCAAACACTTTATGAAAACAGATGTTAGCTTTTGAATCAGCAGACCTTTTTCATTGCATCAGAACATAAAGTTTCCATGGAAATTGTCATTTGATTACATTTTTTAGAAATTTTGTTGTATGTTCATGGAAGGGAATGCATTTTCATTGGAAATATATCTCTCTATTTCAGACAACATTCCAAGTAGCTGGTTTCTCAGTCAGTGGACGTGTCCTTGATTCAGTCAAGGTAAGTGAAGACATGAGTGACAGTCTTCTCCATTTACTTGCACCATAATACAAAAAAACTCCACAAAAAACATAGAGCCTTTAAGCAATAAAGATAAAATATTTTGATATGTGAAATCAGTGTTACGAAACATTTAATTAATACGTGAATTAAGCCACTCATTAAAACACTATTTGTTTGTTGAAAGATACTTCAGTCTTACACAAACAAAACATATATCCTATATATTCTGTATACTTTAAGGGTTCAGGGATCAGTAAAGCTGAAGTTCTACTCAATGGTAAACCAGTGACTTCTACCGGACCAGATGGAGTATATCATCTAGAGAATATGAAAACAAACATGTATAAACTGCACGTGAAAGTTGACAATATCTTCTTTGATGAACAGGAGATAAGAATCACTCCAAACACTCCCCAGTTACCTGATATCGTCCCAACAAGGTCTGATTATATTTGTGAAAACCTTCAACTACTGTAAAAGCACATATTTTCGCTTGGTCAGAATTTCGTGAATTTGAAATTTTGAGTATGTTTGCGAGGTTTGATATTCGCGAAATTGTAAAAATGGTATCTTATTTGAATTTGAATTATACTGTACTAACGGTGAATATTTACTCGTGGATTAATTTTCGAGAGATGTAGGGCCTCGCAAATACAGCAAAAATTAAACCCTCACGAAAATTTCTGCTTTTACAGTATGCAACTCAGTTAATAGAAAATTTCATTGTTTTTTTTTTTGTAAACATTTCTCACACATGTTCACTGTTTCTTAGATTTTCTTATCTTTAAATCATTTCAACTTCAAATTCACATTTTTGAAAGTTTGATAGAAAATATATAATATACATTAGTTATCTAGCTTTTTTTTTTTGTTGAAACTGAAGTGTTTTTTTTTTATTTGTACCAGTTTTTTTTAAACCTTGAGGTTATGTAGTAAGTTAATACATTTTAAAAAATATGGTTCGCCAACAATAAAATTGGCAATCAAAAAATATTATTCTTCCACGAGAAAAATGTGGTTCACTGATAGTAATATAGTGGTTCACCAACAATAAAAATACAAAGAAATTATACTCAGTACCTTTCACTCAAGCAAGCTTACCTTAGACCTTTGATCACATTGACATGTTCTTGGTGTTTTTTGATTTTTCAAGTAAAAAGAAAAGAAAACAATCTTCACATTTTGAATATTTCTGGTGAAAGAAAAATAAACTGTATTTATCTTACTTCACAATTCACATTTTACTGAATTTCAGCTTCAATATCTGTGGCCGAGTGACTATTGACAAGTTTCCAGACAGTCTGTCTCAGCAGATCACAAAAAGGAAGTTGATTATTTTCCCAGAAGGCAAAGGGTCAGCTGCTGTATCCAAGGAGACGAATGAGGAAGGGAAATTCTGTACCGCTGTTAAACCAGGAAAATACATTGTTAGAGTAAGTGCTCTACCACTTAAGCTGTTGAACAGGGGAGAGTTTACTTGGTTTAATTTAGAATTATTGATTTACTAGTCAGGGTTTTACCCAGATTTTGGAGACGGTACAAGTTCTTACAAATGGGGGAAATGTTGCGTAAATTATGAATTTGGGGGAAAAAAGGAAGCAAACAGAAACTGATGCAGAATCACTGGTAGCTGTTGATAGGACAGCAGTTGTAATACTCAAGGGATTTGGGGAGGACAACACTTGGCCTTGATGGCACTGAATATTTGTTGTGTAAGACTGAAGAAAATTAAAAGGAAATTTTCAAAAAGTCCCAAAAATTTAGGCCGAATGGAGATGAACAAACTTAGATCACTGTGGGACTTTTGTGAGCGAATCATGAATAAACTGCTATTTATTTAAATTAACATGTCAATTTTAACATATATATATGCATTCACATCTTCCATATCTTAATATTTTTAGCCTGCAACAACTCCCTCTGGTTTACTGGAAGTTTTTTAATTTTTTATTAGCTCGACTATTTAAAGAATAGTCTAGCTATTCTACTCAGCCTGGCATCAGCGTCGGCGTCACACCTTGGTTAAGTTTTTGCATGCAAGAACATACAGCTATCATTTAAAGGCATATAGCTTTGAAACTTATTTTTTCTTTTTCTAGGTCAATTACCAACCTCACTGGGTCAAGTTCCATAACTCTGACATGTATTTTGAGCAAATTATGCCCCCTTTTGGACTTAGAAAATTCTGGTTAAAGTTTTACATGCAAGTTACTATCTCCAAAACACATGTGTCTTCGGGGTTATAAAACTAGTTGATAGCACCAAGTCCCATAACTCTGACCTTCATTTTGGCCAAATTATGCCCCCATTTGGACTTAGAAAATTCTGGTTAAATGACATATAGATTTGAAACTTACTTTTCTTTTTCTAGATCAATTACCAACCTCACTGGGTCAAGTCCCATAACTCTGACATGTATTTTGGGCAAATTATGCCCCATTTTGGACTTGGAAAATCCTGGTTAAAGTTTTACATGCAAGTTACTATCTCCAACACTAATGCTGATATTGAATTGAAACTTCACATGTGTCTTCGGGGTTATAAAACTAGGTGATAGCATTAAGGCTCATAACTCCGACCTGCATTTAGCCAAATTATGCCCCCTTTTGGACTTAAAAAATCCTGGTGAAAGTTTTGCATGCAAGTACATACAGCTATTACCAAAAGGCATAAAGATTTGAAACTTATTTTTTCTTTTTCTAGATCAATTACCAAGTTACTATCTCCAAAACTAATGCAGATATTGAATTGAAACTTTACATGTGCCTTGGGGGTTATAAAACTAGTTGATAGCATCAAGGCCCATAACTCTGATATGCATTTTGGTCAAATTATGTCCCCTTTTGAACTTAAAACTCTATTGATATTTAACATTTTGGGTAATATTTTCCTGCTTCTGGGACAATATTTCGAATAGTTGAGCTTGGCTGTCTTATGGACAGCTCTTGGACAGCTCTTGTTGATTTTAAGGGACTATCAGCGTTGGGTAGGAGAGTATTAATAGTGCTACTCCGGGCATCATCTGCTTTGAGAAATAGTAGAAAACCTTGCATTTATTTTTTATCAACAGAATTGGGAAATATATGCCTTCCATTTTGCCTGGGCTCACGTTTCAGATGAAATCTGTATTTGAATTATTGTAGGTTCACCTATCAGATGCAGAAACTAAGGCAGGTTTAACAATAGCGCCTGTAGAACAGTTGGTCACAGTGGCAAGCAAACCCGTCCTGGATGTAACATTCTCTCAGTTCCGAGCTAAGGTTACAGGTACCATCACGTGTATGGAAAAGTGTGGGCCGATGGAAGTTTCCCTAGATGCTGTAGGAAGAATGGATAAACAAATAACCCAGGTGTGTAATTGTCATGACCCTGTACAGAGATACCTGCTGTAGATTCTCAGTAGTGGGAAACTTTCTATCAATTTGTGTTTTACATTATCAAAGTTTGACATCTTTTAGCTTCAAAAACAGTCAAACATACATATTAAGAACATACTTTTGATTTAAAAAATGTTCATTTATGGATATAGTATACCTTGTCACTAGGGGTCTATTTTCACCATTAGAAGCTATGAAAAGTTGCAGTATTGCCTAAATTTTGCTGGTTAGACTCAAAAACCATACAAAATCAACAAAATGTTTTGTAAACTTACTTGATTGTTAGCATAGCCAGATTTGGCCCAGGTTGTATATTCTGATATTTTGGCTAATTATAGCATTATATCAGACTTCTTGATTCCAGTAAACTTTGCTGTACTGTTTACTATACTAAAACTGTAGTGCAGATGAATTCTGTATGTACTTATAACAAGAAAGGGGACTAAATTGTTTACTATAAAAATTACACTTCACAGACACAGACTTCTCAGAATACAGCATCATTCACCTTTGATAATGTTTTACCTGGAAAATACAAAGGTATGGAACTTTACTTTCATTTTCTGATTATACATAGTATAAAAGTCTTTTAAAAATTTTAGTTTTGAAAGGATTGTTAGAAAGCTTTCAGGATATCTTAGCAGAAAAATAGTATTTCCACACAAAAAATTTGTAACATTTTTTTTTCCAAATTGTGTTTTGGATAGATTTTTACAATGGGAAAAATATAGTTTTGGTCATAAAATCAACATTATTAAACATGTTTAAAAGTTCAAAAAATCCTACTACCACCTTTGTAGACCATTCGAAAGATGTATGATTTCTTTCTGGATCTTCTAACATAAAGCTGCAGTTCATGAAAAAACCTGTTATGGATAAGATAGATCAAACAGAAGGTTGTCGTATGTTGTATATGTATTAACAAACAAACGTGTTGTTTAATTAACCCTTATCATGCAGGACAAGATTGATTCTGCCTTTGCGACCAATGTATATCATGATCAGCCTGCACATCCATGCAGTCTGATCAAGATCTGCACGGTTCATGGTTCAGTCAGTAAATTTTTGGTAAGCACCCCTTTTAACAGTCAATGTTACTGTCCAAATTGAAAAATGGGTGTCACTACCACTAAGACCACTACTTTTTGTTGCTTTATTGATAATTAACCTTTACCCTGCTAAATTTCTATAACAAACTTGTCTATCTTCCAGTTTGGACAGCACCATTAACTGTTAAAAGGGGTGATTACCAAAAATATACTAACTGAATGGCGAACAGTGCAGATCATGATCAGACTGCACAGATATGCAGACTGATCATGATCTACACTGGTTGCAAAGGCAGAATCAGTGGTGTCCAGCATGATAAGGGTTAAGGGGGAACCAGTTAACAGTCTTACTGATTGTATTATTACAGCTACTATCATGAGAGACAGTTTATGTTGGAAAGCAAAGACGATAGACTTTGAAGTGGGAAGTTCTAATGTTGACAATCTACAGTTCTTGCAGACAGGATATATTCTGAAATGTACCATATCTCACCCCATAACCCTGGTAAGTCTTCAGATAGGTTATGTTCACCTTTGTTGCCAATAAATTGAAAAAATTCTGTAATCTGGGGTAGTTTGATTACTTCTTTTTTGTAATAATACCATGTACCAAGGTTTATGTTCCTGATGAAATTTGGTGTGATTTGTAGCTAAGATATCCAAGTTTGAAAAAAACAAAACATTTATTAATTTTCTGTTTGTCAGATGATTCCCACCTCCACTTTACCTGTTTATGTGTTCAGTATAGGAATTATTCATTTCAAAATTAGTTTTTAAAAAATATTTCTTGGCATAATTGCAGAATTTTGCACAAGAGAAGAAGGAAGGCAGTGTTGGATCATTTGAGCTGAACAAGGGCAAGAACCGGTTCTGTCTAGCGCAGCCTGGTATATATCAACTGACGCCAGACTCCTGTCACAAGTTTGAGAAAGATGTTTACACTTATGACACGTAAGTTACATATTTAGGTCATATGCTTACCTTTCACAGCTGTGTGTTTGAATCTCACCAGGGGGTCAAGTTGCTTTATGTTAGGAATATGTCCAGGTGTCTTGCAGGAAGTCAGTGAATTGTGTACTCATATTCCTGTTCCTGTAATAATTCCATTGACACCTGGTAGTCATGTGCTGATTAATAATGGTGTTGTCAAATAATGAATAAATGATGCCCGCCTGCTTAGCTCAGTAGGTAGAGCGTTGGTCTACGGATCACGGGGTCTTGAGTTCGATCCTCGGGCGGGGCTTATGTTCTCTGTGACTATTTGATAAACAACATTGTGTCTGAAATCATTACTCCTCCACCTCTGTTTCATGTGGGGAAGTTGGCAGTTACTTGCGGAGAACAGGTTTGTACTGGTACAGAATCCAGGAACACTGGTTAGGTTAACTGCCCGCCGTTACATGACTGAAATACAGTTGAAAAACGGCGTTAAACCAAAAACAAACAACCAAATAAATGATTCCTGAACAGATTGTCAGCCAAAATGTTCAACATTAAGATTCTGAACGAAAATACTCATTGTCAGTCATAATGTTTACAAATGTTCATTGTTGTGGAATTCTGAGGGCATAAAAATACTGCAAAAGTGTGCAGAATCCAGTATTTTATTAATCATTCTGTGGCGGGCCTCGGTGGCTAAGGTCGCTGACTGCAAATCACTTGCCCCTCACTGATGTGGGTTTGAGCCTCACTCGAGGTATTGAATTCTTCATGTGAGAAAGCTATCCAGCTGGCTTACGGAAGGTTGGTGGTTCTACCCAGGGGCCCGCCCATTGTGAAATAATTCACAGAGGTTCACCAATCTGGACACCATATGACCTGTAATTGCGTCATTACACTAAACAAAAACAGAAATGTATGTTATATGTTCCATATTTACCTTTGCTGGGTTAAAGACATGAGCAAATACAGACATTCCATTGTTTTCTACATTCCCATGTTTTATCATTATTAAGGCGGATTAAAAGAAACCATAATGTATTTTTCAATTGATCTTCATGAATTTTGGTCAGAATGATTGCCTTGATGAAATCTAGGCCGAGTTCGAAAATGGGTCATCTCGGGTCAAAAACTAGGTCACTAGGTCAAATAAAAGAAAAACCTTGTGTATGCGATAGAGGCGGTATTTTTCAGTTGATCTTCATGAATTTTGGTCTGAATGATTACCTTGATGAAATCTAGGCCGAGTTCGAAAATGGGTCATCTGGGGTCAAAAACTAGGTCACTAGGTCATATCACGTAAAAACCTTGTGTATGCGATAGAGGCTGTATTTTTCAATTGATCTTCATGAATTTTGGTCAGAATGATTACCTTGATGAAATTTAGACCAATTTCGAAAATAGGTCATCTGGGGTCAAAAACTAGGTCACTAGGTCAAATCAAAGAAAAACCTTGTGTATGCAGTAGAGGCTGTATTTTTCAACTGATCTTCATGAAATTTAGCCAGAATGATTACCTTGATAAAATCTAGGCCGTGTTTGAAAATGGGTCATCTCGGGTCAAAAACTAGGTCACTAGGTCAAATCGAAGAAAAACATTGTGTATGCAATAGAGGATGTATTTTTCAATTGATCTGTATGAAATTTGGTCAGAATGATTGTCTTGATGAAATCTAGGTCGATTTTGAATATGGGTTATCTGAGTCAAAAACTAGGTCACTAGGTCAAATTAAAGAAAAATCTTGTGTATGCGATAGAGACTGTTTTTTTTTCAATAGATTTTTATGAAATTTGGTCAGGTTGATTGCCTTAATGAAATCTAGGTCGAATTTGAATATGGGTCATCTGAGGTCAAAAACTAGGTCACTTGGTCAAATCAAAGAAAAAACTTCTGTATGTGATAGAGGCTGTATTTTTCAGTTGATCTTCATGAATTTTGGTCAGAATGATTGCCTTGATAAAATCTAGGTTGAGTTTGAACATGGGTCATCTAGGGTCAAAAACTAGGTCATATCTAAGAAAATGCTTGTTTTATCGCAAGAGACCAATTTTTTGGTCCAATCTTAATGAAAATTGGTCAGAATATTTGTTTCCTTGAAATCACTAGGTCAAACATGTTTTACACTGTTATGGAGTGTTTCTTAGGTGAGCGACCTAGGGCCATCTTGGCCCTCTTGTATTTCACCATATTATAGGCTATGTTTTTTTATGACTGCAAAAAGATTCGTTAAAATCTACATCGTAGAAAAAATTCTATTCACAAAAATGTTATCAAAAAAGTGACTTTCCCCATAGACGCCCGTTATGAAAACTTGTGTGAGGTCCAAATTTTTCAAATCAGTCTAGCAAAAAATCAAGCACACGACCCTATCTTTTTTATTTGCCAGATTTTCTACTACATTGTAGAACAAATTTTGTTCTGAACGTGCAGAACTACCTTAATTAGAAGTTTTACTACATGAAGCAATTTCTGTGCATGTAGTTCTGAACTTTAAGTATTGAAAGTTAAGGTGCTTTCAGCTGGTCATAGTCATACAGAATAAACTTACAACACTTCTTGACATATGCATTTAGTACACACTGATTTATTTAAGCTCAGTTGTGACGAAAGCTTAAAGTTTATTTGAATCCATGTGTACTATGCTTCCTTGACAAACCAGTGCTGATATTGTATGAGAAGGCTTTGTTGTCACCCAGTAGGTCTTGAACCAATAAACTTCAGGCTGAGCATATACTAATTAATGTTTTGAGTAGCAACAACTCAACTACAATTTGAATAAAGCAGTGTCAGTACATTGTATTTGAACGTAAATCTGTACCGTAGATACCCGTGTATAATGCGCACCCGTGTATAATGCGCACCCCCGATCTTAGTCCAAAATCCTGGGAAAAAAAAAAAAAAAAAAAAATTTTTTTGGTCAATTTTTAGGTGGATGGAAAACGAAAGTAGAGTTTACATCGACACCGGTACTAAATTTTATCTCCACGGCGGAGAGCAGCATCGGTCTCACGGTACTATCGATTTTTGTTTTCTCGAAAATAAAACCAGTAAATTATTGTTATATTTGTTGTTTTACCTTTTTTAATTCACTATTTTGAATAAATAAATAGCAGCTGATTCAATATTTCGGAATGGTATCTTTCAAAATGACATGAGCTTCTCAATTTAAACTGATAACAAAAGGTGTGATAGTCTTTTTGTCACGATCATAAAGCCAGTAATTACCGGCAATCAACGTGTCACCTCGTGTCAATTATGTTGTTCACAGTTTGATCTCGGTTAAAGATAATTCTCGATCTTTAATTAGTAACATAATTTTTGTGATTTATAAACATTTCGTTCGTCAAAATACTTTTAAATTTATATGAAATTAATTTTGTTTGAAAGAAAAATAAACAATTCGATCTTTTACGGAACGTAACGGCAATCTTACATTTTAGCGGAGACAGTAAGCGCGGGGAGTAGTTTCCCTTTACCAAAATGGCGAACATCGGTAACAAACTTGTTTTGAAGTTGGAAAATTGTCTATACCTGTGTATTATGCGCACCCAAGATTCGGGGGTGGTCCCGGGGGTCAAAAAACTGCGCATTATACATGGGTATCTACGGTATACTGGGTAGATATACCGTGTCAAAACTGGATTATGTATATTTATGAAATATTTATCATCGTCTTATTATTCAGGATTTAAGGAGAGTCTTAACAGTCCATTGACACCGTTCAATCCAGCCAAAAAGCCCGATTCAGGAATTCTAAAGTCTCCTGCTTCAGCAACGACGGGTCATGGCTCAAGTATGATAGCAGCTAAATATAGTAACAGTACATCAGAAACTCCAGTTATAAGACAGGCCACTGCTAAGGTTGTTGCTAAGAAGAAAAGCATGGCTACTCCAGTGGTTTCTATTGGTTTCCAGAGGAAGAAAGCCACACCCATTACAAGAAAGCGAGCTGCAGACTTTTTCTTGTGAAAATGTTTTAGCACATATATATATTGTTACAATCTATGCACAGTTGTTGGGGTTTTTTTATGACTTGTTTGAACAATTACATTGTTGTGATTTTCTGTCTTTCACATCCAAGTTGTAATTTTAAATGCCATGTGCTTTCTGAGACACAGAGGACTGTGTTTGATTCATACATTCGGGCTGCTTTCTGCAGTCAGATATTCAGCAGACTGTTTGCATTGATTACCGGTAGAATTAAAGGGACATGCCTCTTGATTGATTAACTTAGAACTTGCATTTTAGAATATTTGTAATGGTAATTAGAAATGAAGTCAAGATGATTCAGTGAAATCTATAGGCAGTATGTTTATGAAATGTGTTGCCAGTGAATGAAAATGAAATGCTTTGATGGATTTGCTTCATCGTTGAAATATTATTCCATATCATCACAAAAGGTCCATTACTCTCGTACAAATATTTTTAGCTTGCCTGAAGCTAAAAGTTCAGGGTGGGCTACGGGTATGTTTCTGATGGTTCTTCGTCCTTAGTCCTCAATTAACATTAACATCATGTCTGAATCTGTTAATTAACAGAATTAACCAAAACTTGTTCTGTAATATCCTGGCAATGACCTCTTTTTAGATTTATTCAAATGGTTATATTTGACCTCTTGTATAAGCTGCTAGAGCTAGAATTAAAAAAAATAAAATTCAGACAGTTTCTTCTCGTGAATGGTTTTATGGATCTACATCAGATTTTGTCTGTAACATCATTATAAGGTCCAGTCCAAAATTTGTTCAAACAGGGGCACTTTGGTCCCGCATAGATTTGACTAGAGCTAAAAATAGAATTATATTTAAACAACATCTTCTCATGAATCATCTGGTAGCTGTCAGTTGCTCAATGCCTGTGGTCAATAGACGATATCCAGTGAAGGTCAAGGAGAGTCACAGTGACCCTGAGGCTGAAAACTGTTTATTGTCAATAATTAGATAACACTAGGTCCTATGGCTTAAAAAGCTATACTGTGTTTGTGGTCAGTTGTTAATCTCTAAATGTTTTTGTGATCAGTAGGTCAAACTGGCAGTATTATTATACAGATGTATACCAAGTTACCTCATACTAGCCATCATGTGTGTGGTATATGTGCAAACAGCTCTTGTTTACTTTTTGGTCACTAGTTCATGTTGCATACAATTTCTTTTCACTAATTTTAGTCATTTTCCTTTCTATTTTCAAGACAGAAAAGTAAACTTTTAATACTATGGTTTAACTTTTCTTTTTGCCGATCTCCAAACATGAGTTTTTCCTATGGCAGGATTTTGCTTATTTAACTTCCCACTTAAAGGTATATTCGATCTAAATTTCATATTCAGAAACCTGAACAATTACTTCATATAGTTTATGTAAACATAAAATTAACAAGTTTATATGTATTAACAGTACTATGCATTAGCTTTTGAATGTAGTACACACTGTATACATATATAGGTAAACACAGTATAAATGTGTACTACACAGTATAAATGTGTACTACCACTAAAGAACTGTTATTGCATGACATTTAAGTATGAATGTAGTTCTATATGCAAACTTAATTTATATATTTAGTAAATTTAAATACATTTAATGAGGATTTTCTACATTTGAAGTAAATATCTAAAGATAAAATATTTTTGTGAAAGATTGGACATTGGATATCTTTAAGTGAAACAGTAGGGACATATGTGTTTTACTAAAAACAGTCTCTTGTATTAAATTAGATTGAACTAGATTAAATACTAGAAAGATGTACTTTTATTTTATATTTGTTGTCAATTTACACCACTTTGTTATTTATTGGTACACAAATTCTGTTTTCAGCAAATTATTTTCTTGTACATACTTTAGTGCACTTCCTTGCAAGCTAGTTACTTTATTATAAGTCATGACATTGATTATTGTACTGTTACTCTTTTTAGAAAATTGGTATTCCTAAAAGCCGTTAGATAATTGCGTTTTGATGCTGATTTAGTAGAACTCACAACTAAATTGTTTTAAATGAAATGTAATCGACATGATAATTTTTCAAGATAATTAAGAAGATATTATGCCACATATACTTACTGTAAAGTATGAAACGGCTGACTTAATTTTTCACTTGATCAAAGAACAAGTCACTGTGAGATTTAAACTCCCAATAATTGTTGATGTTGAGCAGATTGGAGTGATTAGCATTTTTGCCATTAATGTATCCGATCCACAAATAGGTAACATTTCGATGCCTGGTGACCCCTATGTTTTTGTTTTTTTTGTATCATTTGAAAGGGGTGTGTCTGCTGATCAAGAATTAGTAAATAAGATGACCATAAAATTTAATAATTTGCAGGAATCGCAACAGTCATGTTTCTTAACATCGAAATGATAAATTTTACACTGTCATTATTGGATTTCTGTTGAAGAATCATTGAAAAAATTATTGGATTTCTGTTGAAGAATCATTGAAAACTAAAAAAATAATTCTGTAACATATTTTGTCATGCAGTTTATGTTTAATTTTTTAGTAGACAATACACTTTCAGATGATACCAAAATTATACGAGCTTTCCAGGCATCAATATTTGATATATTTTAATAGCATTGTTATATAGAACATGCTTATTTGTGGATCAGATACCTTAAATAGTAGAAATGTAAGCTTTATAGATTTACTGGCTGGCATAAATTTTCTAACCAAAAAGTCACTGGGTCTGAAAGACAAATTACCTATAAATGTACATGTTTAACTCAACTGAGCAGGAAGAGCTTGGGAATTAGCTATTGTGATCACTTGGCATTCATAGTCTGTCCATCCACACTTTTCTTCAAATGTCATCTCTGAAATCTTTTGGTGAAAATTGATGAAACTTGGCCTGCATGTTCATTGGATATATTGTCTAGTGGTCCTGCACAAAGTTTGTTCAGATCATGCCCTAGGCATCAAAATTGACCCCATGCACAGGTTCACTTGTTAAACATAGCCTTATGTTAGAAAAACTTTAAAATCTTCTTTTCTTAACCTCAGATACTAAAGCTTGGATATTTAGCATGTAGCATTGTCACAGTTGTCCTTTACCAAGCATGTTCAAATTGTGCCTTTTTCGACAAAATTAGTGTTGCCAGGTCTTTAGTATTATAAGAAAATGTTTTTTAAATCTTCTTGCCTTAACTTCAAGCCCTGGAGCTTAGACATTGGCCTGTAGCATTGTATAGTGGTACTGTACCAGGTTTGTGCAAGTCATGCACCTTTGGTTCAAATCATACCCCTGAGGTCAAAATTGACTGCCCATACATTTACATAGGAAGAACTTTAAAAATCTTCTAGATATTTTCTATCAAGAAATCAAGTACACATTTGAGTCAGGTGAGCAATGTAGGCAATCTCGGTCCGCTTCTTTTACTTGGTATTCATTCGGTTTTGTTAAGTGACAAGGATTTTGAATAGTAGAGCTGCTGTCCTCCAAAAACAGCTCTTGTTATGATTGCATTTATTATTTCAGCAAATAATTTGAGATATTGCCTGTAGACTGGTATACTAGTAGTGATTTTTTTTCCCATTTACATCAGATTTGTATTTCTTCTATGCATTAATATGCACAGAATATGAAATAAACGAAAACATTTCTAACTGTGTTATTGCTTTGTTCTCTAAAGACATTTTGTTGAATAGTCCAGGAATGTGACCAAATGACTTTCTGCCTCGAATGTTTGAAGAATCAGATGTCAGGATATCCAGCTGTTGAACTTGCACTGTCATTGTCCCCATTGTGTGCAACAGTTTGTTTTGTGCTACTTATTTCCACTTTATCTTCTTAACTACTGCCCCTGTTGTCATCAAACTTTATATAAGGATTGTATGGGGCATACATCTTTTGGTTTAAGGTTGGGGGGAGGGGTTACCAAGTCAAGGTCATTGGGGCTGGATCTATGGGATTTAGGTCGCTAAAACTATGTCATCATTTTAAGTTTCAAAACAACTTTATAGCTATTGCCTCTTACCAACCTAATGTGGGGACAGGTCTTGGCGAAAGGGTTAAGCAGCCCCAGAGGTAAAGGTCACAAGTTTTGCCACATTTTAAGGCAACTTGGTCAGAATGTTTGCCTTAAAATCTTAGGGCATTTAGAAAATGGGTCACTTGTGCATAAAACCAAATAGTTGAACCTTTCAAGACACCAAGTTTCATTTCAATTGGATGGATTCTGATGTAGTTGTAATATTTCCAAGTCCCAGAGGTCCATACTTCAGATAAAAATAATCATGTCTCCATAAAATGCTTATGTCCTCTTCATGTTGCTGATGTATATCAAATTTCATTTCAATTGGATGGAAACAAGGAGTTGAGTACACAAGAGTGACGGAGGAACAGTCAGACTGGTAAGTGACGGTTCAAACCAAGGGCATAAGGAAATAATACATATCTGTAAAGATTTAAAATAGAATTACCTTAAAGGCACTGACCTCCAGATTTGATAAAAAAAGATCTTTCTTTCAAACTGAAGTATGGTCAAATTATGAACATTAGAATATGAGTTTTTGTTTCTAAACTTTTTTAAAAATGCCAAATCAAGAAAAAAAGATGACCTCTTCTGGAATTGAACCCAGACCACCGTGGCAATGAAGAAACTTTCCGCTGTTGTTACCAATAACGCTATGGAGGATTTAGTGTTCAATGTGCTTTAAATATAGATATTTCTAACAGCAATTTACTTCGAGTAAAGCGTTACAAATGCTTTTAGATTTTCATCATAAAACAAGAGCTGTCACTAATGGTGACAAATGCCCCCGCAGCACCTTGACCTTTGGCCTGGTGACCCCAAACTCAGTAGGAGTGGTGTACTGATGATCAGCATGTGAAGTTTGAAGGTCCTGAGTGAAGTGGTTCGCATGTAAAGTGCCTTCATGCAAAAAGTTAACATTGGCCCCTGTGACCTTGACCTTTGACCTGGTTGGTGTACTCATAAAGTACTATCAGCATGTAAAGTTTGAAGGTCCTAGGTGAAGTGGTTCGCGAGTAAAGTGCCTTCATGCAAAAAGTTAATGTTGGCCCCTGTGACCTTGACCTTTGACCTGGTGACCCCAAAGTCAGAAGGAGTGGTGTACTCAATAAGTACTATCAGCTTGTGAAGTTTGAAGGTCCTGGGTGCAGTGGTTCGCGAGTAAAGTGCCTTCATGCAAAAAGTTAACGTTGGCCCCTGTGACCTTGACCTGGTGACCCCAAAGTCAGTAGGGATGGTGTACTCAGTAAGTACTATCACCACGTGAAGTTTGAAGGTCCTGGGTGCAGTGGTTCGCGAGTAAAGTGCCTTCATGCAAAAAGTTAACGTTGGGCCCTGTGACCTTGACCTGGTGACCCCAGTCAGTAGGGGTGGTGTACTCAATAAGTACTATCAGCACGTGAAGTTTAAAAGGTCCTGGGTGCAATGGTTCGCGAGTAAAGTGCCTTCATGCAAAAAGTTAACTTTGGCCCTGTGACCTTGACCTTTGACCTGGTGACCCCAACGTCAGTAGGGGTGGTATACTCAATAAGTACTATCAGCATGTGAAGTTTGAAGGTCCTGGGTGCAGTGGTTCGCAAGTAAAGTGCCTTCATGCAAAAAGTTAACGTTGTGACTAACGAACTAACTAACGAACGAACGGACGGACAGTTGAAAACTAATATGCTTTCCTTCGGGGGCATGAAAAAGTAAAAACAACTAATTTGCACACGTTTCCGTTACATATCGTCAGTCGGTCTTAAGAAATATAGCATTAATTTCCCCCGATATCTAAAAAAAATCTTTTTTTTTGGTCGAACAATCTTTAACAATAAAACTTGACAACATGAAACACATTGACAACAGAATTGGTTGATTACAATACCTCAACTTGACATCTGGTGCTAATGTTTCAGTGGTACCGAGCACTTCTATGATGATTTTGTCTTCAAAACATGTCTTTTTCTTAGCTGGCACCTCATCAACAAATATAACGAAGTTCAAGTAACAGAAATTTTATTATCGAATCTATATTACCATTATATTTGAAACATGCATGGTCACTGATCAAGTAAGCTGATTGGCGAATTCGACTTCAAGGATTTCAAACAATTATTATAAAGCAAAGCTTGTTAAGTTGTAGCAATTCATGGTCATGTATAAAGAGATAAATACTGTATTTCGATAAAATGTCATAACGTGTTACTAATGCAGTTTACTGGAATATGTCGTCAACTAAATTGAAACAAAGTGCTCAGGTAACCACAATGCGATCACATAGGAACTGTGTATTAGCTCTTTGATTCTGAGAAACTTACATAAAATAACTGGTTAGTACTGATATAGCATAAACGGTGCTAAACCAAATATTTTCAAATATATGGCATAGATGATAAACTTGAAAAGGCATAAAGTCATGATTTCCATTTATCACTTCTTTTCTGGATCAAAATTAATATTTTATGTCTTGTTCAATTTATCTTCTGGAAAGAAACATATTTAACCCTTATCATGCTAGACATGATTGATTCTGCCTTTGCGACCATTGTAGATCATGATCAGCCTGCAGGTCAATGCAGTCTGATCAAGATCTGCACTGTTGGCCATTCAGTCAGTATCTTTTTGGTAAACACCCCTTTTATCAGTTAATAAGACTGTCCAAATTGAAAGATGGACAATTTCAATATAGAAATTTAGTAGGGTAAGGGTTAAGATAGGGAATGCCACTATGATTTACTGTACACTAAAATTTTCTGTGAAAAACATAGAAGAAAACTAGAGATGCTTTTCCCACAACTGCCTAATCATCTAAATAGTAAGTCAGTCTTTATATACTGTTTACTTAATCCACATGTGCATGCGCTTTCTTGACACCAAAACTGGTTTAGGGGTAAAACTGCGCAAGAAATCTGAGTGTTCTAGTTATCGAACTTGGCCGAGCACTTATTGGCAGACACATTTTGTTGAAGTTTGGTGAAGATCGGATGAGAAATGTTCGATTTAGAGTGCGGACAAGCTTTGTGACAGACAGACACACAGACTGGAGTAAATCAATATGTCTCCCACACCATTGTGTGGTGGGAGACATAATAATCATGTATAAGTTCCACGGAGAACAATTTGGAAAATGTAAATTTGCCTGTGTGCTATATTATTCAGAGTTCCGTTCTCAAACATCTTCAATTTTACTAAAAAAAGAGTCTTCAAAAACGATCTAAATCAAAGCACTGCTGAGCAAATGACAAAAAGATAATGTATTTACACCAAGAATATTTACATATACTCATATATTTAACATCTGAAGTGGCATATAAAAATTCACTTGTAAATGACAGTGTTCAAATATTCTTGCTTGTTGTATACAAATGGTAAGCATGCATACAGGTCACTTTTCAAAGAGGCCTTTGTCTGGCAACATCCATTTCAATATGAAGCAACTGTCACCTGGGCCTTGACACTGAATATTGTATGTTGTAAAAAAAAAAAACATGCACTGTACACAACAACATATATGTAATGTATTTCCCTGTCACTATTTTTCTGTTTGACATGCTTGCATTTGCCACAGCATCTTTAACAATACAAGATTTTAGGTCATTTCAGAAAGTATCTACTTTCCCTGTCACTGTTTTTTTGTTTTGACATGCTTTCATTTGGCAAACCTGGTCCTTATTACTAAAGTCTTTTGATCATTTTCAACAAATGTCTACTATGGTCACTAACAAACCCTCGTTTGTAGATTTCCATAGACTAGAACCAAGTAATGCTAAGACAGTGCGGATGATAACTCGGACATATCCACAGTTTCTATATCAACAGCAGTATCCATGTCGGCTGTACCTTTGTTATGCCAGTGTTTCTTGTTCGAATGCTTGCCTCGCCCACGACCACGCCCTCCTAGAAAACCACGAGATACTCCTTGGCCAAAACAGATGTTCTTAGGTACCCTGAAAAATGCAAGCGATCACTTAGAAAATGTATATCTTCTAAAAAGAATACAGGAAGTACTGAATGCAGGAAATATTTGCATATTACTGTGAAATCATTTAAATTTGCTGGCATGAAATTTCGCGCAAACGTGAAAAAGGACTGTTTCGCGCCGTCTTTAATTAGCGCATTTTCAATTTTAGAAATTAACAAGAGCTGTCCGTAAGACAGCCAAGCTCGACTATTCGAAATATTGTCCCAGAAGCAGGAAAATATTACCCAAAAAGGTTAAATATCAAAAGAGTTTTAAGTTCAAAAGGGGGAATAATTTGACCAAAATGCATATCAGTTATGGGACTTGCTGCTATCAACTAGTTTTATAACCCCGAAGGCACATGTGAAGTTTCAATTCAATATCTGCATTAGTTTTGGAGATAGAAACTTGCATTATAAACTTTAACCAGAATTTTCAAAGTCCAAAAGGGGGCATAATTTGCCCAAAATACATGCCAGAGTTATGGGACTTGATCCAGTGAGGTAAGTAATTGATCTAGAAAAAGAAAAAATAAGTTTCAAATCTATATGCCTTTTAGTAATAGCTGTATGTACTAGCATGCAAAACTTTAACCAGAATTTGCTAAGTCCAAAAGGGGACATAATTTGGCCAAAATGAAGGTCAGAGTTATGGGACTTGCTTCTATCAACTAGTTTTATAACCCCGAAGACACATGTGAAGTTTCAAATCAATATCTGCATTAGTTTTGGAGATAGTAACTTGCATGTAAAACTTTAACCAAAATTTTCTAAGTCCAAAAGGGGGCATAATTTGCTCAAAATACATGTCAGAGAGTTATGGGACTTGACCCAGTGAGGTTGGTAATTGATCTAGAAAAAGAAAAAATAAGTTTCAAATCTATATGCCTTTTAGAATAGCTGTATGTACTTGCACGCAAAACTTTAACCAGATTTTCTAAGTCCAAAAGGGGGCATAATTTGGCCAAAATGAAGGTCAGAGTTATGGGACTTGCTGCTATCAACTAGTTTTATAACCCCGAAGACACATGTGAAGTTTCAAATCAATATCTGCATCAGTTTTGGAGATAGTAACTTGCATGTAAAACTTTAACCAAAATTTTCTAAGTCCAAAAGGGGGCATAATTTGCTCAAAATACATGTCAGAGTTATGGGACTTGACCCAGAGAGGTTGGTAATTGACCTAGAAAAAGAAAAAATAAGTTTCAAAGCTATATGCCTTTAATTGATGGCTGTATGTACTTGCATGCAAAAACTTAACCAAGGTGTGACGCCGATGCCGACGCCGACGCCAGGGTGAGTAGAATAGCTAGACTATTCTTCGAATAGTCGAGCTAAAAATTAAAATTAAGAAATAATATAAGCGCTGTCTTAAATTCGCGCATAGTCCTAGCGCGAAATACGTGAAAATTCGTCCTACGCAAATAAAAATGATTTCACAGTATTAGGCTTGGAAAGGTGTTTCATTTGGACAAAATGGCTTACCTGATGCCATAATGGCCAAAGGGCAATTATAAAACCAGGTGTGCCATTATGGCCAGAAAGCACACTCTAGCCATTTATTTACCCTTTTTTTGTTATATATGATGTCAGAACATGTACATTTAGGGACTGAAAATGAGTCGATTAGTTATTGGCATCTTAATCCTATATCATTTGAAAAGTGAGACTATTTGTATAGCTTTAACATAATTATATTACAGTGAAACACCGCTCGCTCGAGGTCGCAAGGGGATGAGCAAAATGCTCGAGTTATCCATGGTTTCGAGCGACCCAAACATTGACCAACATAAGAAGAAAATTGAAGTTTGTTTTACCAATTGTCATCGAGACCATTTGCAGAGGAAACGGTGAGGCGTAGTCACAACACACTCGTGACGTTTTCACAAAAACATATTGCAAACGTTATTTATGATAGATCGTAAATGGCACATGTGAAGAAACAGCTAAGACATTTTATTTTCATGTTGTTTTTTTTTTTATTTTAAATACTGTAATCGAATTCGCAGTTTTCTTCTCCAAATTAAGATCTCATAATTATTGTCTCAATTTTATGAAAAGGCTATCTTATTTCCTTTATTTGCGTGCAAACAACTGTTGATTAAATATTAAGACCTCATAATTATCTCCTCGATCCGCAGAAAAAAGTAATAATTAATAACAATTTTGATCAGTAAAATGTTTCTTCCACCTTTCATCAATAATTAATCTCATTATCAGGTCAAATATACCGGCAAACATACATTTAAGATAGTCGGGGAATAGACCATGCAATCATCACGGCGTGCGAAAATTTTAAATTAACCGATACATTCTGACCGCCGAAGGTGTGTGAAAAATTTTGACATCTCTGCTCGAGTTTGCCATTAAGCAACAAGAGTAAATTATCACAGGGACCAGGTGTCTATGCTCGAGCGATCGAGTTATCGTGCTCGACCCAGCCATGGTATTTCACATAGAAAATAGAAGGAAATCGGCCGGGACCACATGAATTGCTCGAGTGAGCCCGGGTGCTCGAGTCATCGATGCTCGAGCGAGCGGTGTTTCACTGTATTTTATTTTGTTGATATTTATAGTAAATAAGACAGTACATGGCAAAATTGAAAATGCAAAAATTCTGACCCATCAAAACCTTATCATTTAAAGTGAATAAAGAAAATTCAAAAGGAAAAGTGGTATACATGTAATTTATTTCATAGTATTTTCAACTACTATCTTAAACCTAACCTATGTATGTCCGAAAAAACTAAGGAAGTTCCTCATGCATGCAATACGTCTAAGGAAGTAGCAACAGTATTTTTCTTATATATACATGTACAATAACATGTCAATAAAAAGTTAAAAGTTACAATTCCAAAATAATTAGGACTTCTACCTTCTACAATTGGAATCTTTCTTTTAATGTGCAATACACATGTATACTAACTTATGACTAAATATTCTTCCACTAGATACTTTTTCTTCAGAACGGGTGTTTAGCTGATCTATTTCACTACTGACTGGCTTTGAAACAGGGGCTGGATCTATTTCCATGGCAACAGTATCTCCATTTCTGTGACCAACACCTTTCTTTTTCGGTGTGCTGAAATACAGGATTTGTTCATATAACAAGAGGTTATGTCTGCAACAATACATCAAAATTCTCAAGCTACAATATAACATCTATAACACATGACAAGGATCTTATATGGCGGCCTGTGTAAGGCAGTTTTCCCAAAGTAAAGGGATGAAAAACTGTGCATGCTACACCGTTATTAATATTTTTTATAAGTAACTTATATCGTTTCCTTATAAATGGGATGCAGAGACAGAATGACTTTAGAACGTGTTGTCTTTTGTAAAAATGTCACCGAGAACTACGCCTAGGGATAAAACTTCAGATTTCAATACTGGAATCCTGTTGCTCTCTCTACTGACCCACATGGACAAGTGTTTTTTGTTAAAATCAATAAATCCTATTAGAAACAGTAATAAATTTTCATATTATATGCTTTTGTTTGTTACCAGTTGACACTACTTTGAGCAATGAAAAACAGATGTACCTTTTATGTTTATGTCTATCATATCTATAGTTACTAGGATATTTATGTATTTTCACCATGTGATCACGTCTTGCTGCTGTGTCCTTGAACTTCTTTGAACAATTCTCTAACAGACACTGGAACTGATTAAAGAGAACAATTGATGTACTTTAATCATAACTTTATCTGAAGACAGCCTTTGAAGAAAAACAACATGAAAATTTAAGACCGACTGAAACTATGTTTAGTAAATTTAAAGGATGTTCAATAATTTTTACAAATATGATCAGTCATAATGGAAAGATTATACTGGTAACTATCACTAAGTATGATTGGTGGATATAACGTGATAATTTAGGGCATTTCATCTTTGTATAATAGAGGCCGATATTCAGTCACATCCTACTGAAAACATGGTAAATTTTTCCCAACTGTAGCAGAGAAATATCCCAAAATGTAAAACAAAATGCTGAGAATTTTGTAACAGACAACTTTTGCAGAAGGAAAAAGGGTCAGTTTTACTGGTAATAAAATGCTCTTTTCCCAAAATGAGCAAATATTGCGCATGAATTTCCAAATTTTAAAGGGCAAAGGACTCTACCCTGTTTCCTGATGAAAAGCCCTGTAAATCCGTGACAACATCTTCAATCTAAAACAGAAAACAGGAAAAAATTTCAATAAGCTACAGATCATTTTGTTTACAAATAGAGATGCTAAGGTTTAGTACCATGTCTTGTTTTTCTGCTTGAAGAGCAAACATGACATCATGTGCTTCCAGGATATGGATCTCCAGTAGATGAGCAGACGGCAGAATTCTGTGACATGTCTGGCATACATTACGATGAAAACTGTTGTAATGGGTTTCATATCTACAAAAAAAATAACACATGTAAAAGATCTGGTTTGTTCATAATTTATTATGATTGTGTTCTTGTATTAGATAAGAATATATGATGATTTTACCAACTAGTTATGAAGACCTAGATGTCATTATGGTTAACCCCTACCCTGCTAAATTTCTATAATGAACTTCTCCATCTTTTAATTTGGACAGTATTATTAACTGTTAAAAGGGGTGCTTACCAAAAAGATACCGACTGAATGGCGAAAAGTGCATATCATGATCAGATGTGCAGGCTGATCATGATCTGCACTGTTCGCAAAGACAGAATCAGTCGTGTCCAGCATGATAAGGGTTAATAATTTATGTTAAGTGCCACACGTCTACAAGCCAGCTAAAAGGTTTTTTTTATGAAGAACTGGAATACATGCAACAATTTCACAGGGTTATGAATTGGTGGAATGGAACTTTTGAAGATGAAATGAATGGAAATTTGAGTTGTTGTCAATTTTGTCCCACAAGAAAATTAATGATTTCACAGAACTAACTGATTATACTGACCTAACTAATATGTCACATAACTGTCTAATAAGCATGCAGTAACATACTTCATCACATTGTTTGTAATGTTGATCATAAACCCAATTAGAACTTAAAATTATGCAAATAAGCCCTGGAGAACTTACTTTGATACACTGCTAAACATTTGGTTACAGCTGGCTATACCGCAAGGAAACTCTTGTACACTGAAAAATATATCAGTCGTTTATTCAAAACTCCCTGTAACAACTCAACAGAGTTTAAAAACTGCTGGCTGGAGAATAATCACCTAGTTATAAAGCTAATGTAAATTATTAAAAACTACAATTCTGAAAAGAGCTTATGTCAAAGTAAATACACGTATTGTAATTCTTCACCCTTCCAACTGTATGAAATGTAAAGTTTCTTGTTTAACGTGGGTAGTCGACGAAAGTCCCCACCTGGAATGGACAGAACGACCTATTTCCAGCCGAGCCCACAACAGGCATCATATTTACCTCCCCAGCATCCAGTCTAGGCCGATACTGCTGGAAACAGTACCAATAATAGTAAATCACCCAGCACTGAACACTAGGGATATCAGCCGCAACCGGGAATCGAACCCGGACCACTGGCATTGTAGTCCAACCTGCTAACCACTGCGCCACTGACTCCCTTTTTCATCTTACAAATGTAGAATGTAACTCCCTCAACTAGATTGCCATGGGCAACATGTGGAGCCCGCCTTTTGACCCCTAACTGTGACCTTGACCTTTGAGATAGAGTCAGTCTTCATGCAAAATATAAACAAGATTCCTCAATGCATGTCAAAGTTATGGGCTGGACAAGATCTGACATGACCTTTGACCTCCAACTGTGACCTTGAGATAGGAACCCAGGGTTTGCGCATGACACTCCGTATCACTGAGGTTAACATTCACGCACTGACGCACGCACATACACCAAACAGCCACTTGGACAACTATGTCTTCGCTTCCGCAAGCAGGCTCGACGAAAAACCTCTCCATAATAACATCTACCTAACAAAACCTCTCCATTATAACATCTCCCCCACAAAACCTCTCAATAATATCCTCTCTCACAAAACCTGTCACCCAACCTCTCAATGATAGCCTCTCTCCAAAATAAAATCTCCCCCACAAAACCCCGCCCTCAAAAAGCCTAAAATATCTGGTTTCAACCGTCCAGTACTTCCTACTTGTACAGGTAAGCATACAGAAATTAAAACCTTGTACTCAAATACAAACATTTTTTGTAACAAAACTGTACCTGTTTGTCTGTAAATCTTTCTGTATGTCCAGTGGTATGTATTTGGACGACAGTTTCAAGTACATGTCCCCTTCAACAAACAAGGCAGCATCTGGTCCTAACCTTCTCTTTATAATGTTCCAACACCAACTTAACACATTATCTACAAGCGGCTCCATATCGGAATCTTCCATTTTCTTCTGTCAGATCAATCTCACTGTGGTATTCTTTCCAGATAATATCAAGGACAAGAGATTTTGAAGTACGCAGCTTATAAATCACAAATGTACTTATTATAAACCCTTCCAATTGTTTTTAGAGGTACTGTCATAGAAGCAACTACAATGTAATTTTGTTAATTCCTACTCAGAACTAACAGAAAAAGAATGTAATTATAAATGTTCAAATCAAAATTTATTTTTCGTTTAGAGGAAAAGAAAGTTTGTCCATAAGGTCATCAATTCTGTCTCGAAGAACAGGAAGTATATCACCCGAGATGAAAATATGTGTTTCGTCAAGGTCCTGAATAACAAACTTTCTTCCGAGAGCCTCAGTTTCATCCAGGTGCAGCAAAAACTGTTTCATAGCAGGGTCACACTCGACGAGAATACCTTTCATAACATTCACCATGATTGTAAATTTTTTGAAGAACTTTCAACAAAATAAATCTAACATAGATTGAGGTTGCATTACAGGTTTCTGTTTTAAATTAAATTAACACAAATTATTTCTTAAACTCTGTAATATATTGTCTATCTGTCACTTTCTGAAAAAGAAAAGGAAAATTAAGGTTACATATTTGTCATTACAGATCAGATCTGATTGACAGGTGAACTTCGGACAAGGCAGTTCTTTTGCATAATCGGTAAGCTACGCATTCAACAAGTTTTTCATGCGTACCCGGGACTCGCAGTTAGAATATTTTGGCGTCCTTTTCCAGAAAGTATGCATACAAATATGCAGAATTAAATGATGAAAATTTGGGAATATGGAGTGCCCAAAATTTTTGTACAATCCTAGAAAAAAATGCCATGCACATCTGCACATCAAAGACCTTGTCATTCCTGATTTTGGTAACCATTTGGAACAACTGTTAAGTTTGAATCCAATCCATTCTGTAATAACCTTGAGAACAGGGATAGAGTGGAAGTGCATCGAAACAAGAAACAAAAGAAACATTATTCAAGGAATATTCATTCCAAAGTTATGTGTCATATAATGTTGATATGTCATATAATGATGATATAGAACAACTATTTTAAGTTTGAATCATTCAAATATATTTTGTAATAATAGAGATAGAATGGAAGCCCATCAAAACCTTTACCAGAAGATTTAAGTATTAAAGGTGCATAATACATGAAATACTAGTGCCAGAGTTATAATCATTGTATCATAATTATGCGGAGGATGATGATGTAGAACAACTATTTTGAATCTGAATCAAATCCATATAGTTATAACATAGTGCACCAAAATTTAAGTAAAAATCGGATCAGGTATCATTAAATATTTGTGCCAGAGGTATGGCCTATGTCATATATGAAGGAACAACCATTTTAAGAAAATGAAGAAAGTCCATCAAGTAATAACAGAGATAATTTAAAAGTAAATGTGCATCAAAACTTTTAACCTAAACCAAGCTGAAGCTGTGGACGCTGAGGTCAGTAGGATAGCTCTCCATATAATTATATTATAAAGTCAATTGCAAGCTGAAAATATTTGTTGAATATTTGTTGAATAAACTGATTATTTACAAATTTAGATTAGATCTACTCATACTTATTTATTTTAGGGCGATAAGAAACAAGTTTTATAACTTAAAATAATTAAGTTAAAAGTGTCCATGGTGACTAGACAAGCTTACTGTCGCTGAGTGGCTGCTTTTTTATTTCTGACTTTTGACTGTTACAATATAAAACAAACTGTATACGTCGGATTAGTTTGACTACACGGTGACATGCAACGGTCAAATTCTGCTATTTATAACCAGGATTCAAACTTGTCACTTCCAGATCAGAAATCTGACATTCTATCCAGTATTTTGGTGCAGTGCCACAGACAAAATCCATACAGCATTCTAGTAACAGTCCACAGTCTCCAACATTATCGATAATACAATAAAAGACATTTTTTTAAAAACGAAACTCTGGTTCTGAAAAAAAAATAAATGATAAAACATTCATACTTATTTCTTAGGATTTGCCTTTTCTTTGTTAGCTTCAATGCATTTCCTGAAGTCTGCCACTTGATTTTGACACTTTCTCCAATCTTTTGTTTCAGCAATGCACTCTTGGACTGCATAATGTAATTCAAGACAACCAGTTTTCTTCAACATTTTCTCAACAGGATCATCTTCATCGTCATCATCAGGTCTTTTACGATTATGAGGATTTACAGATGCCATTGAAAAGACAGACAGACAGCTAGAAGTTATATCATCACCTCAATAATAATAGAGGACATTCAGTGGGTTATTGCCCTTGAATTCAGGAGTTTTCACGTGTTTCGGACTAACTATGTGTCAGTCAGTAGTGCAAACCTATTACAAGGAAACAGTTCTTAAAGATACCTTTTAACGATATACTGAACAAACATGTTTTCTTGTAAAACTTGAATTACACGACCAGCATGTTTTCGTAACCGGTAGAATTCCGGAAATGACGTTGATGGACTCCCCGGACCTAGGATTCCCCAGATCTATTTATAAATCGAATAACGAAATATATACATTATTTATTGATATTTTCTTACAGAATGGTAATATTTAAGTTAAACATAAAATAAATGTATTGATTTCTCTTCGTATTTTCTTTGAGAAACATAATTTCAGCGGTCCAATTTGTCTAACTTTTGACAGCCTCGTTTGAAAGTGAAAATACAAGTCGACAGGACTTCCGGGTAACAAAACGTGGCTGTGTGGTCAATTTTGCAAGTAGAATCTATTGCTTATTATACCAGATTTACACAGTTAGACGCTCCATTTAAAGAGCACAATTGATTTTAATAGGATGGATAGCAAGAAAACAGTTTAATAAATTTTTTGTTCAATTTAATGGTAAGTTATGCTTTACCTTGTCCAGTGAGAGAATCTGTATTGTTGAGGACCAGTCACTTCCTGTTTAGACCTATTGCTCCCTGCTGTGGCAGTATCTAGTGTAAGTGGCCCAAGAGATGTTGTAGACTGGTCCAGTGCCGATACAATTGTTACCATGAGATCTTTGACTGGTTGCTCTGTTTTAACAACTCCATATACCAGATGTGATACCGCAGTAAGTGTGAGTGTCTCAGGGTTAGAGCTGAAAAAAAAAATCACATATAATTTTATAATGAGTATTCCACAATATAAATCAAGCTACAGAATTCTTTAAATCTATTCCTAAAATGACAAAACATGGGAATGTAGAAAACAATGAAATGTCGGTATTTGCTCATGTCTTTAACAAAGGAAAGGTAAATATGGAACATATAACATACATTTCTGTTTTTGTTAAGTGTAATGACGTAATTATAGGTCATATTGCCTTCAGATTTGATGGTGGCCCTCTGTGAATTATTTCACAATGGGCGGGCCCCTGGGTAGAACCACCAACCTTCCGTAAGCCAGCTGGATAGCTTCCTCACATGAAGAATTCAATACCCCGAGTGAGGCTCAAACCCACATCAGTGAGGGGCAAGTGATTTGCAGTCAGCGACCTTAACCACCGAGGCCCCGCCACAGAATGATTAATAAAATACTAGGTTCTGCACTTTTGCAGTATTTTTATGCCCTCAGAAGTCCACAACAATGAACATTTGTAAACATTACGATTGACAATGAGTATTTGGTTCAGAATCTTAATGTTGAACATTTTGGCTGATAATCTGTTCAGGAATCATTTATTTGTTTGTTTTGGGTTTAACGCCGTTTTTCAACTGTATTTCAGTCATGTAACGGCGGGCAGTTAACCTAACCAGTGTTCCTGGATTCTGTACCAGTACAAACCTGTTCTCCGCAAGTAACTGCCAACTTCCCCACATGAAACAGAGGTGGAGGACTAATGATTTCAGACACAATGTCGTTTATCAAATAGTCACAGAGAACATAAGCCCTGCCCGAGGATCGAACTCAAGACCCCGCGATCCGTAGACCAACGCTCTACCTACTGAGCTAAGCGGGCGGGCATCATTTATTCATTATTTGACAACACCATTATTAATCAGCACATGACTATCAGGTGTCAATGGAATTATTACAGGAACAGGAATATGAGTACACAATTCACTGACTTCCTGCAAGACACCTGGACATATTCCTAACATAAAGCAACTTGACCCCCTGGTGAGGTTCAAACACACAGCTGTGAAAGGTAAGCATATGACCTAAATATGTAACTTACGTGTCATAAGTGTAAACATCTTTCTCAAACTTGTGACAGGAGTCTGGTGTCAGTTGATATATACCAGGCTGCGCTAGACAGAACCGGTTCTTGCCTTTGTTCAGCTCAAATGATCCAACACTGCTTTCCTTCTTCTCTTGTGCAAAATGCTGCAATTATGCGAAGAAAATTTTTTTAAAAACTAATTTTGAAATGAATAATTCCTATACTGAACACATAAACAGGTAAAGTGGAGGTGGGAATCATTTGACAAACAGAAAATTAATAAATGTTTTTTTTTTTTCAAACTTGGATATCTTAGCTACAAATCACACCAAATTTCATCAGGAACATAAACCTTGGTACATGGTATTATTACAAACAAGAGGACCATGATGGTCCTGAATCGCTCACCTGTTCCCACATGACCCAGTTTTGAGTATGACGTCGTTTTTTTCTATTATTTGACATAGTGACCTAGTTTTTGAGCTCATGTGACCCAGTTTTGAATTTGATCTAGATATCATCAAGATAAAAATTCTGACCAATTTTCATGAAGATCCATTGAAAAATATGGCCTCTAGAGAGGTCACAAGGTTTTTCTATTATTTGACCTATTGACCTAGTTTTCAAAGGTATGTGACCCTGTTTTGAACTTGATCTAGATATCATCAAGGTGAAAATTCTCACTAATTTTCATGAAGATCTCATGAAAAATATGGCCTCTAGAGAGGTCACAAGGTTTTTCTATTTTTATACCTACTGGCCTAGTTTTTGACTGCATGTGACCCAGTTTCGAAACTGACCTAGATACCATCAAGGTAAACATTCAGACCAATTTCATGAAGATCTATTTAAAAATATGGCCTCTAGAGAGGTCAAAAGATTTTTCTAATTTAGGGCCTACTGACCTAGTTTTTGATCGCAGTTGACCCAGTTTCAAACTTGACCTATATATCATCAAGATGAACAGTCAGACCAACTTTCATACACATCCAATGAAAAATATGGCCTCTAGAGAGGTCACAAGGTTTTTTCATTATTTGAGCTACTGACCTACTTTTTGATGGCACGTGACCCAGTTTCGAACTTGACCTAGATATCATCATGATGAATATTCTTACCAATTTTTATGAAGATCCATTCAAAAGTATGGCCTCTAAAGAGGTCACAAGGTTTTTCTATTTTTAGACCTACTGACCTAGTTTTTGACCGCACGTGACCCAGTTTCAAACCTGACCTAGATATCATCAAGATGAACATTCAGACCAACTTCCATACAGATCCCATGAAAAATATGGCCTTTAGAGAGGTCACAAGGTTTTTCTATTATTTGACCTACTGACCTAGTTTTTGATGGCACGTGACCTACTTTCGAACTTGACCTAGATATCATCAAGATGAACATTCTGACCAATTTTCATGAAGATCTTTTGAAATATATGACCTCTAGAGAGGTCACAAGGTTTTTCTATTTGTAGACCTACTGACCTAGATTTTGACCGCACGTGACCCAGTTTCGAACTTGACCTAGATATCATCAAGGTGAACATTCTGACCAATTTTCATAAAGACCCCATGAAAAATGTGACCTCTAAAGTGGTCACAAAGTTTTTCTATTATTTGACCTACTGACCTAGTTTTTGATGGCACGTAACCCAGTTTCGAACTTGACCTAGATATCATCAAGGTGAACATTCTGACCAATTTTCATGAAGATCTTGTGAAATATATGGCCTCTAGAGAGGTCACAAGGTTTTTTCTATTTTTAGACCTACTGACCTAGTTTTTTGACCGCACGTGACCCAGTTTCGAACTTGACCTAGAATATCAACAAGGTGAACATTCTGACCAATTTTCATAAAGACCCCATGAAAAATGTGACCTCTAGAGTGGTCACAAGGTTTTTCTATTATTTGACCTACTGACCTAGTTTTTGATGGCACTTAACCCAGTTTCGAACTTGACCTAGATATCATCAAGGTGAAAGGTCTGACCAATTTTCATGAAGATCTTTTGAAATATATGGCCTCTAGAGAGGTCACAAGGTTTTTCTATTTTTAGACCTACTGACCTAGTTTTTGACCGCTAGTGACCCAGTTTCGAACTTGACCTAGATATCATCAAGGTGAACATCCTGACCAATTTTCATAAAGACTCCATGAAAAATGTGACCTCTAGAGTGGTCACAAGCAAAAGTTTACGCACGGACGCACGGACGACGGACGCTGCGCGATCACAAAAGCTCACCTTGTCACTTTGTGACAGGTGAGCTAAAAAGAAGTAAACAAGCTACCCCTGATTACAGAATTTTTTCAATTTATTGGCAACAAAGGTGAACATAACCTATCTGAAGACTTACCAGGGTTATGGGGTGAGATATGGTACATTTGAGAATATATCCTGTCTGCAAGAACTGTAGATTGTCAACATTAGAACTTCCCACTTCAAAGTCTATTGTCTTTTCTTTCCAACATAAACTGTCTCTCATGATAGTAGCTGTAATAATACAACAAGACTGTTAACTGGTTCCCCCATAACCCTTATCATGCTGGACACCACTGATTCTGCCTTTGCAACCAGTTTAGATCATGATCAGCCTGCATATCTGTGCAGTCTGATCATGATCTGCACTGTTCGCCATTCAGTCAGTATATTTTTGGTAATCACCCCTTTTAAAGGTTAATGGTGCTGTCCAAACTGAAAGACAGACAAGTTCGTTATAGAAATTAAGCAGGGTAAGGGTTAATTATCAATATAGCAACAAAAAGTAGTGGTCTTAGTGGTAGTGACACCCATTTTTCAATTTGGACAGTAACATTGACTGTTAAAAGGGGTGCTTAACAAAAATATACAGACTGAGCCATGAATCGTGCAGATCTTGATCATACTGCATGGATGTGCAGGCTGATCATGATATACATTGGTCGCAAAGGCAGAATCAATCTTGTCCTGCATGATAAGGGTTAATTAAACAACACGTTTGTTTGTTAATACATATACAACATACGACAACCTTCTGTTCGATCTATCTTATCCATAACAGGTTTTTTCATGAACTGCAGCTTTATGTTAGAAGATCCAGAAAGAAATCATACATCTTTCTAATGGTCTACAAAGGTGGTAGTAGGATTTTTTGAACTTTTAAACGTGTTTAATAATGTTGACTTTATGACCAAAACTATATTTTTCCCATTGTAAAAATCTATCCAAAACACAATTTGGAAAAAAAAATGTTACAAATTTTTTGTGTGGAAATACTATTTTTCTGCTAAGATATCCTGAAAGCTTTCTAACAATCCTTTCAAAACTAAAATTTTTAAGACTTTTATACTATGTATAATCAGAAAATGAAAGTAAAGTTCCATACCTTTGTATTTTCCAGGTAAAACATTATCAAAGGTGAATGTTGCTGTATTCTGAGAAGTCTGTGTCTGTGAAGTGTAATTTTTATAGTAAACAAATTAGTCCCCTTTCTTGTTATAAGTACATACAGAATTCATCTGCACTACAGTTAGTAAACAGTACAGTAAAGTTTACTAGAATCAAGAAGTCTGATATAATGCTATCAGGGCTTCGGAAATTTGCCGGTTTGTCGGTTTTGGACCGATTTTTGACTTTTCAGACCGATTCGTGAAGTGAAAAAACGAAAAAAATCGGTCCCGTAAAAATGGAGAAAAGTATAAATTTCGGTCTGATATCTCAATACACGATCACCTGCCAAGTAGGAAATTGTTGGTCGCACCTTCAGATAATCAATAAACGTGTCAATCGGTCTGATTGTCACTTTGATAATCGGTCCGTAATTAGCGCGTGACACAATCAGTGCTCGCGCGGCACATCCTTTAATGTTAGCAGACAGCCGACTGCGGTGTATTGAACATTTTTGACTGGTTTCCTAACTTTTCTGACTGGATTCAAATCATTTCGACGGGGATCCACTTCTTTTATTTAGAATCCGACGGATGGTTTATTTCAAAAGGCTATGTTTGATCACGGTAACAAACAAATGGTCGCTGCATTTAATCAAAGAGCTATAACTGTACATTATATTTATTTATTGATTGATTTAATGAGACACGGAAAACCGATAAAAATAATTTTTATAATTACTTGATTTGAAAAAATTACATGATTCATTTGTTGGGGCTCCAGTTGAAACAAATGCAGAAAATCGTCTTTGCAACCCGACTGTACAAAAAAGAAAAAAATGGACGGGCAACCACGAATGATAAAGAAGACCGGAGTGGCACTGTTTATCAAATCGGTCTTTTAAAAAACGTTTCAAAATGAAATTTTGTTTACATCAGAAGAGAACATATAACTTTATAAAATGTAGTTGCTTATTGAAGTACAACATAAGTGAAATGAAATATCCGTGGCCAACCCGCGTGACGTTTTGGTACTATACATGCGGGAAATTCGATCTCAGCGTTCAAATAACGTACACATTCGGTCTGCGGCAGAGTATTCTTTAAATACTGAGGCTGTTTAACAGAGAATATGTGTCGTGTAACTCACTTTGACGCATTGTATTTTATAGAATTCCGTCAAAGAATGAGGAAACATCACAAAGTATCTGCCGTGTATACGGTATCGAAGTCACGTGCGTTGGCTTTTAGACTAGTTACGCACACGGTGTCAATGCCTCGTATTATCTCGGAAAAACATCGAAATTTAAACAAAGTAACGATCACACATAACACTGAATAACTGTCTTCATTGTATGGTAACGCGCGGTGACTGGTAACTCAGTTTTAATGCATGACATGCTTATTTCTTTACCCTATCACGTTTTACAAAATATGTAATATTGGGAATGCGGTGGGTGGGGAAGCGCCGATGTCAGGATTTTCGTTTCGGACCGATTGAGTTATCAAAATTTCCGGAGCCCTGAATGCTATAATTAGCCAAAATGCCAGAATATACAACCCGGGCAAAATTTGACTATGCTAACAATATAAAAATATTTACAAAACATTTTTGTTGATTTTGTAGTGTCTTGAGTCTAACCAGCACAATTTAGGCAATACTGCAACTTTTTATAGCTTCTAATGGTGAAAGAAGACCCGTAGTGACAAGGTATACTATATCCTTAAATGAACATTTTTTAAATCAAAAGTGTATTCTTTATATGTATGTTCGACTGTGTTTGAAGCTAAAAGATGTCAAACTTTGTAAATGTAAAACAAAAATTGATAGAAAGATTTCAACTCCTGAGAATCTACAGCAGGTATCTCTGTACAGGATCATGACAATTACACACCTGGGTTATTTGTTTATCCATTCTTCCTACAGCATCTAGGGAAACTTCCATTGGCCCACACTTCTCCATACACGTGATGGTACCTGTAACCTTAGCTCGGAACTGAGAGAACGTTACATCCAGGACAGGCTTGCTTGTCACTGTGACCAACTGTTCTACAGGCGCTATTGTTAAACCTGCCTTAGTTTCTGCATCTGACAGGTGAACCTACAAAAATTTAAATACAGATTTCATCTGAAACGTGAGCCCAGGCAAAATGGATGGCATATATTTCCCAATTCTGTTGATAAAAAATAAATGCAAGGTTTTGTCATATCCGAAAACTGCATCCGAAAACTGTAATTATTATACATGTATAAACACTATCTTTTAAGAGAATGTTTATTAAAACATATTCCATCGCTTTCTACTATTTCTCAAAGCAGATGATGCCCTGAGTAGCACTATTAATACTCTCCTACCCAATGCTGATAGTCCTTAAAAATCAATAAAATTAAAAAACTTCCAGTAAACCAGAGGGAGTTGTTGCAGGCTAAAAATATTAAGATATGGAAGATGTGAATGCACATTATATATGTTAAAATTGACATGTTAATTTAAATGAATAACAGTTTATTCACGATTCACTCACAAAAGTCCCACAGTGATCTAAGTTTGTTCATCTCCATTCGGCCTAAATTTTTGGGACTTTTTGAAAATTTCCTTTTAATTTTCTTCAGTCTTACACAACAAAAATTCAGTGCCATCAAGGCCAAATATTGTCCTCCCCAAATCACTTGAGTATTACAACTGCTGCCCTATCAACAGCTACCAGTCCAGTGATTCTGCATCAGTTTCTGTTTGTTTCATTTTTTCCCCCAAATTCATAATTTATGCAACATTTCCCCCATTTGAAAGAACTGGTACCGTCTCCAAAATCTGGGTAAAACCCTGATTAGTAAATTAATAATTCTAAATTAAACCAAATAAACTCTCCCCTGTTCAACAGCTTAAGTGGTAGAGCACTTACTCTAACAATGTATTTTCCAGGTTTAACAGCAGTACAGAATTTCCCTTCCTCATTCGTCTCCTTGGATACAGCAGCCGACCCTTTGCCTTCTGGGAAAATAATCAACTTCCTTTTTGTGATCTGCTGAGACAGACTGTCTGGAAATTTGTCAATAGTCACTCGGCCGCAGATATTGAAGCTAAAATTAAGTAAAATGTGAATTGTGAAGTAAGATGAAAATGATTAGTTTATTTTTCTTTCACCAGAAATATTTTAAATGTGAAGATTGTTTTCTTTTCTTTACACTTGAAAAATCAAAAACACCAAGAACATGTCAATGTGATCAAAGGTCTAAGGTAAGCTTGTTTGACTGACAGGTACTGAGTATAATTTATTTGTATCTTTATGGTTGGTGAACCACTATTATAATATTACTATCAGTGAACCATATTTTTATCGTGAAAGAATCATATTTTTGACTATCAATTTTATTGTTGGTGAACCATACTATTATTTTTAGTGAACCATATTTTTTAAAATGTAAACATGAACTTACTACATAACCTCAAGGTTTAAAAAAAAATGGAACAAATAAAAAAAAACTTCAGTTTCAACAAAAAATAACATGAGGGCCAAGATAGCCCTAGGTCGCTCACCTGACAAACACACCATAACAGTGTAAACATGTTTGACCTAGTGATTTCAGGTAAACAAATATTCTGGCCAATTTTCATTAGGATTGGACCAAAAATGTGGTCTCTAGAGTTTAACCAAGTATTATCTTTGATATGACCTAGTGACCTAGTTTTTGACCCCAGATGACCCATTATCAAACTTGACCTAAATTTCATCAAGGTAATCATTCTGACCAAATTTCATGAAGATCAATTGAAAAATACAGCCTCTATCGCATACACAAGGTTTTTCTTTGATTTGACCTAGTGACCTACTTTTAACTCCAGACGATCCATATTTGAACTCGACCTAGATTTCATCAAAACAATCATTCTGACCAAATTTTATGAAGATCAATTGAAAAATACAGCTTCTATCGCATACACAAGGCTTTTCTTTGATTTGACCTAATGACCTACTTTTTTACCCAAATGACCCATATTTGAACTTGACCTAGATTTTTTCAAGGCAATCATTCTGACCAAATTTCATGAAGATCAATTGAAAAATACAGCCTCTATCGCATACACAAGGTTTTTCTTTGATTTGACCTAGTGACCTTGTTTTTGACCACAGATGACCAATTTTCGAACTGGGCCTAGATTTCATCAAGGTAATCATTCTGACCAAATTTCATGATCAGTTGAAAAATACAACCTCTATTGCATACACAAGCTAAATGTTGACAGACAGACGACAGACAGATGCTGGACATCGAGCGATCACAATAACTCACCTGAGCATTGCTCAGGTGAACTAAAAAGCTAGATAACTAGTGTATATTTTCTATTTGAAAATCAAATGATTTAAAGATAAGAAAATCTAAGAAACAGTGAACATGTGTGAGAAATGTTTACAAAAAAAAACAATGAAATTTTCTATTAACTGAGTTGCATAGATAAAGTTAATCATAAATACCAACAGACCTTGTTGGGACTATATCAGGTAACTGGGGAGTGTTTGGAGTTATTCTTATCTCCTGTTCATCAAAGAAGATATTGTCAACTTTCACGTGCAGTTTATACATGCCTGTCTTCATATTCTCTAGGTGATATACTCCATCAGGTCCGGTAGAAGTCACTGGTTTACCATTGAGTAACACTTCAGCTTTACTGATCCCTAAACCCTGTATGTATAGAATATATAGGATATATGTTTTGTTTGTGTAAGATCAGAATATCTTTCAATAAATGAACACCATGTGCAACATTTTCATGTGTGGCGTAATTCATGCAACTGTAACACTAATTTCTATACGTCAGAATATCTTGTCTCTATTGCTTCAAACCTCTGTGGTTTTTGAATAATGTTGCAAATAAATGGAAGACATTGTCACTCACAAGTTCACTTAACTTGACTGAATCAAGGACATGTCTTCACTTACCTTGACTGAATCAAGGACATCTCTTCACTTAACTTGACTGAATCAAGGACATGTCTTCACTTACCTTGACTGAATCAAGGACATGTCTTCACTTACCTTGACTGAATCAAGGACATGTCTTCACTTAACTTGACTGAATCAAGGACATGTCTTCACTTACCTTGACTGAATCAAGGACAAGTCTTCACTTAACTTGACTGAATCAAGGACATGTCTTCACTTACCTTGACTGAATCAAGGACATGTCTTCACTTACCTTGACTGAATCAAGGACATGTCTTCACTTACCTTGACTGAATCAAGGACACGTCCACTCACTGAGAATCCAGCTACTTGGAATGTTGTCTGAAACAGAGAGAAATATTTCCAGTGAAAATGCATTCCAGGAACATACATTAAAATTTCCAAAAAATGTAATCAAATGACAATTTCCATGGAAACTTTATGTTCTGTTGCAATGAAAAAGGTCTGCTGATTCAAAAGCTGACATCTGTTTTCATCAAGACTTAGTGTTTGATGAAATTTGCAGAATCAATGTTTTTTAAGATCACATACCTCCAGATTCAATGGTCCATGGGAAACTTGAAATGGTAGTTTCTCTGGCTTTACATCAAATGTTATATGCTCTCCTTTGTAAAAAGGTACCTGAAAAATTATATACTTGTATAAACAATATCTGACTGTTTGTAATGTTGTCCTTATGTACTAACATGACTAAGACAATGATGTATATCACATCCTGTCATGCATCATGATTATGACAACGACATATATATATATTTTTTTTTTGGTGGTGGTGGTGTGGGGGGGGGGGGGGGGGGGGTTATAATGTTGCATTGACACAATTATATGTCATATGGAGAATTTCCAGCTTTGATGGTGGAGGAAGACCCCAGGTGCCCCTCCGTGCATTATTTCATCACGAGTAGGCACCTTCAAAGTTGGTAGAATCACCGACCTAAGACAGCTGGATGGCTTCCTCGCATGAAGAATTCAATGCCTCCAGTGAGGCTCAAACCCAAATTGGTTAGGAGCAAGTGATTTGAAGTCAGCGGCCTTAATCACTTGGCCACGGAGGCCCCTGAAAACGACATTAGATTACATGCTGTTCACATCATGACTAAGACACTGACATGTATTATATGCTATAATGTTTATAAAAGTATGTTTTCATGATGGCTACAAGATTGCAGATCTATTACCGGGACATTGTTAAAACACATCTATTCACAATTTTACTAAACTTTTTAAATCAAATTACACATTTCAATAAATTGATGTCACTTGTTTAAAAAGAATTACCCAGCTATATCATAGCTAATGCTGACCTATTCAATACAGACCTATTAAGTAATGTGCATGCTGGTATAATACCACATAAGCAAGACTGTCGATATAAGGGCAAATTTACTATAATCATGTCACTGACATTTAATATTACAAAACTCCTTGTATAGATCGCCTGTCCGTTGTTTATGCTATATGATTGGTCTATCGTTAAACAGTAAATTTTGTTGGGCTTAAAGACCAAACTTAATTTAAAAAATAAAAAAAATTAATTTCTTAATATGTCATATAATAAAACACTCATTGAATGTCTTTACAGCCAATAGTCAAAACTAGTGACCCTTGGTTCAAATTCAATAAGTGTATAATATAGGAGTTATATACATGTACTGACCAGCAATTTTACTTACCAGAAAGTAATCTCCTGTTGCTAGGCATGGGAAAGTAAACTTCCCAGTGCTGTCTGACTTGACATGACACAGGGGGTCTAACTTCTCTGTCTTCCCAATACCTGCTACAGCTGATTTATCACAGTCCAATACATCCTAAATGTATGATATAAAATATATAATTTTATGCAAGTAATAAACAGGCAATACTCTATGACACTGTCAAGATCTGCTTTATCATCCAACATCAATATTAACAAGAGGACCATGATGGTCCTGAATCGCTCACCTGTCCCCACATGACCCAGTTTTGAACTGAGTATGACGTCGTTTTTTTCTATTATTTGACATAGTGACCTAGTATTTGAGCTCATGTGACCCAGTTTTGATCTTGACCTAGATATCGAGATAAAAATTCTGACCAAGTTTCATGAAGATCCATTGAAAAATATGGCCTCTAGAGAGGTCACAAGGTTTTTCTATTATCTGACCTAATGACCTATTTTTTGAAGACACCTGACCCAGTTTCGAACTTGACCTAGATACCATCAAGGTGAACATTCTCACCAATTTTCATGAAGATCTCATGAAAAGTACGGCCTCTAGAGAGGTCACAAGGTTTTTCTATTAATTGACCTAAGGACCTAGTTTTTAAAGGCACGTGACCCAGTTTCGAACTTGACCTAGATATCATCAAGGTGAACATTCTGACCAATTTTTTGAAGATCTCATGAAAAGTATGGCCTCTAGAGAGGTCACAAGGTTTTTCTATTTTTAGACCTAATGACCATCCACTTTCGAACTTGACCAAGATATCATCAAGGTGAACATTCTGACTAATTTTCATGAAGATCCATTGAAAAATAAGGCCTCTAGAGAGGTCACAAGGTTTTTCTATTTTTAGACCTAATGACCTAGTTTTTGACCGCATGTGACCCACTTTCGAATTTGACCTAGATATCATCAAAGTGAACATTCAGACCAACTTTCATGAAGATCCATTGAAAAATATGGCCTCTAGAGAGGTCACAAGGTTTTTCTATTTTTAGACCTAATGACCTAGTTTTGGACCGCACGTGATCCAGTTTCGAATTTGACCTAGATATCATCAAGGTGAACATTCTGACTAATTTTCAAGAAGATCCATTGAAAAATATGGCCTCTAGAGAGGTCACACAGTTTTTCTATTTTTAGATCTACTGACCTAGTTTTTGAAAGCACGTGACCCAGTTTCGAACTTGACCTAGATATCATCAAGATGAACATTCTGACTAATTTTCATGAATATCCATTTAAAAATATGGCCTCTAGGGAGGTCACAAGGTTTTTCTATTTTTAGACCTAATGACCTAGTTTTTGACCGCAGTTGACCCAGTTTCGAACATGGCCTAGATATCATCAAGATGAACATTCTCACCAATTTTCATGAAGATCCATTGAAAAATATGGCCTCTAGGGAGGTCACAAGGTTTTTCTATTTTTAGACCTAATGACCTAGTTTTGGACCGCACGTGACCCAGTTTCGAACTTGACCTAGATATCATCAAGATGAACATTCTGACCAATTTTCATGAAGATCCATTGAAAAATATGGCCTCTAGAGAGGTCACAAGGTTTTTCTATTTTTAGACCTACTGACCTAGTTTTGGAAAGCACGTGACCCAGTTTCGAACTTGATCTAGATATCATCAAGATGAACATTCAGACCAACTTTCATACAGATCCCATGAAAAATATGGCCTCTAGAGAGGTCACAAGGTTTTTCTATTATTTGACCTACTGACCTAGTTTTTGAAGACACGTGACCCAGTTTCGAACTTGACCTAGATATCATCAAGATGAACATTCTGACTAACTCCCATGAAGATCCGTTGAAAAATATGGCCTCTAGAGAGGTCACAAGGTTTTTCTATTTTTAGACCTACTGACCTAGTTTTTGACCGCAGTTGACCCAGTTTCGAACTCGACCTAGATATCATCAAGATGAACATTCTGACCAATTTTCATAAAGATCCCATGAAAAATGTGACCTCTAGAGTGGTCACAAGCAAAAGTTTATGCACAGACGCACGGACGGACGACGGACGCTGCGCGATCACAAAAGCTCACACTGTCACTTTGTGACATGTGAGCTAAAAAGGACCTCTGCTTAGAGAGCAATAACAATTAAAAAGATCCTTACAATCGACAAATTACGTATTCTTATTGTGCAATTTCAGCTTTCTCCATTTTCTACTGAAAGTCATATGCATGTTAATCTACATTTACGTCTGAAGACTGCTAAGTTGTCTAACGAGAGTACCTAACCACATGAAAATTGCCGAGTGACATTACGTGTCTACTTCCTTTATTCTGAAAAAGCTGGAACCTTTTTTAAATCTTTGTCTTGGTTGTTTCCCTTGAGAAAAAACCAAAATGGTGTCTGATGCAGTAGTACAATGTCATGACCCTTTTCAAATATCCTACTGTCAATATCTATTTTTAGTAACTGTAGAGCCAGCTGTATGTATATTAAACTGAACTGTTACAACAACATAAATTGAAAACATATAACAGGATTGCTTACTTTTTGGTTGACTATTGAAGAATACAGCAGAAAGTTCACACCCATAACTGGTTCTCCTTCACTGAACACCTTGCCCTGAAATAATAAATTCTCAGCACTTTCAAACAATTGAATCCTTGGAACAAGGCCATAAACCTGGCAATTAAAATCAGTCTAAAACCTCTAGAATTTTGTTTCTTTGCAAAATCTATGAAACAACGAATGGTCACAAGGCTCAAGAGACTCTCGTAAGATAGTTACAGGATTTCTGTTTGTGTCAAGTTCATAACCATTGGCTTACAGAATAATTCCTACTAAAATACAGTAGTAAATAAACCTTACTGTTTTCTGATTTAGTTAACTGAGTTCTTAGATTGGGAATAAGCTAGTAATACAATTATAAAATTCTTAGTTTTATGAATTATAACACAAGGACTACATTCTTGTTATTATCCTATAAGAAAGCTATCCAAAACAATATATGCCATAGAATCTGATCTGAAAGTATTGCTGATTCAAAATGGCACCACATGAAATATCCAGTGAAGTAAAAAAATGTTCCATGATGAAAAGACATGTTTGTTTCATTGAGTTTTACTTTACACCCACGCAATTCAGGGTACACAGCAACTTTTCAGCTTTAATTGGCAGGCATTATTTTAGAGAAAGGCATGTACCTTGATAAAAGTGTGACATTTCATAAGCCAAATGACAACAATTGACACATGAAGCCTAACATGAAACATTTTGACCCAAAGAATCAAAAAGAGGCTCAAACCCACTGCAGCCAGGGTAAATGGACACCAGGTTAAGTGATTTCGGGATAAGTGACAGTTAGGGCTAAGTGTTTCAGGGTTAACTTACCCTGTATAAGTAACCGCGGGTAAAGTAACTCCAGGTTAAGTGACTCAGGGTTATGTGATTAATAAGCTGGCACTTTAATCACTCAACCACAGAAGCCAAAATATAGAACACAAAAAGGGAAGGTAGACTAAATATTGGACATAATCCAAAAGACTTTTATGTTGAGGGTATAAAAGGAAACTGTTGCAAGAAGTTATTCAGGTAGAACAGTTCAGCCATACAGTGTACCAGATGTATTCTTCAGCTACACAAAACATTCTTACATTACTTACCGACACAGCATAGCCAGCTATAACCAAGCTACTGCCAGCATCAGCATTATCTGATGTAACATCAATACTTATCTCCGACTGAAATAGACAATAAATATATCACCAGTTTGTATTCAATAATTCAACTTGATACAATCAAATGCACTAGTAAGTTGCAACACAACAAATATGCATTCTGAAGTAAGAAAAACATTTATCAACATAAGATCATTAGCAACTGATTAAAAAAAATTATAGAATCAAAATATTATGCCAATAGGTAACTAAATATGCTATATTTTTCAATTCATGGTGACATAAATATTCAACAATATTTAGGGAAATTCAAATGGACATGGTAGACATCTTTTGACTTTCAGATAAAAAGGCAGAGGCACCTTCCGACTGTCCCCAGGGTTTCAGAAATCTGCAAATTTATTGGTAGCCAATTGGGCTACCAAAATTTTAATCTGGCAGCCCGAACATTTAATTTTATTTGGCAATGGCCATTTCGGTTTATTTACTATGTGCTTCTGTACTATAGTGGATGGTATGATTAAATTATTAGAGGTTTCATAATTTTAGCCATACGCACATTGTTATAAATTTTGCTCTCTTAAATAGCAATTATCAATACTCCTTTTCCTCATTTTAAAAGATAATACTACATGTTTTTAAACTGAGAAATATTATCAGGAGTACTCCTGATAGTTATTGCAACATGGCAATAAGAAAAAGGAATGCAAATCAATTTTTATAAACTTGCAAATTCCTTAGAACTTACTAACTTTGAGCTGTATGAAATGTAATTTATCTCAAAATTATTTAAAGCTGATTCTGTCTGATTCTAAACATCTGTCTGGTTTAATAAACGGACTAGAACCGCGTATATAACGTCTCTCAGTTTCTTGGCACTGTGTATTCACTTATCCGAATTATGTTTGTCCAAAATTTTGTATACTTTCTGATATTTTGCTAAATCATGGTCGATTTATTTTGCATGTTAGGCAAGTATTTAAACTGAAAAGCATAAACAATCAATGTAAGCACTAAACTGCCTCATAATCAAATATCTGTTCTTTCTGATCGCTTGATAAATATTGAGGTCAGCGAAACCGAAAGTACACTTTGGCAGGTGGCGCTAAAATGACGTAATTTTAAGACTGGTTTGCATATTGTTTTAAACAATACCAATCAGCTACTTTGATGTTATTGGAGCAGTCTAAAATCACTCGTGCACATGTTTTTGTAAACATTTGCCTGCGGGTACGATTAAATGGTTAATTGTTTGCCGATTGTGACAGTAGGTGGTAAGATAATTAAAGCCTCGGGTGTGTATCTCTTGATAAACATGGGGATTATAGACAACTATCAAAATTATATTTGAAGACTAAATTATTGATTTTTGGGCTACTCGATACAGAGTTTCAGGGTAGCCCAGCGGGCACGCTCTGAAAAAATTTAGTAGCCTGACAGAATTTTCTGGTAGCCCCCGGGCTCAGGACATGGGATTTCTGAAACCCTGGTCCCATAATTGCTCTTTCACTCTAAGTTGAGTTTACATGACATTGAATGGATTATTATTTTCTAGCCTTTGTACAATAATTAACTGCAAAATTTTACCTTTTCAAACCTAAACTGATCCTGTGTTGCTTTGATGTTGTATTTTCCTGGCATTATCTTCTTGAACTGGTAGCTGGAACATTAGTAAACAAGAACATGTGTGACACCGCTATCAGGTATTTTCAAAACTGGTTACGTCAACATAATCACAAGCCATATAAACAAAATATCAACAAGGTAACTTCCAAGGTTTGTTGGCCTATATATGTTTGGGCCCTCATATTCTTTTTATCACGTTAGCATCTCCTGCTGGAACATCAAAATTTCTTCTTTCTTTACCTATTATAGATAATTTGACAATCGTCTTCTATACTTGAGACCATGTCAACATCAAAGTGTTATTAAACTCAGTGTAATACTAAAATTATGTAATGGCTTTATATCAATCTCACAATGTCAAATGTGGTGAAAATATTTGTCAGTCTGCAAATCAGTTAAATTATAGGGGCTGATTTCTGCTATTTTGTTCTGGCATATTTAAAGGGCACAAACACGCCAGAATGAGAAATAAACACTCCGATACCACAAAAAATGTATCTGTCATATTGACAAGCTAATTTGTCACATTAGCGGGTTGGTACTCTTCAAACGCACCAAAATGCCAGAACAAAATGGCAGAAATCAGCCACCGTAGTAAAGTAGTTTTGGTAGATGCCAGTCTTACCTGCCATCCTCAGCTGTGGTCACTGTCTGTAGAACATATTTTGATCCAGATTTGTACAGACTGACTGTCACTCCAGCAGGACCTGATACCTGTCCTTTACTGATCACCTGAAATATTCATTAACACAATTCAGCTTTCAATTACATCAAACAGATAGATTTAAGATATAAATGAGCCGCACCATGAGAAAACCAACATTAGGTGCATTTGCGACCAGCATGGATCCAGACCAGCCTGTGCATTCATGCTGTTTGCTAATGGTTTCTCTAATTGCAATGGGCTCTGAAAGCGAACAGCATGGATCCTGACCAGACTGCACGGATGCGCAGGCTGGTCTGGATCAATGCTGGTCGCAAACGCACTATGTTGGTTTTCTCATGGTGCGGCTCATTAATGTATATTGGTTGTTCTATTTAGTCCAGTGTTGCATTCATGACTGTTTCAATATTGTGTTTACAATTTGGTGCAGTACTGTATTAATGACTTGTTTAGAGCATATTTTGTATCTTAGGCAACTTGTTCTAAGTCTTTTTTTATAAATATGAAATCTTCTTAGTCAAATTTGTTAATTTTGAAGGAGTGGCATTTGAAATATACTTGGTTTAAACAATATTTTATTAATGACGATTCATTTACAACATGTACATATATCAAAAGGCATACAGGATTGAGTAGGAAGCTGTAAGCTTATTTGAAACTCTCTCCTTAACTGAAATATACTTACCAACATACCTGTTTTTTTCTACAATAAATTGTGTAAAGCAAAATGTTTTGAAAGAACTTAAACCTCAGTTTATTTTGAAAATTCTTAATTTTTGTTTTGATAAGTCACAATTTCAGGTCAAAGGTAAACTTTCCAGCTTTGATTTTGGAAAAAAAAACAATAAATGCCCCATTTAGATGTTACTTCAGGCACTTGGGTAGAACCACCACAGCTGGATGGTTATCCCCCTTGACAGAATTCTATACTCCAAGCAAGGCTTTGAACCTGCAACAGTGAGGACGGGCAAGTGATTCCAAGTCAGCTCCTTCAATCAGCCATGGAGGCCCCTTTTTGGAAAGTTTGGTACACTCGACCTTCTAAATGGGTTTTTTGCAGTTTTTCATACTTCCTTTTATGCTTTATTTTTTCAACCTCAGACATACAAGTATATTTTGGCAAATTTTTGCTTTTTAATAAATACTGTATTAAGGACACATGTATTATTTCCGAGTTGATGAGTATGCATTATTTCTACAGTGCTTTTCCTATATCTATCAAATATGCCTAGGTATGGTTAGGGTGTTACATGAAAACAACATTAAGATATAACTGCCCCTATTTTTACACCCCAATAAATACAACTTTGAAATTTTGAAAGTTTTCTGACTGTGAGATCATATAGACATGCATTAACTCGAAAAAAAAAGAGTAGCTTTTATAGTAAGACTTTGTTCAATACAGTCTCTTCTTTTTTCTTTTCACTGACTTTGTAGTGTTAAATGGAAAAATAGCATGAATCTATATTCTGACAAAATCTCGGAATACCCCTTTAAAAATTACCTTGCCAACGAGAGAAAATCCTGTAAAGACAAAGTTGATATCTTCTCCCAGGCTACATTTGTCCTTTTCCCCATCAACATGCAGCTCCACACTCTCAGGCTCTGAATAGGAAATTACTTGTTAAAATATGCAACCTGTTGTGTCTTCCATCAATATATAAAAATATCTAATTTGCTGGTCATATATTCATGTAATGACCCTCCATATTAGACTTTTTTCTTTTGAATCTATTAAACACTCTTTACAGATATATAATTTTGAGCCCTTGACACTTGGACAAAATAAGAGTTAGGACAAGCTAATATTGTTAAACTTGGAATAAATCATGAGTGGGAGTTATGACAGGTTCACACTGTTAAACACAGACAAAATGGAAATAAGATTATATTTGGACAAAATTAGAACTAGGATAGGTTAACAAGTCAACTCTGAACTCCATGTGTGACCTTGACATTCTAGCATAATGCTGAAGTACCAACACTGCCATTTCTTGGAAAAATATAATGTCACAATGAAGTAATCTTCACAGTTAAGTATAGACAGATTTCTCCTATCAGGTATTTCAAAATAAATTTCTACTGCATAATTAACTCGGTAGACAATGTTTCTACATAACTTACAGTGAACACAAGTGATTTATAACTGAATATTGTCTTGTACTTAATGGATCGCACTGCCTTTTACTTTTTTATTGATAATTTCTAGCAAATGAATTCGTAACATCAAGACAAAAATCGTGAGCTAGCCTATGCCCCTTTAAACAAATCGACCTGTTTATTGAGACAAACACACAAGAACAAGAAATCTCAATATAAAAACCAAGGCTGATATCTTACCAAATGTCCATCCCTGTGGTGGTTCAACTTTGAGGATAAAATCCCCCTTGTCATATAGAGGTATCAGGTAGTAGCCAGTGTTGGGAGCACAATCTGTCTGGTATTTGATGCTCCAATGTGGCGTATACAACTTTACCTGTAAAATGGATTTTTTTGTTCATATGAGCGACAGGTACATCTATATGCCTGTAAGACATCAACACAACACTATCTTCACTGATGGTTAAAAATGGGAGTAAAATATGCAAAAAATACAATACAAATTGCAGAAAGTATTAAGTGAAGGAGGTAAATCCATCAAAAATCAGTTAAACAGAACAAAATACCTTTTATTCTGTAGATCAACATTTTGCAGCAAGTACATTGTATCAAGAAAAAAAAAAAGAGTAGCAAATGTAAAAATATCACAGGCACTCAGACCTGTTACAGGTACCAAACTTATCAGCATAAAATATGCGGAATATAATTTTTAACATCTTTAGCATCTTTAAAAGAGAGTTTGAAGAATAAGCTGCTCAAGAATCAAGCTTTATGGTAACGCAAGTATATTTTCACACTAAGTGGTGGATTTTAAAACTTTCGCTGGAAGCTAGAAAGGAGCCCCTAGTGGAGCAGAAGTTTTCTTCGCAGTGAATACAAAACTTCATTCAACTGCTGAAAATTATTAAACACTCAAGATCATGCAAGAAAGGTTTCCAGTTAGTTGAAAAATTATGATATTCTTTAAAAAGATAAATTGGAAAATACTATCATTAATAATCTTACAGCCAGTACAAGGACAAAGGTAATAGGAATGATGTCACCATGGCACCGTCTTTGCGTACAATTTGCAAAGAATGATATTTGCTGTATGGTATCATATGAAGACTCTAAATGTAAGCTGTTTCAAGTAAGTAAGTTCTTGCGAATTTTTACTTTCTTTTGAGTATTAATTAGTCTCTTTGTAATACCTTTTTGAAAGTTAAACCTGATTTCTTTGAGGCTATGCCTTATTTCATATTACGATTTCACAAGGAACAGAACCAGAACCAGAAACCGACGAGGTTTAGTTCAAATAATTTGACCATCAGATTGTTTTATATTTGTGATCGGCAAACTAACCGTCAAAACTTCAAAGGACCAAAATAAAGGAGGATAAATCACAGTACAACATCATGTAAAGTTATTGGTTTTATCATGTTTATCGCTTGCGCAAATTGCAGTGTAGTCACTCGGTGAATGGTAAATTGTGTACAGTACATACATATGTTTGTATCATCAAAAACTCATAATTTTTTAAATCATTTGGTAACTTGTATATAAATCAATGAGGAATCTGATCCCCTTTTGATACACGTAAGATTTATTTGAATTTATCTCGTATTTGCAACAAAATCAGCATTTCAACCTATATCTGCTGCGCCGACAATTTCCAGGGTTTTTTCTAGCTAATTTGGGAACATAGCCTATACCCCCAAAATTGGGAATTTTGACGCGTAAATGTTCTAAATTGGGAAATATTTAGTCCTATAGGATATAGTAAGGATGTGTTTAAGCACTTTCTCATACACTTGTTTCACTTTGTACAACCCCTTTAACATACTTCCAGTACAAAATTGTCCATAATTTGGTCAATGTTAGTGCAATTTTGATGATTTTTTTTTCAGACTGTAGATTGGGAATTTTTGCACTCATTTTGGGAAAAAAACATACTTTTTGGCATTGGGAATATAGCCGAATAACGGCTATAAAAACGGCTGAAAAAAAACCCTGATTTCATCTGAAATTTCCTCCACTAGTTTGGTCTTTCCAGTGTTTGATGCGAGTGGAGATATTGTCCATAACGTACAAGAAAAAAAACTCAATATTTCCTAGGATCACATCAAGTTTGTTAGACTACGACGAGGTTTTTTCATCACGAAAGCTAAAGAAACAGAGAACGGGAGGTGGGCAATATCTGGCCTATGTTAATTGAAAGTTGGCATCTTTTTACAGAGAAAAATAGATGTACAATGACAAAATTTAGAACACGTAGGACAAACTACTCTCCTGACAGTCCTGTCAACAAAGTTGTTATTTTGTATCGATATTTTACCTCTACTAGGGAAAAGTTTATGTCTACGTCTGACTTGACAAACCCTCCACAACCTAGAACACCATCAGCTTGCACAGTAGCTGTATTTAACAGTAAAATAAGCGTAAAATGTAGAAATATATTCATTTTGATGGGAAAAAATCCAAGCCGGTAGTGGTCGGAAAGTGGTCTCAGTAAAGCGTTCAGGCTGATCACTACCAAATAGAATGTAAGCCTCCGCAGGTCTAGTCACAAGTAGTCCAAATATAAATAGTACTAATCTTTTTTCCTTTCCTAGTGCATTTTCTCGGCAGCAACGTGCTTACTTTTACCCTACCGCGTTTCAGTATGTATCACTTTGCATTCTATGAATTCGGTTGTTCCTATCGCATGCTAGATAAAAATGGGCGGCGTAAGATTTAATGTCACGAACGAGATATTGAAAGGAAGCGAAAAGTAGTAATTTCAGCGGAGTTGTATTTAACGAACTGTAGTTTTCTTATATAAAGTTAACACCCCCTTTTCTTTTTGTTTTTCTAAAAGTAGCGATCTAGTTCTGTATTTGTGGGAATATATGGCTCTGAAAATCTGATAGCTAGAAATGTCGAAAACCACCGTTATGCAGTGGAGTGGATTTTATATGAAATAAAAGAAAGCTGGATTTAGTGGTGTTTTCAGCTATAAGGCGGCACTACATGTTCTTTTCTGAAACCCCACGAAAATGAATGGAAATGCCTTAATCTATTCTTTATGATGTTAAACCGGTAACATAAAGGCTGAAAACGCTTCAATTTCTTGTGTTTTTGGAATTTTAGATCGAATTTTCGACCAGGTGGCACTATTTTGGTTCGTTTTAGGAACTAGTAAAATGTCTTCTCTCGCATTTTAGGCACTTCAGTTGTCTAAATAATATTGAAATTAGGCATGTTTCTGAATGGAAAATTGGCAAACATCGTAACGATATTAATGGAGGTTAAATGTAAATTCACGAATAAGGTAAAAATAATTGAATATTGGCTTGCACAGGGCTAACTTTAGCATATTTTTGGGATGGGGGTGACCTGTAATGAATTGTCATTTCTCTAGATTTTCTCAATATTTGCACCAAAACAACTGCAGAATCATTTGTGAAATAGGCGCGTACCTGAGAAATGAATGCAAAATTCATGGAAAAAAATCAAACAAATATTTCTCTGATAGGGTGATCACTACCAAATAGAATGTAAGCCTCAGCAGGTCTTGAATCACAATCGTAGTCCAGACTATAAATAGTTACTAATCTTTTTTCCTTTCCTAGTGCATTTTCTCGGCAGCAACGTGCTTCCTTTTTACCCTACCGCGTTCCAGTATGTATCACTTTGCATTCTCAATGAAAATCGGGCATGTTCCTATCGCATGCTAGTAAAAATGGCGGCGTAAGAATTTAATGTCACGAAAAGAGACATTGAAAAAGAAGCGAAAAGTAGTAATTTCAGCGGGTTGTATTTAACGAACTGTAGTTTTCTTATATAAAAGTTAAAACCACTTTTTCTTTTTGTTTTTTAAAGTAGCGATCTAGTTCTTTATGGGAATATAAGTTCTGGAAAATCTGATATGTAGAAATGTCGAAAAACACCCGTTATGAAGTGACGATGGATTTTATATGAATGAAATAAAGAACAGCTGGATTAGTGGTGTTCAGGCTAAAGGGCAATACATGTATTTTATGAAACCCTCGAAAAAAGAATGGAAATGGCCATTAATTATTCAGTATGATGGTTAAAACGGTAACAAATGGCTGAAAACGCTTCAATTTCTTGTTGTTTTTTGGAATTAGGATCGGAATTTCGACCAGGTGGCACTTTTTGGTTCGTTTTAGACTAGTAAATGTCTTCTCTCGCATTTTTTTTAGCACTTCAGTTGTCTAAATAATATTGAAATTAGCATGTTTTGACATGAATTGGACAAACATCGTACGATTAAATGGATGTTAAATGTAAATTCCACGAATAAGGTAAAATTAAATTGAAATATTGCTTGCACAGGGCTAAATTTTGCCTTTATTTTTGGGGTGGATGGCGGGGTGACCTGTAAGGAATGTCATTTCTCTATTTTTCTCAATATTTTGCACCAAAACAAAGATAGATCATGTGAAATAGGCCGTACCTTGAGTAAGAATGAATGCAAATATTCATGGAAAAAATCACAAAATATTTATCTTATAGGCGGATCACACCAAATAGAAGGTAAGCCTCCGCAGGTCTAGTCACAAAGTAGTCAAATTAAATAGTACTAATCTTTGTCCTTTCCTAGTGATTTTCTCGCAGCACACGTGCTTAATTGTACCCTACCGCGTTTCAGTATTGTATCACTTGCATTCTAATGAAATTCGGCATGTTCCTATCGCATGCCTAGATAAAAATGGCGGCGTTAAGAATTTAATGTCACGAAAGAGAAATGAAGAAGCGAAAAGTAGTAATTTCAGCGGGTGGTATTTTTACGAAACTGTTGTTTTCTTATATTAAAATGTTAACACCCCCTTTTCTTTTGTTTTTCTAATGTAGCGATCTAGGTCTTTATGGGAAGATAAGTCTCTGAAATCTGATATGCTAGAAAATGTCGATACAACGTTCAACATTCCATTCCATGAATGTGAGTGGAGTTTATATGAAATAAAGAACAGCTGGATTTAGTGGTGTTCAGCCTATACAGGGGCAATACATGTTTTATCTGAAACCTCCTCGAAAATGAAGGGAAAAGCCATAATCTATTTCTTTAAGATGGTTAAAAAGGTAACAAAATGGACTGGAGGGAAAACGCTTCAATTTCTTATGTTTTTGGAATTTAGATCGAAAATTTTCGACCATCGGTGGCACTATTTTGGTTCGTTATAGGACCTATTAAAGTCTTCTCTCGCATTTTAGCACTTCAGTTGTCTAAATAATATTGAGAATTAGCATGTTTCTGAATGGTGAAAATGACAAAAACATCGTAACGATTAAATGGATGTTAAATGTAAATTCCACGAATAAGGTAAAATTAATTGAATTATTGCTGCACAGGGCCTAAATTTTGCATATTTTTGGGATGGGGGTGACCTGTAATGAATTGTCATTTCTTCTTTATTTTTCTCAATATTTTGCACCAAAACAATGCTGAATATTGAGAAATAGGCCGTTACCTTGAGATGAAATGCAAATTCATGGAAAAATCAAAACAAAATATTTCTTCTTAAAGGCTGATCACTACCAAATAGAATGTAAAGCCTCGCAGCAGGTCTAGTCACAAGTAGTTCCAAATATAAATAGTACTAATCTTGTTTTCCTTTCCTAGTGCATTTTCTCGGCAGCAACGTGCTAACTTTTACCTACCGCGTTTCAGTATGTATCACTTTGCAAAATTTTCTAATGAAATCGGCATGTTTCCTATCGATGTAGATAAAAATGGCGGCGTAAGAATTTTAATGTCACGAAAAGAGAAAATTGAAAGAAGCGAAAAGTAGTAAATTTCAGGGGGTTGATATTTTAACGAACTGTAGTTTTCTTATATAAAAGTTAACACCCCTTATCTTTTGGTTTTTCTAAAGTAGCGATCTAGTTCTTTATGCGGAAATTAAGTCTCTGAAATCTGATATGCCTAGAAAATGTCGAAACACCGGTTATGAAAAGTGAGGGCGATTTTATATGAAATTAGAACAGCTGGATTTAGTGGTGTTCAGGCCATTATAAGGGTGCCATATACATGTGATTTCTGAAACCTCGAAAATGAATGAATGCCATTAATCTATTCTTTATGATGTTAATAACGGTAACAAATGGCCTGAAAACGCTTCAATATTTCTTGTGTTTTTGGAATTTAGATCGATTTTCGACCAGGTGGCACTTATTTTGGTTCGTTTTAGGACTCTAGTAAAGTCTTCTCTCGCATTTTAGCACTTCAGTTGTCTAAATAATATGGAAATTAGCATGCTTCTGATGAAATGACAAAAATCGTACGATTAAATGGATGTTAAATGTATAATTCCACGAATAAGGTAAATTAATTGAAATATTGCTTGCACAGGGCTAAATTTTGCATATTTTTGGGGATGGGGGTGACCTGTAATGAATTGTCATTTCTCTATATTTTCTCAATATTTTGCACCAAAACAAAGCAGAATCATTGTGAAATAGGGTACCTTGAGAATGAATGCAAATTCATGGAAAAATCAAACAAAAATTTCTCTTATAGGCTGATCACTACCAAATAGAATGTAAGCCTCCCAGGTCTAGTCACAAGTAGTCCAAATATAAATAGTACTAATCTTTTTTCCTATCCTAGTGCATTTTCCCGGCAGCAACGTGCTTACTTTTACCCTACCGCTTTTCAGTATGTATCACTTTGCATTCAATTGAAATCTGGCATGTTCCTATCGCAACTAAGAATTAAAAAAGCGGCCGTAATAATTTAATGTCCACGAAAAGAGAACTGAAAGAAGCGAAAAGTAGTAAATTCAGCGGTTGTATTTAAACGAACGTAGTTTTCTCATATAAAAGTTAACACCCCCCTTTACCTTTTTGTTTTCTAAAGTACGGATCAGTTCTTTATGGGGAATAAAGTCTCTGAAAATCCTGATATGCTTTTTTAGAAAATGTCGAAAAACCGATATGAATGAGTGGATTTTATAAGAAAAAAAGTACAGCTGGATTTAGTGGTGTTCCAAGCCTATAAGGGCCATACATGGTATTTTCTGAAAACCCCTCGAAATGAATGGAAATGCCATTAATTCAATTCTTATGATGTAAAACGGTCACAAATGACGAAAACGCGTAAAAATTTCTTGTGTTTTTGGAATTTAGATCGAATTTTCGACCAGGTGTCCACTATTTAGGTTCGATTTTAGGACCTAGTAAATGTCTTTTCTCGCATTTTAGCACTCAGTTGTCTAAAAAATTGAAATAAGCATGTTTCTGCTGAAAATGACATAACAATCGTACGATAAATGGATGTTAAATGTGAATTCCACGAATAAGGTAAACATAAATTGAAAAAATGCTTGCACAGGGCTAAATTTTTGCATAATTTTTGGGGGATGGGGGTGACCTGTAATGAATTGTCTATCTCTATCTTATTTCTCATATTTTGCACCATAACTAAGCAAAACATTGTAAAATAGGTGTACCTTGAGAATGAAATGCAAATTCATGGAAAAATCAGAACAAAAAGTTTCTCTTATAGGCTGATCCCTACCAAAAAATGTAAGCCCTTCCGCAGTCCATTCACAAGTATCCAAATAAAAATAGTACTAATCTTTTTTCCTTTCCTAGTGCAGTTTCACGGCACAAAACGTGTCTTAACTTTTAAACCCTCCGCGTTTCAATGTATCACACTTTTGCATCTAATTGAAATCGCATGATTCCAAGTCGCTTGCTAAGATAAAAATGGCGCCGTACGAATTTAATGTCACGAAAAGAGAAACTGACAGAAGCGAAAAAGTAGTAAATCAGCGGTTGTATTTAACGAACTGTAGCTTTCTCATAATAAAAGTTAAACACCCCCCTTTCTTTTGTTTTTCTAATGTAGCGATCTAGTTCTTTAAGGGAATAAAGTCCTCTGAAAACTGATATGCACAGAAAATGTCGAAAACCCGTTATTAAGTGAGGGGATTTATATGAAATAAAGAACAGCTGGATTTAGTGAGTTCAGCCTGTAGAACTTGTCAAGGGGTGTCTGTCCAGGGTGTTTTGGAAACGCTTGTCTCCAGGGGGGTGTTTTTCAGAAAATGCCTTCCGAGTTTTGACCAGGGGGTGTCTGTCCAGGGGGTGTTTTGAAGACGTGCTTGTCCAGGGGGTGTTTTTCAGACAAAAATGCCTTCCATAGGTTTTCCAGGGGTGTCTCTAGGGGTGGTCCTTCAGAAGACAACTTGTCCAGGGGGGTGTTTTTTTCAGGAAAATTGCCTTCCATAGGTTGTCCAGGGGGTCTTTTGAGACAGCTGTCCAGGGGGTATTTTTCAGAAAAAATGCCTTCCATAGGTTGTCTGTCTAGGGGCTGTTTTGAGACGGCTTGTCCAGGGGGGTGTTTTTCAGGAAAAATGCCTTCCATAGGTTGTCCAGGGGGTGTCTGTCCAGGGGGGTGTTTTGAGCGGCTTGTCCGGGGGGTGTTTTTAAAAAAAAATGCCTTCCATAGGTTGTCCAGGGCGTCTGTCCAGGGGGTCTTTTGAGACAGCTTGTCCAGGGGGTATTTTCAGAAAAAATGCCTTCCATGGGTTTTGTCCGTTTAGGGGGCTGTTTTGAGATGGCTTGTCCAGTGGGGTGTTTTTCGGGAAAAATGCCTTCCAAAAGGTTGTCCAGGTGGTGTCTGTCCAGGGGGTGTTTTGGGGACGGCTTGTCCAGGGGTGTTTTTCAAAAAAAATTGCCTTCCATAGGTTGTCCAGGGGGTTCTGTCCAGGGGGTGTTTTGAGACGGCTTGTCCGGGGGGGTGTTTTCAAAAAAAATGCCTTCCAATAGGTTGTCCAGGGGTGTCTGTCCAGGGGGTCTTTTGAAATGGCTTGTCCAGAGGGTGTTTTTCTGGAAAAATGCCTTCCATAGGTTGCCCCAGGGGTACACTGAGTAATAATTTCTTTGTCAGCGGGGTGTTTTCCTACTTATGCTTGTCCAAGGGGGGGTTTTTGGGGTGTGCCCAAAGGGGGGTTTTTTGGGGTTGAAATGCCTTCCATAGGGGGGTGCGGATATTTTCTGGAATAGCCCATTTGTTTGTTACAGGTACCGTATTAAAAACAGGAAAGATGATTATCTGCAAACAATATGAAACTGTAGTTTTGTTCTACATAACCAGTTTTTTCCTGACACTGGTAAAACATTATGATAACGAAATTCCTTTTATATCAAATTTTGCATGAAGAACTTTCGAAATTATGTTAGGATTTGATGGTTGGTTTTAATTTCATTATTCTATACTTTTTTCATGATAAATTTTTTGGTGGAAGGGAAAAAGAAGGGCGGGGTTTTTAATGACACATCTTTTCCTCCCTTTCTTGAGGTTGACTGTAAAAAATACAAAATACAATTGTTCATTGGAGCTAAACTGATACTAGAAAAAGTGTTTTCCAGGGCTTTTACTTATATAAAGGTATAGAGAACATGTATCTGGGGGGGAGTACTTACTATTATGTCCACAGGGGTTTTAAAGTTTAATAGCTACTTTTCCATTTGTTCTAACCCATGATAACATCATTGACAATCTTGCAATATTCGCAAAAGTTTTCAACATATCTGATACTTCGGTCAATTCGTAATCGCAGACATCAAGAAGTTTGAAAATACCTGATATTTCTGGTAACTTCATATATCGCAAAACATGAAGTGTCCAACTTATTGAATTTTCAGTAAATTCGTACATCGCACACATCAAAGTGTTCAACATATCTGAATTTTCGGTAAATTCGTATATTGCACACATCAAAAAGTGTTTCAACATATCTGATATTTCGGTAATTGTAATATTGCACACATCAAAAAGTGTTTAACATATCTGATATTTTCGGTAAATTCGTATATCGCACACATCAAAAAGTGTTCAAAATATCTGATATTTTCGGTAAATTCGTATATTGCACACATCAAAAAGTGTTCAAAATATCTGATACTTTCAGTAAATTCATACATAGCACACCTGAAAAGGGTTGTTAAAATTTGAGATATAATTATCGTTATTCTTGATTTGAAAGTTATTTTTTACAGTATGTTCAAATGCATTTTAAAGAAGAAATAACATATTCTAATATATTTTTATTACAACACCATATCTTCTATAATGCCGCCATTTTCCAGTGCACACATCCAGCATTAAGATAATCTACTACCTGCTGCCTCACTGTAATTAAAAAGGCAATGACAATGTCAAATCTTATTTCCTTGTATCCAAAAACAGGATTTTTGTCGGTGCTAGAAAAACTCGTCTTTTACTCCGGGACGAAAGACTTATGAATAAAAATGCAGATTCATATGCTAATTAAACACAATAGGTTAAAAGAAAATCATTCGTTTTATTAGCTCGACTATTCGAAGAATAGTCTAGCTATTCTACTCACCCTGGCGTCGGCGTCGGCGTCGGCGTCACACCTTGGTTAAGTTTTTGCATGCAAGTACATACAGCTATCATGTAAAGGCATATAGCTTTGAAACTTATTTATTCTTTTTCTAGGTCAATTACCAACCTCACTGGGTCAAGTTCCATAACTCTAACATGTATTTTGAGCAAATTATGCCCCCTTTTGGACTTAGAAAATTCTGGTTAAAGTTTTAAACATGCAAGTTACTATCTCCCAAAACTAATGCAGATATTGAATTGAAACTTCACATGTGTCTTCGGGGTTATAAAACTAGCTGATAGCACCAAGTCCCATAACTCTGACCTTTATTTTGGCCAAATTATGCCCCCTTTTGGACTTAGAAAATTCTGGTTAAAGTTTTACATGCAAGTACATACAGCTATTACTAAAAGGCGTATAGATTTGAAACTTATTTTTTCTTTTTCTAGATCAATTACCTACCTCACTGGGTCAAGTCCCATAACTCTGACATGTATTTTGGCCAAATTATGCCCCCTTTTTGGACTTAGAAAATTCTGGTTAAAGTTTTGCGTGCAAGTACATACAGCTGTTACTAAAAGGCATATAGATTTGAAACTTATTTTTTCTTTTTCTAGATCAATTACCTACCTCACTGGGTCAAGTCCCATAACTCTGACATGTATTTTGGGCAAATTATGCCCCCTTTTGGACTTAGAAAATCCTGGTTAAAGTTTTACATGCAAGTTACTATCTCCAAAACTACTACAGATATTAAATTGAAACTTCACATGTGTCTTCGGGGTTATTAAACTAGTTGATAGAATCAAGTCCCATAACTCTGACATGTATTTTGGGCAAATTATGCCCCCTTTTGGACTTAGAAATCCTGGTTAAAGTTTCGCGTGCAAGTACATACAGCTATTACCAAAAGGCATATAGCTTTGAAACTTATTTATTCTTTTTCTAGGTCAATTACCAACCTCTCTGCTTCAAGTTCCATAACTCTTAACATGTATTTTGAGCAAATTATGCCCCCTTTTGGACTTAGAAAATTCTGGTTAAAGTTTTACATGCAAGTTACTATCCCAAAACTAATGCAGATATTGAATTGAAACTTAACATGTTTCTTCGGGATTATAAAACTAGTTGATAGCGTCAAGTCCCATAACTCTGATATACATTTTGGTCAAATTATGTCCCCTTTCAAACTTAAAACTCTTTTGATATTTAACATTTTGGGTAATAATTTCCTGCTTCTGTGACAATATTTCGAATAGTCGAGCTTGGCTGTCTTACGGACAGCTCTTGTTTTGTTTCTTGTTTTAAAGAATACGGTATGCAATAAAAAGAATCTATCACTGATAGAAGGTGCTGATAGAAATATCTGGCTACCACCGAAACAGTTACCATCGAGTCAGATATTTCCATCCGTACCTTCAACCAAGGAAAGATTCTTATTATTTACTAGTTTGGAATGTCTCTTTTTAGAGCTAGCATCGCACGGAAATGAAACAATAAAGGCTACAAGCCAACATACGTACAACACCAGGGGCCGTATTCATAAAGCATCTTAAGTATAAGAAATTGATTATTTACTTACTTAAGTATTACTTAGGTAAGACATTTATTTTACTTAAGTATATTTGTTATTCATAAAACAGCTTAATAAGTAATTCTTGGCTTTTATTGTGGACGAAAACATTAAAAAAAAACATTAATTTCAAACAGATACAACATGCACAATTATGTTTAAAGTGCTTTTATCTGAAAAACAACACTTTAAACGTACTCACGACGCCATTTTGTTTTCTGACTTAAGTCATTTCTTACGTTTCTTAAGTTTAAGCTGTTTTATGAATAGGATTTAAGTTTTTTTACTTAGACCTAAGCTGAAATCACCAAAAAACTTAAGTAAAATCTTCAATTTAAGGGGACGCATATTGCTACATTCACAGTTCATACAGAAATGAGGACATGTTAAACCAAAGAGCTATAAAAATAATTTTATACTTCTTTGGTTAAACTAAAGTCTTCTTTCATCAAGGGACAATACCCTGTATTTACCGTTGATAAGATAAATTAGATATGCGAGTTTCTCCCCTTATCTACCCGTAAGGCAACATAACCATTCATAACGTATTATCACCAATCATTCTCATTCATCAGATGTTCGACATGGTACCCGAGACGAACCGGGGAACCGTGGTAGAGCTCTGGTATGCGAGAATGATCACCAATAAACAGTGTTATCATTATCATCTATAAAAGAATAGGAAGGACGAAATGGGAGTCCGTATATCTAACGCAAGAATTTTTTTTTATAAAATATTTTCATGATCACCTGAAATATGAACAGAATAAATAACCAACCTCATGAAAACATAGCTATGATGTAAATATAGTCATATAAATTAAAATCATAAAAATCATTTTCAGCAGTGATATGTGACTGAAATTTTAATTGAAAACATTCAAATTGTGAATTAAAAATATCCAGATATGATAATTTTGATTCATCAACGGCTTTTAACACTCGATTTATAACATTTAGTGTTAAAATAACATTTTACTTCTAGGCTTTCTTTCGATGCGGAGATACCCGGTTATTAAATGAAAGTTCATTTTTGAGTACAAGCTATGAAATGGACTAAGGCAGTCTGACATTGTGGAAACTTTTACTTGCTGCAATTACAATATGTAACAGCAGAAAGAAATAACAATTTAAGACACCAGTCACGCAATACAATTAAGTATTAAAATTTTAGGCTTATCAGACCACTATCTCATTTGCATTTGCTTAGTTAATTAAGTATAATATGTTGCGCAACAGAACATCTGGTTGTATATCGGTATGGATAGCGCACACTGCATGCAGTTATGTAAATTCGCATTTCTGTGATCGAAAGTATTCACAAAAAATTCCGAAAAAGTCAACGTTATATGATAGATTTTGAGGATAGAAATATGATGATTTATTTAAAAATCTAGTTTATTTTCTTTCATTTCTTTTTATCATCAAGTTTTTCTTTTTATAACTGACCCTTATACAGGCGCGGATACCTGCTGTGTTTACAGAAGTTTTATGGTATGATCATGCTGACAGCTACTATACTTAACACTTTGCTATTAATCTGAAACACATTACATGCTTATACATGTATATACTAAGCAAAACAGCCAACCTGCTATATGCTATTTTATTTTAAATCGATATTATTGTAATATTAAAATCCATTTTAAATTAAAAGATATCAAGTTAAAAGATATTGTTCACATTTAGACTTAAAATAGTTTTGACAACTATTTGTTCGACTGTAAGCTTCGTAAACATGATAATTAAAATTAAGTACTCGAATCTATGTGTCAGTAGTATATTGTATATACTTTCAGTAGTGCTAAATTTATCTATCAGTCAGTTATATCGTATAGCAATCTTGTAATACATATAATAACAGTAAAAATAATACAGTTGTATGTTCATATAGCTGTGATTTATTCTGTTATACATTGATCCGATTCTGATAACTTAACTATGGAAGCGAAAACCCTGTAAAAGCCGATAAGAATTCTGATTTTGTTTATAATTTCTATACTGAATCTCAAATGTTATACTATTTTTTATTTCGCAGGCTCTCATATCTCATTTATTTCACCTTTACAAAAATGCAACCGATATATTCTGTCAGTCACAGTGTAGCGCGGATGCTATAAACTGTGATTTTTGACATTTCACATGTAACAATCTGTTACATTCTAAGACCGAATATTTCAATGACACGTGGTTGCGACAATTTACATTTTTACCGTAACAATGACATGTGGCTTTGATATTGACCACAATACACAGTCATATTTGACACCAGTTTTTATTTACATAAAATAAACGATATGTAACGCAAAATGCGATAAAGGCAATATTTCATCTTCTATTTTTAAACAATTAGTCAAAAAAACTTAAGCTATACAATTGTATTCCAGCTATGATAATTCTAACATCTTTGCCTCTATACTACGGAATACTTCAAGCAAGACAGAAACTCTTACCAGCTAACAGAACACTCAGACATTTTGGACAGAGTGGCTAAAATGCAGTTTTAGCCGTTTTTAAATGCAAATGGAAGCAAGATGCTATTGAATCGCTTTAAATATTTTTGTATCATCATTCTCTTTGTTTGTTATACTTTCACGTCATAACAGTGATAAAATTTGTTTCAGAGGAGAAACAGTATTAAATGTCCTTTAAAGTTAGCGAAAGACATGGTTTGCTTGCATTTTATATAGGTTACATAGGGAAATACTATGGTTGATTTCAAATGAAATTGGAAGCAAGAAGAAATAGTGTTACATTAATAAAAATACACCAGTGGAAAGATAAGAAAATGAATTTTATGGTAGGAACAGTGATAAATTTAAATATCAAAGCAGGAAATAAGAATGGTCAAAACAAAATTTAATCCTTCTATATTTCAATGTAAATCAGAGGTCTGTCTGATATCAGAAAGTCTCTGCGGCGGCTGTTCTCGCACCCCGCTGCGGATAGCTTGATAAGACGCCTAAGAAGAAAAAAGTTGGGTATGAGGGGTGCATATTCAAGAAATTGATGGTGGGAAGATAAAAAAACATATTCCTAAACTGATATAATACTGATGGACACCTGTAATAGTCAGTACTTTGTGGATAAGGATGTGGTACTATGAATGTAATAGGAAAACAGAGGTCTTTGTGAAAGTACATTCAACACAAAATATTAAGCTTTTGTATAAGGAAAAAACAGGTTTTATACAATACCAGTGTTACAAATAATGTTGAAGGGATGAGATTTTCTTTCTAACGCACCAGGTTTGCTTAAACATGTAAACATTTAACGCCACGTCATTTCAACTCGGGATGGACGCCATCTTTCTCATTGATAAAAAATGTAAACAAAAAAATCAGAGTGGGATTAGCATTGCAAGGGCATAACATAACATTCTACACAATGAATACCTTAGAACAGATATGTAAGATGCTATACAGGGCTGGTGGGTTAAATGTAAAACGTCGATCACTTGAAATTGATCTTGAAAAGGTGGTTAATTTTAGTTTATTTACATGGTTTTTAATTTTCCCACACTGACTTCTCGACGATTCACTGCAAAAAGTATTACTGCGCCGGACGAACGGTAACTCTAATAAACAACGGGAGACAACTTAGGTGTCAGCACGTGTATGATTTTAAAAAAAAAATGTCGATGATTATAATTTCTTATCAAATAACGAATCCTATTCAGATATTCGTCTTTAATATCAGAAAATTATTAATTTCTATGGACATTTATCAAAAAATATTATTTACAGTGGACTACTTTGCGCATCAAACTGGTTTCCGCTTCAGTTGTGAGGCACTTCCGTTATACTTTTTGTCAACAATAACAAAACACAAAATGAATCAATAAAGTCACTTATAAACCGACTGCTACTTAGATCAGTGTAAGTATTGTTGTTGTTACAACATTATACTTGTTCATTACGTTATGAGATAAAGTTTTTCTTTAACTGCATAATCCATTAATTACGTTAAGATGATATTGCATTTACAACTTGTCTGACCCCGTTTTTTACGTGAATGACAGTAGTCTCGTGCAACTCGTGCAAACAGAGTTATGAAAAGTATGGTGGAGAATTCAAGGACAAATTATAAATGACATTAAAGTGAGGATAACTGTATATTCGTCCAGTTTTGATCACTGACATGCCTGCTGTGTATTAGTAAGTTTCGTGAATAAGATTAGTATGTTACTTTTGCACATACATGTATACACATTGATTGGACCTCTCAACCAAATTTCATACCTTATTTTAGGGATTTTTAAGGTTTAAGAGTATACCACCAAAACACAGAAATTTTTGATAAACGAACAACATCGTTACCAATATTTTAACTGACCAATACATGTTCTGCCGTACTGTCCCGTACTTAAAATATTCTGAAAAAGTTGTCCCCCTTTAAAAATGAATGCCATTTGTAAAGAAATAAAAATAAACAATTGCTGAAAACTGTGTTCCACCTAGTTGTGTGAAATTTCAACACTCGCACGCTATTGCAAATGCATCAAAACAAACTTGTGTAACAGTTCTTTGAAAATGGTGAGTTTTTAAAGGCGTTTGACTGTCCGGAAGATGGACCCCTTTAGGCAGTCCTTTTTCGGAATTCAATGTTTATATCAGTATACTGACACATGTTTTGTAGTTTTTGTAATGATAGCGTATATATTACTCTACAAAACAGGTGTCAGTATACTGATTTAAACATTGAATTCCGGAAAATGACTGCCTAAAGGGGCCCATCTTCCGGACAGTCAAACGCCTTTAAAAACTCACCATTTTCAAGGAACTGTTACACATGTTCGTTTTGATGCATTTGAAATAGCGTGCGAGTGTTGAAATTTCACATAACTAGGTGGAACACAGTTTTCAGCAATTGTTTATTTTTATATTTTTGCAAATGGCATTCATTTTCAAAGGGGGACAACTTTTTCAGAATATTTTAAGTACGGGACAGTACGGCAGAACATGTAATGGTTAGTTATAAGATTGGTAACGATGTTGTTCGTTTATAGAATATTTCTGTGTTTTGGTGATATACTCCTAAACCTTAAGACAATACATTTTCAAAAGTTTGTTGAATGTGTTTTGATATTTAAGTGCATTGTAGTTCATGAATACCAAGTTGAAAATTAATAATGGAACCATTTCTAGGGCCTTATTGTAAGTCACTCGACTTCTGTAACAATAAATGTTTAATGTATTAAGGGGAATATACTGTTAGTTTTGGAATGTGGCATTCCTTGACCACCATATCTTTTCTTATGCATTACTTTGTAAACAAACTAAATAATGTGTTTTAGCTTACATATGCAAAATGAAAAGCAAGACAGTGAACTTATTTCACTTTTTTTCTTTAAATTAGAATCTGTAGGGTATTGATAAATGTTTGACAGATAAAGCACTACTATTTTCGCACAAAAAATATTAATTGTTGACTTTGAATGTACACAATAAGTCGTATGTAATTCAACAATAACTTTCTTGTTTCAGTTTTTCTCATTTTTATTTTAGTGAGCAATCCTTTGTGTACTTATAACAGTTGAAACAATATCCATTTCATGTACCAAAACTTTGTACTTTTTTGCAGGTAAATTTTATCATACCCCATCTACTTTTTTCTAATTTCAAAGTATGTCGCCTTAAGTCAAAACTTATACTTAAGATGCTTTATGAATACGGACCCAGGAAAATGAAAACTTGAGGGCGTAAATAAATAAATTTTATGCTTCTCTATCTGTCCGATCTGAGAGAAAGATACTCTTCCTTCTTAATGTGTGTGACTGGGGAAAATATAAATTCCTACATGCTTATTAAACATTGTACTTCAACACTTGCTTAATCAATGCATATGTTAAAATACTTTGTAACCTTATTTTTGTTACTTGAAACATTTTATGTGCCACACTTAATGTACAGAAACGTTGGATACTTTTAAGGAAACAAAACTGACCTTCGTCGTACAGAACTTCATTATGAACAGGATTTCGTAATATATATGCAATTATTTTTCTAACTATGTCCAGATTGGAGGTATTGCCAGTTCTGAAACAAATGACTCCGCAAACACGACAGCTGCAACAACAACATTGGTACCAGCTCTTGGTGTCAATTGCACTTACAGGCCAATCGACTGGTGCAATACCGCTATATCCGGCGCTGCTGAATGTACAAATAACACATGTCAATGTGAATTAGGTCATTTTCAATCCGGTATCAACTCTTGCACACATGGTAAATATAAACTACTTTGCTTTGATATCAACATCGGACTCAGTGTTTATTATAGATGAGGTATTTAATGTTTTGTTATCGAGTTCATTATCGTTTAGCAATTCTCTATCTCAGTTAAATCCCGTCTTATTATATATATATATATACATGTTTACCAGGTCAAAGAACTATTTAAGGCGGAATATAATAAGATTGTTTATCCAGACCATAGGATCTGAATGCAAACTAGGTAACAGATGAAAAAATGTATACAGATATATATAATTTGTTTGATATATTTGCTGTTGTTGCCGTTGCATTAAAATAAAGATAAACCATTTGTCTATCTCATGAATGAATACGTTTAAATGCGCTAATATGTTAGTGAATGAATGAAATATTCGTATGAATATTTGGAAGAAACAATTACCATATGTCACAAAAATAATATATGAAGGAATATAATTTTGAGCATGGATATAATACTCGTAATGTGTCTTGGACGTTATGTTGCTTTTAAAAGGTGTATTTTAAGATCACGAAAACAGATGTTACATTACTCGTGATGCGTCATGAACGTTATGTTGCTTTTAAAAGGTGTATTTTAAGGTCACGAAAACAGATGTTACATTACTCGTGATGCGTCATGAACGTTATGTTGCTTTTAAAAGGTGTATTTTAAGGTCACGAAAACAGATGTTACATTACTCGTGATGCGTCATGAACGTTATGTTGCTATTAAAAGGTGTATTTTAAGGTCACGAAAACAGATGTTACATTACTCGTGATGCGTCATGAACGTTATGTTGGTTTTAAAAGGTGTATTTTAAGATCACGAAAACAGATGTATATAGTACACCGTTTGAAAAGAAATCAGTATTATAGTCCATGTTTTTTCAATAATCAATGAAATTTAATATATACTTCAATACTATGCAGTCAAACTTAGAAATACTAGTATCTATTTAGCTTCGAAGTATAAAATTTTGATTTTGAGATGAATAGTTCAAAGGTCAAGGCCAAAGTGATCCGGAAGAGTTAAACCGTTTCCGGACGATCACATGAGAACGCTCCGGCCTAGGATCACGAAACTTAATAGAGAGGTTGAACATGACCAGTACATGACCCCTCTTGAGGTTAGTAGGTCAAAGATCAAGGTCACGGTGACCCGGAAGAGATAAACAGTTTCCGGAAGATACCTTGAGAACGCTTGAGCCTAGGATCACGAAACTTAACAAAGAAGTTGAACATGACCAGCAGATGATCGTTATTGATTTTGAGATTAGTAGGTCAAAGGTCAAGGTCACAGTGACACGGAACAGTGAAACCGTTCCCGGACGATGACTTGAGAACGCATGGGCCTAGGATCACGAAACCTAATAAAGAGGTTGATCATGACCAGCAGATGATCAGATGACCCCTATTGATTTGAGATCAGTAGGTCAAAGGTCAAGGTCACAGTGACACGGAGCAGTTAAACCGTTTCCGGACGATAACTTGAGAACGCTGGGGCCTATGATCACGAAACATAATATAGGGAGGTTGAACATGACCAGCAGATGACTCCTATTGATTTTGAGATCAGTAGGTCAAAGGTCAAGGTCACAGTGACCCGGAACAGTAGAAATTTTTTGCCAAATAACTAGAAAATGCTTTGGTCTAAGATCACATTTGATACGGAGGTAACTTATGACTGGTAAATGACCCAAAATTATTGATTTGAGGTCAGTACGTCAAACTTCCAGTGCACAGTGACCAAATAGTTTCTGTTTCTTGTGCAGTTACTGAATGCCACAAGGAGGGCATTTCGTGTTCTACAAGCTCTTGTTGGAATGCAACAAGTAGTGTAGCACATGGGGACTGGGTGATTTCACGTGACTTTTTACCGATATGCGATTGGCTTATCGCATTTATGGAACGCCGTTTTTGCAATATAGTCGCACTCTATATGATATATATAGAGAAATGTTTGTGACCTGAATTCCTCATTCTTTATTTCATATAATTTATTCAAACTTTCAGCAATGATCAATATTGATACCTTGTTGTGCATAAGGGTTTTTGTGTTAATTGCTCTTCAATTTCCTGGATTATGGTCCTGTGTTGTCGAATAAGTCCAGGTGAAGGCATGAATCACATTTGTGAAAGCTCTAGTAAAGTATTTCAATAGTCAAGGAATGTGACCAGTTAAGCTAAAATTAAGTTATGTTATACATGAAAGGGAAATATAGTTATTTTTGCTCAAAACAATAACTTTAAGAATTAAGAAATACATAGTTCATAGATCTACTTGTAAATCATGTTGAATGGAGAAATATTTCCCACATTAAAGCGTAATGGTATAATAATAAAAAAAAACAAGTACGTTATTCACCCATAAATTACTGTCAACAATTTCTGGTCTGTATAACTTCTGGCCGCAGGAAATCTTTCGACTTGTTTTCTGTTGAACTTATTTGAAAACATTGGACCTCGAACCCATTTTGCTTCACTTTATACGGATAAATCACGTATAGTCAAGACCGCCAGTGTAACGAACGTTTAGAACTACCTTATGAAATAACTGCACAAAGTTATTTTAATTAATTCACACGAACTACAAATCTTAATTAAGTTACATTTTTATATATAGTTTTTGATAGAAAATCCAATGCTGGAAAATTTGTTTTTATTCATTATTTGATTATATTTTAAAATATTTTTCAGAGTTGGATTTAGTGCCAGTAAATCTTACTACCTCTAATGTCACAACAAGAAGTTTTGTTATATCGTGGTCACAGAAAGACAATGTAAAAGATCTAGACCTGACCTATGACGTTGTGGCTGATTCAAAATATGATGGAGGAAATGTTAATAAGGTTTCATGTACTGTAGAAAGCGATCGGACATCAACATGCTCTAGTCTTTTGCCAGGTTATAAATATGAAATTATTGTGAAATGTAGATACAACGCCATACATGCGGTTGCATTTGCCATTCTCCAAGAAAGTACATGTAAGTGCCAAGTTATTCCATTATTAATTATAACATTACAACACTGAAATTGATTTTAAATATTAGTAAATAGTAAATTCTTTCCAGACATCAAAATTCCTACAATTTACTAGGTCCTATTTCTACTTAGTCTTGAATAAAAACTATTACTAAATTTTATTTTTACGCTGATCATAAATCATTATGATAATATTTCCTTAATGTCTCAAGATTTCATTGTTGATATGAAATAAAGAAGGAACTTAATTGGTACATACTTTACTATCTGTAGACTATACTTGTACTTGTATTGTAGTTTGTTTCATCTTGTTCATGCTTCATTTCCTGTATATTAATTATGTATGATGAATATATGAACTATAGAAAAAAAATCAAATAAACGGGGTTACCCGCGAGGGGTCCCAATATTAAAAAAAGTCTTGAGACATTTTCAGTACTTTGGAGCATTTTAATGATATGAAAACAAACCATATATATTCTTTTAGATTAACGTGTCTTCTTACCAAAATTAGAAAATATATTGAGATGTTATGTTAGATATAAGAAAAATAATCTGTTCTGAAAGACATCACCCTCTGAAAATGCTCCATTGAAAATTGCCGTTTAGCAATTACGCGTATGTAGACATTTTCTCAATGAATAAAACTAAAACCTGGAAATTCAAATTGACAATGGTCTAGATCTTTTCACAATACAATAAGCAATAAAACTAAGCCAAAAATGTAACTGCCACATCCTCATATGACTCATTATACCAGATTTCATCAACAGCATGAAACTACAATTTGGACTACTTCACACGTAACACTGAGTAATGGTGGAACGATCTACCTAGCTATCTGTAAACATTCAGTCTGAAGCCAGCTTTAGATCAAAACTGAAAACACATTTATTTAGGCAGTTTCATGAACAATGAGTGTAGTCTTGTTAAAATACAAAATATCAGAAGTGGTGTAAAATAGTATTTATACATGTCCAAATCTCTAAATCTAAGTGCTAGAATCCTGTTCATATTTTTATGTATATATTTTAAATGTGTGTTATGTAATTGTAAAGCGCAATAGAATATTTTATAATTTTTGCGCTATATAAATGCCATGTATTTGTATTTGTATTTGTAGTTACTTCCTATTTAGTGTAAACAGTCCACGTTAAGACAAAACAATAAATATATAACATCAAAAGCAGGCTAAATTATTTGAAAGTTGCATTTTTCTTAAGAAAAAAATCTTCCAGGCACTTTCAAAAATGCCTTTTATATGCTTTATATGGTTTTTCGTCATTTTGCGGAAGACAATTTCAACAAAATTGATCAAAAGATCAACTAAATGTTTACTTTTTTTTGCATTACTTGATGCCAATCATAAATTTCTTTTTGAATCGAAAACATTTCAAGCAAAATTATTTTTATCACGAAAACCTAATAATAAATTGCCAAAAACACTATTTCAAAAGTGCACTTATTCAGAGTTATACATGTTTATTTATTTATTAGAGTCTCATCCATTTACATTTTATACACATATACAAACAATAAAAATCACACATATCATACAAGTAAATGGCCATTCTATATAGAATTACATGAGACTATTTAAAAATAGTACATTACACTATTAAAATCACAGTAAAACTATTGCAAGTGTATTGTGTTGTATTTTGTGTTGTGTTCATTTCAAGCGGTGCATGTTTGTGTGTGTGTGTGTGTGCTTGTGTGTGTGCGTGTGTGTACTGAAGTTGTGTGTATGTGTGTACTATGTTGTGGTTGTGTTGTGTTGTGCATGCATGTATTGTTTTATTCTTTACTAATAAACTTTGATAATGTGGCAGTTGAGTCCAATAAGTCCAGGGATATTCAAAGATAATCCGTCATAGATCTATTGTAAAGCAAATATTGGATTTACCTGTATTGGAAAATATTCAGTGTCGGTTGGATTTAGGTCAACTGCCACATTATCAAAGTTTATTAGTATTTGAGTCTTATCTATATGCAAACATGTAAGTTTACAATTCAATTATACATAAATAAAACTAAGTACATAGCCGCTCTATAAGTAGGACTATAAGAGACTGTATCAGCTGTGACACCGCTTGCTCCAATGCACCTGGGACCCACCACTCAGAAACCACAATTGCAACCAAGAGCTGTCCGTAATACAGCACGCTCGACCTTTCTCAGTGCCTGACTCTGAATTAAAGAGTTTAAAAAGAGGCATAATTCTACCAAAACCCAAATAGAGTTATGGAGGTTGTTTCTTCTGGCGCAGACTATGATAACTACTACTGCAAGCTTCAAGTCAAAAGCCTCAATAGTGACAATAATATGTAACTTTTCATAAACTTTATCCAAAAACCCTATGTTACAATTAAAGGGGCACAATTCTGTCAAATTCAAACATAATTATGGTGATTGTCTCTCCTGGCGTACACTTTGATAATCAACACCTATTTAGATTTCAAGTCAATAGCCAGTAACACAGACACTTGACTTTATCCGCATGGGCGAATGCAATAGCTCTACATATCCTTCGAAAAGACGAGCTAATAAATTCATGAAATTGCTTCAGAGTCGTGCATTCCAAATTTGCCACAGCAAGAAGGGGCCATTTTGCCTCTTACAATACAAAATGGTGCACTTTGAAAGGTACATAATAAAATTGATTATATAATCTATAGTACATGGTATAATTAAGTAGTAGCTGCTAATCTTTCATTAAAACACAGTTAAGACGAAGTTCAAGATTACAATTTTGAAAAAGAAATACAAGCACTAATGCGCTTATATAAAAAACTTTAAAAAAAATCATATATCACCCAGATCAGATCTAAGATGAACTGATTAGCAACTGTTACTTAGATGAGCTAAAACGTATATGACTAGGTTAAGAATTATAATGACATTATTTACAAAGATAAGACTTTCTTCTATTAAGAATAAGAAAACAGGTTCTGTTTGTATGTTTTGGGGACCATGTGCGAGCTGTATCATTGAAACGTTAGTTGTTCTGTAAAAATTATCACAAGTTCTAGTTTTACGTTTTGCAATGCTATGATTCACTTTACCCCTTTTGATAAACGACTTGTGCGTCACTGTTATATTTCCTCTAACTTAGCACACCGTTATCTTGGTGCCACTTAAAAGAAATCTTAAAGTACATAATATGTGGTAAAACACCCGTTTTCGACTATATTGCCAATAATCACATGACAATGGTTGATATTAAAAGCCGTCTACTTTTCTGAGTTACAGTTTTTATACTTATGGAGTAGATTTAGACTGGCATTAGTCGTTAGAGGCATTTAGATATAAATCTATCTCACATAAAATCCGAAAAATAGATGTTATAAAGCTATATAATATTTGTTCGATTTTGCATCATTTGTATTCTGTGTTCTTCACGTAGTGAATTAATTTTTCATCGAATTAAACATACTATTCTAGAGCTTTTATTCATAACTAAAATGAAATCATAAAGTCACTATTCATTTTGCTTTTACTAGGAATTGCAAGAAAAAAAAATCAATTTAAAAAACTTCTTTTTTCGTTTTTTCAATATTAGCAAAACATAATTGAACGCGATGCCCTAATATATTTGATGACATTTTTGTAACTATTGCTGAGTATTGTAACTCCATTTTAGGCGACTTTTCTGACACCTTTATTTAACTATGAACACTTATATCCATTTTAAAGTTTAAGCATTGCTTTTATTAGTGTACAAATACTCTTGAATGTACTCTTTTTCGTTGGGTTTAACAGTTTCATGCCATATTGTAACAGTGATATGATATAAGACAACTTGAATCACGTTGCCATGCATTATTCCATCACACACGGGCACCTTTGGTAAGACAGATGGATTGCTTCCTCACATGAAGAGGTGAGGGAGAGGTGATTCAAAGTCAGTGACCTTAATCACTCGGCCATAGACGTCCCTTGACCGTATTCTTAAGGTAAGCACAAGTTTTACTATGTCATAGATTTTGATAGGGTATTCAGCAATATTGGATGTTTTGGGTTTTTCTTACCATAAATTATATGGTGTCTAAGCAGATAATGTGGGCAAATGGAAAACTAGACTTTTACTTTGGTATTAAACTGGTTTAGTTTCAAGTCAAAGATAAATTTACAACTTTATTAGGCTGCGTTCTAATTTTTGGACTGGCAATTTAATGTTGTCTTTAAGCTAGCCATTAGGTTTGACGATACGATCTTATTTCTCCACTTTATCATATAAATATATTGACTGCACTTTTTCATTAGTTTCTATACATTTGATAGGGATCAGTTCCAATCAACTCACTAGATCAAGTTTTAAAGTTTTAAGTTTAATAATAATAAAGCATAAAATCAATCTGTTTTCAGATTTCAAAAATGTTGGTTTTCCCAGAGTAAAAGAAGGATAGATATCCACCAGGAAAAGCAACGCTCTCAGAAACAAACTTTGAAATTAGAAAATTGTAAAAAGTGATCAGAAATCAAATAGCAGAAATATAATGAAGTATTTAGTAATTAGTACCATAATATTCCCTTTATAGTAATGCGGTTTAGCAAACTGAGACGAAAATACATCAATAGGTTGACTATAATTATTTCTGTCATATTTTTCTTTGTATATCTGCAGTACTAAATTATATTGGAATACGAATGTTTAAAAGAGAAAGCCGAATGAAACTTCCTCAAACTAATATAACAATTGCTACTTCCAAAGTTCAACAGACAGTCAAGAAAAGCGTTCAACTGGAAAACGAAGGAGCTAGATACATAACAGAGAAAACATCAATGAAACATCATAGAACGCAATATATTAACAAAGCAATTGATAACAGCGACGGTGATAGGAGACCAAACGAAACCTATTATAACAGGAAGGACATAGGAAGTGACTATATCAAAACTATATATGTAGGTATATTAGTACAGTCACATAGTGAATCTAATTCGTATAATCGTTCTATTTGTGGGGAAAATATCAAACTGGGTTCACATGTAAATGGGTTTTGTCTGAATAAGAAAATGAAAGAAAGTTGTTTTAATATCCAAGATGCTCGACTTGTGGAACAACTTACTACCAAAAATCCAAATCTTACTTCTTGTAATCTGTTACCACGTCAAATATTCTAAACAGCCAGTATATCAAAATGAAGAAGTGTTGTTTTTCCTCCCTCAGGCACCTCCGAGTGGTTAAAGGGGGGATGTTCGTAGCGGTTGGCGGTCATAGCATGTAGCTTATTGTCAGGTTATTAAGAATCATTATTTCATTTGTTTTATTACCCGGTGACTACTGGAAGCAAACATGACCATCCATTTCCAGCTTGGCCATCTGCCCTGCTGTGATTATCTATCAGTCATGAATATGTACTATACATGTATGCTATATATTTGCAATGAACAACAAAAGTACATTGATACTGGTAATTGTCAAAGTAACCAGTATCTACCCAGCCAGAACGCATGTGATCAAGGACCAAACTATCCACTAATATGCGAGATATTTCTATTTTATTTTATGTATTTCAAGAACAATTTCTATAGAGACGAATGGTTAGGTTTCTATCAGAAATATTTTTTCTCATTAATGTTTATTTGATTGTTTATTCATTTTGTCAATTACCCTGTTTCGAAAATATCATTCAAAATCGACCGACAGGGTTTTCATTAATAACTAAATACATGTAATCATGTAATTATTACAGCTACACGAATAAAATGTAAAATTTCCTCTTTAGAGGTGCATAATGACACTATATTGAGAGCAAGAATATGTGATTGTAACATTGGTCTTTTACATTTTCAAGTAAAGTTCAGTACATTGTAATTATATGGTATAACTGTAATTTACCAGAGTCTGAGTGCGGAATGTGGCTCTCAGTTAAAATAATTACATCTAGATACCTCATGACTAGTAAACCAGGCCAAAAAGGTACCATATTTTATTTCCAATATGCTAATAACATTTTCATAGGTCTTTCTAATCTATATTTGCAATCTTAGACAAATTATAGCGCATTTTGTATATTTGAAATTCGAGTGTTGAGTAAAAGTATTTGTAATCCCGAGCCAGGTTTCACATCAACACATTACATGGTGTCCACTTTGAGTGTACAGTGTATTGCATTCATTCTATGTATTATACAACGCACATAACATATTGACCAGCGTATACATATAGTAATCTCATAATTAATTAATCATTGATTACATCATGCTATTTTTTACGTAATGCATCCATAATAACTTGAACTATAACCAACTTGGTGCTTGCATTTTGTTTCAGAAGTTATATACTATTGACGAATTAAATTTTACTGACCGTGACTACACGACCTCAAAGAATTAATAGGGAGAATGGCATTGCAAAGAAAATAATACTACAGCAGCAAAAACATCGTTTCCACAATCTCTTTTATATCTTGAAAAAAGATAGTACTGATAACACCAAGCCAAACCATAAAACACATGTGATGGTAATTAATATGCAAGATAAAAATATCTTGCTGACCACTAACTGAGTATCCAATTTGCTGATGACTATTAATTGTTGACATGCTGGAGTGTTTCCCTGAGAACTGAACATCTCCCTTTAAGGCCAATGACTTCAAAACGCTCGCTCCCCACTTAATGTGGAATCGAGCCTCGCACGGGACGTTGATTTTTTTTATTTAAGAATGCCACCCAGCTAGCTATGAGAAGTATGGTGGTTCGACCAGATGCCAACTCAGGATGACATTAGGGGAGGGGGAAATTGGGATATTCCTCCATCATGACGAAAGCAGGAAACTTTGTTTATAACTATTTGAAGGAGGTTGAATCGACATAAAAGGGAAGAGACTCGCGATTGATTGACTTTGATTAGCCTTAAAATGAGTCCTAGAAAGGGGACCAATATTTTTTCAATGTTATCATAATCATTTTTGACGCAATATTCATCCGGTTACATTGTATACACATTTAATATATAGGACTTGGAAAATTGACATAGTTTTGACACTAAAGGTAGGAAATCGACGAAACATCTCATAAATAGGTTCAATCTTTATTAATTATAAATATCATATCACTTAAGTTAACATATACATACATAATTGTTTAAGATCATAAGCTTCATTCGTGTTCCGTGCTATTTTCAGTTTCACATCAATTTTACAGTGCAATTACTGTACTTTGATAGTTAGATACTTGCAATGAATAATTTAAATTATATTTAATTCAAAATAGAGGCCCCATAACGGGATTTATTTTTTATGTTTACATCAAATCTAATTCCCTGCAAAACACATACATAATTTTATATGTTTTTCTTAGAAATTAATGATGGCAAAATAAAGCTAATCATCATCACAATTCCACCTTTTTAACAAAGGAAACTAGGTTGTGTACTTAATGTATTTTTGTTTATTACTATTATTTTCATTATTGTTATTTTATGACACATTAAGTAATTTTTGTTTGTTTAAACTTGATTCAGACAAGAGCTATAACTTTCAAATTTCAGAATAAGTTTTGAAAGAGCAAAGGTATTGTAACGGACTAAACTAGTTCAGCCCAGGGCCCAGTTGTTCGAAACTTTAACCAGCTGTTGAACTAACTGTCGGTTAAATTTTGATTCAAATGCTATTCTTGGTGGGAAACACTAGTATGATATTTTGATTTTAACGTAAAGATTTTTCAGTGTTCATTGTACTTAACTATCACATTTGTTTTACTAAGTCTTCTCAAATGTCCAAAAATACCCCTAAAAGTTAATAAACCGTTAGCTTAATCGTCTGTTAAAGTTTCGAACAACTGGGCCCAAGGCCGGGAATTGAAACCAGGACCTCTCACTTCTAAAGTGAGCACTATACTATGTCGCTATAAAAGTTAGCTCAATAGCAAGGAAGTACAAGTAGACCGCTACACTCTACCACACTACTTTCGTCAAATCTTAACCCCAACCCCACATATATCATTTTATAATTCTGCTTTGAACTCAAGAAGTTGAAACATTTTCAGGACATTCCAAGGTGTCAATTCAAAGCTTCCTGTAAGTTATTTTCGTTCTACGTCAGTGTGACACAATGAAAATATTTCAGCTTTGACCGGGAATCGAATCCGGGAGCTTTGATACCTAAGGAGGACAGTCCACTACGCTGTTTATAAACTAGCACAATAGCAGGGAAGTTTAAGTGCATCCTTATTCTCTACCCTACTACAGTTATGTATGAGAAGTTGCACCTGGCAAGGCTTGAAACAACGGCCTTCGTATTAAAGTGACAAAAATTACCCCTAGTCTGCTTTTCTGATTGAACGATTCCACATTTGGATAGCCCTGGGATGAAGTATATAATTTGACACGTTTCTGCAGTGCAGTGTGTTTTTTTCCTAGACATTCCCAAACAGTTACATATATAAATTAGTTATATATGAATATATTATACAAGATTACCTAGTCAGGTTACAAGCCCAGTCCTCTTAAAATAACTATAGGTATAGTTATCATTCATAAGCGTAAGGGACAAATATTTAAACAGTGTATTTTTATCTAAGGTTATAAATCGTCTTTTTTACTTATATCGGCTTAGGAATGCTCCTGCAAAGCATTGTACGAGTGGGTCAGAGTTTTGTATTATAGGGAATCGATCCTAACGATTTTCACTGCGAAGCGACGAAAATCAGGATCAAACCCTCTACGGTAACCTGCGATATATACTGAATGAGATATATACTATCGAATTAAAAAATGTGTACATCCGGTACGTGCACAGAGCGTCTGACTTCGGAATTTTTGGAATAATACGCATTTTCCTTGTGTCTTATAGGCGTCCACAAAAATTGACCGAACCGCAACGGCTTGAACATCAGTAAAAATAAAGATATATGTGTATATACCCGTAGTGTGCAGTTGTAAATAAAAGCACCTAGTGATCGCAGGTTATATAAATAAATTTATTTTATGCTTATTGGTGAAATACTGGAAAATAGCAATGAGATATAAATTGATATCACTCACAGTGCCGAACTAGATACCAGATAAATTATCACCCTTGAAATATATTCTTTAATTACCTCCCTTTGCTGCCTTTAAAATTACTGGATTATACTAATACTCAAGCCATACACGAGTCATGAACTACTAGACAATCCTATATAAAACAGGCTAGCTATAATTAAATATGTTACCTTTGTCAACTTGGTTGCTAGGCCTTGCCATTCATGTAGCTACAGATATGTTTCATTGTGTTTCCTCTTTTTTTTACCATTGGTTCACTATCGTGTGGTAGATTTTACTGGCGACAGCACATTTAGTTGGTTGTTGTCTTAGTTAATTATCACAAGACATCAACTCAAACAACTACAAGGCAACAAGCCCAGCCAGTTGTGTTCCAACTTCCATCCATTTTGTTATGCTATGCAGCTCCTAGATCAATATTTCCTAGCTATTTCTATTGAATCCATGATGATATTTAATTCTGCAGCTTGATTTTCCAAGGACTTACGCATATTCCACAGTTGTTTAGAATTTTCGTGTTGTTTTTTTTAATCTGACCTTCAGCGTGTGTTTTGGTAAACAAAGCAAGCTTCCGGTTATTGAACGAATTGACGGATTGACCCGAAAAGTTTTAAATATGCTTCTACTTAACTACCGGCATTTGTCAATGTCTCTGTTAGCCGCGGACTGTCTATTTTTACACAAAATATTTAAATGCAGTTTTTGTTTTTAAAAACAAAATGGCGTCGTGTTGATTTAATGAACCTAATCACCAATATTCGATATTAATGTGCCTAAGTGTCCATGGTAATTTAGCGGATGTATCGTATGTTACACGGTAGCTTAAATAAATCCGAATTTCGTCATGACATATTGGATTTATATGAACATTTATGCACGTAATAAACAGAAAATTCGTTGATCTTCACAAACTAGCATAAATTAAAAAGAAAATTTGTTTGTTTGCAGTGAAATATCGAAATATATCATCACCGATAAGGGAGACAATTCTGATATTTTCACTCAGGCTCCGCCTTCGTGAAAATATTCAATACTCTCCCTTATCGGTGATGATATATTTCGATATCTCACTGCAAACAAACAAATATCCTCTATATATCTTTCCGGAGGATGCATCTATCGAAGAGGCGAAAGTAACCTGTAATGCAAATAATTTGAGCAGTTTTGTTTTTATTCCAAAATCTACCTTTAAGTTACAGTAAAACACCGCTCGCTCGAGGTCGCAAGGGGATGAACAAAATGCTCGAGTTATCCATGGTTTCGAGCGACCCAAACATTAATGGCACATGTGAAGAAACAACTAAGATTTTTTTTATTTATGTTCATCAACAAGTGCATATCATAATTATTGTCTCAATTTAATGAAAATGCTATATTACTTCCTTCATTTGCATGCAAACAACTGCTGATTAAAATACTAAAATCTCATAACTATCTTCTCAATCCCGCAAAAAAGATGTTTTAAGTAATCAAAAATTGATCGATATTTGATCAATAAAACTTTTCTTTAACCGTTTATCAATAATTAATCTCATTATAAAATCAAAAATACCGACAAACAAACATTTAAGATAGTCTGGGAATAGACTACGCAATTCTCACGGTGTGTGAAAAATTTTGATTAACCGATATATTCTGACCGCCGAAGGTATGAAAAATTTTGCCACTTCTGCTCGAGTTTGCCAGAAGAAACAAAGAATAAATTGATACACAGGGACCAGGTATCATGCTCGAGCGATCGAGTTATCGATGCTCGACCCAGCCATGGTAATTTCGCATAGAAAATAGAAGGAAATCGGCCGGGACTACATGAATTGCGCGAGCGAGCCCGGGTGCTCGAGTCATCGATGCTAGGGCGAGCGGTGTTTCACTGTAATAGAGAATCGATCCTATGCGTAGTGAAGAAAATGGGGATCGATCCCTCTGCGGTAACATGCTGTCATTGTAATAAAACATAACATAAAACAGTAATAGTTTCGCATTATAACACTTTCTAGCACAAAGGCGTTCGCAATGACACATACTAGATGTCAATCCCTAAATACATCCTGCTTTACGCTTTTGGGTGTTGCTTTCAATGTGTCTATTCCATTAAGAATTTGTTTCTGGCTTCATTTACTAGTTCATTTATTCATATTTCATAGAATAATATATCGTTCCAATAACATGTACATGACATACCTAAAACGAGGCAATGCCGTAAGTTAAAATTTTCTACGCTGGCAACGTGTTCAGAGAGTATTACAAACAAGTAATGCATAAAGAACAAAAACAGATCGCATCCCCCATAAAGTTTGGCAGGGCATACGTTGTTAAAGTGTAATGATGAGTCAACAATCATTCACCTGAAAAGTAATGTTTTGTTTTTTTGAGGTGGGGGGGGGGGGGGGGGGGGGGCGGCAAAACATAATATCTGTAGTATCTATAACTGTAGAAAAGCAGGTAGCGGTAAATAAAGACAATGGATTTTATCTATCTAATGATTCTGCTTAATTCTCCTTTCGGGTGTAACTCATAGCTTCGAGTCAGTGAAAGAAAAAGTTGAAAGATGATTGACAAAAGTTGTATTTAAAACCAAATTGATTTTTTAATTACAAATCTAAAATAGTTAGGCCCAATGTATGTCAAAAATATATCAGCTTGAAATTTGTATACATTTGCGAAATTATTTTTAAAGAGAGGGTGGGGGGGGGGGCTGGTATGGCTTATATTTCCCATTCGATTTCTGTTTTCTCGCGCCGACGGTTCTTGGTCTGTGTCGATTTTCTGTTTATACAGTCGATATCTAGTGTGCTTTTACTTTTCTTTGGTACTGCTTATATTATTGGGTATTATACCAACTGGTCAGAAACATAAAAATTCAAATTCAAAACCTCCCTCAGTATACATCTGACGTATCATAACGTGATACCATTATGTATATAATTTATCATAATTTTTCTTTTTTTTTAATTTAATGTACAACGCCAGTGAATATACTATGTGTTAAATTAGGCGTTTAATCAAATAAGGCAGTTACAGTTTCAATAACATTTATTCATCCAGTGCTTGTCATGCCTTGTTTTAAAAGTGTCAACATTTCTTGCATTTATGAGCCCAGCCATTAAATAATTCTGTGGTATTACACCACGATGAGAGGAAGAATTTTACCTTATGGCTTTCTTTGCTCTTGTTTTTTTCTAGTTTAATATCGTGCCCTCTGAGTTCACTAGCAGAAAATTTGAAAAATGTTTTCATGTCTATATTATCGACCATTTGGACCACTATGAATGTCTGAATTAAATCATACCGTCTGCATTGAATTTGAACAAACATTATAACGCCACTCTGACTCCTTACTGTTCGATTACCAGAGTACACCACAACTTTATACAATATTATGCTTCAAACAAAGGTGTAAAGTAAGAAATCTACTTACTTTTGCTTTCTCAAATCCTGACGTAGCTCCGGCATCATGTCTATTCTTGCGGTGGCGATAACACATTACATCGCGGGCATCATACTTTCTATCAAAGGTGTAATGCACGAATAACTGAAATTTGCTTACGTGTATGCCAAGCAAGTTACCAGGGTCTTAAATTGACAAAAAGTTATACTGGAACATAACAGGACAGTTTTGAAATAAACACCTCGTTATTAACACGCTTTCGGAATGTGCAAATCTTATCATTTGGAATAGCTATCGTCAAACAACAGTCCCAGATACAATAGTTATCACCTTCAGCAAGGTTTAAGAAAACTTAATTCGCAATGTTGTTACTAAGAAGCAAATAATTTCATTACATTTGAACTAAAAAGGACAGAAATTCTTTAGACAGCAAATTTCATATGTTGATGAATATTTAAGATTTGAACAAAAAAAAAATGAAGACAATATATTTTGGCGGGAGGGGAGGGGCAGGGCGGTAACCTGATGAGAGTACAAAATTCAGTGTTGTTATATTTTCTAGTCCTTTGGGATCATGGAGTTCATCATGAACAGACTCAAACAAACCGAGTCTGCAACTATTCTTGCTGGTTGCATTCTCTGCTTCCAAGGGATCTTTTTACAGATCTGAATACACATGTTGAGAATAAATATCGATGGAAAATAAGAAATGAAAACTAAATAGTTTTGGGAGGGATGCATGATCGGGGTGGTGGGGTGACTGAATTTAGTAGCGAGGTGGGGGAGAGGGTTCAAATTTGCATGTTGATAGATATTCATGAAAGGTTTAAGATTAAAAAAAAAAACAACAACGAGAAAAATGAAAAAAAATATGCCGGGGATGGGATGAGCCCAGGAAAGTGGGGGTGCCCGGGTTTAGGTACACAACTTAACTTGGGGATAATAAATGTTCATGAAAATAAAAGAAAGAAGTTTAATGAAATTATACCGATTGGTTTGTTATGTACAAATATGTGGATCTTAAACAAATTAAAGGGCAATATCTCTTAAGTTGCTACAGAGATTCTAACGAAATTGAGTATGTCCTTTAACATTGTGGTGATCTCAATTTGAGTCAAGTTTCATAGTTCTGGTTTAAATATATCACACGTTATAAAGCAGGAATTGCCATTATTATAGTACAATATATAGTTAAAACTAGAAACAACTAAGGGTCATAACTCTAAATTACTTGGGCAATCTGACAAAATCATGACAGCACGTCTTTTCCTATAGTGGAAATCATGTATGTGAATTTTCATTTAAATATTCTAAACCGCTTCCTAGATATGGCTCTGGACGGACGGACGGATGGACAACGCCAAAACTATATACCTCCGCCTTCGGCGGGGGATAAAAATATTCCAAATCGGGCATATTCAAATCAATATATTTCAATTTCTAGAGCATAAAGATAGAAAATATATATCAGTTTTTAATGCTATCTTTTAGGATAAATAATGCAACTTTCTTGTAAATACTGGGCAAAGAATAAGCATGTGGGCAACCTTTGAAAAAAACATAAACCGTGGACCTTGTCGCGCCCGAATGATAATCACACTACTACAATGCAGCTACGAATAACAACAAGCGAACGGTAGTGTGTTTCAGTGTTCAGTGTACGTAACATTATCCAACCTGACCGCTCAGCTCAAAGGGGAGAGCGCAGATATGCGGATTGCCGGGTCGATAGTTCGATCCTTGGGCTGGCCGTATGTTCTTTGTGACGATTTGATAAAAGACTTTGAGTCTGAAATCATTCGTCTCCATATTTTTCTGATTCAAGTGGGGAAAGTTGGCAGTTACTTGCGAAGAACAGGTTTGTACTGGTACAGAATCAAGGAACACTAGTTAGGTTAAATGTCTGCCGTTACATAATTGAAATACTGTTGAAAAACAGCGTTAGACCCAAAACAAACAATAAAACATTATTCATTTTTGGTTTTGTTTCATTCGTTTGTGGTAAATAAATGATTACGATGATAAGCTTTCTCTTGAGTGTATAAGATATAAAGTTTCGGATGTAAGTATCGTTTGGCACTGTGTTCTTAAATGACTTATTTGATTGCGATATAGTCTCTGCATTTGCAGGCATTAGCAAGAAGACATCCTTTCTTCATTAATATCTCTTTTTCATCTAATACCAGTTAGTACACCACATGTTGTAAAAGCGTCAAGGTCAGTAGATGGAGGCAGACACAAGTCTACTTCCTGAAGGGAATAGACATACTAAAAACATTTTAATTATTTCTGATTTGCAGAGATATTACCTTTTATCAAAACGTAGTTATGAAGTTCAAAAGAAAAGTCATCCGCATTCGCTATCAGCCAGCCAAGATTGACTGTCCTTCATTCCTCTCAATGATTCATAGATACAGTCCATTTTATAAGAGTTTTACTCGTTACCGTGCACCTATATAAACCACTATATTTACAAGTACTCGAAGAACTCTTGTAAGTTCTCTGAAACAATATATTAATGAGACAATGAAAAGAGACGCTAATTGCTTCATCTTGAGATTAGGGATGGTTCAGATGTAATACTCGTTAGGCTTCATAATATTTATACAGCATTGTTAAGAAGTAGAAACTATTCTATGTAATGATGAAGTTGTTTGATTATATAAACTTTGTCTTACATCAAATGTACTTCAACTGTCCACATTCTATTTTGTAGATGCTTTCAATCTTCTTGTTCTCTAAAATTGATTTTGATGTGTGTCTAACATACAGCAGTATCAAATGCTCACCCTGCTATATTCATGTGTGAGACAATCGCAATGGACTCTTATTTCATTTGTTGACAGCAATATTCAATAGGCTTGAATTTATGCTTAAAGCAACTTTTACGAGTACAAACAGACAATAGAAGCAGAGAATATAGAAAAAAACTATTCCTGTTCGTGAAAACAGACGACATTGACTCATAATTCTCATGCTTGTATCAGAACTGGTATTACTAATAAAATCTGTACAAAGATCCTTTTGAAGTTAAAGTATGCAACCAAGAATGATATAAGCAGACTCGGATTGACTGAGACTCTTCATGAGAGGTAATGAAATGTGATACACCTCTCACGCCCTTTAGCACCGGCTTAAGCGGACCTCTTATATAAAAAAATATGTTCTCCATACATTATTATTATAACAAAAATAAATCCAAAATAACGCTGTATCGTAATAATACATCTTCGTGCATTATAGCCATGTTTTACATCACAAGTGTGTTGAAAGTTTCTTCTCTTGTTATGAAGAGGTTTTTTTTTTTTATTGTAGAAAAGTAAAATATAATCACCTGACTGGAGGTTTCAAACGGCTTTACAAAAACCTCAAATGCCACTGCATAACACAGAACTGTACTGGGAATGTAAATGTCTCATGTAATCAGTTATGTGATGAACAGGAAATGAGAGTTCTGCGTCACTATATAGTAAATATAAATCCCTCATTATAATAACTGATCCATTAATTTTATTTTTAGCTTGTACTGGTTATATTTAGCACTGGGGTTTTATATCTGTGTTAGTTTTAGTTAGGAATTTCCTTGTTTTACAATTAATTTAAGATTTTGAACAAGTTGATTCCCGTTTAACACAAGTACACATGTAAGAGGACCAGCTGATACATGTTTGTGCCCCCACAACAGAGTGGAAGGAGCATATAGATTTGGTTTTGTCCGTCCGTCTGTCCGATGTTTGTGACGCGCCTAGCTCAAAAGTGTTTCATATAAATTGATGAAACCTTGCATGAGTCTTTTCTATGATATGAACTTTTCTTTTGATTCTGCCCCCTATTTCCAGAGTTATGGCCCCTGAAATAGTCAAAAAATGCAAATTTTCACCTCGTGACGCGCCAAACTCAAAAAACATTTGATATAAATTGATGAAACCTTGCATGAGTCTTTATCATGACAAGAACAGCTGATATTTTAACATACACGTTCATACATTTTTACATTACTGTTTTAAGATATGCTTTACATTTTTACATGGATGCTTTTAGATATGTTTTACATTATTCATAGTGTTCTTTACATTCTTACATGGATGTTTTTAGGTATGCTTTACATTTTTACATCAATGTTTAGGCTTTACAGTTGGCGTTTGCAATATGACTTCTTCTCGGCGATATATGACCATTTTGTGTTGATTCGCCGTAAAACCAAACTCACTCACTCACTATTTCTAGATATATGACCCCTGAAATAGTAAAATCTGCACTTTCCACATTGTGACATGCCTAGCTCAAAAAGGTATATCATGTAAATTCATGAAACCTTGCACGAGTCTTTATCATGATATGAACATGCGCACCTTTTATTTTTCGTCTGGCTACGCCCCCCTTATTCCAGAAATATGGCCCCTGAAATAGTAAAAAATACACATTTTCACCTTGTGACGCGCCTAGCTAATAACTGTTTGGTATAAATTGATAAAACATGGCAGGAGTCTTTATCACGATATAAACTTGAGCACCTCCTAGTTTTTGTCTGACTCCACCCCTTTTTCCAAAGTTATTGCCCCTGAAATAGTAAAAAAATGCACATTTGCACGAGATGAAGTGCCTAGCTAAAAAAGTATTGGATGTAAATCCATGAAACCTTGCATGATACTTTATCATTATGTGACATTGCACACTTGTCATTCTTCTTGAGATTTTAGCGCTAAATACAGAGTCACGGCCTTTGAAATAGTCAAAATGGTTGATGTTTTGTTTGTGATGCTTATAGCTCAAAAAGTATATTGCCTAGAATAATGAATCTTTTATATAAAGTGTTTGTTGAGGTTATAACCCCATTAAGACTGCAAACATTTGAATTATTGTCCCTTATTTGTGATCAATGTAGTGGGGCCCACCCTGTCTCCTACAGACACATTCTACTTAAAATTTACATATTAACATAAAAGAATATATCATGAAACTTTATCGATCGTTTTTATGTGGACACGTGCCTTCCGTTTGTAAACATTTAACCTTATACAAAACCTTATGTAATGAATGTACTTTTTATAAATCGGGATTCCAGAAACGGCAACTAGTCACTGGTTAACACCTTTTTGAACATGTTGTAGAAAATAAAAGTATTATATAAGATTTAGGAATGATGAATTCCGTCAGTTTTCAACAATGAATTAGAAGGAACACACGCAGAACATTTATTTTGATTTGAAAAATCCTGTCAGTTTTGCTTGACCAAGCAAATTATACAGATATTTGAAAAATGAAAGGAAATTTAAAGTCGGAATGCACAGTATTCGGCAGTGGTTATAGAATATTGATGCATACAGTCTTTGTCAATCATTATCAAAAATATTCAATGATACTTATTACAAAAGGTATCAAATTGTTCATTACTTCATATCTTATAGTGGCCACATGCTAAGCTGTCTATGCCGGTAAAATAGCATTTGTCATCGAATGGCGAGATACTTGTTTTGTTGACAGTAATACTAAAAAATGTGATGATTAAAAATTCTTATCAAAATCATATGCCTTAGACCATAAAAGTGTTCAATTTTTTTGTCACTGCACACGTCTTTGAATTTTCCAGGAGCCTTGCAATTTTTGTTGCTTTACAACGGATGTCCTTGGCAAAATTACTTGTATCAAATAGGTCCTGGTATTCGAGCATGTCGTTTTTCTCTATTTCATAACCGAGACTATTAGTGTCGGTGAAGAGGAGTCGGGCTCTTTGACAAGATGTCGGTTTAACAAAATCATAATGGGACTGATACATGAAGACTTTATAGATGTCAAGAGTGCAAACTCCTGCATAAATAGGTCGATTCAAAACAATGCTAACTTTCTTCATATTCACGGCAACCAAGTCATCATTGGAACTTTTAAATGATTGAAAGTTGGGTTTCGCACAAACCTTTCTCAGACATTTTGAGGTTTGGTCTAGTTCAACATGAACGCGTTATCTTAAATTCTTAAAGGTTTTACCCAAAATACTATTGTTCAAAATCTTGAACAAGTCCTTTTCAAAATTGTTTTTGGCTAACCTCCTTCTTTCGTGTTAAATTTTTTGTATAGTTCAAACCACTTGGATTAAGTAAACCAATAACTCTATGCACTTTTGTCAGAATAAGACCTTTTGACAAAAAATACTTCAAATTCCGGTAGTGAGTCTAGTAATTTCTTTTGTTTGTTTGTTTGTTTTGGGTTTAACGCCGTTTTTCAACAGTCATGTAACGGCGGGGGTAATTTCTTTTGTGCTCTAAAATTGGTACTAATTGGTTTGGTGATTAACCCCGGATATCTTTTTTTTCTAAGTTCCTTGCTATGCTTAGAGAGCATTTCGTGCATCAGAAGCGGAGGGATAATCATTGTGGTCATCATGCAAATAAGATGGCTATTCTAAATTTAACTCTTACAGTGGCGCCTGCGTGTTTGTTCCCCGAGTTTGCGGGATAACGCGAGCAACTCGCGTGTTGAAGGCGAAAAGTTAAACGTGTTGCACGGTTAGAAACGCGTGCATAAACGAGAAATAGTTATTGCGCATGCTCAGCGTGCAGCGTGCGCTGCCGCGCAAAAATGTTCTCCTTCGCATGCCCAGCGTGCCAAACCGAGAAGGTTAAATGCGCATGCACAGCGTGCAAAACCGAGCATGTTAAATGCGCATGCTCAGCGTGCAATGGATTTAAGTGTTTTAAAAAAGTATATGGATTCATCGTCTTACGGTTCTAGTTTGAAAGATGATATTTCTTTCAAATTTTATTTTTGATTTGAAATTTAACTTTTTGATCATTTCCGTAAAGAATTTTTTGTAAACAGTATACCCGGAAAGTAGTGTAGACAGGACCTAGTAGATGTTGTCTACATCATAAAAAGACGGCAGTTCCACTGCATATTTTTGCGGCGACACTGAGATTCTATATCGCCAAGAATTTGGATTCGTCTTCCATGTTGAAATGTTACTATAGTTACGCTTGATTTTATTGAGCACTATGTACTGTATGATAAACACAAATGTTATATATACTTCACTGCATCTCTCATACTTCCGCGCATTTGAAAGATTTTGAATACAAGCGCGCAAATGTAATAACAATCAAACTGACTAACAGTGGTGACTTCCCTTTAATAATTTTACACCATTTGCTGTCAACGAATGTGTTGTCATCAGTTGTTGAAAATATGAAATATTCATGTTGGTTTTAGAAGTTCTACGGTAGGTACTGTACCTCATTTTACTTTTTCAATGTATGTATTCCATTTTTCATGATGCTAAGCCTCCTAATAGTAACACCAGTGCTAACAGGGGCGTAGATATTATACTCTAACGTGTCAAGGGAAGCTGTTTTACAGAACTTCACCCAGTAGAGCACACACAGTAATTAACAGATCATATATAAATCAGTATATCGCCTGTAAATTCATATATCTACACATCTTTTAATCAATATTTCGGTAAGTAATTTACTAAAATTGTTTACAGGGCTCAAGATAAGATGTGTATTAGCGTAAATTACGCTTTGAAATAATGCATATACGCATGTCTGATAATTTTTAAGCATATAAAAACGTAGACCTATATGAAATAACAGAAACGCACTCAATGACTTTTTATTGGCGTTAACAAAATCTGAATCGTCCGGATGCTTTATAAATGTAACATGAGCACAGTCAGCATTAATTCTCTCACATTGAACATACACACGCATTGAATGGTACTCTATAAACCTAGGTTAAACAACTTTTTACACTCAATGTCTGTGTATATCAAATAGTTGGGAATTAATATTGATGGTACGGTAGTGTATTTTAAAGCGGTGTCGATTTAAGATATCAATTTCCGGTGCGGAATAAACAAAAATGTCTATTTCTAAGAATGTATAAAAAAGTGAACAAACACTCTATGCATTCTTTAAACCAACAAAACTGATCCCCAAAACATAGCTAAAGGTATATTGAATATTCTACTTTATTCGGTAGCGAGTATGAAGCCAAAACAAGCCAAGGGAAAAAAAGAAGCAAATTAACTTAAATGATGAATTGAAACTAAACTGCAAACAAATGCATGGGTGTTGCACCCAATAAATATGTTATAAAACTGATTTCTGGTTTTTTTACATTTAAAAATTTTCAAGAGTAAAATTACTTGTAGTCAGTTTCAGATTTTACCATTTTATTCATTCACAAAAAATATGTTGAGTAAATACTCATTGGCCAAAAAAATTATCTGGAGCCCTGGTTTAGAAAAAAGTCACAGTCAAATCAGCATCTTTAAACGCACATCTGGGGGTTTATTTTTGATTACACCAGCACATAAATTTGTGAAGTTTCAACTTCGAACGCGGCGAATTTTGCCATTGGGGACATGTTTTCAAAGAACTATACAAGTGATGTACTTTAGGGTTATAATATACCCCCAAAATAAGTCGACAGTTCATTTCTCTGCCTTTATTTCAATTCACCGGAAGCATTTGTCCGGTACTTTTCCATCATTTATTTTAACAAGCTGTTGATGAAATTGAATGACCATGTTGTAAACCAGTCAATCGTGACCTTCACCTCAGAAAAGAAAGGGGGAAGTATTTCGCTATTATTAGTTGAATAAGTTATATTTTGACATATTTAACATGTTTAAAGCATTTGAAACTGTTAAACATGCGTATGTGGTTTAATACAGATATGCTAATGCAGTTTATTTTACAAACACATCAAGGGGGTATGGCCCATATTCTTTCCGCAGCCTTAACGTAATAAAACATATTAGCATCTGATGACCCTTTCACGCTTCCCTAGAATCAACATTTATTACACAAAATTAATTTTGAAAATATTTCTGAAAAGTCTAGGTCTGCAGTTCTCAAATATGGTTATATCTTACATCCAAGGCATATACTGACACTCTCAGACAACATCAAAAACAACCTTTTGAGCGATTTGACGAAGTTCCAAATTATCAGTGTACCCTTGGTTCGTGACGGACCCATTTGGGATTTGTTATTATTTGAGATCGAATATCTTTTTGTAGATGAAAAGCTGACGTGCTGTACTAAAGCTCAGATAGTCTCAGTTTCAGTTTGTTAGAAAGTACTGAAAATTGAAAATTGACTCTCCAGTAGCAAAAAACAAAAAACAAAAACAAAAACAGAAGTCTAGGAGCGTCCAGACGGGGTGACCCCTGCGCGTGACCCCTGACTATCTATGTATCAAATATGGCTTTCGTTTTCAAGTTTAGCATTTCTACTTTCATTTTCTTTTCTTCCGGAAATAGCTTATGGTCGAGTGACTCATTTTCTGTTGTCAAAAACATATATATGCCTGGCGAGATTGCATAAATATGTGCTGGCCGTCCAATGATTATGAAAAAGTATCTCAATATTTCCTAGGATCACATCAAATTGGACTAGCCCGGATCTCTACTCTAGACCGAATTCCGGTCTTGCATATCATGGTATAGGACTTGAATATTAAAACAGGGAGAAATTATGTAGACGGCCGTGTAGCTCAGTCAATAGAGCATCAGAACAGTTTTACGAGGCCCCCGGGTTTGAGTCCCGGTCTGGCTGCACATTTGTCCAAATGTACTAAGAACATCTCGGACAGTTTAACTTACATGAGATGCAGAGCAGTACACAAGAACAGTTACTACGTTGAATGCATTTAAAATTATCTCCATTTTGTACTTAATTCTTCCGGTCCAATGCGTCATTTTCAAAAATGGTAATAAGTTGAAATCGTGATGAGACAAGTAAATTGCACGAGAATCTTTACTCAATTTAGGTCATATCTGAAACTGTTTCCTTTTTGTCCTCTGCCAAAAGCGGAAGAATATTGTTTTTGTGTTGCCCGTCCGGCTGTCAGTCTGGGTGTTTATAATGCGGATTGTATTTAAGCTATAATCGCCACATTTTACATCACGTATTATCCCACTTGACCCGGTAAATGCAGTGTATGCCCTTGATTTGTTTAATAAACATGAAAATAGTGTTCAAGTTAAAATCATCAGATGTCATATAGTGATAATTTAGCATAGTGCAACTACACATTGGCTGATCATGATGTGTGTGCAGGGGCGGGGGTGGTGGGCTCTGTGGCCGAGTGGTTCGTGTCGTTGACGTCGAAAAATGATGCGTGTGCGTTACAATTTGTATGCTATTTCTAGGGTACGATATATCTCAAGTGGTGCAACCCGACGTACATATCATCTGATTGAGCCTTCTCTTTTGTCACAATATCATCTTTGAAGTCTGGAAATTCTAATGAAATCTCAAAGGAAAATGAAAACTATATAATCGAACCTTCGTTACTGGAGAAATTTCTCGTTCTGCTGCCAAATACACAGAACTTTGAATAGCAATTTAGATGGAAAAGCAAATGATAGAATTTGCTGTGGCCGAATTATTACGGTTCCCCTCTCATTTTTATATCAAACGAAATATACATTAATCTGTATTGCAGAAATAGGTCTACAACTGTTTGAAAATTTGAGGAAATATAAAAGTCAGGTGTGTAATACGTTTAAATTTTTATAAGCCAGCAAAGCTTTTCGTCTGACGAGAAAATTATTCATCCCCCGCGTTTTACTAATGTTTGAACGTAATCTCCGATTTGATAGTAAAACTTGAAAACTTGATAAATATGTTAAACACATTTTTGTTGAAGTTTAATGAATGACTTTTTCGGACCTCGGGAAATATTTTTCCACTTATTTTTTTACCGGCAAGCGATCCATCAAGTTTCTAATTGCATCAGGTCAGAATTAAATTTCCTTCAAGTTACGAGTTCAGTACAGGAAAATATACCGTTGTATTTTAGACCAGTTAATAGCATAAACTGTAGGCCGACGACTTAAATAAGGTGATATTTTATAAAAATTTATCCCTACACAAGAATGAAAAGGGTCCCCATAATACGAACACACAGTCAAAATATATTTGGTCCGTTTTGACATGACCTATCGAAGAATTTTCCATTCTTTCATATAATTCATTCCTTTCCCCAAATATATGACAGAGTGCACCCGCATGAACACTACGTGTTTAATTACAAAAAAGTAGTTTTTTTAATTGATACATAGACTAAGTGCGTTTATTCTATTAGAAGGGTTCGATTTTAACTGCATGAAGATAGTTTTAAACAGCTGGCCGTATCGGAAAAGTTTTCTTCAATTTACCCCAATATTTGCAATATAGAGATATTGCCCGAAGCTATCCGAGACAAAAATGTACTAATTGTGAGACTCTCATTCTGATTAGGTAGATCACAAACAGCACGTAACGCTCCGCCAAAGGCGGTATTGCACTTTGATCCTCTGACTGGCAGGATGGGATATTGTGTCATCCGGTTTCCATTAATTGTTTAGCGGGAGTAGCATTTTGCGCATGTTTAAATATGTATAATCTTTAGTAACTATGATAGTGTATGTACAATTTTGCGAAAAGAACTTATGTTTCTTCTTTTTATTACGATATTTTTAGAGACATTCCTTATGATAAATTTTCTGATTTTCGATGAATATTATAGTTGAATAATAAATTACATATTATATAAAGTTACGCATTTCTCCCTTTTTTTTTTTTTTTTTTTTTTTTTTTTTTTTTTTTGATTGATTTTTAGACAGATGAGAGTTTATAGTACATACTAGGAAGAAAAAATATCTATTCTAATATACGCTAGCTCCCGTATAAAAGCTGTATTTTTTGCCCTAATGTGAATAATCTATCAAGTCATCACACTAAATCTAGCCTGTATTCTGTGACAGAGTTTACTCTCAGCGTAAATTTATATTTATAATTATTCAGCCTCAAAAGTTATTTAAAACATTTCATACAAGAATAATTATGATAACTTGGTATACACTCATCCTTGTAACAGTGGATTAAAAAACGCAGCAAAATCATTTAAAAATGTATAAGATCATCACCGAGGCATTTGGAAATATATGGATAATTTCACCTTATACTTCTTTTTATTATCTGTTTATACAGTATGTTTCTTTTGATTTCATTTTTGTTGTGCGCTTGTATGTTCAGTCTGTCATAACAAGTAGTTTAATATGTATAGTAATTATAGGAGAAGGACACAATAAATTACACAAACTTTGTTTCCTTATCCTTATTTTATCTTTAGAACTGTTGTATCATGTTATGCATACTTGTATAAAAATACTGTTTAAACTAATTTCACCTTTTCATTTAATGACTTATGTAAAACAGCGTGTGTTTGAAATAATAGAGAAGTTCACTGAAATAGGATTAAAAATGTATTTTAACACTTTTTTAGAACGAAACGATATGACATAAAAGAAAAAAAACTTTCATATTTGTTCTTAAAGACAAAGCTTTAATCGGTTATTAATGAAGACCAATTATTAAATATGTTTTGATTGCATTTAAACTTTGAAATGGAAGCAACAAAAGTTAAAAAATTCCACTTGTGATCATACACAGGCATCATGCAGACGACGCGAGCTGCGCATGCGCTTTACCATCTCCAATCTACACGCTGCGCATGCGTATAATGCAAAAAACTCGTCTTCCGCTTCCGCACGCTTACACGGTTTAAAACTAATTTGATTGGCTGCACGATTAACTAAGCGTGTAACGTGAAACGTTTATGAACGGTGCCCCGCAAGGGTATAATAGTGTGCACGGGGAACCAACACGCGGGCGCCACTGTAAATATGACCTGTTTTAGCATTGTCCGCTACTTTAGAAACATCTAGCTGTTTTTTTTCCATTCAGCCAGTAAAAGCTTTTTGTGAGAGCGGTTCCACCATGCTAGTACCATACAAGTTGTTACAATCGAGTCATTCATGTTTGGGCCATGTCACATAAAAAGCGGGAGCTTCAGGATTATTGGCTTGAGCAATCTTTTTACTCGAACCCACTTTTCAATCATGTTCACCGTGTTTATATCATCTAAATATTGAGGTCTAACCCCTGTCATTTTTAACATGGCATCCGAAGAAAAGCCAGGGGCTGACTAATAATGTTTGTTTTGGGTTTAACGCCGTTTTTCAACAGTATTTCAGTTATGAATAATAATGTACGGATAATATTGTTATATTCTAACTCATCCCTAAAGTTTTCAAATACGTCTGCCAATAGCAAAACATCCGTTTGAAGGTACAAGTCATGATACTCCCCTAAACACGTCATATCAAACAATTACCATATGTTGAACATAACCATAATCTGAATCAGATAATTCTGAATCATTCAAACGATTATAAAACTGGACTTTTCTAGGTAAAAGGGCCTCCGTGGCCGTGTTGCTAAGGTCGATGACTTCGAATCACTTGCCCACATCGATGTTGGTTCGAACCTCATTCGGGGCGTTGAATTCTTCATGTGAGGATGCCATCCAGCTGGTTTACGGAAGGTCTGTGGTACTACCCAGGTGCCAGTTCGTGATGAAGTAATGTACGGAGAAGCTCTTAGGGTCCACTTTACTATCAAAGCTGACAATTTGCCATATGACCTATTATTGTGTCGGTGTTACGTTATACTTAACAAAATAACTTAAATTACTTGGCGAGTCTGTCTCTTTAAACTGACAAGCAGACTCAGTATAATCATGACAAAACACAACCTTACGAAGGAGAAGTTTTTAGTGAAAGCTTTCCCCCTCCTTCTTTGAAAGCATTGTGTCTAAAGAGGAATTCAAGAAAGATAATGAGTCGATTAATCTTAGATTACCCAAAGAGAAAGAGAGATATTTCTCCTTATTTTTAGGAATGCAAGATATAGCTTTGTGTTTATATTAATCCGCTGATTACATCAAAAAGTGCATATCGTAAGGTGCATATCTTATCCGCACAAACTATGAAATAAAATTGGAATAAAGAATGTTGATCCTTGTGACATTTTCTTCCGCCTAGACTGCAAATTACAATCATTATGACTTGCTCCCCTATCTATTCCGTTTAAATGGTCATGGTCTCTAACCCGGTCTGCACCTAGTCCCCTTTCACAGATATGACAGAAATTTGCTTCTCGAAACGATTTTTCCTGCACATATGAAAGTTTTATTGGCTTGACCTGACTTAAAATATCGCAAGTACTCTCCAACTCTTTTAGCAAATTCTCAAAAAACAAGACACCTTAAGCTGCTTGTTAACGTGAGTGAATGACACCCACTGCTGATCTTCACATTTTGGAAACTTAACTTTTGAGGACCATGTGGTGAGCGATATGGTTGATGATGATTCAGCAATTCTTATGTGGTAAAAACCAAGCAGACATAAATTACAATAGTATGTTGGTCCATTGTGCGAGGTTCTACCTTCTAGCAAGTGGTTAAGATTCCTTATCAGACAAAGTGCATTTGCTCACCTTTAGAGAATAAAAGGAGGCTGACGTGATTTGACATATTTCTTTGATCAGTTATTTGGAGTGGATACAATTCACTGCCCTCCAGACCATGAAAGTTAACAGAGATATCATTCTGATTCTCAATCTCAGATATTTGTGACATAGGTATAGGAAATACAAGCTCAGATATATTCAGTTTATTTTCATATGTTGTATAATGGCTAATACGGGTCATATTGTCGTGTCCAGCTATGGGGTGTAAACCAGCTAACACAGACCATAGAAAACATTTCTGATCATTATTTATAATATTGAGATCGGCCTTTTTGCTCTGAGTACTTGTTGGTAATAACAGGTAACTGCTACCTTCGAATGGTTTATACTTTACAATACTCACTTCAAGTTTTAAAACCTTGTCAATGGACCAGCCACTACCATGCCTCTCAAAAGTGCGGTCAGTATTATGTAAATGATGAAAAGCTTCAGCTATTTGTTCATCGATTCGACCTGTGACAAGTTACTACAAGAAAATCTATTGATCTATTAAGCGTAGGTTTGGTATAGACAGCTTCATGTTCTTGACTACATTTGATGAAGTTTACATTATAATATCTTGAACCGTTACATACCAGGCACAGTTTTTAGACTATCAGCCAAAATATCTACTATTGTTTATTCATTGTCTCTAAAAAACTAAAGAACATCTCACAAATTGTTATGCGTTGGATCTAATGTGGTGGACTGTGCTGTGTCTTCCAAAACAATAGCTGTACTATCCCCATACTGATGTTACTGTCTATTCTGCCACGTATTACGTCTCCTTAAACAGCTGTCACACACGTCTGTTCGTGACAAAAGTAATATTTCGGGAAGTTGACTGTGGCACCAATTACATTCACGACTCTGTTCGCCACATCTGGAACAAAAGGGTTTATCGGGTAATAATGTCTTTCGTTTGGAACACCAGTTGCATAATTGTTTGCTGCTAACTGTCTATGTCTTTGTTGAAACTGAAGCCTCCATTTACTGGTCTGGTTTTCTTTCTTTCTTTTTCTGACCTTTTGTTCCGAAAGGCTATTTTGTTCTTGTGGACTGTTTTCCTTGTGTAGCTGTAAGTGACGTATAAAATTATCTTTCTTTTTGAATTTTTGAAATCATTGAATCTTTTAAAAGTAATTTCAAATACTGATTGGGGAGCAGATCGCAAGGTTTTATTAAAACTTTATAGAGCTTTGATAAGATCCAAGCTAGATTACGGTTTATTGTTTATGGTTCAGCCAGAAAATCGTATTTACAAATGTTGGATACAATCTGCAACCAAGGTCATCGTATTGCTCTTGGCGCTTTTAGAACATCGCCTGTTGAAAGTTTGTATGTTGAAACAAACGAACCCTCCCTTTACACGAGACGTGAAAAACTGTCATTGCAATATGCTCTGCCAACAAATCCAATCCTGCTCATAAAATCATATTTAAACCCAAATACCAGGATTCGTATGAAAGTAAACCAAAGCAAATTAAACCTTTTGGATTTCGCATCAATGATTCTATGAAGGAAACTGATTTCGAATTTGATGATGTAAAAGAAAATTTAGTTCTGAATACACCACCATGGACTCTAAATTCTCCAACAGTTCTTTTTGATATAAAAACCGCCTCGAAAAAGTCTGAAAAAAACATTCAAGTCCAAATATAATGAAATCAAGTCAAGGTACAAAGATCATTTTCCAATTTTTACAGATGGTTCAAAAGATGATTCTCAGGTTGGATGTGCCGCCGTTAGACACCTACATTAATCAAAATTACGTTTGCCAAATAACGCTACAATTTGTTCAGCCGAGGCAAAAACTATTGATTCGGCCCTAAATTTTATTTCAAAATATAATGAAGAAAACTTTATCATCTTTTCCGACTCACCTTCAGTATAACAATCAATTCACAACCGAAATACGGAAAATCCTTTCATTCAAAATATTCTTCTCAGGATTCATGAACTATCTTTTAATAAGTTGATCATATGTTGTTGGCTTCCAAGTCATGTTGGTATTTATGGAAATGAGGATGCTGATACCGCAGCAAAGAAATCACTTTCATTACAACAATCTAAATAGAAATTACGATATACTGATTTTAGGCCAAATATAAACAAATGAATTTTAACTAAATCGCAGTCTTCATGGAACAATTCTTCGTTCAATAAACTTCGTGAAATTAAACCTACTATAGACTTCGATCTACAGCGCAATTCATACTATAATGTTGAATCGTTAAAAGAGCTGTTTGAGCAAATTCCAGCCGACAAAACTTTACAATTTTTGAAAGAAATAGGCATATATTATAAAATCTAAACCTTATTTGATTTTTATCCACAACTTTTATACTTTTAATGTTTGCAATTGATTTTTTACACTGTATATGTATTTACACGTTTACTTTAATAGTTTTATATATGCTTTGCGGTTGGCGTAATCCATTTAACATTTTTTCGGCGATATATGACCTTTTTGTGTCGATTCGCCGTAAAACCCAATTCATTCATTCATTTTTTTTTAATTTTTGATGACAATGTTTTGTTTTTTTTGATTTCCTGGTGTTTTGTTCTCACATGTCGAAGTAAATGGGACATTTGTTTGAATTCATCTCCGCACGAGCTGCATATGTTTAATTGCTTGTTTCTAAGCTCCTCGTCAAGCAATTAGAGTCGACGTAAACTTAAATCTGTATCATCTAAAGTTACCAAACTATGACGCTGTGCCCATACATCTAACTCCGCAACTGTGTTTATACGAAACATCTGATTTCTATCCATTTCAAAAATAAACAAAAAGCCCTCATCAGTACGGAGAATATAAATTAATACAAGGGGTTTAGTTGATAAAGGTCATGAATTATTGCTTTTTATTTTTTAAAACATGTTTGATTAAGATAAATAAAACAGAGTTCCCCCTTTGGGAGCCTTATTTTAGGGTAAATCAAGCGGGCAATTCGTGTGTGCAATCCTGTTTTGGTCATATTGGAAAAACATATATATATATATATATATATATATATATATATCTCTTCCAAATAAAAGAACACTATCATTTAAAGACGTTTTAACCCCTTCTCTTTTTTAAATTCTACTTTAAAATATAAGGTAGAGAACGTCTCCTCCTCTCATAATTTTTGAGTAAGTTCCTTAAGGTAAGTTCAGTTACATTTTGATTCTTTCTTGACGGAAACATATTTTGTTCTATATCCTGGCTTTAGATACCAAAGGCATTTAAGAATTTGTGAATACGAACTATGTAAAGAACCCTTTCCTAAGATAATAAAGTTGCAAAAGTACTATGCATGTTTCCCGTCTCACAATAATTTCAAAGGTTTTGGAAACAGTGGTTTATATCCCCTTACAGCAGCATCTAGAAAAATGAAACTTTACGAGTGTCTACAGTTTGCATGTAGCAAGTTTCATTCATTTGAGTCGGCTGCAAGTAATATCAAGATTAACCTTAAGAAGTTCAAAATTTAAATTAGTTATTCTCTCGACCAAAACTACATGTGTGTTATGATGCTCATGACACTGGAACCATAAGTCACCAATTAAACTCTGTTTCACTGATTCATTTGACATTTTAAATGTAGGATATCGTATGTGTAAGCAAGTGCCATCAGATGGTAGGCATTGATTAAAAGGCATCGACACCCATACTGTTGAAATACAGTGTACCTTGGGGTCAATACTGAGCCTCAAAAGTTATATTTATTAACCCGTTGAAGCAAACGGCGATGCTATGGAGTAATTCATCGTTACACAAACAACCCATCAGTTGCGCCTCAATACAAGATGTAACAAGGGTTTATCAACTAATGGGTAAGGCGATTTTTAGTATTTATTCTACTCCTGTTGGCCGATCATGTTACCTCAAAAAGTAGACAAATACTTTCAGGTATGAATAACAGGACAAGCAGTTGGTCACATTGACGATATGTAATCCCGGACCATGCTATGCAAAAAATGTATACGATTTGATTAATGTGATGTACTATCAGACATCAAAAATATGTTACTCGAAATGGAGCGAATATGGATGATGTTCAACATTAACGTGACAAAGCTTCGTTGTACATCATGGCCATATAATTTAAAGTGAATACGATCAAATAACATTTATTTGTTGTACAGTACATTCTTATATTATAATTTACTATTTGATAAACGGGCTGTGTCACCAAACATCAAAATTGTGTTGTTATAAAAGGAGATTATGTAGAGAAAATGGATCATTGACCTTCAACGTATATGGAATATCTGTGTGGTTTAAGAGACTGAACTAATCACTTTTAAGAATTCTAGACTTTTTTCGATGTTTGAAATATCAAAGGAGATAATATATCTTGTAAGCATAATTGGACCGTAGCAAATTATTTGATTTCCTGTATTTCAATATTTTAGCTGATACAATATCAAGTAGAATTGTCAGGTTTAAAGTACCTGAGCCTCCAAAGTTGATACATCTTAAATGAAGAAATTAATGTGTTACGTTACACTTTTTAGTGTATTTTGTGCTTACTGTTATCCATATAAGTCTGTGTAGCTGATGATCTTACTAGAATGCGTGTAAGCTTTCTAACATAACATTAAAATGTACATGTCACAGGTCTCGTGTTCCATGGTAACGCATTTTATCTAATTTTTAATGTGTGAAAACAGATCTTTCAAAGGCTTAAGTGCATTTGAATAACTCTATAGGCAAAATACAAACACTTATAACATAAACATCAGAGATGATTAAATTATGCTACATTTTGGTTTTTATCGTGATTTCTTAGAAAAAATAATATTAAATCTTTCTCATTGACTGTAGCTTAAAGGCACTCCATTTTCAAAATAGGTTCTTTATTCGTTTCTTTGCATTTATCTAAACAAATACCAAAGCTTAACGTACTTAAAGAAGTACTCCTCATCTAACTGTTTTCTGAAAAAAATCATTGTGTTTAAATATATTATTTCTCATGGAGAGTTTTAAAACACAGAGAAAAGCAGAAACAGTATTATTTTCATAGATGATTTAGATAAATGGGTCACGAGGTTCGTTTTAATGATAACATTAATTTATTAACGTTATCACTACTGTCCACTAAAATATGAAGTATTTTAGAGCATAGTTTTAGTATATATGAACTAAATTATCAATGGAAACGGAAAAATACGTATTAAAAATCAACCTGCAAAGTTTTTATTTGAAAATGACCAGATTAAGTAAGCTTGCACTCGATTATATTTCAAATAACATCAGTTACCATCATCATTCTTTTCTTGAATTCTGCATGTTACTTAATAATGCAGTTTTCGCTTTTTTTGAGTTTTGCCTTCTTTTTTCGTTTAAGCTTTTTTTCTGCACGACAGGGTAATTTTCTACAAGATCGGTTTTGGTTCAGATGGCAACTTCTGATTTAGTCAAAATATGTTGTGTGATTCATGAAATGTACATAAAATGTTTAACATTAAACATGGAGCAACCTTTGTCATTTCATAAATTCAAATTTACGGCATGCTGAAATTCATTTAAGTATGTTAAATGTCGTTGCTTATTTTTTGAATACTGAGTTAGATAAATACAATTTATTGTAGTAATATAGACAACATATCATAAAACAAGTACAAATTCAATGTCACCATAATAAATGTGAACATAAAAGTGCAAAAGTAGATGACATATAAAAATATTATATTAGATTTGTAATATCAATTTAATTTGAAATATAGCTTTAATCCTTTTATCTATCTTAAAATTAGCTCTTCGATTTTTTTACCGGAAGAGTGGTACCAAATTTGTTTTACACCCAACAAACAAAATTTGGAGGGGGAGGGTGTGGGGGGCGTATATTGGAATGAGGCTTGTTGGTCGGTGGTCCGTTGTTTTTTGTTGTTTCCGGACAATAACTCATGAAAGGATTGTCAGATCTAAACAAGGTTTGAAACACAGGTGTAAGATCATAAAATACAGGTCAAGTTCGAATTTGGCTACAAACCACCATTTTTTTACGTTGATATGGCCCCTTTCCAGCTTAAATTTGGCAAACTGATGGTTTCCGGATATTAACACATGAAAGGGTTGACATATTTAAATAATTATGGTTCACATGTGAAACAAAATAAAATACAGGTCGAATTCGATTTGGCTACAAACCACCAATTCTTTACGTAGTAATGGCCACTTTTCAACTTAAAATTTGCCATGTTTCTGTGACAATGCCGTATTGTTGGGATTTTATCTGCACTCCTGTGACAGTTCTATTTTATATTTATTTCATTACTTTATATTTTCAGAGAACGCACACGTTGTTAAATGACAATGGACAAAATCTTACTGCAAAACAACGTGCCAAGCTTGTTAGGGAAAGATGTGAAATATTTTTAAAGGAAAACAATGTAAGACTTTATCCCGATACAAAATGTAAATTTGATAACCAATTTATGATAAGTCGTCGTTACGACTTAGTAATATGCTATAACTGTAAAGTGGCGTCTACAAACATAAAACGCGTACTTTACGCTCTCGACCACAATTTTACTGATATTATCAACAGTGTTCCAGGACAAATGGCAGCTTTATATGGTAAGCAGAGCAAGAGGAGGTTCCAGCAAATTATGTCTGAAAAGTGCCGTACTAATATATTATTTATACGAGAACCACTAGAAAGGTTGCTCTCTGCATATAGGGATAAACGGGCCTATAGGAGTGCATTTAAAAACCCGTCATTTTCATTTAGAGAGTATTTACAATTGATTATAAACGAAAATATGACTGAAATGGACAGACATATTTATCCATATTTTGAAAGGTGCCGGCCATGTGAAATGCAATATGACCTAATTGGTCTCCTAAGCAATTTTAACGAAGATTTTGAAATAGTGTTTCAAGAGATCGGCGCCAGTGGAAAAGTTGATATGCCGAAAAAGATGGCAAAGGGTTATAAATCTGATTCAAGTGATAAGTTGTTAAAACAGTATTATCAAAAAGTTCCAAATAGTTTGATTAACAAATTATGGTTAAAATATTACAAGGATTATTATATTTTTGGATTTCCTTATCCAGCACATCTCTTGAAATGATAAAGTTGAAAGTGGTAAATGTTTTTCTAAAGTTCTAAATTTTAAAGAAAGGATGAGACTGAGTTTTTTTGCTTTGGCCTTATCACCGCTTGTCAACAGTATTTCTGTTATGCAGTGGTGGACAATTCGCCTGACTAGTTTTGCTTTATTCTGTACGTCTACTTACTTCAAACCCGCCCAATTAGCTCAATAGGGAAAGCGCAGATCTACGGATCACGGGGTCGTGAGTTCGATCCCCTGACAGGTCGTATGTTCTCCATGACTGTTTGATAAAAGGCATTGTGTCTGAATTCACTCGTCCTCCACCTCTGATTCATGTGGGGAAGTTGGCAGCTACATGCGGAGAACAGGTATATACTGGTACAGGGTCCTGAAACACTGGTAAGGTTAACTGTCCGCCGTTACAAAACTGAAATACTGTTAAAAATGGCGATAAACCCAAAACAAGCACACAAACCACTTACTTTAGCTAATCAAGCCTCTTCTAATTTACACATATGAATCAGAAGTAGGGCACGAATGATTTTTGACTAAAAGCTATTTATCTTTCGACAAGGAAAAAATACTTCCCGTCCAGGGATCAAACTAACGACGAAGCATTTCGTATATCTGCGCTCTCCTTATTTATCTAAGCAGGTGTTCAGATTGCGATTTATTAAGTTATTATCTTACATTTCAGTTTGACGAAAGTACAGTACGAGAAACGAAATTAAAATATAATATGAGCTTAACAGCTGTTCTAACATTTTAACATGTTTAATATTACTATACGTATTGGCACTAAACCATGCACAGTATAATTATATTATCAGATTATGTAAATGCACTAATAACATGATTACCAGAAAGAACATTCGGATAGCAAACTTTATTATATATATCATTTATCAGTTATAACTGGTAAATTAAAATGTCAGAATAATTGTTTGTTGCTTATTGCAAAACGCCGCTAAAAGAACAAGGATAAATATCAAACAGGGAATAGCTCGTTCCAAAAACGCAGCCTCCAAAAACGAAACCAACAACACACATTCACGCACGCACGAACGCACACAATGCCTACCATGCGTCCAAAAGTTCCTATTTGCCTGTATCAAATGACTTTCAAATCGGTCTCTTAATCACAATGTCGTAGAAAAGATCCTTTTCTTGAGTGAAGTAACTGTGTTTGACTATCTTCACCTCGCAAGATTTCATCAGCTCTTTTGATAGATATGGTGGACTAAAATGGAAAAAAAATGTTCCACCAATATAAGAGATATTTTGAAAAAATGAAGATTGATCTAAGTATTCCCAATTACCAAATAGCGACGTAGATTTGGGTCAGTAAGATGCATGTTCAGTCGTAACGAAAACGAGAGCAGGAGCTTTATGTAGGACATATGCTCACACTTGTATTTTTTAACACTTACAAAATTATCAGTTTGAAATTCCATTTGTCATCTCTTAATACCTTTGCCGATATTATAGAACTTTGCATCTATTACAATATATCTTTGTCATTACCACCTGCACAGTCCACAGCAAATCTAATAACCAGTATTTTTATTATCTTTAAAGGGAATTCCTATAGTTTTTTATGCGCATCTTTCTGCGCAGCCGACACTATCTGTAGAAAATTGAAGTGAAGTCAACATTTGTTGAAACATGTGACAGACAATCCTAAATATGAGGAATCTTGAATAAAATAACATTTTGATAAGTTTTATCAGTAATCAAATGTTGATACTGGTTTATGTTGTATTGACATGTATCATGCTTGAAATGTATCATACAACTTGCCATTTCAGGCTGTGTTTTGACAGCACATTTTAGTACAAAGACAGTATTGTTCATATAATGTTAGACAATTAACTTTGTATTGATAAGACAATATCTCCTTTCAGATTAACTAGTATTCAATTATAGAAAGAATTAAGATTTTTTTAAAACTTTTTTTAACTTCTAACAGATATACATTTGTAATAAATTTGGTCAGGTTCGCGCCATTTTTCGTGTTGTATTCAAGCGGTCTTACCATAAAATGTAGACTGGTGACCCATACATTTTTAGCCATTTTTATTTTTACAATACAATTATATCTATACATAAGAAAAACATGACAAAATTCTATGAAACAGTTTTTTATTTTCAAAATTAAAAAAAAATCCTCACTATGGGTATTTTTCATTGAAAAAAGTTCACAAAAGTGAATATGAAACAATATTTTGTTTTCATTTGTACCCATAATTGTAATGATATTACAAATATGACTATGATATCAATTAAGTATATAATAAAATCTCCAAAAAATATGAAAAAATTATTGTGCTGTCCTGATGCATATTTTTGTTGGTATTTATAAAAATGCAGAAAATTATGAAAAAAAAAAAAAAAATAAAAAAATAAATAAATATCGCTGGCAGTTTCATCAACAGTGGGTGTGTTCAAAACAATTTTTCACAAAAACAAGCCTGGTGACCGATTTTTTTATTTGTTCATTGTTTTCAGCACAAATTATCATACATGTGAATTTGAAAAAAAAAATCTATGAAAGGAAAAAACTATAGGAATTCTTTTTAAATCTTCAAATATGAGAATGTGTATTTCATCAGACAGTAAAAGGTTTTTTTCTAGAAATGTATCAAATGACAGAATATCTATCATATTACATTAGTATTTACTCCTTTCTTGTAAAATACGCAGGTATACTTTATAATTTTAGATGTGAAGTTATTCACATTTTGAAACTGTATAAAAAAGACTCCTTGTCATATGCGACTTTTTTCAAAGTTTTCACTAAAGGTCACATATGACAGTCTCGTCTGTTTACGGACTACCGGTAACAGTGTTTAAAATTGGTTTTGCATTTAAAAATGCCAATCCAAGACAGAAAATTAGCAGTCACTGGTTACATTGTGCCGGTGGTTACTAAAATGTTCAGTCCTGTTCACGGGAACATGAAATGGCTAAAACCACACATTCCATTATTGCTTTAACATACTGAGGTTGAATTATCATTGCGCAAGTAACTATGCATACTGAGGTAAAGTAGTTCAAGAAGACGTTGAACAGATGGTACGTTAATTCAGCCATTTTATGAAATAAACCCCGCGAGGATTTCATAAAAGTCTCATATAACAGATGGTCATCATATACAGGTGGTTCCTAGAGTAGGTGTGACTGTACAAAGAGTTAGGATCGACTGTGACTGCATGAACCAGTGTCTGTTTATACGTGATGGCTCTAGGAATTAATAATTTAAAACCAGAATAATCTAAAGATTCAGATTTCAGGTAAAGCAACCACAGCATGTGATGAATACCAATCTTCACTGCCTTGATAAATCTGGAGATATGCTCCCGAAAAGACTAATGAAGAAAGAAAAATTCATAAGAGCATAAATAAATAGTCTAACCTCACCATTACTGTCAAGTTTAGTGTATTTTTCAGCAAGTTTTCATACTAATAAACAACGGACTCTATTTGTAGCAGTGAGCACAATGCCCAAATTTATAGTGCTGCCTCACTGGAATATCACAACTTAGACACTTGGAATGATACCCCATCCAGTCACATTATACCGACACCGGGCTGACCAGTCCAAGAACTATCGTCATAATGTTGAGCGCAAAGCGAGGAAGCTACTATTACCATTTTTCACGCCTTTGGTATGACGTGGCAAAGGAAGGATCGCATGCCCTCCTGCACTCGAAGCGGGCACTCTACCACTAAACTACTGAAGCGGTCCTTCACCTGGCCATTACTGTAACTTGACACATATCACACATATTCAAAATATGACGAACATTGGTGAAGAAATTACTGTAAACCTTGAAATTATTTCATGATTTTAGGTCAAAATAGAGACATTACTCCTGACAAAGTGGTATGATCTAACCTACTACCAAACTTGTCCGAGATCTTGTGGCTACCTTTTGTCCAAGACTGATTCAGATTTCTTCAAAAAAAGTGGATACTAGAGTGTACACCAACCAACAATAGATAGACGCCAAACACCCAGATCTTATTTTCGTCGAGTTCGTGATTGAGTCGATCCGCAAAATTTTATCCCAACGAAGCAATAAAATTCCCATTCATTTTATGATCAAATGTCAAAATCCACGAATCTATATCCCAAAGAAATAGCCATTTTGGCCAAAACCATAAAATTTCGTGCTCACGAAATTGAATGCTTTCACAGTATCTCAGAATAAAAATGATCACTGGTGTTATTTGTCCAGAAATAATAACTTGTCACTTTATTAACTTCCTTCATTATTGGCAGGTCATAGAATTTTTGTTTACCTTCAATTGCCGTCATATCATGCTGATCATTTGTGCCAATGGTGTTTTTCTTTAAATCCATCAATAAATGAAATAGTAACAGACTGGTTATTGCATACTGAACACAAACTGACTGAATGACAATAGAAAAGTTCCAAACTAACCTTCTGCTATATCATCGATCCTTTGTTCCTCACTTGCATTATATAAACTTAGTTATGGTTCGCTAGCAGCATTATCATGTGTTTCAGCTTCCGTCTGTCTTGTAATGTCCTTCCCTACATCGCCACTTTCTTCTGAAATACATATTGCCATTTTCATATTATGCCCTACAATAGGAGGACTTTTAATTCAAAATATGCTATAATGCAAAATGTTTAATGGGGTATTGTAATGATTAAGACAAAGTCACCATCTATCTCCCTTGAGTAAAAATGAAGCCAATTGTGGAAAAAATACATTCTATTATTGACAAACGGTCAGTCTGGGATAAATCTATGTTCCTTGCAAGTGACACATCGTCATATCTTGTTGATCATTGCTGCCACGTATCTTTGAAATTCATTTATAAATGACAAAGTTAAAGACCTGACAAGAAATCTAAAGGGACTTTCAATACAGGGAGACAATTAAAAAAGTAAGAGGGGTAGATTTATCGTTCTTGCACACGACACATCGTCATGTGATGCTGATCATTTGTGCCAAGGATGTTTTTCTTTAAATCCATCAATAAATGGCACATTAACAGATTGGATATTGCATACCGAACATAAACTGACTGAATGACAATAAGACATAGAAAAGTTTTCAAACTAACATTCTGCTATATCATCGACCCTTTGTTCCCTACTTTCATTAGGTACGTTTAGTTCTGGTCCACTAGCATCGATATCTGGTGTTTCAGCCTTCGTCTGCCCTGTAATGTCCTTCGCTACGTCGCCACTTCCCTCTGAAATTCATACTGCCATTTTCATATTATCCCCAACAATAGGAGAACTTTTAATTCAAAATATGTTATAATGAAAAATGTTTTAAGGGGTATTGTAATTATTAAGACCAAGTCACCACCAATCTCCCTTGAAAAAAAAGAAAGGTCAATTGTGGAAAATAAAAATAATTTCTTAAAAAACGGTCAATCCGGGGTAGATTCATTGTCCTTGCATGCTAATCATTTGTGCCAACAATGTGTTTTTAAAATCAATCTATAATCTCCTTCAACCTGAGACACAGAAAAGTTTCAACCTAACATTCTGATATATCATCGATCCTTTGTTCCCTTCTATCATTTGGTGCCGCCGTCTGTATTGTAATATCCTTCCCTACATCGCCATTTTCCTCTGAAATACATTTTGCCATTTCTATATTATGCCCTAAACAGGAGCTTTTAATTCAAAATATGTTAGAAAGCAAAATGTTTAAACCCCAAGGCTCAGTATAAAAGAAATGACTCCACCTACAAAATGTCAATCATTGCAAATTCAAAAGCCATTCAGACGTCTTTCAGTTTTTGACATTTTTTTCCAAATAACTCAAATAAGAATGAAAATTATTAAATCTATTTTGCCTCATCTCAAAGTTCTAATCTAGTTAACAATATCAAATTAAAGGTACAGAAAATATCTCATAGGAGTTATATTGCAAAATAACAAGAATTTGAAAATTTGACAGTTGAAATTTGAAACCTGAACTCTGACATTTGTCATGTGATAAAGCAGAGCAGTCAGCAGGAAAATATGAACACACAGGTCATGTCAGGTAACAAGGAAATAGTTATACTCAGTAGTGGTTTATCACACTGGCTACTTTACTGATAATCATGAAGTTCCAGTGATATTCTATGGTAATTATAAATTATGTAAAAAAGAAGGATGAATGACATTAATCTATTAATCTGTCATAAAACAGATTCATATAAATATGTATGCTACTATTGTTTTGTTTTTTTGTTGTTGATAAAGTAGTTCAAATTTGTTACTGTAATGATTACTGTGTTGTATTATTTAACATTTCACAAGTCCAGATCAAAGACTATTTACACTTCAAATCACAAAATGTGGTCAAATTAAATCAAATAAAATGTACCAATTAAATCCATAATATATGTCACTATAGAAAGTCCTGAAAGTGATTCTTTGTACATTATAACTAAAAAGCATTGATTGATGTAATAGTGTCTGTTTGGAATTCAGAATTCAACTGTTACACAATGAGTTTTATAGAGCAACACATTATGTATCTTCAATTTTTCTTCAATCAGTTAAATTCTAGCAGTAAATTATGAATACTTCCTCTGACCTTATGATCAACAGTGATTCAGCTAATTCCCCTGGATGGAATATAGTGACCCTTTGTTGATCTGACTCACATTCACTTATTTTTAGGAAGCTCTCCCAGTCTAAACCATTGATCCAGTTTTGATGAAACTTCACAGGAATGTTACTTGCATGATCCTCATTAAGGATTAGTCAAAGAAATGAATTTCATACAGAACTCTGGTTGCCATGGCACCCAAAAGGAAAAAAATAAAAAAGTTATTTGCCAAAACCACAGTAGCTAGGGCATTGGTATTTGGTATGTGGCATCATCTAATGGTCCTTTACCAAGTTTGTTGAAATTATATCTCTAGGGTCAAATATGGCCTTGCCCTGTGTGTGGGGAGGGCGGTGGTGTTGCATGGTTTACATAGATTTATATAGGGAAAAACTTCGAAAATCTTCTTGTCTAAAACCACTAGGCCTATGGCTTTGATATTTGGTAAGTAACATCATCAAGTGGCCTTCTACCAAGATTGTAAAAAAATATCCCGCTATGGTCAAATATGGCCCCGCCCCGGGGGTCACATGGTTTATATTGACTTATATAGGAAAACAACTTTGAAAATCTTCAAAACCCACAGGGCATAGGGCTTTTATATTTAGTATGTGACATCATCTAGTAGTTCTCTACCAAGATTGTTCGAATTATGCCTCCGGGATGAAAAGAGGCCCCACCCCTGGGTCTCAAGTATTTAGACTTGTATTTAGTATTAGACTTGTATAGGAATAAAACTTTAAAAATCTTTTTGTCTTAACCACAAGACAGATGTCTTTGATATTTGGTATTTAGCATTGCCTGGTGGTCCTTTACTAAAACTGTTCAAATTATCACCCTGGGTTGAAAAAAGGTCCCGCCCCAGGGGTCCCAATTTTATATAAACTTATATAGGAAAAAAAGTTCTGAAACCACAAGACCAAGGCCTATTCTATTTTGTATGTAGCATTGCCTTATGGTCTGCTACCAAAATTATTCAAATTGAAACCCTGGGTTGAAAAGAGGCTCGACCCAAGGGGTCCCATGTTTTACATAGGAAAACATTTAAAAATCTTCTTGTCTGAAAGTTCAAGGCTTACGCACTGGCGCCAGATCAGAAAGAAAATGCCTCTGTACATGTTATACCCTACCCCTAGGTATTCTATAAGAACCATGGTCGTGAACGGGAAAATATACTAGCCCATTTCAATCGCGTATTTCATAATTAAAACACGCAGTTCAGTAAATGTGTACTATTGATATTAAACAAGTGGTAATTTATCTTCCGTTGTGTACCCGTCACATTTCTTCAATACTTCTTATCTTAGAAAAACAACGTGTAGTTTACAGTTTTTTCAAAGGTACACAAAAAACTTGCTTGAACTTCCCTGGTGAAGTTCCGGTCTAGATTACAGACACACTCTGATTGGCTGATGTGAAAATGTATGTCAGTCGTCATTTTACTACACGTGTACGCTAAAATGTTTATACGCAGCATAAATGTGCAAAATGAATTAAATAAACAGAATAGATGTATACCAATGTATGATTTCAAATTCAAAATCATATACAAGATGAATTTCATTCATCATTTCGAGTCTTATCGTAGAACTGTGAATATACTGCATTCTGTTTTTGTTTGTTTACATTTCGCTTAACATGTGCACGCTGCCGTGACCTCTAGACCGGATGTTCATTAGGGGAGTTCACGCAAGTTTTTTCTGTAACGTTGACTAAAGCATAAAATATATGGAGCATCTCTGCAATATGGAATATTGAGACAATGTGACTGGTGCACAATGGAAGATAAATTATCGCTTGTTTAATATCAGTAGTACACATTTACTGAACGGCGTGTTTTAGGTATGAAATACGCGATTGAAATGGGTTAGTATATTTTCCCGTTCACGACCATGGTTCTTATAGAATACCTAGGGGTAGGGTATAACATGTACAGAGGCATTTTCTTTCTGATCTGGCGCCAGTGGGCTTACGCCTTTGATATTTGGTATGTAGCATTGCCTAGTAGTTCCCTAACAAGGTTATTTAAATTATGCCCCTGGGGCGAAAAGAGGCCCCGCCCAGGGGTCACTTGTGTATGAGTTATATAGATAAAAATACTTAAAAAGTTATCTGATCATATTTCCTGGACTGTGTAATTATCTGATGACCCCAAGTAAATAGGCGTCACTTGACTGTGACCTTGACCTACTGACCTACCTTTATGTCTTTAAGATACAGCCTTGAAATTTGGATGACGTATACAGTTTTGCACACCGATCTTAACAGCATAGAAATTTAGACCAAGTCTACATCTTTCGATAAAGATTTCAATACTTATCTAAAATGTTCTTAGGCCTGACCTACTAACCTACTTCCTAATGTTTTATACTCATCTTGAATAGTCTTCCTTGTTTTTGAAGCTATAGCAAAAAGAATTAGACCACGTGTATAATGTTTTATACTCATCTTGAATAGTCTTGATCATGACCTACTGACTAACATTTTGTATTTGAAGTCACAGTATATAACTTTGGACCACATGTGGAACTTCTGATACAAATTTTAATACTCATCTTAATATTATTAACCCTAAACCAATGACCTACTTACTTGTTTTTGAAGCTACAGCAAAGATATTTGGATCACCTGTATAATTTTTTAAAAGATTTCAGTACTTATTTTGAAGAATCTTTACCATGACCTTCTCACCTAGTTTTTTTTTTATTTTTGTTTTTGAAGCATTAGCAAAGAAATTTGTCCAAGCAAGCAATTAAACTCAGGTGAGCTATATAGGGCCATCATGGCCGTCTTTTTCTTACTTTTTAGATTCATCTTTAAAGGACAAGTTACAGACCGGATATTGCATGTTGAACACAAACTGACTGAATGACAATCAACTTTTTCAACCTTAGACATAGAAATTTTCAAACTATTCTTCTGTTATATCATCGACCCTTTCCCTACTATCATTATGTACACTTATTCGGTTTCACTAGCATTATTATCAGGTGTTTCACCCTCTGACAAAATGTTAGTTTGAAACTTTTCTATGTCTAAGGTTGAAGGAGTTTGTGACCAGCATGCAATATCCAGTCTGTAACTTTGTCATTTATAGATAGATTTATGGTCCTTGTACGCAATATATCGTCATGTCATGCTGATCCTTGATGCAAAGTATCTTTGAAATACATTTATAAATGAAAACGTTAAAGACCTGACAAGAAATAAGGATGTATTTTCAATACAGGGGAACAATCACAAAAATAGGAGTACATTAATTTTATGGTTCTTGCACACGACACATCGTCCTGTCATGCTGATCATTTGTACAAATGATGTTTTTGTTTCAAAAAAAAATCTTTAAAAAACAATTGCAGAACGCATATTGCATCTTGAACACAAACCGACTGAATGACAGTCAACTTCTTCACCCTAGACATAGAAAAATTTCAAACTAACATTCTGCTACATCATCCGTACTATCATTAGGTACACTAAGTTCTGGTTCACTAGCATTTATTATCAAGTGCTTAAGCCTTCGTCTGCCCTATAATATCCTTCCCTACATCGTCGGTTTCCTCTGAAATACCTGAAATGCATATTGTTATTTCCATATTATACCCTAAAATAGGAGAATTTTTAAATCAAAATGTAATAGCACAAAATGTTTTAAAGGGGATTTGTAATTATAAACACAAATTCACCATCAATGTCCCTTTAGTAAAAAAGAAAGTAAATTGTGGAAATAATCTTGAAATATTGTCAATCTGCAACCAGTTATTAGTCCCCTACTGGTTGAAAACCAGTTTCGGAGACTATAGGAATGCGCGTTTCCGTCCGTCCGTCATTCCGTCCGTCCGTCCGTTCGTCCGTCCTTCCGTCCGTCCGCAACTCCGTGTCCGGTCCATAACCCTGTCATCCATGAAGGGATTTATATATTACTTTATTTTCGTTTTGTCGTGTTGAACGATCTGGTGAGTTTCCACTTTTTCTACTTTATTATCACAGCAGCGTTGTTTGTGCCGTGTGCGTCCGTAAAACGTCTCCCCGCACATTCAATCAGGGCTGTTATATTTCGATCTCAGTTCAGATTTCTCAGATAGTTCAGCACGACTTTTATGTCATGTTATTGGTACTGCTTAGTTTCTCAGCATGACCGTTTCGGCCTGGGTGGTTCCAATACTCCAGGTTTCATAGCCTTGGGTATTGTATTATCACCCCTTGGATATGGTGCCTGCTTTTTAATTTTGTCTTTTGACAGTTCCTGTGATATGCAGGCTCCATAACCACAGACCCGCTTCTAAATTCCAGTTTGTTTAGTTCTGCCCATTGTTTTCTCGCTTGGGGCAAACCAATTATTTTATCTGGGGACCATACGTCGCTTTTCATGGAATTACACGCCACAACACGTGTATCATTGAAGGTTCCATGTTCACCGCCGTACGAATACATCTGCAGATGTCTCTAAATTGCTTTTTTGTACTTTTAGCATGTGTATATGTTGAGTTCTGCTCAACCGGGGGCTAGAGGGCGTGGACGGTAGCATGCATTTCCACTACCGTCCATGAACAGGCTCAATCAAACCGAGCCTGCAACATTTTCGTTTTTGTCGTGTTGAACGATCTGTGGAGTTTCTCATTTTTCTATTTTAACACAAATGTTTCCCATGATTAGACGACGTGTCATGCGCAAAATCCGCCCCCCTAGCTTATAGGTCAAGGTCACAATTTGAGGTCAAATGTGAACATGGCTTTTTCCCTGTCCGGTCCATAACTCTGCCATCTAGGAAGGGATTTTAATATTACTTGGCACAAATGTACCTCATAATAAGGCGATATGTCATGCACAACTTTCAGACCCCTACCTCAAAGGTCAAAGTCACACTTGGCAATCAAATGTTAACATGGCATGGGCATGGTCTGTTTCCTGTCCGGTCCATAACTCTTTCATCCATGAAGGGATTTTAATATTACTTGGCACAAATGTACCTCATAATAAGAAAATGTGTCAGGCACAACCTTCAGACCCCTACCTCAAAGGTCAAGATCACACTTGGCAGTCAAATGTTAACATGGCATGAGCAGGGTCTGTTTCCTGTCCGGTCCATAATTCTCTCACCCATGAAGGGATTTTAATATTACTTGGCACAAATGTCATGAGCAAAACCCGGACCCCTAACTGCAAGGTCAATGTCAAAATTAGAGGTCAAAGGTCAACGGAGCTTTTTTCCTTTCCGGTCCATAACTCTGACATGCATAAACGGATTCTAATATTACTTGGGATGAATGTTCCCAATGATAAAACGACGTGTCTTGCACAACACCCATAACCCTAGCTTAAATGTCAAGGTCACACTTGGAGATCAAAGTTTAATGGGACATTTTTCCTGTCCGGTGTATAACTTTGTCATGCAAAACAGGATTTGAATATTACTTGGCACAGACGTTCACCACTATGAGAGGGAGTATCGCGCACAAGAACCTAGTCCGTAAGCCGAAGGTCAAGGTCACACACAGAAGCCAAAAGTCAGATACAAGAATGACTTTGTCTGGAAAAAGTCTTCTTTATGCATGCAGGGATTTTGAAGTTACTTGGCATAAAAGTTCACTATCATGTGACAGATTGTTGTGCGCAAGAACCAGGTCCCTTGGTCTAAGGTCAAGGTCACGCTTAGAGGTCAAATGTCAAATTCAAGAATGACTTTGTCCGGAGCATTTCTTCTTTATGCATGGATGGATTTTGATGTAACTTGGCACAAATGTTCACCATGAGGCACTTTTGTTTTTAAGAATTATTTCCTTTATTGTTACTATAAATAGCTTATATTATAACTTACTTATAACAGGCCGTAGGGAACAATCGAGACCAGTTTTTTGTGGTACAACATGCATGTTACATCCAATTTTAGGTGTATTTTGACCTATCTCTAACTGATAAAGAGTTTTGTATGGATTTTTTACACTAAATAACGTAAATAACGTTACCTTTTTGATAATCGGCCTAAAATGCTATATGAAAACAACTATAGGGTTTTATATATACAAATTTTAATCTTTTGTTTATAACATACTGTATATATAGTGCAATATTGTTTATACATCACTGACAGATATCAGTTCATTATGCTATACTGCAGTACAGAAGGTTAGGTGCCTTCCAGTAGGGGACTTTGTATTGTAGGCCGAATCACAGAAAATTGAATACAACAGCTATATTTGTACTATAAATATATAACTACAAACACCATAAATCTTGTCTTCTTCATGCAATCTGATTGAAACTTGCACGAACCACATGATCCACTATTGCTTTAATTTACCGAGATGAATTGGTCCTTGCACACTTAACTGTGCATTTAGCGGTAAAGCTGTTCATTGTACTTGTTTAAGACATAGTGAGGTAAAGGTTCAAAATCAGTCGTGCTAAACCTTCTGTTCATACGTTTGGTAGAGGGTAAGTAAAGAAATATTCCTTAACGATTCTTTTAGAAATGAGGCTTACACTTCCTGTAAAATAGTTTCTCAAGTTACTTTAAACAAATATAGCTATAAAAAGAAATAAGCCCCATCTCTGACGGCCAATTCAGGGTTCCCACGTTTTTCTGGTACAAATATTTTAGATTTTTTCAAGATTTCTTTTTGAAAATTTCATGTTCTACATGAACAAAATTCATTCATTTTTATACGTAACATGGACAGGAACCTTAAAGTCTCCAAGACATAGCTCTCAGATATTCTTCGAAATGGCTGCAAGAATTCATTGCCCCAAGTTACCATGGAACCGTATGAAGAACACATATCAGTCCATGCTAACTGTAGAGGCCCCTTAAGCAACTTAGGAAAATTGTTTTCTTTTTTACGAGAATCAAAATCTGTAAAGGTGTCGGCCACAAAAAAAAAATATTGTTTTCTTGTTTTTCAATGTCAATATAGACAAAAAGTTTTAATGTACACATAGTGCTTATGATAATTCTGTTAAAATTCATTTTCTCAGCTCTTTAATCTGTCATTTAACAGATAATGTATTTAGACTTGAATGTTAGATGAATAAATTTCGTTACACTTTGTAACTTAATGCTATCATTGCAATAAAACTTTAACTCTATATCAGAAAGTCTCTTCAAAGTATAAGCGATTGATTTTCGTCTGATTTCTTGATCGGAATAACATTATAAAAATCTCTTTTGTGAAGACGGCCTGACTGTTGACAATTATAATTATTAAACGCTGAAGTTTCACTAAGGAAGATAAACAACGTTCCGTAATTTTTAGTCATAATGATTTTGAAAACTACTATTCGTACTCTGACCATTTCGCGCTTTCCCTGTTTGTTTTTTACCCCAAATTTTATTCCGTTTTCGCTAAATTGAAGGCATTTTCATTACCGGGAACAGACTTTTCAAAGTTTCCGGGTTTTTCCTGATTTCCCAGTTCTATGTTCACAATTTTATTTCTATGAATCTAAGTGAGTTTAGTGATAAAACATAGTTTTTTTAGTATTACATGATATGAAAGAAAAACACTCCAAAAATCATATTTCCAAGTAATGTCCTGTTTTGGCCAGTTCAGAGAGCACTGCCCAGCCTGGGAGAACGACGTTCCAGGCAGTTGATTCTATGCCACCCTTGACAGAAGTAGGGCTTTTAACCGTTGCACTGAGAACTACCCACCTTTACAAATATGTGACTCTAGTTTGATTAAAATTCAATAACAGTAAAAAAAATGACTTGGACATAATGTACTACAATAAACAGAACATGTTAGGTAATTAACAGAACAAATTGAATAACAGAACAACATGAATTAACAATTGAAAATCAAAAAGAAATGCATGATAGAACTATTAAATTATCAAAGATTGCCTTCCAGTATTTCCTTTTGCATTTTTGGTATGTTCAGTGTGCAAACAAACATAAGGCAGTACTTTTATTTCAGAAAATGCATGTAATATCTGTTCCCATTTCAGATCTGTGTCTAATTATGAGCAGTAGTTTTTTTAGACTTTAAAAACTGAAACAAAAATTGTTTTTGAGTATGCCTGCTTTTTTATGTGATCAATTAATTTTCATTTAAATAAGACTGCCTTAAATGTAACAACTCTGATGCTACCACTCTTCCCGAAAAGTGCCGCACTAGCAGACAGTTCCGGCAAAGATTGCGATGGTCCAATGACTTTTAAACTGAAATTTCGGGAAGATAGTACTACACATGCATTAAGGATTCATTTTTTATAGCACGCAAATTTTAATCCTCTGATTCCAATATCGAAATAGAATTTCAAACCAAAAAACATTGCAACAGCTAAACTAAAGGTTTCTAATGACAGCGCCCTCGACTAATTGGAGCCCTTTCATCAAATAATTGCTTAGATTCAAAAGCTTAAGGAAAATATTCTAAGTTAGAAAGGGACATTTTTTTGTAAACTGTAGGTCAGAGATATTGGATCTGGTTCAGATAAGAATGGTCAGTGATAAAAGGGACATAATTTTGACAAAATGTAACCCAGTCAGTAAAACCTGCTCTGTGAAGATGCCATCTTATAATGCCATAGATTTGTGTAGAATTTGAAAACATTTTGTCAGGTAGTTTTCGAGAAACATGCTTAATATTCACAATATGTCTACATTAAAAAGGGGCATAAATTTAGCAAAAAAAGTAAATTATGTCGCGTGCCCTGTGAGGTCATCTTTAGATGCCTAACAATATGTGAAGTCTGAAGCACTTGACCTTGTAGTTCCTAAGAAACCTGCTTACGTGTAAAACATTACACGGATATTTCTAAGGTAAAAGGGGGAAAATTTGACACAATAAAACCTAGAGTTCTGTAAATTGTCCTGGGAAGTCACCCAATGATGCTGAAGACATGTGTAAAGTTTAAACCATTTGGCCTAGTACTAGTAGTTCCTGAGATACCTGTCAACATGCAAAACTTATGTGACACGGACGCGTTTTTATGTCAGAATATTTTGTATACCTGATATATTGATGATGTAATACATAAGCACAGGTAGAGTCTGACTCCCTTTTTATGCTATCATTCCTATAATTACTGTTGATTTTCTGTTAATAATAGGATGATTTATGTTATCTGTTTCCGATTGAGGTTTATTATGTGGATCCCAGCATCACGCATTATTTTAAATATAACATTGGTCGAATTCACAACCACAGACTTGTTACAGTCAAACAATACCCCATACCATATGCGAAACGAAATGAATTTAACCAAGGTGTTAAACAAATGTTAAAAGCTGGTATTATTGAGCCTGACACCACATAAAACTCCCCTTTCGCAATGATAAAAAAGAAAGATAACACAAACAGATTTTGTACTGATTTAGGGGATTTGAATTCCGTAACGAAATTTGATACGGAACCTATGGGAAAAGATGAAATATTCGTTCAAAATTTCATGGGGATAAATTCTTCACACAATTAGACTTCAGCAACGGTTATTGGCAGATTCCTGTCCAGAAGCAGTCTAGGCACTTGACAGCATTCACAACATCTGAGGGAAGTTTTCTTTATTTTATTTTGTTGGGTTTAACGTCGCACCGACACAATTTTAGGTCATATGGCGACTTTCCAGCTTTTAATGGTGGAGGAAGACCCCAGTTGCCCCTCCGTGCACTATTTCATCACGAGCGGGCACCTGGGTAGAACCACCGACCTTCCGTAAGCCAGCTGAATGGCTTCCTCACGTGAAGAATTCTACGCCCCAAATGAGGTTTCGAACCTACATCGATGAGGGGCAAATGGTTTGAAGTCAACGACTCTAACCACTCGGCCACGGAGGCCCCTGAGGGAAGTTTTCAGTTCCGGAAAATGCGATTTGGTATAATAAATGCCGGTGCTACATTTTATAAAATGATGCAATATTTATTGACAGGGTGCAGACATGCTGACACTTACGTGGACGATATTTTAGGTCACACAACAACATTGGACACACATATGTCAATGCTACAAGATATTTTTAAGAGTGTTAGTGAAGAAAAGCTCACACTAAGACAATCAAAGTGTCCCATAGGATATGATAATATTTCATTCACTGGGCATAAAGTTGGAAATGATCAGCTGGAAATGGAAGATGATAAGTTAGATCGCATAAAGAATGCAGACGAACCTATGACTAAGAGACAAGTACGAAGTTTCCTTGGTCAAACTGGTTATTACAGAAAATTCATAGCATCGTTCTCCGAAGTTGCAGTACCATTGACCGATTTAAATAAGAAATAGAAACCTAAAAACGTGGTATGGGAAGAACACCATGTCAAAACTTTTAATCCTTTGAAAAAATTACTTACACAGGCACCTACGGTTGCCAGACTTTTCACGACCTTTTATATTACAGTGTGATACTTCAGATACTAGGAATGGAGCAACATTTCTTCAGAGGTATGAAGATGGACAATTTCCCATGACTCATGCCAGTAAATAATTGTTTCAAAGAGAAAGAAACTATTCGGTAATTGAAAGAGAATGTTATCAATAGTTTTTGGAATTCAGTAATTTCAAAAGTATTTGTACGGAAGTGAAATCATCCTCCAGACTGATCATGCCCCATTGAGTTACATACAGAAATGTTAAGTAAGAAGCTCAAGAATTATGAGGTGGGTATTGCTTTTGCATTGTATGAGTTTCAAAATTGCATCAACTAAAGATACAGAAAAAGTATTTGCTGATTATTTAAGCAGACAATAATTGATTATATGAACAGAATTCGATGTGGCTGACTTTAACAAAAAACATCAAGATATAGAAAGAATAAGAAGATATTATGTTTACAAATTATTCTTTATGTTTATGAAAACCTAAGAGTTATTTTGTTATTCTGCGCGAGATAATATGTTGAGTGATATGATATTTTTGCATTGATAAATAATTTGACGACGCGCTTATATATATCATAGGATTATCAAAGAAAATACAACAAACAACATTTCACAACGTTCTGTACAGCAACAAGATTGCTTTTTTCCCTTTTTTGTTGGTTTAACGTCACACCGGAACAGAATCATGGTGGCTGAAGACCCAAGGAGTCCTTCTGGATATTAATGTAACGGTAGCGACACAGGTAATAGACTGCTGAAAATAACTTATTTCAGGAGAATAATAAAAGCAATTGCAGAAAATATATTAGGAAAATATAAATGAAATAAATAAATTAAGGCACAAATCATAGTACTTTGTTGTTTTATTCACCAGTGGCATTGCTGATATGTACATAAAATTAGAATTACTGACATACACTCTGCAAACTGTCTCTTTCATGGTGCATAATTCTTTCCACACGACCTTTACCTTGCCTTTAAAAAAAAAAGACAATTGAAATATGGCTCATGCACAACACATTACATCGTCAACATTTATTTTAAATCAATTTAATGTCATCCGAATCGTTCAAATGACTGAAGGCACAAGACCTTGACCTCAATCAAAAAAAAAAAAGGAGCGGACACATTTTAAGAGGGACAACAGACACCTTATCCAGGAATAACATGTCTACCAAAATTTGTATGTCACAAATTTGTCAGTTTAGCATAGTAGACTATCGGAAGTACTGCAAGAACAAATTTAATTTTCTGAATTGAAAACAATTCTTACCGTTACCATGCTTGGCACATTTAATTCTGCCTTTGTGACCAGTTTAATCTATGATTAGCCCGTAAACTGTTCGCTATTCAGTCAGTAACTTTTTGGTAAGCATCATTTTTTACATTCAAAGTAGTGTCAAAATTGAAAGATGGACAAGTTCATTATAGAAATTTAGCAGGGTAAGGGATAAACTATGTTGAAACTTGTCAGATTCTATAGCAATACGTAAGTTTTATGGGTTACTAAAATTGATTTTGAATGCCAATACTAGGAATATATTACTCATCCAAACAAAACAAGACGACAAATATAGTTTCAGTTCATAGTCTTTCATTAATACTTCTTACACATCACCAAAAGCGAAAAGCTCAAATGACAGCTGCCCATGTACACCAAAATTTACAACTGTTTTGTAAGAAAAGAGCCATGCTAACTCTACAATGCCCACAGGAGTACTATTAATAAGAGACTACTTTTGAAAAAGTGCATGCCCCCATACTGTTTTGTTTGATATCTAATATCTAAGCAACAGTTTGGTTGAAATTTTTATAACCTATATGGGACCGTACATGGAAACCCCTTACTTTTATCTCCGAGTTTGTGAATTGAGCGCTGAGTATTGGATCTGAGTGATGTGTATTATAACTCGTCTCATAATGGGAAAGGTATGTGCAGGAAAAATATTAAAATCATTTAATAGCTGGCAAGAGTTATGGACCGCACGGGGAAAAACACTATTGGACATGCACATCCAAGTTTGACCTTGACATTTTGAGTCTGAGTTTGCACGGCACATCATGAGAATATTGGGAACATTAATATCATATACAATATATTACATCCCATAATAGGATGACATGTAATATAAGAATGCCTTCAAAGAAAACAGAGTTATGGACGGGACAGGAATAAAAACTCTAATGACGTGTGACCTTCACCTTTGAACAAGGGTATTTTGCATGAGACAACATTTCATTTAGGATACATTTGCGCCGACTTATATTAAAATCTCTTTAAAGATGACAAGAGTTATGGACAGGACAGGAAACCAGATCTGTCAGAGGACTGAAACGCTCGACTATTCAACAGTCATGTATATTGAACAAATATACGTCAAAAATGAGGCATGATTTGGTAAGAATGCAATATGAGTTATGCAGATCACATCATCACAGTGGACGTGTGTGAAGTTCCTTTCCGATTAGTGTGCACTGAGATACTAGCTAACATATAAAAACTTAACTTGAAAAAGGGGCAAAATTTTGTAAAATGGCAAAGTAGAGCTATGAGACCTGTGCACTGCATGTCAGATCATCACAGTAATCAAGTTAGAAGTTTCAATCTATTCCCATTAGTGAGTACTGTCATACTAGCTACACACACAATATTAACCAAAAATTGCTTAGTTGAAAAGAGGCATAATTTTGTAAAACAACAAAACAGTGTTATGGAACCTATACAATGTTAGTCAGATTTTCACAGTAAATTAGGGTGTGAAGATTCAAGCTATTCGCGCAAATGATTACTGAGATACCAGCTTACATACAAAAACTTGACCAAATTCTTACGCTAACGAGAGGGTAAGTTCTATAGTTCTATCTATTTTTCGAATAGTCGAGCTAAAATACATCATTTTCTTTTGTCATCTAAGAGTGACAGTGTCCCATGGGCAAACTGAAAAAATTGTCTTTCTATCAGAAACATTTGTGCCAAGTAATATGAAAATCTTTTGAAGAATGACAGTGAGTTGCGATAAAATTGCATCAAATATTGTTTAAAAGTTAAGGTTAAAGCATATACTTCTATATTTGTATATATATTTCTATTGATGCATTTTGTACATGGGTCCAATCAATTATAAAGATGTTGTAGAAAGTATTGTTGCATTCAATGCATACCTCGTATACATATAGCGAAAGTGATATATGTCATCAATACATTGCAATTCTAATTAAGGTAGTTCTGACGTTTGAATTGATATTTTTTCTACAATGTACAATGTAGAATTTGATTAAACCCCGATTTTTTTTCAAAACTTCACAAATAACTAGAATTGTGTCCATAGGACACGGATGCCCCAACATACGAGGGGCGTTCAATATGTAATGTTACTTGGTATGTAGTTCCGTAACCTCTGGTTATTTTTAGATGCGGTTTTCGGTACATTTAGAGCAATATATTGGAAACACAATGCTACATAAATTCTAAAAATTGGCAGGTTCAAAGTAAAAATATAATCATTTGGGTGAAGTGTATTCAGGTATACTGGACCAAAATTATAATTAAGGTTTGTCCTGGGCATCCAGAGTCTCAGAAAATAGAATAACTTGTAAAAATGCAAAATTCTATCATTTTTCTACGAAGTACAGCAATTTGTGATGAGTTTGCATTTGTTTTAAACTATTTATTGCATTTTTAATTTTACAACACAACTAAAAAATATAAACTCGAGGTTGATTCCATCTGGAATGGGTGTTGAGAGCGATTAATCAAAGTTGTAAGAACTAGTTTCGCAATCGAGAATAAAGAAACTGGTATCAACTTAAGATACAATAATTTTTTAAGTGATGATTATCGCGCCTGACAAAATTGCAGAGGCTTATTGTGCTCAACTTATCATTTTTTCGAGCAAAAATATACACACTCAATTTAACACTGTTATAAACTTTTTTTTATTTTAGTTTTCAAATGTTTTTGTGAAAATCATGATTTGTTTCATCTATTTAAACTAAAAATTGAACTATAGATCTAGTTGTTGAATAGTAGAATCACGGAATTGCATATTACAATCTTAATATTTTGGACATAAAATTGTCCAGTATACCCGAGTACACCTCATTCAAATGATTACATGTTTTCTTTGAATCTACCGATTTTTAAAAATTATATAGCATTGTGTTTCCAATAAATTGCTTAATAATATACCGAAAACCGCATCTAGAAATAACAAGCGGTTACGAAGCTACATACGGAGTAACATTACATATTGATCGCCCCTCGTACTTCACCATCCTCTAAATAGCAAAATTTTTGTTAAGAAAGGGCCATAATTCTAGAAAATATACCCACTGAAAAATTGTATATTATTTATGGTCATCTTTGTGAAACTTTCAAGCATACCCTTTCAAAAGTGTGTTCGGAGTTGGACACACAAATATTTCTCTATATTCTAAATTTAACAAAACTATTAAAGGGCTATAACTGCGGTAAAGATATTCATAGAAACAAATCACTTCTTTATGGTTTTTTTTTTTTGTACATCACGCTTGTTTATCTGTGAAAGTCTGAAGCAAATCAGGCTAGTAGTGTAGGACGAGTTGGACATAATATTTTTCTCTATATTTCAAATGGCAAAATTATCAAAGAGCCATCGTTGCACCCTGACAAAAATTGCCTCGCCGAACGTCGCTCCGCCGATTGTGACCCGTCGAAATTTGTCCTTTTGACTAACGGAATGGCAGTGTATTAAGTAAATTGAAGATAAAGTTAGTAAGATTTTAGAGTTATGATATATTTGTTAGTCATTGTTAGTCATTAATCATGTTAATAAAGTATTATCTGAGGAAATTGCTCACTCGTACCCCGACCCTGTTACCCCAACGTAACCGCTATACTTCAGTAAGTTTAACAGTGATATTTTTAATTCCCAAGACAATGTGCAAAATTCAAAATTCACCTCTGCCAGCTTAAGGTCAAGGGCACAACTCATATTTTAAAAAGTTCCAACGAATACCATCCACCCTTTCCCTATCCATGACAGTGGCGAGAGATATAACTGCCTTTCAGATTCCCTTGTAAATACAAGATCTTCTATGACAAATAGATAGATAGATAGAGAGGGCATGGTAGACGGATAGCTCAGTGGTTTGCATACTGGCCTTCCAATCCTGAGGTGGGGGTTCGATCCCCGGCAGCTACTCGGGAATTTTCAGAAACGCTTTTCAGTGTTCCCACCCAACTAGAGGTCTACTGGTCAGGAACCCGGACAATCCTTGCGTGTATCAGTGCTATACACTGAGCACGTTAAAGAACCAGGCTGTCTATTCGCAACGAGCTAGGCTAAGTTAGCCGGACAAGCCTGTATCTGATTTCTGATCCCTCTATCGTGGGGGCTTTGTCTCACTCTGTCCCTCTGGTCAGACCGCTCTGTGTCTGTACTAGTAGAGGATGAATTATGCGCCCTGTGTGACTGCATTTGAACTACGTAACGCGCCTTTGAACGTGAAATTGATCATGAAAAGGGCGCTATATAAATCTGGTATAATAAAAATAATAATATAATAAAACGCGTGTGTACCTTAGCTTGCCCGTCCATCCGTCCGTTTATTTTTTGTTGTCGTACATGGTGAATTACTATATGCTTGCCTACGTGAGATCGATGTTCGTGTGCATGGCCCATACCTAGTCCCCTCAGCCAAGTCTGACCTTATATATAGAGATCTTTTAATTGCTCGCGAGATTCCATCTCACTGAGTAAAGCATAATGTATTTTCTAAATGTAATTTTATCAATAAAGAAATCGGACGGATAAATTATTTGCTGTAAAATCATTTAAATTCGCATGAAATTTCGCGCAAACGTGAAAAAGGACTGTTTCGCACGGGCTTTAATTCGCGCATTTTCAATTTATAAATGAAAAAGTAAATTAAAAATAATAATAGCGCGGTCTTAAATTCGCGCATCGGTTCTAGCGCGAAATACGCGAAAATTCGTCCTACACGAATAAAAATGATTTCACAGTAGTTCTTTTCTTCAATACTCTATGCAGTGGTCTCCTTTACCTATAGGCAGAGATTTCTTAAGTTGAAGGGAAGCAACTTTGCGTACAGTTTGACATTTCTTAAAAACACTGCCCCAGTCAAAATAAGAAAAGTCATATTTGGAAAGTTATTATTTCATAGTCTGGTAACAGGAAGAGAGTTTGGTATATTGGGTTAAAAGTTATAATTTCCTCCACTCTTTCTACACACACATCTATTTTAGCTTGATTTTTACATGGAAAATGCCAATAATTCAACTTTCATGAAACACAAAGAAATACTTTGTCATGCGCATGCCCTTATATGTATGTTGTGACAGGATGGTCGTACCGGGACAGAAACTACACGAACAATTTAACACTCATTACAATATTTACAAGTTTATTTGAAAAAAAATGAATATTTGAATGAATGAATAAGAAAAAAACTAAATAGAAGAAAGGATCAAGCTGAGCTGAATAGCTGATTGTTTAAAGAAAAGAGGATCGATTCTCAGACTAGAAAAGAGGTTCGATTCTCAGATTACTTATAGAATGTCATTATGACGATTTTACAGACGTTTCAGTTTCACTTTAAACTTAGATTAGAACGATAAATGATGAACACATTTTATTATACTGTCCCATCATATCGCGAAGAAGCTGACCCCTTTCTGGCTCCCAATATCCGTTGTTTGTATCCCTGAGCTATCTCAGTCGATTAAAAGGGTCAGCTGCTTGGCGCTTAAGAAACAACCATGGGACGTATAGTCTCAGCCCTAGGTATAAACATCTAGGCGAGTTAAGTAAACCACGGGTATTTCACTTCCGGGTCGTGACATCACCAGGAAAATGTCGTTTGGTGGAAGAAGTTGAAATATATAACATATGGTAAGCATCATAGCAAATGGATGTTAAAGCATTATGACGATTTTACAGACGTTTCAGTTTCACTTTAAACTTAGATTAGCACGATAAATGATGAACACATTTTATTATACTGTCCCATCAAATCGCGAAGAAGCTGACCCCATTCTGGCTCCCAATATCCGTTGCTTGTATCCCTGAGCTATCTCATTTGATTAAAAGGGTCAGTTGCTTGGCGCTTAAGACACAACCATGGGACGTATACTCTCAGCCCTAGGTATAAACATCTAGGCGGGTTAAGTAAACCACGGGTATTTCACTTCCGGGTCGTGACATCACCAGGAAAATGTCGTTTGGTGGAAGAAGCTGAAATATATAACATATGGTAAGCATCATAACAAATGGATGTTAAAGCATAAAATTGCTCCTTTGGGTACATCATACCTCCGCAGGCTCCCATTAATAATACGTGCTACTTATGCAAAGTGTACGTGCTACTAAGTTCATATGTCACGTGAATAGAATGCGTCTCTTATTACTTCTGTCACTTCTTAAGTTAATTAATTATACATTTTACAACTAATACAAATGAAACATCTCAAAGTCTTGCTCCGAAATAAGTTATTTACAAAATTCAGAAAGATTTAATAAATAAGTGTGACAGATCAAAACTAGTTGATACATATAGAATGAACAAAAATTTCCTGAATAAAATCAAAATTCAAAACTCATACAAAAATCTAACAAATAAACTTCTTACCTCGATCGAGCATAACTTTATTTCTACAAAGAATAGAAGAGTGACATAGTGTCATCAGACTGTAATGTGGTATGCGCTAAGCTATTTGGTCTACTTGTATGGCCATGTCCCGCCAAATGTTGGATTTTGCACCGGAATAACGACATAGTCGTGAACTCAGATTATAACGGCGGGAAAGTAAAATGGACGATTTAAGGTCCGTTATAGTGGTTTTGGGGATAAAAACATGAATTACTGAAGTTTTAAAAAGTATCAACTTCATTTTTATTAAACCGAATGTAATGAAATTTAAATGGAAATTTAAGATATAAAGTACAGAAAAACACGAGAAGTATTTCAGGCGAAAAATCTGACATTGACCTCAATAACTCAAAAATTTACAAAAAGATGATGCAATACCTACCTAAATATTATAGATACTTGAAGCCCGTACGTCAGTTTGTGACAAATTTCTTAGTTCAAACATATTTGAATTACAAAATATATCAACCGTTCTCACATGACTCGATTCGATTTCCAGTTAAACAAAACCAAAAAACTAAATGGCGGAAAAATGGCGAGAACGCGTCTAATAGGTTAAAATTCAGCCCGGGTGTGAAGGAATACAGTCATAAAGCCTCTTGAAATGAAAGTGCCATGTTAGAAAATAATTACGTTTTAATTAATTTAATGTCAGTAATACTTTTCACATATAAAGGTATTCAAAATCATCGGAGTTAATAGTCCATAAATGTTAACATCCGAGTTTAGCGACAGCAGTAGCGGCCGTTTTCGACAGTCATTTTTCCACCATGCCTATTTAACGGCTGATATAATTTTTCAGAAAGAACGTAGAACGCATAACCCGGAACTTCACACAAGTGTTCCAAAAGGACACATATGTTAAACCAGATGATAAAAGTTTTCACAGGTGTGTATAAACAAAACAACTGGATTTTTGTTCGATTTTTTCAAACTGAAAAAAAAATTGTTAGGGAATTTCTAAAAACATAACGATCGTTTTCGGCCCAGAAATTGTAAATGTAAGCCATGTCCATTCCTTGACAAAACTGTTAAGATGATTCGCAAGAATAGGCTTCGTTTCAATAGAAATAAATGAAATACTTTACCTACCGATTTACAGCGGGGCTTTTTGTCCAGCGGTCGTCAGGAAAGCCGGTTTTCCAGTGTGAAGGTCTTCTTGTGATATATCGTCTAAATTATCATGGTTCAGATTTCAGATGCTTCAGTATTTAACCACTAAAGCTAACGCCCTCGTTGTTCAATTCCTACGTATCTGAACTCTGGACCGTGGTAAATTAGACGATAAACCGCTCGAAGTCCTTGATTATTTGTTAAACAGTATACCTATTCCTTTTTATTTTGCTCTTTCTTCCTTCATCTAAAACTTTTTTCTGCTTTCAACATGTAATGCAAGCATTATTTATTCAGATGTGTTTCTTTTACAATGAAGGACATTAGGAAGTTATAGACTGTAAAGGTTATAGGATGAATTTCAAAAATAATTGAATAATAATAGGTCATATCAGATGGAATCCTTTTTCTTAGAAATAGTTCTACATTATCATGCTAGGATTGTCTAATTGTATTATCAGACATGTTAACTCAATTTGCAAGAGACTAAAAAATATCTCACATATAGGTGCTATCAACAATGACATGTAAAAAAGAACTAATATCTCTTAAAAGAGACACCATGTACGTTGAATGAGCCCTTAAAATTTAAAATGAGTAAGCTTCTACTGGGACGCTGGCCACATGGAAAACTTGTACTAATGTTTAAAACCTTAACAGAGAAACAACATTTATGAACTTAAGTGTGAACATATCTGGATTTTTGAGGAATTCTTAAGGACTTCATTTCTATCTGACACCTCTTTTCTATTGCATGCATCGAAACTGAGTAATGTGTACTTTTACCGTTTAGCCATTGTTTGATCTAAGAACAGTCGTTGATAACATTTTAGATGCCTGCACATGAATAATAATCCTTGGTTGACTACCACTGTGTCCTCCACCTCCATCTACACAACTGTCACAGTTGTCCTTGGTTGTGTTTCTTGGGCACCTTTTGATAGTGGGTAGTAAAAATTTACATTTACAGTGACAGACAGACATAGTCATATATTTAAGTCTTTTTCTTTAAATGTATAATATAATCACAGGAGTTTGAAATTCAATCAGTAATAGTCTAGTCCAGATAAATGTGAAAGGTACAGGCATTTTGTTAGTATTTGGTCCCAATATACTTTTTTAGTATAATTTTGGTATGCTGAATTCAAAAATATATGTTGGCCATCTGACAAATGATTTTTGTTGGTCAAAATGGCGGAAAACTAAATGGCCACCAAATTAAGATATTTCTAATAAAAATAAGTAAAAGTATGTTACTCTAGAATGTCCTTCCAGAGAGAACAAATCAGCCCTTAATTTAAGTGCTTCGTGTACAAATGTCAAGAAGTCGTCACTGGAATTATAATTTGGCACTGTCAGCCGTTTATCACTATTGTCAGTAGCTTCATAATTGGCATAGCACATTCATATGGAACAAAAGTGTATTCCTTTCACCAGAAGATATATGTAGTGGAATACAAACTAAAACTGGTTTCTCAGTTTACGTTGTCGGGACTCTTTGAAAGATGATCTTCGAGAATTAAATGTAAAAGAATTGTTAAAGAAGTCTGTTCCGTATGTATGTGATGTGGTACTTGTTCCAACTGTCTGATAGTTGCAGTATTTGCGATTTCATTGCAGCATACTCAAGTTCATGTATAAGAAAGATCATGGCAAAATCTGTATTTGAGTTGTCCGATTTGGTTTTGCGAACTCCGTATCTAAAAGAATTTAAACATTTTTATGATATTCGCCCTATGCAGCTATGAGATCGTTGACATCAGAGTGTCGCAATCGCTATGTGATGTCATGTTTAGCGTCCGTTAAAATACTGCCACTAACTAGTTATATTAAAGAGTGTTTTATGTTGTTTTTTTCTTGACATAACATACACCTTTTCCAGTTTAGTAGGAGTATATGATAAGTTTAATGAAGATGCAGCTTTATCGGATGTTTATTCTATATTAAACCTAGTTCTTACTGAAGAATTTCTATTAGTTCTTTGTGGACAAAATTAGAATAACAATTCCTATGGCGAAGTATTTTGTCATTTTCATCTATTTTTTCAATTCTACTAACGGTTTCATGTTTATAATAATCTCTAAATAACTCTTGATTCAGCACACTTTTTAGAGATGTTATGCCTTGCGGCTGTTTAGTTTCAACTTTTGTCAGATTTTGTCTCCTGACAAATGATGCACTATTCTGTGCTACCTTGAAATGGTCTCTTGAGATGCAAAGTCTTATCCATTCTTACTTTGGAATATTTTAACACAAAATTTATTGTTTATCATTCACTAACAATTATAGTATATAAAAAGCTAGCTTTAACAGATTCTTATAAATGAACTGATCACAGATACTGAAAGTTAAAATAAATACAATTTCACCAAATCTTAAACTATAACAAAGTATATAAACAAAGCATCATTAAAAAAATAGAAATAAAATATAAATGTAAATTTGCCCTACCTGTAAAAAATCCTGCGAAAAGTTCTGACTCCATGAAGTATTCTTGACATCTCTAAAACCTTATGATCACGAAACAGTGTGCTCTTGTCAGAGTTAATGTACATTAATTAACAGCTAAACCACTCCAAAGAATTTAGATAAGGACTTTAACAAAAACATGATCAGACTCGAATTGTTATTTTGATAGAGACCTGTTTATACTAATTAAGTTCACATTAGCCTTAATCATAATCCCTGTGACAATTTTCATCAAGTATTATGATGCTCAGGTATTAAAAAGTTGATTATTAAATAAAATACGTTCTTCATGGTATTCTGTTCATTTCAGACAATGTCTTGTTAATTAAGTATTAATTTTTGAACCCCGTAAAGTTCATATTTTTAACTTGTAATATATTTTATTGATAAATATTTTCTCATTTATACTAATAACATGAAATAACTTATTGAAACATATATGGTGATAAACATACGCATTATAAAGTAATATTGATGGCAATTGTTTTGTTAAAAATACTGGTCATTTTTGCCCCCATGTTTAACCCTTTCAGAGGCATTTGCCAGATGGCCAACATATATTTTTGGATTCAGCATACCAAAAAAATGTTAAAAAGTAGACTTTCTAGCTTTGAAGGTATAGGAAGACCCAAAGTGCCCCTACGTGCATTATTTCATCACAAGCGGGCACGTCAGTAGAACCACCGGCCTTCCATATACCAGCTGGATGACTTCTCTGTATGAAGAATTCAACGCCCCTAGTGAGACTCGAAACAACATTGATGCGGGGCAAGTGATTTAAAGTCTGCGACCTTAACCTTTCGGCCGCGGAAACCCCTTGATAATACTGTTTATAAGATTGGATCTGGTTGCAGTGCGAATAGAATTAAATATACATCAACAAATTAAAAAACAACGGCCAAACATGATTTATTAAAGGAAGATACATTTGAGAGAATACAAGACTCATTTGCGACTTAATGAATTATACTGACGAAACCTGGTTTACCTCTTTTAATAGACTTTGAAAAGGTATTTGACATGTTGTAGTGATCCTTCGTTCATAAAACTTTAATTTTCAATTTTGGTTGTGATATCAAAAGATTGTGTAATATATTTTATAAACACGGTGTATCCGCAGCTTGTCAAAGCGGCTTTTTATCTCATGTTTTCCATTTCAGTTGGTTGTCGTCAGTGTAATCTTTACAGTTGTTACATCTTTACTTTGTGGAAATACTATATCTTGAAATTAGGTCTAATGAAAAAATTAAAGGTATAAATGTAAATGACTTAGAACTAAACTATCACAATTTGCTGACGACACAACAACAATTTTGGATTGGTTGACCACTACCTTAAATGAAACGCCAGCAACATTATCCACATTCACTAATCTTTCGGGCTATCAGGTAAATTTTGATAAGACAAAAGTTGGCTGGATAGAATGGAAAAAAAGTACATTTCACAGAGTATAAATACCAAATGGAAATTAAATTCGAATGAGCATGGTTTCGAGATGCCTGGTATCAAGTTTCATATCGATATGAACAAAATGGCAAATCTTAATTACAAACAAAAACGTATAAAATGAAGTCTATTCTAAACACTGCAAAAGGCGGATCATTACGCCAATAGGTAGAATTGCTGTCATTAAAACTCTCATCCTATCGCTTTTTAATCACTTTTTCATTGCAATGACAGACCCATCAAATACCAATGTTAAAAGTACAAATGATTTAATATATGACTGTGTCAAAGTCAAAGCGAAATAAAAAAAAAGATATTTTAACTAAAAGCTGTTAAAATGGTGGACTTAGCATTGTTAATTTAGATGATTTTATTTCAGCTTTAAAGATCACTTGGATTAGACGTATATTAGAACACTATGGAAAAAGGCTAGATATTTTTGACACATTCTTCAACAAAAAATATTGCTAAACTGTGGAATGCATATTGGGCAAAATATAGTAGAGACTAGTGCCAATATATTCTTGGAGAGACCCTCTAAACGTATATATAAAACTTTGCCAATAACATTAAATTTTCCTCTGTTTTATAATGCAGATATTCTACTTGGCGGTAAAGGTGTATTTTTTAAAGCATGGTTTGATTCTGCGGTCCACTGTAGAATAATTTGTTAAATTCTGATAGAATGTGTTACAACTTTGACGAGTTCAATCATAAATTTAGTTTCAATGCATTTGTTTGAATTTTAAAGGAATAACACTGGTTGTATCAAACTATTTTAAAAAGATGAATTATATATTTCAGAAGCAAGCTATTCAACCATTTCTGCCACCAAATTTCTGTAATATCTTAAAAATATTCGAAAGGGTCTCAGACAAAGTATAACAAATTAACCTCAAATGTACTTTCATGTAAATTGAAATGGAAGCAAGATTTAAATCAAAGAAGATGAATGGGAAAACATTCTCTTCCTTTAACAATTACTAAAGACACGTCTATACAATGGTTGCAATGAACAATAATTAATAAAATCTTTGGCACTAATGACCTATTCAAAGTAAATTAAGACGATAATCCAAATTGAACATTTTGCAAACATTATAGAGGAACTATAAAACATCATATTTTGTTTCTAATTTCATGATAAATCTTTGTACAAATCAGTGTGTAAAATTGTCACGTAAAAAATATTCTTGGGCGACAGAATCGAACGAAAAAGAGATTAGCTTCCTATTTCTTACTGCAAAAATATATATACTACTGTAAAGTGACTGATGCAAAATTGTAAGTCATAACTGCCAATCAATTTATTAACTCTCAGATCAACATCACAGACAAACAGCCTTGCCATTTGATCATCATTAACATTTTGTAAAGAGCTGGGATAAACTGAAAAATATATTGAAAAAAATAATCTGAATAATTTGTATTATAATGAATGTGATACATGTAAAAGAATATAGACTTCAAGATGAAACATTTAATCATTCTTTTAAAAAGTAAACACACAGCACTGTAACGGAAGAATCTTTATCATATAAGAATTATAGATTTATCAGTCATAAAATCGACTTTGTATGACTGGGCGCGTGAGTGAGTGTTTGTCTTATCCATTTTTCATTGATATGCAGCTAATTCAATAGAAGTACTAAATAGAAATAAAAGGGTTATCATACATACCTATATCTAGAAGGCGCAAAAGCTTTCGCTTTTGCATGATATTATAATATATGTTGTTTTTGTTTTAAGTGCTAAAGTTGAAAAAAAAAATTCTGATTAACATCCAAACCCGTATCCGAAAACCATGAAAATTATATTAGAAATTATCACATCTCCATCATTTTTTAGTTATTTTCCTACGAGTTATTGTAAAATTCAATATACACACTAGAGATTCTTTTGAGAAAAGCGCATGTCTCCCACAACTGCTTAATAATCTGAATAGTAAGTCAGTCTTTATATACTGTTTACTTAATCTATATATGCATGCACTTTCCTGACACCAAAAGTACGCATATACTACTAGTAGTATAGGCGCCGGTTTAGGGGTAAAACTGCCTAAGAAATCTGAGTGTTTTTGGTAAATCAAGGGCCATATTTCCGAAGTGCCGAACCCGATTTGTCTAGTAATTGAACTTGGCCGAGCACTTATTAGCAGACACATTTTGTTGAAGTTTGGTGAAGATCGGATGAGAACTGTTCGACTTAGAGTGCGGAAAAGCTTTGTGACAGACAGACAGACACACAGACACACACACAGACTGGAGTAAATAAATATGTCTCCCACACCACTGCGTGGTGGGAGACATAATTAGTATGATCACAGTTAAATAGATATATATATTTCCTAAAGGGTAAATAATTTTGAGACAAAGGCCTCTGAAATTTTTGGCTCCACGGGTATTGGTTGTATTTTCAAAATCATGAGGTATCCGTTGACTCTTTCACAATGTAATACGACCAAGCCAGATTCTGGACTCTTTTATTGGATACAGTGTTGTATCTATCTGCAATGGTACTGAATCCCAATGTTGTAACAGTTCCCTTTACATGGATAATTCGATTTAATGCACCCAACCCAATGAAGTTAATAATTATTAAAATTATTGCATTTTGTAAAGTTGCCGGCAAAATACTTTCCTTTCATGAAATATCAAGGCCATCTATAATAGGTTAAATTTTCGTGATTCCAAAGTTTTTCGGGTATTACCAGCGGCTGCGACGTGTTCCATAAGTCACGATTTTTATCATTGCCTATAGCTCTATGATGAATCCAATGAATTATTTCATCGTTTGGTTGTTCGCGTGCAGAACTGGTCACTGTTCTAACAGAACGTGGTCAACACATAATCATCGTCGTTCTTGTATCCAGTGGACCACGCTTGTTAAGACGAATAATTACATTCTTTTCTGGTATGCTCACGTTGCCTTGTCTAGCGACTATGGTAACGGGTGATCCATCTTTGGGCAATACACCCATTTTTTTTACGTAATTGTGCAGGTGAGAATATAGTTTCTTTGCTCAACACCTTTATGCTCGTTTCAAATATGTCTGTCCATGAAATGTTCATCTTTTTAAAGTGCTTTGCAATCGATGTGTCTATATCACAACTCCAGGTTGAATACGATATGCGGTATACACTTGCAGATATCTGTTTAATGGGTATTCCCTTTTTTAACACATATATAAATAAAATCCATCCTCATCATTGTGTTCTGGTTTAGCAGCGTGTATAATGTATAGTGTGTGAATAGGGAAAATGATAAATATAGAATTAACGCAAACAAATTTCCTCGTAAATCTAGTTGGTATATTCTTAATTGCTCCTATAATAAGATATAAATTCACACAACCTCCCATTCCGTTATATCCGGCCTGTCATATCGAACGTCTTTTTCATATAACTATATTTCGTCAGCTCATACGGTTATATCTCTGAAATAGTTTACAGAGTCAAGATGTTCGTTGCAACAGTATTATGAGAAATAATAGCTTAAGTAAATTCATTGAAGCAGGAAAATTATTGCGGATTGTATTTATTAAAAAAGTTTCGCTAGATTTAAGCAAGTCCGAGATTCGCAACTGTTTTTTCTTTATATGTTATGAGTACAACAAGAAGTCCTGCTGCTTCACATTGTGATATGGCAGTAAGGTAAACTTCAAAATGGAAACTTTAACTTTGACCCATCTGGTCACTTTTAAAAGGAATAGACATTACAGTCTATCCCTAACCCCTCTTAAGATTAAAAAAGAACAGCTTTTCCTTACTTCCAACACATGCAATACACTCGTTTGTGTACCTTCACACAATTACACCAGGTGTTCATATAAATCAACCCTTATGTTACACAGCCCTTCTAAGCAAAGAGTCTATTAACTAACTAGTTTCAGGTGAAAAAGTAGGCCAAAGAAACTTACTGTCCATTTTTTTCTGAAAACAACCGATTCGTTTAAACCTGCTACCAGAAATAATGACTCAATAAATGTATGGATTTAGGTGAAGCCAAATATTTGCATCTGCTATTTAAAGCTACATGCATGTACACATTGATTTGTTTAAGAATAAACTTTCAATAATTAAAATAATAATATTAATACTATTAGAACACAGCTACCCTAAACATTAAAAAAAGGGCCGGGGCTATAATTCGAAACTGCTCACCTGCCACCTAAGAGAGTAAATAGAAATTTTAGTTAATTTGCACATGCGGAACGTCAAACGAGAACCATAAAACGAAAGGTTATTACGCCTTCTCAGCGATAAACAACGATAACCGTAATAGCTTAATTCAGAAACGACATTATTATTAATGTAAAATTCCACAAATTTATTTATTAACGTATAAGAATATAATGCTTCAGTTTAAATTCGCGATACACTCTGGACTGCATGATCATACTGACAAAGGCTATCAAAATAATCTGCAGGGAATGGAGAAAGTTTTGAATAATACATTAGTTTGCTATCAACAAAGAAAATTTATATATTTATCTTGTAACAAGAAAATAATTTGCTCAACGCCAAGGTGTTACATCACCATTCGCATTAATTCAGACGTAAGCCCGCCTTGTGTACTTCTAAAATTGTAATACAGTGGTATGTTTCACTTTTATATGCACTCGGCACCGTAGATGATTCATAAGCGACCAGTCAATGAGCTGTTTATTCAATTGCCTTTTATTTTATATTTAGGGTTTACACAAACAAAACACTAAGTCTTATACAATGGAGTCATATAGCTTTGAAACTTATTTTTCCTTTTTCTAGGTCAATTACCAACCTCACTGGGTCAGGTTTCCATATTTCTGACATGTATTTTGAGCAAATCATGCCCCCTTTTGGACTTTTTTGGTTAAAGTTTTACATGCAAGTTACTGTCTCCAAAACTAATGCAGATATTGAACCGAAACTTCACATGTGTCTTCGGGGTTATAAAACTAGTTGATAACATCAAGTCTCATAACTCTAGGGGGGCCTCCGTGGCCGATTAGTTAAGGTCGCTGACTTCAAATCACTTGCCCCTCATCCATGTGGGTTCGAGCCTCACTCGAGGAAGCCATCCAGCTGGATTACGGAAGGTCGGTGGTTCTACCCAGGTGCCTGCTCGTGATGAAATAATTCATGGAGGGGCACCTTGGGTCTTTCTCCACCATTAAAGCTTGAAAGTCGCCATAGGACCTAAAATTGTGTCGGTTCGACGTTAAACCCAACAAAATAAAATAAAAATAAACATAACTCTAACCTGCATTTTGGCCAAATTATGCCCCCTTGGTACTATAGTACATACAGCTATTACTTAGAGGCATATAGATTGAAACTTATTTTTCTTTTTCTAGACCAGTTACAAACCTCAGTGGGTAAGGTTCCATAACTCTGACCTATATTTTGGCCAAATTATGCCCCCCCCCCTTTGGACTTCTGGTTAAAGTTTTGGGTGCAAGTTGCTATCTGCAAAACAAAAGCAGATATTTAATTGAAACTTCACATGTGCCTTCGGGGTTATAAAACTAGTTGATTGCCTCAACCATAACTTTGATATGCATTTTGGTCAAATTATGTCCCCTTTTGAACTTTAAACTTCTGGTTAGTGTTTTGCATGCAAGTTACTATCTCTAAAACTAATGCAGTTACTGGATTGAAACTATATAGATATTTTAACATTTAGGGTAATATGTTCCTCCTCCTGGGATAATATTACGAATAGCCGAGCATAAGCTGTCTTACGGACAGCTCTTGTCAAGTATTATTGTAGAAAAGCGAATTTAATAAATATGTTGCCAGGGTAAAACACTTTTCTTAGAAAATATGGAAGATTTTAAATTAGCTCTATTTTTCTACTTTAAAATAAGCATCTACAACATAAAATTCCGTAGTAATATAAGTTTCATTTACTTCAAAATAGTCATTTATTACCAACAAGTAAAAGACAAGTTATGAAGATACAATGACAGAAATGCTTTGTTATAGTTATTACTCAAATTATAAACACTGTTATAAAACCAAACATTTTTATTCTTTAACATGAAATTTTCAGATTATATTTTTGTATACAAATGCTTTATTATATTCAACTTATATGAAACACTTTTCCAAATTTAGCTCTTAGTTTAAAGTATTATTGTAGAAAACAGAATCGTATGCATATGCTGCCATGGTAACGCAATTTAATAATGTTTCTATGGAAAATGTGAATGATTTTAGTTAGCTAGATGTTTGTACTTTAAGTGAAGATCTAAATATTCATTGTAATAGAAGATATTTTTTTAATTTAAAATAGCCAGTGATTACCAAAAAGTGAAATACACAAATTGAAGAAATACTGGCTAAAACAGTTCATTCTTGCGGTTATTACCCCTGTTACAAAATCTGTCATAAAACCAAACATTTTTAATCTTTTCACATAAAATATTCAGACTTTACTTTTGAATAACTGTACTTTCAAACATTCAACTTATTAGAAACATTATTTCAAATTAAGCTTTTATCTTTAAGTACTATAATTGTAGAAAAAGGAATTTAATGCATATGTTGCCATGGTAACCCAATTAGAATAATGTTTTCATAGAAAATATAAAATATTTTAATTAGCTTGTATTTTTATACTTTAAGTGAGCAGCACAAATATAAACAATCATAGTAATAGAAGTTTTTTTTTTCAAAATAGTCATTTATTACCAGCAAGTAAAAGGCAAGTTACAAAGAAACAAATGACAAAAATGTCTTATTATTATGGTTATTACCCATGTTACAAAATCTGTCATAAAACCAAACATTCTTAAGATTTTCATGTGAAACTTTTAGGTTATTTTTCTTAATACATATGCCTTCAAATATTTCTACTTTTTAAAAATCTTATTTCAAGTGAACATGTTTTTTAAGTATTACCATAGAAAAGGGAATTTAATATATTTGTTGCCATGGTAACACAATTTGTGTAATGTTTTTTATAGAAATTGTTGTAGATTTTAATTGATTAACATTTTGTGTATTAAGAAGGAATATAAATTATATCCTGCCATTGTAACAGAAGATTAATTTATCTCAGAATTGTTAGCCATTACCAGTAAGTGAGAAATAAACAAGAAAGAAAGGATAACTGAAATGTTCTGTTTTTATTTATATATGTTACAAAATCTGACATAAAGCTGAAAGGTTTGAAGATTTTCATCTGAAATTTTCAAGATATATTTCTGAATGGATATACTTTTTAAATATGCAAAAATTTGAAAATGTCAAAAGTCCTCATCTGGACCCATTTTCTCAGTAATGCTCAGTTCAAAATAATTTTATTCGACAAAAAACATTGCCGCCAGAGGGCGTGGTCACTTTTCCGTATATGTATATAGTAGAAACTTAAAACAGCTTCGTGTGTGAAACTGCTGACCCGATTTTAGATTACTTTTAAACAAATGGTTCTTGTGTAAATGGCTGCCAGGGGGCGTGGTTACTTTTCATGTCTGAATCAATAATAGCAAGAGCCTTGATATTTGGCGTGTGATATGAGATTTGTAATGTCTACCATAATTGTTCAAATTACTGCCTTAGGTTCAAAAGTGTGTGTGACACGTATTTAATATAGGCGAACATAGAAGAAACCTAACTCTGTACTTATACAAACACACCTGGAGACTTGTAAACAGGTGGTCGCTTTAGGGTCAATGACCCTCTTGTTTTATTTTGAGCTATAGGCCTGGGTCTAGCATGCAACATGCCTGGTCATTCAGGTGAAAACTTGTTCAAAGATTTTTTTTCAAAATATGTGAATGCATAAGAAAGTAACTGTCATGACAAGGTCTGTTCTATCTGGTGGAGTTTCGCTGAAATACCAAAAAATAGTGCAGACAAAATTTTGATCATAATCAGAGGGCAATATCTAACTGAAAATTAATCTAACCAAAAGTGCAGCTGATATGCACAACTAGGTTTAGTACTTGAGAGCCTTGTAAAATTTCGTTGAAATCAGTGGTTCCAGAGAAACAGCTCAGATTTTGTTTGTCTAATTAAGAGGCAATAAATCACTGAAAATTGTTATGCAATGTGCTGCCGATATGCACAACTAAGCTTACAGTCTCCACTAAGTTTCAAAACTTGTCAGTCTGGAATAGGGATTTGAAAAAAATATCCTCTTCGTATAAAAGGAAAATACAGGATTTTCTGTCGGTCCAGGTCATGTTTTGTCAGTCAGGAATGATACTTATGACTCTTGTAAAATTTAGTTGAAATCCGACCAATGGTTACATAGAAACAGCTTGGGAGAAAATGGACAGCCCGACAAACCAAAAGCGTTACTCAAATATAGCACCTTTGAGTATAATTACGGTTTCCCTCAGAGAATCCATTGAATGAATGTTTTGAGATTAATATACGGCGGTATTAATGCTATGAAAAATCTAAAAACTTAACGAAAGAACAATTTTGTCACCTATTTCTGTAAATTTACTGTTAAAGTGTGCGGCTGTGGAGATTTTTAGCATCGGTGATATATTGCAAGATCAGGGTGGCCAACAAAAATCTGAAGTAAATTTCCCTGATAATTCCCTGAATTTTCCCTGACAGGCTAGTCAGTTTCCCTGATACTTTATTCGGCGTAGCAACAATTGTGAATATAAATGTAGTAACGTTATGGCCTCCATCCTCCCCGTCTAGCCATACCTTCTCCACCAATAACCTTGTTTATTACATCTATCTGATATACATATGAAATTATATTTATTTATTATTATTTTGAAAGTATATTCATTCTTTATTTTATTTTCAGAAACCTGTTTGAATAATCAATTATATAGGTAATTTAAGATCTCATTAAGCAACTTCAGTAAGAGTAGTAAGCATGGTAAGTAACAACTCAAAACAGCTCAAAAAAGAAAACTTCAATGCTTCAGCAGCAATAACTTACATTTCACATACATGTACATACCATTATTTATTTTTTTAACTTGTTGTGATACAAATTTCAGTGTCTTTTATTGCCTTTAACATTGATTATTCAAATTAACAATGTGATTACAGCTTTAATCAGTTATCATGTTTTAATATAAATGAACTGAGCCTGATTTTTAACATTCTCCTTTACAATGCCACAAAGACACTACAATCTTCATAATCATACTGCATATTAAAGCAGAAGGTTACAAATAAGCCTTTAAGCATTACAAATATATAACTTTCTAAACATTATCAATGTTCTACATCGCAAACATTCTTGCCATTCAGGTTTCTAACAAGCTATACTCACAAAACTACCAGTAACTGCAGTTTTCACTTTGAATTTAAAACACTATTAATGTTAGTACAATTATGTAGATCAAAACAGGATGTTACGTATACACATAAACAATCCAGCACTTCAGTTTCTAATATGTGGCAGTGGGAAATAACTTTTCCTGCAGTTTAAACTTTTAATTTAAAGAGAATTCCTATAGTTTTTTTTTTTCCTTTCATAGAATTTTTTTAAATTCACATATATCATAGGAAATTTTGTGCTAATAACAACGAACAAATAAAAAAAAAAAATTAGGTCACCAGGCTTGTTGTTGTGAAAAATTGTTTTGAACACACCCTAAGTTGCTGAAACAGTCAGCGATTTTTCAACAATTTCATAATTTTCTGCTTTTTTATGAATACCAACCAAAATAATATCACATCAAAACAACACAAAAAGGTGTTCTTCTTTTTAGAGATTTTATTATATACTTATTTGGTATTATAGTCATATTTGTAATAATACTCTATCCTTACAATAATGGGTACAAATGAAAAAAAAAGTTTCGTATTTACTTTTGTGAACCTTTTTCAAAGAAAAATACCCATAGTGAAGAATATCTTTTTAAATTTTGAACAACTCTTTCATAATTTTTTTCCCTGTTTTTCTTGTGTATAGATAATTGTACTGTGGGCATAACAAGAAATGAATGTTATGAACTTAATAACTGTGATAGTTATTTTAAGCAAATATGCATTGGGTTATTCCATTAAATAATCGTTACAAAAGCATTTGACAGTATAGTTTCAGAAAGAAGAATTTCACGGTCCGAATGCAATTAGTTGGACTAGAACTAAAAATAAAACCGTAGAGGCTTTTGGAAAACATTTATTGCGTTTCTAAGAGAAATGATAGTTTCTGCAACATTTGATGTCTGTTCAAGTGAAATGATGAATTTCTGTCCTGGTTGATGTCATTTCATCATATGTCATACGTAACCACCACAAACTTTGGTTAAAATCAAAATGTGAAACAATTATTGTTATGATTTCTACCTGTAGATGCCTGTCCTGGTGAGATGATCAAGTTCAGCGGAGAGCGAGGCTTGTTTATCATTGGTCATGTGTACCCGCCACTGGCCGATGTCACAATTACAGTGTATGACAGCGGGGATAAAGTGGCTGCTGTCACAGCACTGACAAGTGAAAAGGGAGATTTCAAGTGAGTTTGATACTTATATTTATTTCACATAATAATAAATGTTTAATATACAAATCAAGGACAAAAGCTCAACAGAAAAAGCTGTGATGAAAGCTCCAAGCTTATTTGAACCACTCTCGAGTCTTGTTTCCTGGAAAAACCAGTACTGGTGTAGTATGAGAAAGTATGGTCCTGACCCCAGTGTGGCTCAAACCCACAACCCCCAGGTTGAGGCGCCATCACCTTAACCACTAGACCACCGCTCCCCAGCCGACCACACAGCACTGCATATGGAAATATCAGTATTTAGATCTGTATACATGCACAAAGTAACTGAGCAAATGTACATATTTTACATAAACAGATGCAGTAATAACATAGAAATAACAAACAGATACAAACATATGTGAAGAAGTTATTGTAATATGCAAAGTGTGTGAATCTGGGAACAAGCTGTCGCAATAATAGTCTTATTTTGATATATAACCATCTCCAGTTGTCAAAAATTAAGGCAGCAATACATAAACAGTTTAGTAAATACCTAGAATATTGTTATCACTAATTATACAATATATGCAAGGCATGATATGTGTTAGCACAAAAATAATTTCATGTACATTATACAGCAGTCGAAATGTCAGACTGCTTCAGTGTAGTACTTTGTGATATTCTGGACATATTTTAGTACTTAGCCTTACCTGCCACCCCAGAATGGCCAGAATTGAACTTAACAAAATTATCCAAATAAATCAATACAGATGACATTATACACACTTTTGTCAAGATTTCAAGATTTTCAAGACATGTTGATACAAGTCAGTGTCAGAGTTGATAAGTCTGTAAACTCTGACTTTTGTAAAACTGATGAGTTTATGAAAAAGGAGTGTTTTTGATCTTTTCTGTAGCCCATTTCAGTTTACAATGTATACATAATAGGTGAATGATGTTCACCAGTGACTTCTATTTGATCCACCTAAATTTTACAATTTTACAGTGTCATCAGTGTTTGACATTTGGACTGCTGTTTTATGTCTTATTTTGCAAATTATATCTTGTTTGTGTAGGATTGGTCCACTTCACAAGGGTTTTGATTATATGGTGAAGGCAGAGAAGGATGGCTATGTGCTGGAGAAAGATGAGGAGGAAATGGCTGTGTTCCGTGCCAGGAAACTCAGCAGAACTGATGTTAAGGTACATTATATTAACTGTCAGAGATGTGCGGTATTCACTGGTACACCGGTCTTACCAGTGTTGGTTTATAGTGGTATGAACACGAATGATATGTACCAGTATAGTTTAGATATTACTGTCAAATATCCAACAGAGGTAGAAAATAATTTTTTACAAGCGTTTTTTCAACAAATTGAGATCTGAAAAATATCATGGTACATAGCTTACAACAGGCAAAAAGTGATATGACTCAGTATGAATGTTAAGTTGTGCTACATAACCCTATCAAAAGATTTCTTGATTAAAATATTGAAATAATGTTTGGTACTTGCTTTCTGTCAGCTCAGTACACAGATATATACTGTAAAATCAGTTTATTTCATGGGCAGCAAATTTCGTGGTTCTGTCAAAAAACAGCTATTTCATGAGGACATGAATTTGCAGATCAAAGATTTTAAAGAAAAGATGAATAGAAAACTTCCCTAAAAATTTATTTTTACGGATTGACGCAACCATGAAATTCACAAATGAATTCCTCATGAATATCAATGATTTCTGTGTAGTGGCTTTTAAGAATCGTCAGATGTAATTTTATAAAAAATGGCATTTTGGTGTGCTATACTGTAATACATTGTGTGTATATTTGATTAGATTATAGATGAAGTTGACCAGCCACTATCAGAGGTACTGCTCTCCTTGAGTGGAGGTAAACAATACAGAAGTAATAATCTTACACATGATGACGGCACTATGGTCTTTATGAATCTCGTAAGTACCAGTTGAAGACTTATCTGTAATAACTTTAGATGAAACATCAAAGACATTCTATACCAATACAGCAGGATTTCAAGAGAAAGCTGTTATATTTTTTTCACCGTGTGCTTAAGTTCAGATTTTGTGATCATCTTGTGAACATCATCATTTGTCGATTTTTGATGTCAAAAGTTTGACTAATAACTCTCCAAACGTCTACTTTTTTGGCCAGTCTTAATGTAACTTGATCAGAATTTTTGTCTCAGTAAAATTTCATCCAAGTTCGATACTTGATAGCCTTCGGTATATAACACTAGATGATTTTCTGACTTCAAAATAAATATGTTTATGGTTGTTCACCATTTTGGTAAAGGGGAAACTACTGTCACTAAACTGCCAAGGACTTAGTTTGCAGTTTCGTTCCATAAAAGATAAGAGTGGTTTATTTTCTAAACAAAAGTAATTTTGTGTAAATTTAATGATATGTTAGCAGGCTGTTTGTTCTATAACATATATGAAAATAAAGACGGTCACACCTTCTGTTCTCGGTTTCAGTTAAGCAGCTCTTGTTAACTGGAAAGTCTGTTTCACCATACAAATTAAAGAATTTGAGATCTGACATTGTTAGCTTAACTTGCTGATAGTGACACTGAGAATTACATTAGAGGCCACATTTTCTACCTAAAAATTGTAATCAGTGACCTCTATATATGAGCCGCGCCATGAGAAAACCAACATAGTGGGTTTGCGACCAGCATGGATCCAGACCAGCCTGCGCATCTGCGCAGTCTGGTCAGGATCCATGCTGTTCGCTAACAGTTTCTCTATTTGCAATAGGCTCTGAAAGTGAACAGCATGGATCCTGACCAGACTGCGCGGATGCGCAGGCTGGTTTGGATCCATGCTGGTCGCAAACCCACTATGTTGGTTTTCTCATGGCACGGCTCATATCAAGGCATGTGTCTTCCTGATGATGTAGGATTCCCAGAGTGTTACCAAATCACCTTATTCAGTAAATCCTATGTATTGCAGATTAATGGCAGTTAGTGACTGATTTCACACGGTATCTTAGATATGATTATAATCCAAATTATCTCCAGTTTTGTACTTAATTTATCATTGTTTCACAGAGTCCAGGGCAGTATTTCTTACGTCCTATGATGAAGGAGTACAAGTTTGAGCCTGTCTCCCAGATGCTTGAAGTTCTTGAAGGTACCACTGTTGAAGTGAGCATTAGGGGAGTCAGAATTGCATACAGGTTAGTCTATGAGTAAAAATTTTAACACATCAGTGAAATATAAATAGCCAATAATGAAACAAAATACAGCTTACCTTATTAATTTTCGGAAGCAGAGATACAATTATAGTGTATTTTGTGTCTTAGCTTGATGGTGCAGTTGTTTTTCTGGGAAAAATCTGTACAGAGAATAGTTTGTTGTGTTAGTGTTAGACTGTTAAAACACCTAGATATTTGTATCTCAGGGCTATATTGCACTCGATACATCTTTCCAGAAGTTAATCGCCAAAACTGTATTAAAAATAGAGTTTTAAATAACTTCTCATAAATGTTCACGATCATAATACATTGAAAATCAGGTATGATCCAGAATGTTTGGTTCAAGGTCAAAGGTCGAACAGCTTTATGTGTGCATTATATCTTCTAAGCTGCTGAAAGGATTTTTGTAAAACTGGCAGCAGTTGTTCGCCTCATGACTACATGCAGAGAGCTTGACCAGGTCCCTAGGTAGTGTCAAGGTCACACATGGAAGCTGAAGTTCAGATTGCTTTATTTTGTTGCCTCACCAGATCTTCTAAACTAATGGAAGGATTTTCATTTAACTAGCCTAAATTCATTTACTAAAAAGACAGTGTGCAAAGCACATGACCCAGATCACTAGGCTCAAGGTCAAGGTCACATTTGGAGGTCAAATGGCTTTCGTATTTGTCTGCTCTGTATCTTCTAAATGCTGGATGATGTTTAGAGCACAAAATCCAGGGCATTAGGTTTAACCCTCTAACCTGTTTTAAAGTGGCATCTGGGGGTATTATTTTCCTGCAGTGAAAGCTCAAATTTTCAGTTGTTAGAAACAAGTTGCATCACTGAATGGAGATCAAGGGTCAGGAATATTTTTAAAACCCTGTGTATACATGTTTAAATGTATTTTTCAGTTGCTATGGACAAGTTACATCACTGAATGGAGAGCCGGAACCAGGCGTGTTTGTTGAAGCCCTGGGTTTAGATGATTGTTCTATGTATCAGGAAGAGAGTAAAACAGAAACCAACGGAAACTACAGGATCAGAGGGCTACAGGTAATGGTAGTTTCAGTCATTTGGAAACTATCGTTTTACTTCAGTTTGTAAATATTGAGCCAGTCTATAAAGGCATAGTTTCAAAGTTTGGTTTTTCGAGAAATAAGAGAAGGTAATACTCTTCTAAAGAAATTGCTAATAAAAGGAATTGAAGCTTTCATGTTTGCTTTATCTTTGTACTAAGATTGAAATCTAAGTGCTATAATTTGGAATAAAATTCCGCCAATATTTCAATGCATTATTGATATCTTTCAGTCTTGGTTTGTAGCAGATATAATGCTTTCTCGTATTGTTTTGGAAATATCATTGCTTTAAATGGTCAACATCTTTTCCTTAATTATACCCCCACCAAACATGTTTGAGGGGGTATATAGGAGTCAGTTTTGTCGCGTCCCGTCGCGTCCCGAAATCTATTATCTCAGTTATTACCAAATGGATTTGATTCAAACTTAAAATACATGTTCCACCTTTTCACCCACATCATGTGACACAAGGTGCATAACTCTTGACACCAAGTTTTCATGAATTATGTCCCCTTTTACTTAGAATTTAAGGTTAATTTTGTTGTATTTTCACTATATCTCAGTTATTACTAAATGGATTTGATTCAAACTTAAAATAGATGTTCCACCTCATCACCCACATCATGTGACATAAGGTGCATAACTCTGACACCATTTTTTTTATGAATTATGCCCCTTTTTACTTAGAATTTAAGGTTGATTTTGATGTATTTTCACTTTATCTCAGTTACTACTGAATGGATTTGATTCAAACTTAAAATAGATGTTCCACCTCATCACCCACATCATGTGCCCACATCATGTGACACAAGGTGCATAACTCTGACACCAAGTTTTCATGAATTATGTCCCCTTTTACTTAGAATTTAAGGTTAATTTTGTTGTATTTTCACTATATCTCAGTTATTACTAAATGGATTTGATTCAAACTTAAAATAGTTGTTCCACCTCATCACCCAGATGATGTGACATAAGGTGCTTAACTCTAACATAATTTTTTTATGAATTATGTCCCCTTTTACTTTAAATTTAAGGTTGATTTTAATGTATTTTCACTATATCTCAATTATTACAAAATGGATTTGATTCAAACTTAAAATAGATGTTCCACCTCATCACCCACATCATGTGACACAAGGTGCATAACTCTGACACCAATTTTTCATGAATTATGCCCCTTTTTACTTAGAATTTAAGGTTAATTTTGATGTATTTTCACTATATCTCAATTACTAATGAATGGATTTGATTCAGACTTAAAATAGATGTTCCACCTCATCACCCACATCATGTGACACAAGGTGCATAACTCTGACACTATTTTTCTTGAATTGTGTCCCTTTTTACCTAGAATTTAAGGTTAATTTTGATGTATTTTCACTATATCTCATTCTGATTGGCTTAGAGCCAAAGGGAAGTAACCTTTTTTTAATCTTTGTACCGAGTTTCTTCCCCTTAAATTCCAGGAATTAGTCTATTTTTAGAAATCCTATTTTTAGATTTTCAATATTTTAGGTATTTTTCTAACTTTTTTATTATAAGTCCTATGTAAAAAGTAAAAACATTTTTCCGTGGTAACATGGGTCGGTAAGACACTTTTTTGTATTCACTTTTAGTGTATCTCTAATATTAGAGATTTAATATATTTACTAGTATTACTATACTAGTATTATACTAGTATTACTTATATGTAGAAGCCCAGGATGAAGTACTCCAAAGTATTTTTAAGATTCCTTATGGTTGCCATTCTTCTGTGACAAGACCGTATGGTGGGGGTATGAGTCACTCCTGTGACAGTTCTAGTTCTTTCAGAAAGCTGTAGTTGGTATATTATATTTCTTGTATTTTCAGCCAAAATGTAAATATGAAATAAGACTCAAAATTGGAGACATGAACAAACACATTGAAAGAGCAGCACCAAAGTCGAGAATTGTTGTGGTAAGGTTTTCTTTTTAAAATAGATGGTATGGATGGGTGGTCAGTTTTACTTGGTACTTCCATAATCAATTGAAAATCGCAAAATACAGAAAACCTTTTTTGACAGTTAATGGTACTGTCTAAATAGATGGGCAAGTCCATTTTAGAAATTTAGCAAGGTAAGGGTTAAGAACTCTAGTGATAGCTCTAGTTTGCTCAGACATTTCCTATTTCACTAACCTGCATCAAGATAGTCTAGTGTGATGTTGTCTCTTACAGCACTTGTTAGTGTTCTAAAGCATTACAGTATAACAGCATAACTAGCGGTATCATAAGTATGAGACAATAAGTGTCTTAATGTGTCTTCATCACCGAATAAAGGGCCTCCTTTGCCGAGTGGGTATGGACGCTGACTTCAAATCACTTGCCCCTCACCGATGTGGGTTCGAGCCTCACTCGGGGCGTTGAAATCTTCATGTGAGGAAGCCATCCAGCTGGCTTATGGAAGGTCAGTGGCTCTATCCAGGTGCCTGCTTGTGATGAAATAATGTGCGGAGGGGCACCTGGGGTCTTCCTCTACCATCAAAGCTGGAAAGTTGCCATATAACCTATAATTGTGTCAGGGTGACGTTAAACCCAACCAAAAAAAAAATGTCTTCATCATCAAATGTGATCGTAAATAAATATTGCATAAAATTCCTTGATTAATTTCTTTCTTGGAAAACTCTTGTTTTTCTTGATGAATGTTGTGACACAAGCTATATATCTAATGCCCTTTCACTTTCACTGAACAGGTGGAGAAGTCGGACTTCATTGGAGTGAACATTATTGCCTTCAGACGTATGAATCAGATGGATATTAGTGGAAATGTGGTAACAGAATCAGAGTTCTTACCTACTCTAAAAGTAAGCAGTTTTTGTTCCATGCAGGGAAACAAAACTTGGAGAAATAAATGAGCCGCACCATGAGAAAACCAACATAGTGCATTTGCGACCAGCATGGATCCAGACCAGCCTGAGCATCTGCACAGTCTGGTCAGGATCCATGCTGTTCACTTTCAAACCCTATTGCAGTTAGAGAAACCATTAGCGAACAGCATAGATCCTGACCAGACTGTGCGGATGCGCAGGTTGGTCTGGATCCATGCTGGTCGCAAATGCATTATGCTGGTTTTTAGCTCGACTATTCGAAGAATAGTCTAGCTATTCTACTCACCCTGGCGTCGGCGTCGGCGTCACACCTTGGTTAAGTTTTTGCATGCAAGTACATACAGCCATCAATTAAAGGCATATAGCTTTGAAACTTATTTTTTCTTTTTCTAGGTCAATTACCAACCTCTCTGGGTCAAGTCCCATAACTCTGACATGTATTTTGAGCAAATTATGCCCCCTTTTGGACTTAGAAAATTTTGGTTAAAGTTTTACATGCAAGTTACTATCTCCAAAACTAATGCAGATATTGATTTGAAACTTCACATGTGTCTTCGGGGTTATAAAACTAGTTGATAGAAGCAAGTCCCATAACTCTGACTTTCATTTTGGCCAAATTATGCCCCCTTTTGGACTTAGAAAATTCTGGTTAAAGTTTTGCGTGCAAGTACATACAGCTATTTCTAAAAGGCATATAGATTTGAAACTTATTTTTTCTTTTTCTAGATCAATTACCAACCTCACTGGGTCAAGACCCATAACTCTGACATGTATTTTGAGCAAATTATGCCCCCTTTTAGACTTAGAAAATTTTGGTTAAAGTTTTACATGCAAGTGACTATCTCTAAAACTAATGTAGATATTGATTTGAAACTTCACATGTGTCTTCAGGGTTATAAAACTAGTTGATAGCAGCAAGTCCCATAACTCTGACCTTCATTTTGGCCAAATTATGCCCCCTTTAAGACTTAGAAAATTCTGGTTAAAGTTTTGCGTGCAAGTACATACAGCTATTTCTAAAAGGCATATAGATTTGAAACTTATGTTTTCTTTTTCTAGATCAATTACCAACCTCACTGGGTTAAGTCCCATAACTCTGACATGTTTTTCGAGCAAATTATGCCCCCTTTTAGACTTAGAAAATTTTGGTTAAAGTTTTACATGCAAGTTATTATCTCCAAAACTAATGCAGATATTGATTTGAAACTTCACATGTGTCTTCGGGGTTATAAAACTAGTTGATAGAAGCAAGTCCCATAACTCTGACTTTCATTTTGGCCAAATTATGCCCCCTTTTGGACTTAGAAAATTCTGGTTAAAGTTTTGCGTGCAAGTACATACAGCTATTTCTAAAAGGCATATAGATTTGAAACTTATTTTTTCTTTTTCTAGATCAATTACCAACCTCACTGGGTCAAGACCCATAACTCTGACATGTATTTTGAGCAAATTATGCCCCCTTTTAGACTTAGAAAATTTTGGTTAAAGTTTTACATGCAAGTGACTATCTCTAAAACTAATGTAGATATTGATTTGAAACTTCACATGTGTCTTCAGGGTTATAAAACTAGTTGATAGCAGCAAGTCCCATAACTCTGACCTTCATTTTGGCCAAATTATGCCCCCTTTAAGACTTAGAAAATTCTGGTTAAAGTTTTGCGTGCAAGTACATACAGCTATTTCTAAAAGGCATATAGATTTGAAACTTATGTTTTCTTTTTCTAGATCAATTACCAACCTCACTGGGTTAAGTCCCATAACTCTGACATGTTTTTCGAGCAAATTATGCCCCCTTTTAGACTTAGAAAATTTTGGTTAAAGTTTTACATGCAAGTTATTATCTCCAAAACTAATGCAGATATTGATTTGAAACTTCACATGTGTCTTCGGGGTTATAAAACTAGTTGATAGCAGCAAGTCCCATAACTCTGACCTTCATTTTGGCCAAATTATGCCCCCTTTAAGACTTAGAAAATTCTGGTTCAAGTTTTGCGTGCAAGTACATACAGCTATTTCTAAAAGGCATATAGATTTGAAACTTATTTTTTCTTTTTCTAGATCAATTACTAACCTCACTTGATCAAGTCCCATAACTCTGGCATGTATTTTGGGCAAATAATGCCCCCTTTTGGACTTTGAAAATTCTGGTTAAAGTTTTACATGCAAGTTTCTATCTCCAAAACTAATGCAGATATTGAATTGAAACTTCACATGTGCCTTCGAGGTTATAAAACTAGTTAAGAGCAGCAAGTCCCATAACTGATATGCATTTTGGTCAAGTTATTTCCCCTTTTGAACTTAAAACTCTTTTGATATTTAACCTTTTGGGTAATATTTTCCTGCTTCTGGGACAATATTTCGAATAGTCGAGCTTGGCTGTCTTATGGACAGCTCTTGTTTTTATCATGGTGCAGCTCAAATGGTTTGATTGTAAGTTCATACAACTTACATAATACAACTTACATAAACTGATCCTGATGACTGCTTCTTAAAGTACAAACTGAGACTTTGTATGTTTCTGAATTAATGCTTGGAGGGGCTTGGTCCCTGGATTTTCTCCACCATTAAAAGCTGGAAAGTTGCCATATGACCTGTACTAAAAATGAAATAAATGAAAAAAAAATTAAGTGCTGTTTGAACCTACAAACTCCATTCATTAATGAGTGAAATGTCATTTGCCTGCACCACTTTAATTATTAACGAATGGAGAACACTCAAGAACTTGTGAGGACTGTTAATTCATGATAATGGGTATTTTGTCACAACTACCTAGAGTGAAGGTAGCCTGATATTGTTTCTGTCAAATTTTGAATGCAGTCCTATGACTTGACAACACAACCCCAAAAGATGTCCATACAACAAAAATAACCAGAGATACTTTATTTTAGATCGATGTGTATAAGTTTTGTTAAGGCAACCATATTGATTAAATTTTATGAGTTTATAGCATTCCCTTCATGGGCAGACTTCTGTTGTAAGGAGGTACCCATTGAAAGTGTTTTTAGATTGACTTTTGAGTAAATGTTTTACATCGGTTCACCAAATGTTTATTTTTAGGTGAGGTTATATAAGGAAGATAATCCTGGGGTGCCAATGTTCACTGCCCCACTTGGTGTTGTCAGCTTCTTCTATCTACCATCTCTACAAATGGATGACTCGGTGAGTTTTTCTTCTGCTATAATGTGTGTTTTAACTTTGTCAGTTATATGTACTGGAATATCCTTCACAAGGGAATGACTTATTATGTCTCTCACTACACAGTGGTGTGGGAGACATTGATTTACTCCCATCTGTGTTCTGTCACAAATTTTGTCCGCACTCTAAGTCGAACATTTCTCATCCAATCTTCACCAAAGTTGAACGAAATGTGTTTGCCAATAAGTCCTCGGCCAAGTTTGATAACTAGCCAAATCGGCCCAGGCACTTCAGAATTATGGCCCTTGAAACTTGATTTTGATAATCAAAGCACTGAAAGTCTGATAAGGTAGTTGAGGTCTTGGTGCATGGTTGACTCGTATACTACTATTCAGATGATTAGGCAGTTGTGGGAGACATGCACTTTTCTCAAAAGCAGCTCTAGTTTCAAAATGAGTCTGATTCATAATAGAATGAAGTCAGTTCTTGTGAATAGAACCTCAGATCTGTCCAAAAAGAAATGCAAAGAGGAATTTCTCTTTTTTGAAAGTACATACAACAGCTTTTTGTTTTGATTAACAAACAACTTACGCAGTGAATCAGTACTTATATAATGCCTGTATGTGCTCCAGTCACTTTCAAGTGGATTGAATTTTCAAGAAAGTATTCTGTTAAGTCTCCTAATGATTTGCTGATTCTTTTGTTTCAATTAAAATTCTTTGTACAAAATATGTACATTTATGTTCATTTTACACACAGGTATATTCAGTATGTGTTGATATATGTATTTATGTACATTTTACACATATTTATGTACATTTTACTTAGGGTTATATACAGTTTATGTAGATATATGTATTTATGCATTTAAATACATTTTCCACACAGATTTATACAGTACGAGTGGAAAGTTCTCTGTCCAAGAACACACATGAGTTTATACAACCAGAGGTAGAGATAAGAGCTAACATCTCGTACAAACATATTACATTCAGATTTGAACCAAAGGTGAGAAAGCATGTCTGATAGAATTACATTTAAATTTCTATTTAATGTGATTTTTTTTGTATAACAATGGTTACCGAGTAATAGGTATATAGTGACAGTAGAATGTTTTTGTGTCTTGCTCATTATGCTTTAAAGTAACTGAAAACCCATCATGATAAGCAAAAATGGCTTTAGATATATGACGTAGCATGCTTTACAACATTTGCCTCAGTGGAAGTTTGAACTTGCAGTTCTTAAATTTGTTACTTTAACCCTTTCAATTAAACCAGAAAGATTAATTATCTTACGGTTTTCTGTGAAATCATTTGATTTCTTGGGCATGGTTTTTACGCCTGTGTGATCATTTGGTGGGGGAAAATTACAACTTTCGAATATCGTGTAAATTTTTCCTTGTTTGCTGTTATATTTTATATTTAGGCCAATTTGTGCACGATACACTTGTGACTGTCACATGCAGCATTATTTATCTGTTGTTAATTGTTTACAGAAAGTGTTTGTTCAATATTCAGTTTGATGGAAAATGAAAGTGTATATAAGTTTGTCTTAGTTAATTTAGAATGGCTGTTACAGACATACCAGTTATTCTAGACAAAATGGACACTGTTTATCTATGTTTAGGTGAGAATGTGATGTCTATAGGAATATTTTGCTTACATAGAAAGCTAACAATGAACCTGTTGTATAAATAATTTCAGAGGAAGTCTGTAGAGCAGGAGTTGAGCCAGAGTTCTGTACTTGTGTTACCTCTTACAATACTCATAGCTGTTGCTGTCTACCATTATCAAAAGGTAAAACAGCCTCGCAGGTTATCGCACTATACAATATTTTTGAAGTAGTACAGGAATAATATCGGTAAAATTAACAAAAGTAAAGGTAAGCTTTATTTGAAGTCATATATAATCAACAGACAACATGAGCTACCAAGGTGTTCTGCAACAAAACAGGTAACTGACTTGGGCTTATTTTACCTCATGGTGCAACCTTTAATTAATGAGCATCAAGGAAGGGAACTATCGGTACCATTTTTCATGTCTTTGACCCACCCAGGGATTGAATCCCTAAACTACAACACTCAAAGCAGAAACTTTACCATTGAGCTATTGAGATGGTAATAAGACTTCAGTATGTATAGTCTTAAGTGCTTCCGAAGTTAGTTAATGAAATTTTAATTGGAACAGTACAAGAACCTTGTCTCAGCATACTGTCCTTTGGCAAAAGGACAATTTCCAAAAGATTTACATACTGGCTGCACATTTAGCAGTGTTTATCGCAGGAGTATGGTCTGCACCCTATGTGTAAAGGTATTATGAAGAAAATGTAATTGAAAGCTTTCAGAAAACACTTATGTTTGAATTATTGGTTTTTGCGTGAAAGTAAAAACGATTGCTTGCCATTTGAAACAATTAGATACTGGTATAATATGTTAACTCTACTGAAATTTCCATAATAAATAATATGTGGTTGAATCAAAAACAGCCCAATAATGACTATATGTGTTGGATTGAAACTTCACACAATGCTTCCCAGCTATCAGACTTACTGAAGTTACCAAGTTAGATAATTTTTGGTTGGATTTCATGAAAATTATGGCCCTTTTTTGACTTTGGTTAAAGTTCTGCATGCAACTTATTGCAAAGGTAGCATCACAGCAACAACTATATGTGTTGAACTGCAACTTCATTCAAGATCTCAGGAAATATACATTGTCCTTATATAACCAATTTAGAGAACTCTTGGTTGAAATTCGAACTTCAGCCCTTATTTGTTTTAGAAAATTTGGTTGAAGTTTTGCATGCAAATTTTTTTAATTGCCATAATAAAATTTTAGTTTGTACTAAATTGTAATAAAATCACATAGTTACATAATTCTTGCCAAGTGATGGCCCTCTTTCTAGCTAGAAGTTGAAAAGGAAATCATGCTGTCTTCTCGACAGTATTTGTTGTAGAAATATCTTGAATATTTTCTATTTCAGCTTTTACCATTGGGACAACAGCTGTTGGGCCAAGCACAAGCATTTATACAGAAACGTCAGGCGGGCATCAATCTTCAACAACAACAACAACCACAGCAATACTCTCCCATACAAGACTTTGATTTACAAGATTCTCCCGTACTAAGGAAGAAAAATAAACCCAGAAAAACTTGATATTAATATTGTGTATTTAGGTTATTCAATATTTCTCTTTTACAAGATAAAATGTAGTGCAATTTGGTACTGTAAACTATATTGAAATAAGATTTTAACATATTATTCCTAAACATCAGTAGTGAAACTACTGACTATTGGCCCATAACTTTACCACTCATTTCATTCCAATAAAAAGTTGGCAGCTTAATGTTTGCTTAATTTTGAATTTAAGACCAAGCTTTTTTATACAGGAATAATTTAAGCTCTTTAATTCTCCTATGTGCAAAAGATCACAGAGCACAATCAGTTTTTGGAACCAAACAAGGAATATTTTCATGAAGTGTTAGACAGATTTTTACAGTCTGGCAGGTTAGTTAATTTGATATAGCATGTGGTTCTGGGACGATCTATGTATGAAAAGAATTGGAACAACTGCCTTACCCTTGCATGATTGTAAGAGGCGACTAATAGGGTCTTAACACTTGGTTTTGCTGTAACTCTGTGATTCCAGCAGGTATGCAAATTTTGATTCCATACCTTGTTTTTATTTCGATGTAAATGAGATGTGAAACCAAAATTTGTAGTCCTGTTTGGCGCCATATAACCTATACTGTGTTGGTGCGCCTTAAACCCCAAATAAATAAATGATATAGCACACGAGTTCCGAGATTTGAGCCCGGGGTGAGGTGTACCAGTACGTTCTCATAGTTGATCTATTGAAGACAATACGTCTAAGGGCATTCTTATTCATGTTAGAAGTTTTCACTTATTTGCAGAGACTTGTAACTCTAGTTGCATTTTATATTAATCAGACATTTCTTTTTTTTATATTATTTTCTAGAATTGTATCACAGTTTACATTTATCAAGACAGTTTTTATCCATTTAATTGTGTGTTGGATATGTATGTTTGTAGTTTGCCAATCTGGTATTTCAGTTGTTTGAAGTGTAAGTGAAGGACTGTTTCCATTTTGGGTTTTTCTGCATTTCACTTTCATATGTTTTCTGTCATTTGATCAGTGTGGATGGTTTCGAAAATGTATATCTGTTGCTGGGAGGTTCAGCTTTTTCACACTCCACTGAAGTACTCTTCAGTTTGATGGAGACCCAGTCTTGAGTGACTCGCAGGAGAAGCAAGGTACCAGTCTGTGTTGCACAAGATATTATCGATGGTCATCATGACATCAATCAAAATGATAACCCCTACATTTTTGGTATTTTTGTATCATTTAATGTAGGATTTCAAACACGATAATTTCTGAAAAATAGAAATTGCTAATTCGATCATTTGCTTAAACGTTGAACTGCAATTAGGGGTGGAAAAAATGTTTTTAAAAAAAAAGAAGCAAAACAAATTTTGGCATCTTTCATAAACTCAGATAAGGAAATATTCAGACAAAAGAAATTAAACTTTATTTTTTGGCCTATAACATCATTTTGAAAAGAAAAAAATAGTTGTTTCTCCTCAAAAGTTATGTTTTTCATGTCCCTCATAATGAATGGAGAACAGCATTACGTTTTAAAGAAGAATGTAAACTTCATCTGGAAAGAGTGTGTTGCCAATGAAAGTGTTTGTACAAATGTAAATTTTGAGTAAAAGAAAGAATGTCAAATTGTGTACATGTTTATTGTAAAAGATTATATAACATTTTTTCCTCAAAAAATATAATATAAACATTGACAAAAACAAAAAATAAACAGACAAAAAAATAAAATGCAATTTGTTTTTCTATACATCAAGCTGCATGTAAATGGTTGTATTGCAAAGACAAAAAAAAAGTTAATCTCTTGCTGTGTCATGGTTTATGCTGTGTTACAGCTTAGAGTAAATGCATAAGAACATTGGCACTAAATGTACATGTATATGTATTACGATTATCAAGTTAGTAATGATCTCTTAACAGGTGTGTTTTCATTTGTTACAACAACAACTCACAATACCTGTAATAGGTAAATAAACTGGTATAGAAAAAGTCCAATATATGACCTGTGACAAAAACTATTCAAGGCCATTGACATAGCTAACTTGTCTGGCAACAAAAATGTTTTCAAAAGATTGAATGAAAAGTAAGTTCAACCATCTAGGGTAGGGAAGTTATCTTTTGAAATTGAGTCAGCATTTTCTGAGGAGATTTTCTCAACTATTCCATCAGCCATATATTAAAGGAAAACTAGCCCTGCCCCCTGGTGGCCATATTTTTAGCCCACCATCAACAGATGGCGGGCTATTAAAATCACTCTGCGTCCGTGGTCCGTCCGTCCGTCATTCCGTCCGTCCGTTAACAATTTCTCGTTATCGCATCTCCTCAGAAACTACTGGGGGGATTTTGACCAAACTTTGTCAGAATGATGTATTGGTACCCTAGTTGTGTCCCCCAGAAAATCAGACTGGTTCAATAATTTATGAGTGAGTTATGGCCCTTTGTTTATTTCTATATTTTACATAGATTTATATAGGGAAAACTTTGAAAACCTTCTTATCCAAAACCACAGAGCCTAGGGCTTTGATATTTGGTTTGAAGCATCATCTAGTGGTCCTCTACCAAGAGGATTCAAATTATTTCTCTGGGGTCAAATATGGCCCCGCCCTGGGGGTCACATAGTTTATAATGACTTATATAGGGAAAAACTTTGAATAACCCCTTGTCCAAAACCACAGGGCCTAGGGCTTTGATATTTTGTATGTGACATCATCTAGTGGTCTTCAACTAAGATTGTTCATATTATACTCCTAGGGTCAAATATGGCCCCGTCCTGGGGGTCATATGGTTTACATAGACTTACATAAGGAAAAACTTTGAAAATCTTCTTGTCCAAACCACAAAGCCTAAGGCTTTGATACTTGTAATGTAGCATCATCTAGTGGTTCTCTGCCAAGTTTGTTCAAATTATCGCCCTAGGGTCAAAAATGGCCCCGCCCCGGGGGTCACATGGTTCATATAGACTTATATAGGGAAAAGCTTTTTAAAATGTTCTTGTCAATAACTACAACATTCAAATTTGGACCACATGTATATTTTTGAGTGGCAAGATGAACCTTGACATGAGTTGATCTTGATTTTGACCTAGTGACCTACTTTCACATTTCTGTAGCTACAGCCTTCAAATTTGGACCACATGTATATTTTTGAGTGGCAAGATGAACCTTGACATGAGTTGACCTTGATTTTGACCTAGTGACCTACTTTCACATTTCTGTAGCTACAGCCTTCAAATTTGGACCACATGCATAGTTTTATGCACTGGAAAAAACGTTGACCTTGATTTTGACCTAGTGACCTACTTTCACATTTTTGAAGGTACAGGCGTCAAATTTGGACCATATGCATAGTTCCGTGTTTCAAAATGAAATTTGACATTGATTTTGACCTAGTGACCTACTTTCACATTTCTCAAGCTACAGCCTTCAAATTTGGACCACATACATAGTTTTGTGTACCCAAAAAAACTTTGACCTTCACATTGACCTAGTGACCTACTTTCACCTTTTTAAGGTACAGGCTTCAAATTTGGACCACATGCATAGTTTTGTATTCCGAAATAGAATTTGACCATGATTTTGACCTAGTGACCTACTTTTACATTTCTCAAGCTACAGCCTTCAAATTTGGACCACTTGCATAGTTTTTTGTACCGAAATGAACTTTGACCTTTACATTGAGCTAGTGACCTACTTTCACATTTTTAAGGTACAGGCTTCAAATTTGGACCACATGCATAGTTTTGTATTCCGAAATAGAATTTGACCTTGATTTTGACCTAGTGACCTACTTGTACATTTCTCAAGCTAAGCTACAGCCTTCGAATTTGGACCACTTGCATAGTTTTGTGTACCAAAATGAACTTTGACCTTAAGATTGACCTAGTGACATACTTTCACATTTCTGTAGCTACAGGCTTCAAATTTAGACCACATGCATAGGATTGTGTACCGAAACAAACTTTGACCTTGACATTGACCTAGTGACCTACTTTCACATTTCTCAAGCTACAGCTTTCTAATTTGGACCACATGCACAGTGTTGTGTACGGAAATGAAATTTGACCTTGAGGTAGTCAATAAGTCTTGAAATTTGGAACACTCAAAAATGGCACATTGGTGGGCGCCAAGATCACTCTGTGATCTCTTGTTCAAGACAAGAGGGCCATGATGGCCCTATATTGCTCACCTGAGTACCATTGTTCTTAATGATAAGATCAAGTTTTGACATAGATCACATAGGCATACACATTAAATATCATCAGGAAAAATATTTTCTTGTAACAGTCCCTTTTTGGATCACGTACTAGTCAGGGCCAATCTCCATAACAAGTTTGAGGGTCCTAGGCTCAAATGCTGCATTTCTGTACTACCCTGGAAGACTTAAATAACATTTAAAACCAATCTCATTAGATGATGCGGAGGTATATTCATTTACATAATGTGACCTCTAGAGTGTTAACAGTCAAATTGTTGATGACGGACGACGGTCACAGGACAATCACAAGCACTATTTTATTGTAGTAGCATATGAATTTATGCATGCATTCGTAAATTACAGCATGCTACTCATCTGACCCCACTCCCCGGGGTGTAAGACAAGTTTCTTTCAGCACTAAGAAAAGTATTGTCTGGCTTGCTGAAAATATTATACATGATTTACTTGAAACATCTTGGTCAGAAAAATGTATCACAAATACTGAGAAAAGCTTAAAATTAGCACAATGAGGATAGTATAAACAATATAGTTTATACATGATGAAATATGGTATGATGCTGAGACACAATTATTATCTATTTAAAATTCCTGGTCCACCACAATGAAATATGAAACTAATTGTTTACTGATATTTGTAAGTGCTAATTTACAAAGTCTGGAAAAATGACTATGAAACAAATGACTGGTGCAACCAAAAATAAAACATAATACAAAAAAATGGTTGTTAGCTAAAATACTTTCAAATTATGCGAATGAATCAGCATAAAAAACTTTGGAGTCATACAATTAAATACAAAACAAACAAGAGCTGTCAGTGGACAGCGCGCTCGACTATTCTCAGTGCTTGATAGTATAATATAAGCAAATGGTAAAACTTTAGTCAGTCAAAATGCTTGATAGATTTGCCTCCTCCTTTTTACAGACTGGTGTCATGATGGTAAACAAGTATGCAAAATATGAAAGCAATATCTCAATGGACTTTGAAAATATTTTGGGTAGTATGCAAACTTTAACATTTATTCTAAGTCGAAAAGGGGCCATAATTCAGTCAAAATGCTTGATAGAGTTGCCTCCTTTTTACAGACTGGGGTCATGATGGTAAACAAGTATGCAAAATATGAAAGCAATATATCAATGGACTTTGAAAATATTTGGGGTAGTACGCAAACTTTAACATTTATTCTAAGTCGAAAAGGGGCCATAATTCAGTCAAAATGCTCGATAGAGTTGCCTCCTCCTTTTTACAAACTGGGGTCAGATGGTAAACAAGTATGCAAAATATGAAAGCAATATCTCGATAGACTTTGAAAATATTTTGGGTGGTATGCAAACTTTAACATTTATTCTAAGTAGAAAAGGGGCCATAATTCAGCCAAAATGCTTGACAGAGTTGCCTCCTCCTTTTTACAGACTGGGGTCATGATGGTGAACAAGTATGCAAAATATGAAAGCAATATCTCAATGGACTTTGAAAATATTTTGGGTGGTATGCAAACTAACATTTATTCTAAGTCGAAAAGGGGCCATAATTCAGTCAAAATGCTTGATAGAGTTGCCTCCTCCCTTTTTACAGACTGGGGTCATGATGGTAAACAAGTATGCAAAATATGAAAGCAATATCTCAATGGACTTTGAAAATATTTGGGGTGGTACGCAAACCTTAACATTTATTCTAAGTCGAAAAGGGGCCATAATTCAGTCAAAATGCTTGATAGAGTTGCCTCCTCCTTTTTACAGACTGGGGTCCTGATGGTAAACAAGTATACAAAATATGAAAGCAATATCTCGATGGACTTTGAAAATATTTGGGTGGTACGCAAACTTTAACATTTGTGTGACGCTCACGCTCACGCTAACGCTCACACCGACGCCGGGGCGAGTAGGATAGCTCCCCTATTCTTCGAATAGTCGAGCTAAAAATGTGGTCTATATCGTGTTCACAAGGAAATTGTGGACGGACGACGGACGAAGAGCCACAAAACCTCACCCTGTCACTACGTGACAGGTGAGCTAAATACAGAATGAATTTAAAGAAATTGGTATCACCCTAGGAATATTTCTGTGAAATTATTTCAAAATCATGCAAGCAGTGTTTTTTTTAAAGGAGTTTTTTTCTTTGGTTGCCATGCAAGGATGAGATATATCTGAAGGAATGATTCTGAAAGTTGATAGCCAAGGAACATTCCTGTGAAATCTGGTTGAAATTAGGTCAGTGGTTAGGGAAGAGATATTCTTTTAAGAAAATATGGACAGACAACTAACATCCAGCAAAGTTTAAAACGTCATCATTAGCACTTCATACTCGGGTGGGCTAAAAAGTATAGATGAACTAACAGTCACTGATCTTATTATTGAGTAAATTCAATAACGGTAACTTTTCTTTGGTATCCCTTTCATCCGTAACCATAATTGCTATCTGAATCTCAATTCAATGACAGATGTGCTAATGGAACATAAATGCACAATTAAGGAAACATGAAAAGCAGTAAAAAGGAAAAAAACTTGCTGTTTCCAAACTGATGCACAAAAGAAACAAGTGTCTCAGTTTATAAAGTAGAGTTTGGGAACCAGTCTCAACATTTTATAATCAGACTTGTAACCTTTGAGCACTATCTTGAAAGTAACCAATGGTGATGTTGCATTCTAAGACTGGTTCCCAAATTTGTTCCAGGAAAACTCAAGATAACAGTTTATTTAACCTCCTTTCCAACCAGTCTGCTTGCGACTTCAAACCCTGCTCTGACCAAAAGTCCTTCATGTCCTTGTAGCGCTGTATGATATCAAACTTACACACATGATGTAACTTTCTCAAGCAGATAGGACACAGGAAGCTGGGCTGGGAATCAGACTCCTTTAAATGATTGGAACCATTCATGAGACAATGAAAGTGAGTACAGTGACGCAGTCCAAACATGTGACCCATTTCATGGCACATAGTCTTGCAAGCCCTGACTAAGATTGTAGGTATTGGATCACTGCAAATAAAAAGAAACCTTATATAGTCTACTCTCTGCTCCTTGCAAGAATTAAACTGTTTACCGGAGTAATTTTTCCACCACCTCGGATTCATGTGTAGAGAAGAACAAATAAGTACTGATACAAAATTCATGAACATCAGTTAGGTTAATTGACTCATTACATAACTGAAATATTGTTGAAGAATACACCAGTCCAATATCAGACTAAGAATACCAATTTACTATGAATTTATGAATGAATGTAATCTTGCGTGTTTTCAGGTAAATGAACTTCCAAACAGAATTTACTTCTGTAAGGACCAACAGAAAGGTAACACATGCAGTTTAAAGTTTTACCTACCTGTCTAAATTTATGTGTGTATATGTACTTTCTCCAAAATTTGAAAGGTATCTGGCCAATGAGTATACACCTGTACATCCAGGTGAACGTGCTAATCCAAATACAAAGTTCCATTCCTTTTTTGGATACAAATCGCACATTGTTATCCCAGCTACACAGAATGCATCTTTTGGCACTTTTTCATCAAGTCTATCCAGGATCTGACTCGCTTTAACTTGAAAGATATCATTCTTAAATCTATCTGACACTTTACCAACTAAGTTACGCTCTTCCATGCAGTTAACCTTCATTCCGAAGAATATTTCTGCAAAAGTTTTCAGAGGTTGCAGGACCTGCTCAGGTAATGCGTCTTCTTTAAATGTCACTGGTGCAAGATAAATGGTGTGATGAATCTTGTCTGGGCCCCGGTACTCACCTGCAGCATAAATAAAACTTTTGACATTTAAACTAGTGTGGTGATTATTATCTTGGCCCCAGATATTCCTTAAGCATAGATAATACTACTGGATTACTGAAATACTTATATTAAGCAGTTTTATTAGAGGGGTCTTTACTTTCATAGTTTTATATATCGTCGCCTTAATTCCAGAGTGCCGTAAGTCCATTTTTGGCAAAATTAAGATTTTAGTGCCATTAGGTACATACCTATGACATCTGTTGGATGGTGAATTTGTGGTTTTGTAGAACAAACAAACTGGCTAAATTTTAGTTCAACAAGTCTGTTAGTAGTGTAGTCATTGTCACTCAAATCTCTAAACGTTGTTTCCCAAAACTATCAAAAAGCTAGTTAAAGCATTATGGAAATAAGGCGACGATATATTAAACTTATACTTTATGAGGGAGAAGAATAAATATATTTGTTTGCTTTGTTAAGTTTTAATAAAACCTGTAAGAAGATCCTTTGGAAACACAGAACGCAACCAAGAAAAATAATAGCAGGCTCCGTAAATGAAATGATGCCTCCTAATACACGTTTGAGCTGACCTCTATTATCAATAAACATAGAATGGACTCCACGATCCCAAAGGACCAGAAAATATAACAACACAAAGCCGCCACATAGCACTTAAAGACTACCGTTGTGATAGTTAATAAAGCAGAGGTGATGGACAAATTTTGATTGACCTTATAGTTACTGTCTTAGAGTCTTAGCCTTGGCTGACTTATGTGCAAGGACATATCGGAAATAATTAGTGGCAGAAAAACCGTCACAAGGAATGCTATGATAATTAGATCACCTGTAATAAACTGTTTGTAAGTCTGTCCTGATTCTTCGTGTTCTGCTAACCAGTCACCTCTCTTCGACTTCCCCATCGGGGTAAAAAATTCTTTATCTGGAACAGACAATTAGAATATTGATGAAATACAATGTACTGCTAACGGTGGAGAGATATGATTTCATACTTGTAAGGGTATGCGCATATCTTAAGATTTCCTTGTATGTTTAAATAAGCATCTGGGTTGTCAATATTCAAAACAATGCATTGAATGTGTTCATGAATAAAATATAGCCTTAAATGTTCAATTATTAAAAGCAGACTTGCATGTTTTAAACATGTAGATTTACCCAGTAATCAGACAATTTTAGAATAACACTAACATTCTCGGATTTACTATGCATATGAAATTGTAACCTCCTGTGATAAAAATAAAATAGATAAGAAGATCCTTTGAAAGCATAAAATGCAACCAAGCAAAAACAGAAAAGACTCGGTTTTACGGAGTCTGTTCATGAGAGGTAAAGGAATATTGTGCCCCCGCACCCTCTTTAAAGCAGAACTTTTCATATAATCACAATGAATGGACTTCATGATGCCAAATAACCAGAAACTGTAACAAAACTAAGTCCAAAACTTTTCACCACTGCCATAGACAGTTGTTATAGTTGATACAATCTGTAAGGTTCTTATACATACATACTTTTGTGTCTACTAATGAGGCAGTTATTCTCATTACCATCTTTAATATATATACCATATATTTTCGCTTATAAGATGCACTATCAGGAGTCATATTTCCAGTTCATGAGTGGGGAGCATCTTATAAGCGTGTACTACAAGTAAATATAAAAAAAAGAAACCCCAGACTGCATGTCTAATTTCGGCTTGCGTCTTATAAGCGAGTGCATCTTATAAGCGAACATTATACGGTACTGACCTCAATAACTAAGCTTTCAGATATGTATATATTTTAAAGGTAAGACTTAAAAGAAAATCAGAATTAAAATATTTTGGTAAAGATAACTATCAGAATTAAAATATTTTGATAAAGATAACAGAAACAGAGAAATATTGCTCAAATAAGTATTTTTTATATCTGACAGCTTTGTCACTTCAAGAAAGTTACACACTTTTACTGCTAAATATTATGAAACTTTAAATATCTTCTGTTTTAGCAACTGAATTCTTTTTTCTTCATACCTGGTATAAAGAACTTTATATCTTGGCCTTTTGTTGCTTTACCAGAAAACTTGTCATTATATTCTTCTTCAACCTCTTCTTCACTTTTCCCTTTCACCTACAAAAATCACAAAATGTTAAAGTAGTATCTTGAAAAGCATAGGCAAAATCTCTGCAGCATGCATTTTGTTGAGAGGACCTTAAATGGCTAAATATAACGAATGTAAAATTTGTTTGTTTGTTTGTTTGTTTTGGGTTTAACGCCGTTTTTCAACAGTATTTCAGTCATATAACGGCGGGCAGTTAACCTAACCAGTGTTCCTGGATTCTGTACCAGTACAAACCTGTTCTCTGCAAGTAACTGCCAACTTCCCCACATGAATCAGAGGTGGAACAAATCCATTTCTTGATAAAAATCAGACAGATCACTTTAAAATTTGTGACCCTTCAAAAATATTACCCACTAGCTGTCACACATTTCTTTGTGAATATCTACATTATTTGAAGAACAGGATGAAATAAGATTCATTTATTAACAAGAGCTTTCAGTTGACAGCGCGCTCGACTATTCTCAGTGCTTGATAGTATAATATAAGCTATGAGTAAAACTTTAACATTACAATAAGCATATTCTAAGTCGAAAAGGGGCCATAATTCATTCAAAGTGCTTGATAGTGTTGTCTGCTCCTGTTTACAGAATGGGGTCATGATGGTAAACAAGTATGCAAAATATGAAAGCAATATCTCAACGGACTTTGAAAATATTTTGGGGTGGTACACAAACTTTAACATTACAATAAGCATATTCTAAGTCGAAAAGAGGCCATAATTCAGTCAAAATGCTTGATAGAGTTGTCTGCTCCTGTTTACAGAATAGGGTCATGATGGTAAACAAGTATGCAAAATATCAAAGCAATATCTCAATGGACTTTGAAAATATTTGGGGTGGTATGCAAACTTTAACATTTGTGTGACGCTCACGCTAACGCCTACACTGGGCGAGTAGGATAGCTCCCCTATTCTTCCAATAGTCGAGCTAAAAATAAGATCAGATGTATTTGGAGACAGCAAGACAATGAACAATATAAAAATACTGGTGGTCATCAATTAAATTTATCAGATCTGGGCATTATCCCCTTTTCTTGTATTCTCAGGGTTTCTCGTATTCTCAGGGTTTCTTGTATTCTCGTTTTTTGCCTTAAAAGTTGTCAAATGATACAACTTGTTTGTTATTTTCTACTACGACTAGAGAGGTATGGGTCAAAATCCAGAAATGAATTACTTCAGTTTTATAATCCATATATACTGGGTATACCAATTACCGTGAGTCTTATATTTAGTGGACTCTATTTATAACAAAATGATTGTTTGAAAGGATAAGTTTTATTCTGTTTAATTAATTTATATTTTAGCTTAAGACTTTTGGCAAAAAATCGTCAAAGCCCCAGGAAAAAGTTCCACTACTGCCATTCAAAGAACAAAGGTGGGGAATTTTAGCATTTTCTAACATATACCTATTACAGTGAATTTCAAATTTTAATCTAAAGAAGTTGTTAATTTGATCTAAAACAAAGAAAGCATTTCTATTTTACAATGGGCCAAACTAAATATGAAACAAATATGGCAGAAATAAGCAAGTTTAATGAAAATTTGCGGAGAAAAATTGCAAAGATTAACCATATTAAAATAACCAGTCACTTAGCTAAATTCCTTAATTTCTAGGATCAATGTGAAATAAAAAGAAAGACACTCCAATTTTCAAAAATAGTTTTGCTAAAAATCTGAGCACATTGAGCAGTGAATAATGAGAGAAAAATTGTAAAGCAATTTTCATGTTAAGTGTCAAAACAGGACATTCACGGTAATATGTATATCCAGGTAATTGGTATACCCAGTATACCCATTAGCTATTTTAGTTACCGTTATTTCCTGTATACCAATGGCCTCAAGAAGTTTATCATCAGTGAGTGACATCCGATGCCGTCTTGATGCCGTTACCGCAGCCATTTTTCTTAACTAGTGTCACTACGATCTATCTCATGAAATCAAGAACTTTCGAAATTAAAACTCTATCTTCAGTCAAAATATTATCATTATTAATTTCCTGTATGTATCAGTGTATAATGACACAAAATTGTGAAATCTTCAGCATTTTGACAGCCATAAAGTTTGTCAGTCCGTCCAGCAACTGTCACTGAAATGTGATGTTGATCTTAAAAACTGAGAGTGTATATATATCGTTATACGTTGTCATAAGGAATATAAATTACTGAAATATTATTAGTCATTGAATTTTTTTTTTTACAAACATCAGTGTCCAATGTAATCAAACGTGAAACGGAGATAACCGAAGGCGCTCAAATGTAATGGTTGTTCCCTGGCTCGGGCTCGGGAGACAGATTTGGTACCAGCGTTTAAAAATTATACACTTCCGGACATGTGGAAAAATGGAAAGTTTACCAGTAGAGATAAAATTTGCCCAAAAGCTTGCTGGAAATGAGACAAAAACTCGCCTTAAAGCAGTAAAAAAATTGAAAAAGTATTTAAAGGTAAAATCTGCTTCCATGTTAAAATTGTTGACGACCTGCCGTCACTGCCATGACATGACAATATTTCTCCTATATAAAATTCTTTACATATATCACAACTTCTATTTAAATGATTCTGTAAAATATTCAGAATTTGACGATGAAGATAAAAAAAATGACTAGGTATTTCTTGCACCATTTTTTCAACCAACGAAAGTGGAATGAACTGGACTTGGCAATGAAAACACTCGAGCATGCTGAGAACCTCACGCCTTCTACCTGTATCATGGACTGTGTTGTTCCATTGCCAAACTGGGATTTATCAACTTTTATTGGCTGAAACAAAGAAGTATAAAATACACAGAAATATTATGGCAACTGACTGTAATCTCGCATGATCTCGCGTCCGAGCGTGATTCTGCGTTATCTTAGTAAAGCGAGCATGGAGTTGCAATTTGTACCTTTAAAACTACATGTAAAATACGTGTTAGCTTCTAAAACAACATTAAATTTTGTTTAATATGAAATAGTCTTAAGCACAAAATACACGTTTCTTACTATAAAAAAGCGTGGTCATACGGTGATAACTGGTTAATTGACAGTGTCAGTCTTTCGCATACAAAATGGCGCGTGGAGATCTCATTTGCAGCCGCGGGATGTTGGCAAGATTTGCTCTATATGCCTTTCAAGTTGCCGATCTATTTATTTTTATAAATCTGTGGCTGAAACAAAGGTAGCCTTACTTATTTGGCTTATCGGGATGACTTATTTTATGATCTGTTATTTTATAGTTGTCATCCCTCTAAGCCTTACCCATATCTGCATTTTACTGTTAAGAAAACGAAGACGTTAAAAAATCCAAAAAAGTCATAAAATACTAATCTGATCAAACTTGCTCCAATGAATTAAACATTAATATTCATGTAGAAACTTCAAATGAGTTGAATATAACTCATTTTAAAAAAGAATTTTAATTCTTCGGAAATATGTGTAAACAGATGCGAGGAGAAATCAACCCTGACACCGGCTTCCATACACAGCGGGCTGCCGATGACACTCAATTGCAGAAACAAAATATACATTCGAAAAATGTCAGCCGACTTAGTGTGGCAATTTCATGCTTTAATGTCAACATAAATTAATGATCAGCAGTGTTCCCACGTATTTTTTTCAAGGGTAAAATTCTGGACACAAAAACTGGAGGTAAATCTCAATTTTTGAGGGTATGAAAATTATAAAATAAAAATTTCCATACTAAAGTAAAGTTAAACTCCGACAACCACTTATTTTGGAAACGTTTTGGGTAATTTTTCTGAACTTTAGCATTAGTAGTGTCAGTTCTCGTAGACGGCTGGCACTCCTTACTCGATTGTTGCGAAGTATCACTTGTATTGTTATTTGCTGTAAAGCCTCGATTTGCGACTTTCTTGCAGACGGGGCGAGATTAGATTGGTTACCATTTTAAAGTGCTAATTCATTTCCCGAGTCACTAAAATATATAATTCGTCTATATTTTATGATGACACTGAGAAAACATCTGCAGTTAGCCAATCAATTCGCCTGGAACATAGTATTTCCAAGGTTTATGTTACCCTCAATAAAATCTTGGACGAGTTCGATATTTGGTCATCTTGTGTCAAAAACCAGGTCACCAGGTCAAATCAAAGAAAAAGCTTGTTAACGCTCTAGAGGTCACAATTTTGGCCCAATCTTAATGAAACTTTGTCAGAATGTTACTTTCAATAAAATCTTGGACGAATTAGATATTGGGTCATCTGGGTTCAAAAACTAGGTCACCAGGTCAAATCTAAGGAAAAGCTTGTTGTTAACACTCTGGAGGCCACATTTAAGACTATATCTTCATGAATCTTGGTCAGAATGTTAATCTTGATGATCTTTAGGTCAGGTTCGAATCTGAATCATGTGGGGTCAAAAACTAGGTCACCAGGTCAAATCAAAGGAAAGGCTTGTTAACACTATAGACGCCACATTTTTGACTGCATCTTCATGAAACTCAGTCAGAATGTTAATCTTGATGATCTTTAGGCCAAGTTCGAATTTGGGTCATGTGGGTTCAAAAACTAGGTCATCAGGTCAAATCAAAGAAAAAGTTAAGTTAACACTATACAGTCCACATTTATGACCATATATTAATGAAACTTGATCAGAATGTTAATCATGATGATTTTTAGGGCAAGTTCTAATCTGGGTCAGGTGGGTCAAAAACTAGGTCACCGGGTCAAATCAAAGGAAAAGCTACTTAACACTCTAGAGGCCACATTCATGGCCATATCTTAATGAAACTTGGTCAGTATGTTAATCTGGATGATCTTTAGGTCAAGTTTAAATCTAGGTCAAGTGGAGTCAGAAACTAGGTCCCCAGGCCAAATCAAAGGTAAAGATTGTAATTTTATGTTAACTCTCTAGAGGTCACAATTTTGGCCCAATCTTAATGAAACTTGGTCAGAATGTTACCCTGTATAAAATCTTGGAAGAGTTCAATATTGGGTCATGTGGGGTCAAAAACTGAGAATTACATTAGAGGCCACATTTTCTACCTAAAAATTGTAATCAGTGACCTCTATATATGAGCTGCGCCATGAGAAAACCAACATAGTGGGTTTGCGACCAGCGCGCAGTCTGGTCAGGATCCCTGCTGTTCGCTAACAGTTTCTCTAATTGCAATAGGCTCTGAAAGCGAACAGCATGGATCCTGACCAGACTGCGCGGATGCTGGTCGCAAACCCACTATGTTGGTTTTTCTCATGGCGAGGCTCATATCAAGGCATGTGTCTTCCTGATGATGTAGGGTTACCAGAGTGTTACCAAATCACCTTATTCAGTAAATCCCATGTATTGTAGATTAATGGCAGTTAGTGACTGATTTCACACGGTATCTTAGGTATGATTATAATCCAAATTATCTCCAGTTTTGTACTTAATTTATCATTGTTTCACAGAGTCCAGGGCAGTATTTCTTACGTCCTATGATGAAGGAGTACAAGTTTGAGCCTGTCTCCCAGATGCTTGAACTTCTGGAAGGTACCACTGTTGAAGTGAGCATTAGGGGAGTAAGAATTGCATACAGGTAAGTCTTATGAGTAAAAATTTTAACACTGTGAAATATAAATAGCCAATACTGAAACAAAATACAGCTTACCTTATTAACTTTAGGAAGCAGAGATACAATTATAGTGTATTTTGTGTCTTAGCTTGATGGTGCAGTTGTTTTTCTGGGGAAAATCTGTACAGAGAATAGTTTATTGTGTTTTGTTAGTGTTAAACTGTTAAAACACCTAGATATTTGTATCTCAGGGCTATATTGCACCCTATACATCTTTCTAGAGGTTAATCGCCAAAACTGCATTAAAATAGAGTTTTAAGTAACGTGTCATAAATGTTCACGATCATAATACATTGAAAATCAGGTATGATCCAGAATGTTTGGTTCAAGGTCAAAGGTCGAACAGCTTTATGTGTGCTTTATATCTTCTAAGCTGCTGAAAGGATTTTTGTAAAACTGGCAGCAGTTGTTCACCTCATGACTACATGCATAGAGCTTGTCCAGGTCACTAGGTCAGTGTCAAGGTCACACATGGAAGCTGAAGTTCAGATTGCTTTATTTTGTTGCCTCACCACATCTTCTAAACTAATGGAAGGTTTTTCATTTAACTAGCCTAAATTCATTTGATAAAAAGACAGTGTGCAGAGCACATGACCCAGGTCACTAGGCTCAAGATCAAGGTCACATTTGGAGGTAAAATGGCTTTTGTATTTGTCTGCTCTGTATCTTCTAAATGCTGGATGATGTTTAGAGCAAAAAATCCAGGGCATTAGGTTTAACCCTCTAACCTGTTTTAAAGTGGCATCTAGGGGTATTATTTTCCTGCAGTGAAAGCTCAAATTTTCAGTTGTTAGAAACAAGTTACATCACTAAATAGAGATCAAGGGTCAGGAATATTTTAAAGACCTGTGTATACATGTTTAAATGTATTTTTTCAGTTGCTATGGACAGGTTACGTCACTGAATGGAGAGCCGGTGTAATGAAGTATTTCGACCCCCATAGAATAACGAACCCCCGGTCATTATTCTATAGAAAATGTGACTCCTTTCCTGTAGAATATTGACTCCCCTTATAAAAATCTGACTCCCTTTGAAAACTCTATAGAATAACGACCCCCCGGTCATTATTCTATAGAAAAACTGACCCCTCCAAGTAAAATACTGACTCCCTAAAGATGACTCCCTTCGAATCTCATAGAATAACGACCCCGATTATTATTCTATAGAAAAAGTGACTCCTTCCATGTAAAATACTCATTGCCGAAATTACTACATTCGAACTCTCATACAATATCTATTCCCGGACATTATTCTATCTAAAAAAAGTTACTCTTTCCGTGTAAAACACCGGCCCCTAAAAAGACTTTCGACTATAATATCTATTAAAAAGTGGTCCCCACCAAACCTAACGGAAAATTTTACTAGATCTACAACTCTAATACCCTCCATTGCCAATAGTTAACATTTTGATTGTACTACTACTACTGGTGCCGCTACTTCTATTGCTATTACCACATGTACTTCTTCTACTTCTACTTCTACTACTACTACTACTACTACAACTGCTACTTCTGATACTACTATACCTGCTTCCACTAATACGTCTTGTACATCTACCTCTTCTCCTGTTGCTGTTGTTGCTGTCTCTTATTCCTCTGCTGCTGATGTTGCAACTGCAACTGCCACTACCACTGCCACTACTACTACTAGTACTACTACTACTACTACTTTCTATTGTTGCCGCTACCGTACTTTATTGTCACTGCTAAGTATTGCAACTTCTATTAATACTAAGTTCTATGCTAGCAGTTTCGTGTGCAGTTTTCTTCTGAAGAATTACTTCATTACCGAAGTTTGCAGGGATTATTGACACTGATGTGTTTTGTGAACGTATTGTGAATTGTTATTTTCTTGTAAGGCCTTAGATACATGAGTTATCACTAAATTTGCCAAATGACCGGGGTCGTTTTTTTTGGAGTCATTTTATACTTCTTCACGTGGGGAGTCATAGTACTATGATCTGGAAGTCATAATACTATGACCGGGGGGTCACTTTTTCTATAGAATAATGACCGGGGGTCATTATTCTATGGGGGTCGAAATACTTCATTACACCGGAACCAGGCGTTGTTGAAGCCCTGGGTTTAGATGATTGTTCTACGTATCAGGAAGAGAGTAAAACAGAAACCAATGGTAACTACAGGACCAGAGGGCTACAGGTAATGTTTGTTTCAGTCATTAGGAAACTATCGTTTTACTTCAGTTTGTGAATGTCGAGCTAGTCTATAAAGACATACAGTTTCAAAGTTTGGTTTTTCAAGAAATAAGAGAAGGTAATACTCTTCTAAAGAAATTGCTAATAAAAGGAATTGAAGCTTTCATGTTTGCTTTATCTTTGTACTAAGATTGAAATCTAAGTGCTAGAATTTGGAATAAAATTCCGCCAATATTTCAATGCATTATTGATATCTTTCAGTCTTCGTTTGTAGCAGATATAATGCTTTCACAGATTGTTTTGGAAATATCATTGCTTTAAATGGTCAACATCTTTTCCTTAATTCTTTCAGAAAGCTGTAGTTCATCTCTTGTTATATTATATTTCTTGTCTTTTCAGCCAAAATGTGAAATATGAAATAAGACTCAAAATTGGAGACATGAACAAGCACATTGAAAGAGCAGCACCAAAGTCAAGAATTGTTGTGGCAAGGTTTTCTTTTTAAAATAGATGGTATGGATGGGTGGTCAGTTTTACTTGGCACTTCCAATCCATAATAAATTGAAAATGGCAAAATATAGAAACCCCTTTTGACAGTTAATGGTACTGTCCAAATTCAAAGATGGACAAGTTAATTTTAGAAATTTAGCAAGGTAAGGGTTAAGAACTCTAGTGATAGCTCTAGTTTGCTCCGATATTTCCTATTTCACTATCCAGCATCAAGATAGTCTAGTGTGCCATTGTCTCATACAGCACTTGTTAGTGTTCTAAAGCATAACAGTATGTAAACTAGCGGTATCATAAGTATGAGACAATAAGCGTCTTAATGTGTCTTCATCACTGAATAAAGGGCCTCCTTGGCTTCGTGGGTACGGTCGCGGACTTCAAATCACTTGCCCCTCGCCGATGTGGGTTCGAGCCTCGCTCGGGGCGTTGAATTCTTCATGTGAGGAAGCCATCCAGCTGGCTTATGGAAGGTCTGTGGTTCTATCCAAGTGCCTGCTCATGATGAAATGATGCATTGAGGGGCACCTGGGGTCTTCCTCCACCACCAAAGCTGGAAAGTCACCATATGACCTATAATTGTGTTAGTGTGACGTTAAACCCAACCAAAAAATATATGTCTTCAACATCAGATATGATCGTAAATAAATATTGCATAAAATTCCTTGATTAATTTCTTCCTTGGAAAGCCCTTGTTTTTCTTGATGAATGTTGTGACACAAGCTATATATCTAATGCCCTTACATTTTCACTGAACAGGTGGAGAAGTCGGACTTCACTGGAGTGAACATTATTGCCTTCAGACGTATGAATCAGATGGATATTAGTGGAAATGTGGTAACAGAATCAGAGTTCTTACCTACTCTAAAAGTAAGCAGTTTTTGTTCCATGCAGGGAAACAAAACTTGGAGAAATAAATGAGCCGCACCATGAGAAAACCAACATAGTGCATTTGCGATCAGCATGGATCCAGACCAGCCTGAGCATCTGCACAGTCTGGTCAGGATCCATGCTGTTCGCTTTCAAAGCCTATTGCAATTAGAGAAACCTTTAGTGTACCACCAGGCTGGTCTGGATCCATGCTGTTCGCAAATGCATTAAGCTGGTTTTCTCGTGGTGCAGCTCAAATGGTTTGATTGTAAGTTCATACAACTTAGGTAAACTGATCCTGATGACTGCTTCTTAAAGTACAAATGAGACTTTTGTATGTTCCTGAATTAATGCTCGGAGGGGCTCGGTCACTGGATTTTCTCCACCAATAAAAGCTGGAAAGTTGCCATAATATGACCTGTACTACAAATGAAATAAATGAAAAAAAAATTAAGTGCCGTTTGAACCTACAAACTCCATTCATTAATTAATGAGTTAAATGTCATTTGCCTGCACCACTTTGATTATTAACGAATGGAGAACACTCAAGAACTTGTGAGGACCGTTAATTCATGATAATGGGTATTTTGTCACAACTACCTAGAGTTCCGAGATTTGAGCTCTGGGTGAGGTGTACCAGTACGTTCTCATAGTTGATCAATTGAAGACAATACGTCTAAGGGCATTCTTCTTCAACTTCCAGTATTCATGTCAGAAGTTTTCACTTATTTGCAGAGACTTACAACTCTAGTTGCATTTTATATTAATCAGACATTTCTTTTTTTATATTATTTTTCGGCGACGCCGTCTAAATTCGTTTTCGTTTCCTATGCCACGTGACTTCAGTTTGCAAATCAAACTCCTTGATAACGCATTATAGATAATTTATCAAAATGGAAGATTTATGCAACACTCTGCCTGATTGGACGAGAGTGTCAATTTCTTTCACTCTGTTGATTGTGCTACGCTGACTGAAATGTAGACAAAGCGTTTATCCTAAACGACGCTGTTCACAGTTTTAAAGCTAAATTTGGCTCAGTATATTTAGGAAGAATATTGATATATCTCAAAATGATAAGTAAGTTTAATAAATATGATAAAAACCTGTTCAAATACCAACATATATCAAATTAAAGAAAGAGCTGAATACGGTCTGCGTATCACATGAATAAGGGTGTGATAAGAGTCTTTTATGTAGAGAAGTGCTTTTTAAAAGATTTTCCTTGTTACAATTGTCGTCTGTATATGAAAAGGTTTCTTGCTTTTGCGACTTATTCAGATTGCATATTAAAATGAGTACTTGTTTGCTTTGAAATATTTGTTATAAATCATTTAACTGATTTATTATATATGAATATTTTTCTTTAGTATCGTATGCAAATATTGAACCCAGTTGAAATCTGTTTCATTATATATATGCTATATAATGACTGAATCTCATTACAATGAAATGAAGGTACGCTGCATACAGTTTATCTATGTGATATGACTACGGTCAAGCTTTGCTTATGAAACAGAAATATTGAAATAATTACAATTGTATGTTTTGCTTGACCTTCACTTTTTTATAGGTGTGACGTCATTGTCCAAAGATTCATGAATAGCGAATATGCATTTGTTAAAGCGGGATCAGTTGGCCTATTTTAGAAATAAATAAAAATAATAAATAAAAAAATCCTTTAATTGATTTTTTCTCATGTATTCTAATCAAACTTGATTTGTAGCATCTTTATTAGGCCCGCAGCCAACTTTGTTCAGCTGGGACATTTGACCCCTTTTAGGGGCTGCTAGAGCTAAAACTAGAAATGCCTTTATACAGCGTCTCATGAACAGCTTGCTGGATCTTTGTCATACTTGGTCTGGAGCATCATTATAAGGTCCTCTTCCAAATCTATTTATATAGGAACTTGGGCCCTATTAGGAACCACCTTTGCGAAAAATTAAAAGAGAACCATTTAAATTGTTAAAGTGCGGTGTTTAGTTTTGCAATTTGATAAATGTTAGATGAAAGATGAATGTTAGATGAAAAATTCATAAACTTCTTTCTTCATTCCTTATTACAATTCGCCGACCATCATTTTTAAAGATATTTCTTGTCTAGAATTGTATCACAGTTTACATTTATCAAGACAGTTTTTATCCATTTAATTGTGTGTTGGATATGTATGTTTTTAGTTTGCCAATCTGGTATTTCAGTTGTTTGAAGTGTAAGTGAAGGACTGTTTCCATTTCGGGTTTTTCTGCATTTCACTTTCGTATGTTTTCTGTCATTTGATCAGTGTGGATTGTTTCGGAAATGTATATCTGTTGCTGGGAGGTTCAGCTTTTTCACACTCCACTGAAGTACTCTTCAATTTGATGGAGACCCAGTAATAATAGACCAAAACTTACTAAACTAGCTTTATTTTGCAAAATTATTTTGGCTGCTTTTCGATAGATTCATCCTCCATGTAAAATTTCTCTTGATTTAGATAATTTAGTAACTGTAATGTTAGGCAAAATATTTTCAAATCTGATACTTGTAACAATTAACTACATTATCTTATTATGTAAGAGCATACTATTCATATGTTTATGTAACTGTTTCTTGACTGTTATATTTTGTTACTTGTGTTGTCATGATCACATGCATGTAATATGCCATGATCGAAATAAATTGAATTGAAATTGAATTGAATTGAATTGAAAAATTGTCTTGAGTGACTCACAGGGGAAACAAGGTACCAGTCTGTGCTGCACAAGATATTATCGATGGTCATCAATCAAAATGATAACCTCTACATTTTTTGGTATTTTTGTATCATTTAAATGTAGGATTTCAAACACGATATTTTCTGAAAATTAGAAATTGCTAATTCGATCATTTGCTTAAACGTTGAACTGCAATTAGGGGTGGAAAAAATGTTTTTAAAAAAAGAAGCAAAACAAATTTTGGCATCTTTCATAAACTCAGATAAGGAAATTTTCAGACAAAAAAAATTAAACTTTATTTTTGGCCTATTACATCATTTTGAAAAAATAAATTAGTTGTTTCTCCTCAAAAGTTATGTTTTTCATGTCCTTCATCTTGAATAGAGAACAGCATTACGTTTTAAAGAAGAATGTAAACTTCATCTGGAAAGAGTATGTTGCAAATGAAAGTGTTTGTACAAATGTAAATTTTGAGTAAAAGAAAGAATATCAAATTGTGTACATGTTTATTGTAAAAGATTATATAACATTTTTTCCTCAAAAAATATAATATAAACATTGACAAAAACAAGAAATAAACATACAAAATAAATAAAATGCAATTTGTTTTTCTATACATCAAGCTGCATGTAAATGGTTGTATTGCAAAGACAAAAAAAAGTTAATCTCTTGCTGTGTCATGGTTTATGCTGTGTTACAGCTTAGAGTAAATGCATTAGAACATTGGCACTAAATGTATATGTATTACGATTATCAAGTTAGTAATGATCTCTTAACAGGTGTGTTTTCATTTGTTACAACAACAACTCACAATACCTGTAACAGGTAAATAAACTGGTATAGAAAAAGTCCAATATATGACCTATGACAAAAGCTATTCAAGGCCATTGACAGAGCTAACTTGTCTGGCAACAAAAATGTTTTCAAAAGATTGGATGAAAAGTGAGTTCAACCATCTAGGGTAGGGAAGTTATCTTTTTAAATTGAGTCAGCATTTTCTGAGGACATTTTCTCAAATTTTCCATCAGCCATATATTAAAGGAAAACTAGCCCTGCCCCCTGGTGGCCATCTTTTGCAAGACAAGAGGGCCATGATGGTCCTATATCGCTCACCTGAGTACCATTGTTCTTAATGATAAGATCAAGTTTTGACATAGATCACATAGGCATACACATTAAATATCATCAGGATAAATATTTTCTTGTAACAGTCCCTTTTTGGATCATGTACTAGTCAGGGCCAATCTCCATAACAAGTTTGAGGGTCCTAGGCTCAAATGCTGCATTTCTATACTAGCATGACTATTCCTTACCCTGGTAGACTTAAATAACATTTAAAAACAATCTCACTAGATGATGCGGAGGTATATTCATTTACATAATGTGACCTCTAGAGTGTTAACAGTCAAATTGTTGGTGACGGACGGACGACGGACACAGAACGATCACAAGCACTATTTTATTGTAGTAGCATATGAATTGATGCATGCATTCGTAAATTACAGCTTGCTACTCATCTGACCCCACTCCCCACTCCCCCGGGGTGTAAGACAGGTTTCTTTCAGCACAAAGAAAAGTATTGTCTGGCTTGCTGAAAATATTATACATGATTTACTTGAAACATCTTGGTCAGAAAAATGTATCACAAATACTGAGAAAAGCTTAAAATTAGCACAATGAGGATAGTATAAACAATATAGTTTATACATGATGAAATATGGTATGATGCTGAGACACAATTATTATTCATTTAAAATTCCTGGTCCACCACAATGAAATATGAAACTAATTGTTTACTGATATCTGTAAGTGCTAATTTACAAAGTCTGGAAAAATGACTATGAAACAAATGACTGGTGCAACCAAAAATAAAACATAATACAAAACAATGGTTGTTATCTAAAATACTTTCAAATTATGCGAATGAATCAGCATAAAAAACTTTGGATGTGAGTCATACAATTAAATACAAAATAAAAAATTGAAGGAAAACAAAGTTTTCCAATCACTTCATGTGACAGAACAAATCACATAATGACAGGCGGATTTCAGACTTCAATTATTTGGACTTGAACCTTTAAATCAACCTAAATTTTCCATGACCTACTTTTTGACTACAGATGACCCATATTCAAATTCTACCTAGATTTCATCAAGGCAATCATTCTGACTTACTTTCAGGAAGATCAACTGGAAAAAAAACAGCCTCTATCGCATACACAAGGTTTTCCTTTGATCTGACCTAGTGACCTACTTTTGGCCCCAGATGACCCATATTCGAACTTGGCCTAGATTTCATCAAGGCAATCATTCTAAGCAAATTTCATGAAGATCAATTGAAAAATACAGCCTCTATTGCATACACAAGGTTTTTCTTTGATTTGACCTAGTGACCTACCTTTTGACCCCAGATGACCAATAATCAACCTAGATTTTATCAAGGCAATCATCCTGACCAAATTTCAAAAAGATCAATTGAAAAATACAGCCTCTATCGCATACACAAAGTTTTTCTTTGATTTGACCTAGTGACCTAATTTTTGACCTAAGATGACCCATTTTCGAACTCAGCCTAGATTTCATCAAGGAAATCATTCTGATTAAAATTTATGAAGATCAATTGAAAAATACAGCCTCTATCGCATACACAAGGTTTTTCTTTGATTTGACCTAGTGACCTAGTTTTTGACCCCAGATGACCCATTTTCGAACTCAACCTAGATTTTATCAAGGTAATCATTCTGATTAAAATTCATGAAGTTTAATCGAAAAATACAGCCTCTATCGCATACACAAGGTTTTTCATTGATTTGACCTAGTGACCTAGTTTTTGACCCTAGATGACCCATTTTCGAACTCGACCTAGATTTCATCAAGATAATTATTCTGACCAAAATTCATGAAGATTAATTGAAAAATACAGCCTCTATCGCATACACAATGTTTTTCTTTTATTTGACCTAGTGACCTAGTTTTTGACCCCAGATGACCCATTTTCAAACTCAGCCTAGATTTCATCAATGTAATCATTCTGACCAAATTTCATGAAGATCAGTTGAAAAATACAGCCTCTATTGCATACACAAGCTAAATGTTGACGGACAGACAGACAGACAGACAACGGACATCGAGTGATCAGAAAAACTCACCTGAGCGTGGTAATTTGTCAGAAATTCAGTCAAAAGTTATCTACCCTTATTGTCCGAGTCCATCTGACCTACTTTTGACTACAGATGACCCATATTCAAATTCTACCTAGATTTCATCAAGGCAATCATTCTGACTTACTTTCAGGAAGATCAATTGAAAAAAACACAGCCTCTATCGCATACACAAGGTTTTCCTTTGATTTGACCTAGTGACCTACTTTTGGCCCCAGATGACCCATATTCGAACTTGGCCTAGATTTCATCAAGGCAATCATTCTAAGCAAATTTCATGAAGATCAATTGAAAAATACAGCCTCTATTGCATAAACAAGGTTTTTCTTTGATTTGACCTAGTGACCTACCTTTTGACCCCAGATGACCAATAATCAAACTCAACCTAGATTTTATCAAGGTAATCATCCTGACCAAATTTCATAAAGATCAATTGAAAAATACAGCCTCTATCGCATACACAAAGTTTTCTTTGATTTGACCTAGTGACCTAATTTTTGACCTAAGATGACCCATTTTCGAACTCAGCCTAGATTTCATCAAGGAAATCATTCTGATTAAAATTCATGAAGATCAATTGAAAAATACAGCCTCTATCGCATACACAAGGTTTTTCTTTGATTTGACCTAGTGACCTAGTTTTTGACCCCAGATGACCCATTTTCGAACTCAACCTAGATTTCATCAAGATTATCATTCTGATTAAAATTCATGAAGTTTAATTGAAAAATACAGCCTCTATCGCATACACAAGGTTTTTCTTTGATTTGATCTAGTGACCTAGTTTTTGACCCCAGATGACCCATTTTCAAACTCGATCTAGATTTCATCAAGGTTATCATTCTGACCAAAATTCATGAAGATTAATTGAAAAATACAGCCTCTATGGCATACACAATGTTTTTCTTTGAATTGACCTAGTGACCTAGTTTTTGATCCCAGATGACCCATTTTCAAACTCAGCCTAGATTTCATCAAGGTTATCATTCTGATTAAAATTCATGAAGATTAATTGAAAAATACAGCCTCTATCGCATAGACAAGGTTTTTCTTTGATTTGACCTAGTGACCTAGTTTTTGACCCTAGATGACCCATTTTCGATCTCGACCTAGATTTCATCAAGGTTATCATTCTGACCAAAATTCATGAAGATTAATTGAAAAATACAGCCTCTATGGCATACACAATGTTTTTCTTTGATTTGACCTAGTGACCTAGTTTTTGATCCCAGATGACCCATTTTCAAACTCAGCCTAGATTTCATCAATGTAATCATTCTGACCAAATTTCATGAAGATCAGTTGAAAAATACAGCCTCTATTGCATACACAAGCTAAATGTTGACGGACAGACAGACAGACAACGGACATCGAGTGATCAGAAAAAAACTCATGTGAGCGAGGTAATTTGTCATAAATTCAGTCAAAAGTTATCTACCCTTATTGTCCGAGTCCATCTGATGGCATATATGACATATCAAATCAGTATCTTCATTGATTACTGAGATATACCCATTTTAGTTTGAAATAAAGGGAGGTAATTTGACATAAAATCAGCCCATACAGTTATCTACCCTGATTGTCTCTGTCCAACAAATGACAATAATGAAATTTTAAATGAGTCCTATAAACACTTACTGAGATAAATCCATTTTTAATAAATTCAGGGGTGGTAATCATGCATTCATGTAGAAGATATAGAGTACAAGCCTTTACAACAATATATTAGAAAAGGAAGTAAAAGTAGAAATTTCTTACCATGGAAGACATAAATAACGTTTCAAACCAATCTCATTAGAAGCTGCTAGGTATATTCTTTTACATAAAAAATAAAGGGAGGTAATCTGTCATAAATTCAGTCAATATGTATCTTCACCGATTGTCCAAGTCCATCTAATGGCATAAATGAAATTTCAGATCAGTACCTTATTAGTTATGGCGATATACCCAGTTTAATTTGAAATAAAGGGAGGTAATTTGACATAAAATAAGTCCATAGTTATCTATCCTAATTGTCTGAGTCCAACTAATAACAATAATGAAATTTTAAATGAGTCCTATCAGTACTTACTGATATAAATCCATTTTGATTAAAATCAGGGGAGGTAATCAGATATAAAATAACTCCAGAACCTATGATTGGATCTGATAGATTCATCATGGAATCCAAGATTTATTGTTGTTGAAGATATTTTGCAAGTTTGTATCAAATCAAACCATAAATGAGGTCTCTATATGGCTGCAAAAAGCCAAAATAGCAAATTTTGGACATTTAAGGGGCCATAACTCTGGAACCCATGATGGGATCTGGCCAGTTTTCGAAAGGAACCGAGATATTATGCCAATACAAGTTGTGTGCAAGTTTGATTAAAATTGATTGCAAAATGTTGTCTCTATCGTGTTCACAAGCAAAAAATAGCAAATTTTGGTCCTTTAAGGGGCCATAACTCTGGAACCCATGATGGGATTTGGCCAGTTTTCGAAAGGAACCGAGATATTATGCTAATAAAAGTTGTGTGCAAGTTTGATTAAAGTTGATCGCAAAATGTTGTCTCCATCGTGTTCACAAGCCCAAAATAGCAAATTTTGGCCTTTACAGAGGCCATAATTCTGGAACCCATGATGGGATCTGGAAGTTTTCGAAAGGAACCGAGATATTATGCCCATAGTTGTGAGCAAGTTTGATTAAAATCAAATACAAAAATGTGGTCTCTATCGTGTTCACAAGGAAATTGTGGACGGACGACGGACGATCACAAAAGCTCACCCTGTCACTACGTGACAGGTGAGCTAAATACAGAATGATTTTAAAGAATTTGGTATCACCCTAGGAATATTTCTGTGAAATTATTTCAAAATCATGCAAGCAGTGTTTTTTTAAAAGGAGTTTTTTTCTTTGGTTGCCATGCAAGGATGAAATCTATCTGAAGGGATGATTCTGAAAGTTGATAGCCAAGGAACATTCCTGTGAAGTCTGGTTGAAATTAGGTCAGTGGTTAGGGAAGAGATATTCTTTTAAGAAAATGTGGACAGACAACTAACATCCAGCAAAGTCTAAAACGTTATCATTAGCACTTCATACTCAGGTGGGCTAAAAAGAATAGATGGACTAACAGTCACTGATCTTATTATTGAGTAAATTCAATAACGTAACTCTTCTTTGATATCCCTTTCATCCATAACCATAAGTGCTATCTGAATCTCAATTCAATGACAGATGTGCTAGTGGAACATAAATGCACAATAAAGGAAACATGAAAAGCAGTAAAAAAGAAAAAAAATTTTGCTGTTTCCAAATGGATGCACAAGAGAAACAAGTGTCTCAGTTTATGAAGTAGAGTTTGGGAACCAGTCTCAACATTTTATAATCAGACTGGTTACCTTTGAGCACTATCTTGAAAGTAACCAATGGTGATGTTGCATTTTCAGACTGGTTTCCAAATTTGTTCCAGGAAAACTCAAGATAACAGTTTATTTAATCTCCTTTCCAACCAGTCTGCTTGCGACTTCAAACCCTGCTCTGACCAAAAGTCCTTCATGTCCTTGTAGCGCTGTATGATATCAAACTTACACACATGATGTAACTTTCTCAAGCAGATAGGACACAGGAAGCTGGGCCGGGAATCAGACTCCTCTAAATGATTGGAACCATTCATGAGGCAATGGAAATGAGTACAGTGACGCAGTCCAAACATGTGACCCATTTCATGGCACATAGTCTTGCAAGCCCTGACTAAGAGTGTAGGTATTGGATCACTGCAAATAAAAAGAAACCTTATATAGTCTACTCACTGCTCCTTGGGAGATTGTTTATCAAAAGGAATACATGTATGTCTGGACTGTGGAGTTATTTGCCCTCAAGCTCTGATTCATATGCAGAGACTGTCAGTTTCTTGTGAAGAACAAATCAATACTGTTACAGAATTCAGGAACACTAGTTAGGTCAACTGACTGCCATTATATAATTGAAATTCTGTTGAAAAATGGCACCAGTCCAATATCCGACTAAGAATACCAAGTAACAATAATGTTATGAATGTATGGAATCTTACAAGTTTCTAAATGAACCTCCCAATATGACAAGAAATTCTACCTCTAGTGATACTGAAAATTAATAGTTCAAGTTAGCTGTAGCTGACTTCCTTACATACACCTTTACATCAAAACAATAAAATTCAACAGTGTACCCATCTTTCAAAAGTTTTTACAGTACAGTTATACCTCACCAAGAACTAAGATCAATAAATACAGCACGATGCATCATATATACAAGTTGTGCAATCTTTTTCTAATTTCAAACAAAACAGTCTGGAATAATATGAGGCAGAAATACTATCATGCATAGCAGATCTAAATTTTCTGGTCTTAGTACCCAGTATGCATTCTGTCTTCTACATATTTTCCTAGAATGCAGTTAAAGGCAACTTGCTTCCATGGGTATCTACAAAAAGGCAATATATGCAGTTTAAAGTTTTACCTACCTGTCTAAATTTATTTGCGTATATGTACTTTCTCCAAAATTTGTAAGGTATCTGGCCAATGAGTATACACCTGTACGTCCAGGTGAACGTGCTAATCCAAATACAAAGTTCCATTCATTTTTTGGATACAAATCACACATTGTTATCCCAGCTACACAGAATGCATCTCTTGGCACTTTTTCATCAAGTCTATCCAGGATCTGACCCGCTTTAACTTGAAAGATATCATCATTTAATCTATCTGACACTTTACCAACTAAGTTACGCTCTTCCATGCAGTTAACCTTCATTCCGAAGAATATTTCTGCAAAAGTTTTCAGAGGTTGCAGGACCTGCTCCGGTATTGCGTCTTCTTTAAATGTCACTGGTGCAAGATAAATGGTGTGGTGAATCTTGTCTGGGCCCCGGTACCCACCTGCAGCATAAATAAAACTACTGACATTTAAACTAGTGTGGTGATTCTCATCTTGGCCCCAGATATTCCTTAAGCATAAATAATATTACTGGATTACTGAAATACTTATATTAAGCAGTTTTTTGGTGGGGGGGTCTTTACTTTCATAGTTTTATATATCGTCGCCTTAATTCCAGAGTGCCGTAAGTCCATTTTTGGCAAAATTAAGATTTTAGTGCCATTAGGTACATACCTACGACATCTGTTGGATGGTGAATTTGTGGTTTTGTAGAACAAACAAACAGGCTAAACTGTAGTTCAACAAGTCTGTTAGTAGTGTAGTCATTGACACTCAAATCTTTAAACGTCGTTTCCCAAAACTATCAAAAAGCAAGTTACGGCATTATGGAAATAAGGCGACAATACATTAAACCTATACTTTATGAGGGAGAAGAATAAATATACTTGTTTGCTTTGTAAAGTTTTAATAAAACCTGTAAGAAGATCCTTTGGAAACGCAGAACACAACTCAGAAAAATAATAGCAGGCTCGGATGCGTAAATGAAATCATCATGCCTCCTAACACACGTTTAAGCCAACCTCTATTATCAATAAACATAGAATGGACTCCAGATCCCAAAGGACCAGAAAATATAACAACACAAAGCCGCCACATAGCACTTAAAGACTACCGTTGTGATAGTTAATAAAGCAGAGGTGATGGCCAAATTTTGATTGACCTTATATAATAGTTACTGTCTTAGAGTCTTAGCCGTGGCTGACTTATGTGCAAGCACATATCGGAAATATTTAGTGGTAGAAAAACCGTCACAAGGAATGCTATGATAATTAGATCACCTGTAATAAACTGTTTGTAAGTCTGTCCTGATTCTTTGTGTTCTGCTAACCAGTCACCTCTCTTCGACTTCCCCATCGGGGTAAAAAAATCTTTATCTGGAACAGACAATTAGAATATTGATGAAATACAATGTACTGCTAATGGTGGAGAGATATGATTTCATACTTGTAAGGGTATGCGCATATCTTAAGATTTCCTTGTATATTTAAGCATCTGGGTTGTCAATATTCAAAACAATGCATTGAAGGTGTTCATGAATAAAATATAGCCTTAAATGTTCAACTATTAAAAGCAGACTTGCATGTTTTAAACATGTAGATTTACCCAGTAATCAGACAATTTTAGAATAACACTAACATTCTCGGATTTACTATGCATATGAAATTGTAACCTCTTGTGATAAAAATAAAATAGATAAGAAGATCCTTTGAAAGCATAAAATACAACCAAGCAAAATAAGAAAAGACTCAGTTTTATTGAGTCTGTTCATGCGAGGTAAAGGAATCTCGTGCCCCCGCACCCTCTTTAAAGCAGAACTTGTTATATAATCAAAATGAATGGACTCCATGATGCCAAAGAACCAAAAGCTGTAACAAAACTAAGTCCAAAACTTTTAACCACTGCCATAGACAGTTGTTATAGTTAATACAATCTGTAAGGTTCTTATAAATACATACTTTTGTGTCTTACTAATGAAGCAGTTATTTTCATTACCATCTTTAATATATATACCATATATTTTCGCTTATAAGACGCATTATCAGGAGTCATATTTCCAGTTCAAGAGTGGGGAGCATCTTATAAGCGTTTACTACAAGGAAATATAAAGAAAAAGAACCCCAGACTGCATGTTCAATTTTGGCCTGCGTCTTATAAGCGAGTGCGTCTTATAAGCGAACATTATACGGTACTGACCTCAATAACTAAGCTTTCAGTTATGTATATATTTTAAAGGTAAGACTTAAAAGAAAATCAGAATTAAAATATTTTGGTAAAGATAACCATCAGAATTAAAATATTTTGGTAAAGATAACAGAAACAGAGAAATATTGCTCAAATAAGTAATTTTTATATCTAACAGCTTTGTCACTTCAAAAAAGTTACACACTTTTACTGCTAAATATTATGAAACCTTAAATATCTTCTGTTTTAGCAACTGAATTCTTTTTTCCTCATACCTGGTATAAAGAACTTTATATCTTGGCCTTTTGTTGCTTTACCAGAAAACTTGTCATTATATTCTTCTTCAACCTCTTCTTCACTTTTCCCTTTCACCTACAAAAATCACAAAATGTTAAAGTAGTATCTAGAAAAGCAGAGGCAAAATCTCTGCAGCATGCATTTTGTTGAGAGGACCTTAAATGGCTAAATATAACAAATGTTAAAGTTTTAAACAAATCCATTTCTTGATAAAAATCAGACAGATCACTTTAAAATTTGTGACCCTTCATAAATATTACCCACTAGCTGTCACACAGTTCTTTGTGAATATCTACATTATTTGAAGAACAGGATGAAATAAGATTTATTTATTAACAAGAGCTTTCAGTTGACAGCGCGCTCGGCTATTCTCAGTGCTTGATAATATAATATTAGCTATGAGTAAAACTTAAACATTACAATAAGCATATTCTAAGTCGAAAAGGGGCCATAATTCAGTCAAAGTGCTTGATAGAGTTGTCTGCTCCTGTTTACAGAATGGGGTCATGATGGTAAACAAGTATGCAAAATATGAAAGCAATATCTCAATGGACTTTGAAAATATTTGGGGTGGTACGCAAACTTTAATATTACAATAAGCATATTCTAAGACGAAAAGGGGCCATAATTCAGTCAAAATGCTTGATATAGTTGTCTGCTCCTGTTTACAGAATAGGGTCATGCTGGTAAACAAGTATGCAAAATATCAAAGCAATATCTCAATGGACTTTGAAAATATTTGGGGTGGTATGCAAACTTTAACATTTGTGTGACGCTCACGCTAATGCTGACGCGAGTAGGATAGCTCCCCTATTCTTCGAATAGTCGAGCTAAAAATAAGATCAGATGTATTTGAAGACAGCAAGACAATGAACAATATAAAAATACTGGTGGTCATCAATTAAATTTATCAGATTTGGGCATTTAATTTATCCCCTTTTCTCGTATTCTCAGGGTTTCTCGTATTCTCAGGGTTTCTTGTATTCTCATTATTTTGCCTTAAAAGTTGTCAAATGATACAACTTGTTTGTTATTTTCTACTACGACTAGAAAGGTATGGGTCAAAATCCAGAAATAAATTACTTCAGTTTTATGATATAAAGCATAATTATACCCATTAGCTATTTTAGTTACCGTTATTTTCTGTATACCAATGGCCTCAAGAAGTTTATCATCAGTGAGTGACATCCGATGCCGTCTTGATGCCGTTACCGCAGCCATTTTTCTTAACTAGTGCCACTACGATCTATCTCATGAAATCAAGAACTTTCGAAATTAAAACTCTGTCTTCTGTTAAAATATTATCATTATTAATTTCCTATATGTATCAGTGTACTGGTATAATGACACAAAATTGTGAAATCTTCAACATTTTATCAAAATTTTTGACAGCCATAAAGTTTGTCAGTCCGTCTAGCAACTGTCACTGAAATGTGATGTTGATCTTAAAAACTGAAGGGTATATATATCGTTATACGTTGTCATAAGGAATATAAATTACTGAAATATTATTAGTCATTGAATCTTTTTTTTACAAACATCAGTGTCCAATGTAAATAAACGTGAAACGGAGATAACCGAAGGCGCTCAAATGTAATAGTTGTTCCCTGGCTCGGGCTCGGGAGACAGATTAGGTACCAGCGTTTAAAAATTATACACTTCCGGACATGTGGAAAAATGGAAAGTTTACCAGTAGAGATAAAATTTGCCCAAAATCTTGCTGGAAATGAGACAAAAACTCGCCTTAAAGCAGTAAAAAAATTGAAAAAGTATTTAAAAGTAAAATCTGCTTCCAAGAAAGGTAAAAATTTAACTTTCAAAATCTTAAGTTTATTTTCTTCCTGGTGACATAGGTTTTCGCGAGATGTGATAAAAACTAGACCTACATTTGTATAAATAAGACTTCCAATGACTTTGATGAAAGGACTTTAAGCTCTGTATATTCTCCATGTAAAAGTAACAGTGTCAGGAAATGAGAGAATTTTTAAGATTATTATGTTTTTAGCTGTAATCACGGGCTGGACATGATAACCGCTGTGTTGACAACCTGCCGTCACTGACATGACATGACAATATTTCTCCTATATAAAATTCTTTACATATATAGTCACCAAATAACCCACAACTTCTATTTAAATGATTCTGTAAAATATTCAGAATTTGATGATGTCATGATGATCAAAAAAATGACTAGGTATTTCTTGCACCATTTTTTCAACCAACGAAAGTGGAATGAGCCGGACTTGGCAATGAAAACACCCAAGCAAGCCGAGAACCTCACGCTTTCTACCTGTATCATGGACTGTGTTGTTCCATTGCCAAACTGGGATTTATCAACTTTCATTGGCTGAAACAAAGGTAGCCTTACTATTGGCTTATCAGGATGACTTATTTTATTATCTGTTATTTTATAGTTGTCATCCCTCTAAGCCTTATAACCCATATCTGCATTTTACTGTTAAGAAAACGAAGACGTTAAAAAATAAAAAAAAGTCATAAAATACTAATCTTATCAAACTTGCTCCAATAAATTAAACACTAATATTCATGTAGAAACTTCAAATGGGTTGAATGTAACTTACAGTCGAGTCCACTGAATACGAACTCGCTTGATACCATTTTTCGGCTATAACGAACAAAGTCCGGATTCCCCGGCTGAGTCCTTCTATTTCTTTGTAAAATTATTTCGGTAATAGCGAACTCGCTTCATACAAATTTTCGGGACATACGAACACATGTTAGAAGTCCCGATGAGCTAAAATGTTATAAGTTTCCATTTTTTCATACGAACTAATTTTAGAAGTCGGCGGTCATTTTTTGCTACGCTTGATTTTTTAACAGTTTTAATCTGTACAGTGCTGATATTTAATCAAAATGATTATCACCTGTAACAGGGTTCTCACTAGCAATTTCAAGTTGCAGTCCTGGGACTCCCAAAGCTGAAAAAGTTGCAGTCCCAACTACTGACTAGACTGACGGACAGACTTAAACGTTTCGTCAAAATACAGGCCTTTATTGTACTGTCAAATTAAGTGTAGGCCGACAGACATTTTGTAAACACAGTTCTTCACATAAATATTGTTAAGGTGTGGTAAAAAGGTAAAGATAAAATAGGTCACATGTAGTCAAACATTAATGTAGGAAAAAATCACCCCTGGACAACACCCCCTCCCCCCACATCCCTGCTGTTTCTGATCTTCCTGGACAAAATCCCCCATTCAAGTTATCAAGTTGGACAAAATCCCCCTTGTGAAAATATCAAGTTGCCCAAAAATTGCTCCTGATAATTTTTTCTTAACCTTTTTATTTCAGAATGGAAACGTATATAAACATACAGTGAAAAGAAAATATATAAACAATTACTACTTTTATTTTAACGTGTCTAAAATACAAGAATGCACAGTATGCCTAAGATCAACATATTAATAAATGCTTCCTCAAATAACATTAGCGATTTTGCTGAAAAATAAAGACCGGCATCGACAGCATCTTAAAATTACTCGGACATTCATAATTAAGCCTAATTATCACTTTCTTAAAAAAGATTCTAAAAAGTTCTTTAAAATTGGTAATTAGTACGTGAGAAAACAATCAAAGTTACTTCGAACACTACGTAATCCGTCGTTAGCAATTAGAAATTGTCACCTATGCAATCACACCGACAATCACATGTATTCAAGTTGATCTGTCTCGCGGTGAAGTGGAAACGGGCAACGCTGATTGGCTATACGCGGCTATCGGTGACAAGCGAGTAACTCCGCCCACATATTTTGCTCCCGAGTCAAACCTTGTGTATTCGCAATTTATGTAAATCAATTAATTTTCACTGCGTCTCACTGCAGAAACGTGCGTCCGGGGACTCCCAAGCTGCAATAAACACGCGTATACCGGGACCAATTATGCGTACAGGGACGCCGATTTCGGCGTTTCCGAGAACCCTGAGCCTGTAATCGACAAATAATGTCTTAAGCAATTGAGCGATAATCACTTTCATTTGTACACCTGTCCATGAAAATATAATTTCATTGTACGTTTTATGGCCATGTTGTTAACTTTTAGTATCAAAAATGGCTACGCCTAAGTCTGGCATAAAAAGAAAAGCAATTTCTTTGGATACAAAAATTGAGATAATAAATGATATCCCATTAAGTGGAGAATTTCTGAAGGGAAAGGCCAATGAGTTTGCGAAACTTTTAGGCCATACTGACTTTATTGCTACAATCGTATTTATTGACAAGTTTAAAAAGCGACACAATATTGTTTCTAGGCAAATTTGTGGAGAGAGTGCAGCCATAGATGATGAGATTACCGAAAAATTCAAAACACACACATTGCGATACCGGTGATACTTGCCCAACATGCTCGGGTACATTATTCGGGAGTCATATATCCGTTAATACGAATTTCGTTTGATAAGAACATATTTCCCAGGTCCCGAAGAGTTCGTATAAAGCGAGTTTGACTGTATTATTTTAAAAAAGAGATTTAAATCTTTGGAAATATGTGTAAACAGATGCGAGGAGAAATCAACCCTGACACCGGTTTCAATACACAGCGGACTGCTGATGACACTCAATTGCAGAAACAAAACACAAAATATACAATCGAAAAATGTCAGCCGACACAGTGTGGCAATTTCATGCTTTAATGTCAACATAAATTAATGATCAGCAGTGTTCCCACTCAGTATTTTTTTCAAGGGTAAACTTACCCCCTGGACACCAAAAACTGGAGGTAAATCTCAATTTTTGAGGGTATGAAAATTATTATATAAAATAAAAATTTCCATACTAAAGTAAAGTTAAACTCCGACAACCACTTATTTTGGAAACGTTTCGGGTAATTTTTCTGAACTTTAGCATTAGTAGTGTCAGTTCTCGTAGACAGCTGGCATTCCTTACTCGATTGTTACGAAGTATCACTTGTTGTATTGTTATTTGCTGTAAAGCCTCGAATTGCGACTTTCTTGCAGACGGGGCGAGATTAGATTGGTTACCATTTTAAAGTGCTAATTCATTTCCCAAGGCGCTAAAATGTAAAATCCGTCTATATTTTTATGACTTCACTGAGAAAACATCTGCAGTTAGCCTATCAGTTCACCCGGAACATAGTATTTCCAAGGTTTATTTTTAGTTCACCTGAGCACAAAGTCGTCGGCATCGTCTACAGTTTGACTGTTAAAACTCTAGAGGTCACATTTTTGGCCCAATCTTAATGAAACTTGGTCAGAATGTTACCCATTAATAATATCTTGGACGAGTTCGATATTGAGTCATCTGGGGTCAAAAGCTAGGTCACCAAGTCAAATCAAAGGAAAGCTTGTTAACACTCTAGAGGTCACAATTTTGGCCCAGTCTTAATGGAACTTTGTCAGAATGTTACTCAATAAAATCTTGGATGAATTCGATATTGGGTCATCTGGGTTCAAAAACAAGTTCACCAGGTCAAATTCAAGGGAAAGGCTTGTTAACACTCTAGACGCCACATTTGTGACTGCATCTTCATGAAACTCAGTCAGAATGTTAATCTTGATGATCTTTAGTTCAAGTTTGAATCTGGGTCATGTGGGGTCTAAAACTAGGTCACCAGGTCAAATCAAAGGAAAAGTTAGTTAACACTATACAGGCCACATTTATGACCATGTCTTAATGAAACTTGATCAGAATGTTAATCATGATGATTTTTAGGTCAAGTTTATATCTAGGTCAAGTGGAGTCAGAAACTAGGTCACCAGGTCAAATCAAAGGAAAAGCTACTTAACACTAGAGGCCACATTCATGGCCGTATCTTAATGAAACTTGGTCAGTATGTTAATCTGGATGATCTTTAGGTCAAGTTTAAATCTAGGTCAAGTGGAGTCAGAAACTAGGTCACCAGGCCAAAAAAAAGTTAAAGCTTGTTATCACTCTAGAGGTCACAATTTTGACCCAATCTTAATGAAACTTGGTCAGAATGTTACCCTGTATAAAATATTGGACCAGTTTGATATTGGGTCATCTGGGGTCAAAATCAGAATGTTAATCTTGATGATCTTTAGGTCAAGTTCGAATCTGTGTCATGTGGGGTCAAAAACTAGGTCACCAGGTCAAATCAAAGGAAAAGCTACTAAACACTCTATAGGCCACATTTATGACCATATCTTAATGAAACTTGGTCAGAATGTTAATCTTGAAGATCTGTAGGTTAAGTTTCAATCTGGGTCAAGTAGGGTGAAAAACTAGGTCACCAGAGTAAAGCTTGTTAACACTCTAGAGACCTAATTTTAAGTTTGAAATTCAATTGATCAAAATGTTTGTCTTGATGACTTCTAGGTCAGGTTCGAATTTGGGTCATGTGGGGTCAAAAACTAGGAAAAGCTAGTGAACACTCTAGAGACCACATTTATGACCATATCTTTATGAAACTTGGTCAGAATGGTAATCTTGATGATCTCTAGGTCAGGTTTGAATCTGGGTCAGCTGGGGTCAAAAACTAGGTCACTAGGTCAAATTAAAGGAAAAGTAAATAACACTGGAGGCCACATTAATAACCATATCTTAATGAAATTTGGTCAGAATGTTACTCTTGATGACCTTTAGGTCAGTAGGTCAGGTGAGCGATACAGGGCCTTCATGGCCCTCTTGTTAGGACATACCGAGGGATTCCAGATTAACCTGTATGCGTGCTGCCTTGCACAGGGAAAAAGATATGTGCGTGATTTTTATTTTTTTACGAGATTTACGCAATATTTTTTGTGAGTAGGAACACTGGATCAGAGATGTAATTGTTACAAATACATTGTACATGTACCAGAAAATGTTCCCAACGCATTTCATTGGGGATTTCCTAACAGAAATACATGTATGCAGAATAAGTTTGGACATGACGGGACAGCGACAGTCAAAAGTTATCACGCGGTCCCAAAATGTCCTATTATTTGGACTAAAACAAAGGCATGTAAAAAAACCTTGTCACTTTTATATCATGAGCAAATTTTGAATATTTTAAAGATGCATAAATTAAGGTTGGTCGCATTTGCTACATGCGATGTTAATTTCCCCTTAGTATTTCAATTGCATTCTCTGCCCAGGGCTTTTTGTCCTTCATAAACTGACTCTGAGTGTGTCTCCAGCTGAAAAAATAATGCTTTTTTCCCAACTAAAGGCAGATATTCCCAAAATTCTGTTGACAAGAAAATAAATGGAAGATTGTGTCATACCCGAAAATTTCCTCTGAAAACCATAGTATAAATATTATCTTTTTTGAGAAACATATTCAAACACTGCCAAATATTTCTCGTAGCAGACAGCACACGGTGCACTAAATACCTCGTTAAGGCGCCAATGATAAAATTAGCGGTTTATGTTTAATACAGTTGTAAACATCTGGTAAACTAGATGATTAGTTTGCAACTAGTAATAGTATAATGGACTATGGGAATGCAGATTTTTTAGCTCACCTGTCACAAAGTGACAAGGTGAGCTTTTGTGATCGCGTGGCGTCCGTCGTCCGTGCGTCAGTGCGTGCGTGCGTCAGTGCGTCAGTGCGTGCGTGCGTGCGTAAACTTTTGCTTGTGACCACTCTAGAGGTCACATTTTTCACGGGATCTTTATGAAAGTTGGTCAGAATGTTCATTTTGATGATATCTAGGTCAAGTTCGAAACTGGGTCACGTGCGATCAAAAACTAGGTCAGTAGATCTAAAAATAGAAAAACCTTGTGACCTCTCTAGAGGCCATATTTTTCAAGAGATCTTCATGAAAATTTGTCAGAATGTTCACCTTGATGATATCTAGGTCAAGTTCGAAACTGGATCACGTGGGGTCAAAAACTAGGTCAGTAGGTCTAAAAATAGAAAAACCTTGTGACCTCTCTAGAGGCCATATTTCTTAATGGATCTTCATGAAAATTGGTCAGAACGTTCACCTTGATGATATCTAGGTCAAGTTCGAAACTGGATCACGTGGGGTCAAAAACTAGGTCAGTAGATCTAAAAATAGAAAAACCTTGTGACCTCTCTAGGGGCCATATTTTTCATAAGATCTTGATGAAAATTGGTCAGAATGTTCAACTTGATGATATCTAGGTCAAGTTCGAAACTTGGTCACGTGGGGTCAAAAACTAGGCCAGTGGGTCTAAAAATAGAAAAACCTTGTGACCTCTCTAGAGGCCATATTTCTCAATGGATCTTCATGAAAATTGGTCAGAATGTTCACCTTGATGATATCTAGGTCAAGTTTGAAACTGGGTCACGTGGGGTCAAAAACTAGGTCAGTAGATCTAAAAATAGAAAAACATTGTGACCTCTCTAGAGGCCATATTTTTCATGAGATCTTCATGAAAATTGGTCAGAATGTTTACCTTGATGATATCTAGGTCAGTTTCGAAACTGGGTCACGTGGGGTCAAAAACTAGGTCAGTAGGTCTAAAAATAGAAAAACCTTGTGACCTCTCTAGAGGCCATATTTCTCAATGGATCTTCATTAAAATTGGTCAGAGTGTTCACCTTGATGATATCTAGGTCTAGTTTGAAACTGGGTCACGTGCGGTCAAAAACTAGGTCAGTAGGTCTGAAAATAGAAAAACTTTGTGACCTCTCTAGAGGCCATATTTTTCATATGATCTTTATGAAAATTGGTCAGAATGTTCACCTTGATGATACCTAGGTCAGGTTCGAAACTTGGTCACGTGCGGTCAATAACAAGGTCAGTAGATCTAAAATAGAAAAACCTTGTGACCTCTCTAGAGGCCATATTTTTCAAGAGATCTTGATGAAGATTGGTCAGAATGTTCATCTTGATGATATCTAGGTCAAATTCAAAACTGGGTCACGTGCGGCCAAAAACTAGGTCAGTAGGTCTAAAAATAGAAAATTCTTGTGATGTCTCTAGAGGCCATATTTCTCACTGGATCTTCATGAAAGTTGGTGCGAATGTTCAGCTTGATGATATCTAGGTCAAGTTCATAACTGGGACATGTGCGGTCAAAAACTAGGTCAGTAGGTCTAAAAATAGAAAAACCTTGTGACCTCTCTAGAGGCCATATTTTTCACGAGATCTTCATGAAAATTAGTGAGAATGTTCACATTGATGATATCTAGGTCAAGTTTTAAAAGTGGGTCACGTGCCTTGAAAAACTAGGTCATTAGGTCAAATAATAGAAAAACCTTGTGACCTCTCTAGAGGTCAATTTATTTTTTCAATGGATCTTCATGAAAATTGGTCAGAATTTTTTATCTTGATGATATCTAGGTCACATATGCTCAAAAACTAGGTCACTTTGTCAAATAATAGAAATAACGACGTCATACTCGGTTCAACACTGGGTCATGTGGGGATAGGTGAGCGATTCAGGACCATCATGGTCCTCTTGTTTAATTATTGAAATAATATGTGTGTAAATTGACATGCTGATTTAACTCAATTTATAGCCCATTTGCCTAATAAAAATCAGAGGTATCTAATTCCGTCTTCATGTTTGAATTTTAATTTCTAGTCTTACACACGAAATATTTTCACTATAAGCACCAGGTCTTAAAAAAAATGGTACCATCACCAAAATCTGGGGGGAAAATCCCTGCCATTATTGGAAGCAATAAGGTAATATCAGACAGAGAAATTCCATGTGAAGCATTGCAGTTCTGTTGGGGTGTCAGAAATGAAGTTCCAAAGGACTGCAAAAGGATTGCTGTCAGTGGTGGAGAATGCTTTCGGAAGACCAACGGGAAGTTAATGGAAAGATTAATGGGAAATTAAAAATGTATTTAAGTTTTTCACCATGTTTTAATTAGCTCACTTAGGCAGTTATGTTTTACAGATGGTTTTAGTTGTGAAGATTTCCTCAAGCTATGGAAGGGGTTGCACTACTGCATGTGGATGCAAGACAAACCCCTGTTACAGGTGAGAACTGACTGAATTTATTTCAGAATGAATGTAGGATTTAATCAGGATTTATGGTGTTGTTATTTGCATGTGGTAAAGAATTAATAAAAAAAAATAGCTGTTGGTGGACCCTTAAAATTGAGGGCAGGAACAGAGGCCATATTGCTGCATTCATACATCTTTCAGGTAATCTTTCTCTAATTTGACAGTCACTGTTGAAAGCAAAATTGGTTTAGACTAACACAGAATAGATTATACTCCACAGGACCTACATCTTTGAATTACCCCTTTTTTGCTCCCAGAATTGACTAAGACTGCTATGGCAACAAATGTGGTTGCTATGGTAAAATTATATGACAGAAAGTGGATTCTGCAGTTAATTCAAAAGTACAAGAGATTTTCCATGGAATTTGGGAGAAAGGTTAGGTAGAAGACAATGTGAGAAAGTTGTATATTATTTTCTTTCCATGTTTTTCCCTGTCCAGTTATCCATCTGTCTATACTTCTGTCAGTCACAAATGTTGGATTTTGTCATAATTAGTGGAAAAAAATAATATGTTTTGTTCATGAAGTTTGACACATTAACACACGGATAGATGGCATTGTGGAGAATATGCACTTCCTTTTATTTTGTCGCTATGGCAACAAGGAGTTAAGAAATTTGAGAAAAAAAGTTGTCTTTGCTAAGTTTGGTAACTTAGTTACAAAGCACAAGAAATTTTTACATGAAACCTGACTTATAGATGGTAGCTTATTTGAAGAGTATACAGATTCTTCAGTTGAGTTTCAGTTTAAAAGAATGTGGTTTCCATGGCAGCAAATATGAGTTTGTTCAATATTATCATGACAACTATTCCATCTGGTAAGGGGCTTTTATTGCTGAATAATACTAAGTCTTGATTTATACTTCTATTCTATGGAACATTTTTAGTTGGTTATGTGCATAATGTGTCATACAATGTTGACATTATTCTTGTTTTTACAGGAAGAACTGAGCACAACGCTAACCAACTTGGTACATGATTTGTCCACACACGAGGCCCAGATGATGTTTATAAAGGTTTTCTTTATCACTGAGGCCCGGGAATGGAGCAGCATTGATATCTGGAGACTTGACAAGTTTATGATGGTTAGTAAAAAAAATTTCACTTTTCTTAAAAAAAAATTTACAAATTAGAAGTGGCTTTACTCTGTAAGTGTTACCTTGATAATGTTTATAGTCTGTTTTATATGATTTAGAACATTTCGTTTTGTCATTTTGCCTTCAAGTGCTTTACCGGTATGTAGCATATTTGGCTCTGAAACACAGAATACGACAGAACAGTTTATTTTATTTTATTTAAAGATTACGTTTCACATGTTGGTGCCCGTCCACGCCAGATCGAAGTGAAATGTTTCGTTGTTCCACATCAGCGTGTGCACCATTATCAAAGATTTTTTGTTGGCCCATGCCAGGCTGAAATAAAATATTTCATTGTCGCGCATTTATGCGTGCAAGGAGACGACTATGAAATTTGCCTTGCAGCCACAAGCTTACATGACAAAACAAAGCATTTAAATTGGTTTTGGCTTTCACATGAAAATAAAATCTTTGTTAATGGTGTACATGCCAACACCAAATAAAATGTTGCATTCTGACAAACAATACATTCAAAATTTTGTTATGGTGCGTTTGTGTGCGTACCAGACTGACTTGATAAAATATCTTACAAAAGCCATGCGCAGGCCAGTGCATCATAACAAAATGTCTTTAATTAGCCACCATAGTTTTAAAATAGTTTGTTGCCCTTGAAATTTTGAGAATCAATTCTCTCATCAGTCTGTGATTAAGGCATTGAATTGCTATAGTCAGACCTGTGTTAAGCAGCAATTGAAGGGACACTAGAAAAGCAAAGGGAGGCAATTTTATGGCTTGTGTCAGGTGACTTAACAAAAATAAATTTGGGAAGTTAGTTGACTGGCTGCAAATGTCTGCTTAACACAGGTGGCCGCTAAAGCAGGTTCAATCATACTTGAATCTTCTTCTTTGGTCAACATTATTAAAAATCATTGTATAAATTTATAAGGGAAATAATGTTGAAAAATATGTACTGTGTATTACAGATAATGCTGTTTATTTATTAGATGGTGAGGAACATGTTGTATGAATCGTTAATGGTAATGAAGAAACTGAAATGGCACAGAAACAAGCTTGAGGGGCTCACACAGATGTTTTACGACACTGTTATGAATCCGGAGTCAGATACCATACCTGATGGGCTAAAGATACATTTCTGTGACATTTACCTGGAGGAAGTAGAGAAAGCAGGTGACAGTCAGTTGACTGGTTCCCAGTTGCTCCAGTTACTGGATCCCTTTATCAGGTTTATGCAGAAAGCAAAAAAGTGAGTACGATATCTTCTTGCCTGACTTGAACTTATTTCTGTCTTTTTGTGCCCTCCCCCAACCCCCTTGCTCTTCTGCCACGCACATGTCGTCAAACATTATAGGATTATTATTCAGAATTTGTGCACCTGGGGTTTTGATTGGGATATTACTCAAGTGAAATCAGAGTTACGGTCCTGGACTGTCAAAAAATACCCACCAAATTTATGTTATTGAATCATCAGATGTCATAGAATTGTTATTCAGCATATGAAATTGTGCATCTGGGTTTTTTCTACAGGGTTTCAGTTTCTTTGTGTTTCCTTATGATGTTTTGTAGTAGCCATACCCGTCTCTTTCTAACACACCAACCTGATGACTCATACCCCAACCCAAAGTAATATGAAAGTTCACTTAGTCTTGTGTTATCAATAAGTAGTAGGCACCAAGTTCTCCTGTTGCATGTGTATAATTATGCTCTAGTGTTGTGTAAAGATGATATTGTCAGAGTTAGTCCTTAGTCATATTTAAATTTGTGATTTGATGCAACTGTCTGAAATACCTGTTACATAGCAGTTATTCTTTATATAGTTCATTGTAGCTGTTAATAATAAACTGGACTGCAGCCACTCTGTTGTTCTTGCAGTGTAAACCCTTTGATTAGAATAGCAGGAATGAAATATCAAGGTTTGCAAACTTAGAACAGAATGAGGCTACAGTAAGCTTAAATACCACATGATGTGATAAAAGAAAAATCTGAACAGAATTTGTCTTCAGTGGGCTTCTGTGGCCGAGTTGTTAAGGTTGCTGATTTTAAATCACTTGCTCTTCACTGATGATGGTTCAAAACCCAACTTCTGGTATAGAATTCTTCATGTTAAGAAAGCCATCCAGCTGGCTGACCGAAGGTCGTTGGTTTTTACCAAGTGACTGTTTGTCATAACTTGCTCCTTGGGGCACCTGGGGTCTTCCTGTTTCTCCACCATTAAAAGCTGGAATGTCGCCATATGACCTGTAATTGTGTTGGTGTGACATTAAATCCAACAAAAAGAAAATAATTTGCATTCTCTTTATTATATCTGTATAACAGAGTGCCATTGCTGAAGAGGGTGATTTATTGTACCTTTGATCAAGTTTCTACATGAATTGATGGTTGTATATCATTACTGTCTAGAAAAGGGTAATAGTAATAAGAGGGTAATATTTTGTGCATTAAATTAAGTCATGTTAATTAGTGATGTCCAATAGTGACCATCTATATTACAGTGCAACGTTGCTGAAGAGGGTGGTATCTTGTGTATTTGATCCAGTTGTTACAAGAATTGCTGATGAAGTATGGATGCAGCAGACGCAAAATGCAGAGAGTGATGATACTGAAGAAGCAGAGGATATTCCATTCTTGACTTTAAAGGTTGTTTTTCTAGGAGAATAACTGTGATAACTGATAATGTAGAGAGAATATTTGCTCCAGTTTAAGATCAAAATTTCTTTTGAGTGAATACCAGATGCAAGGGCTACTTAAGATCTATTGTTCACAGATGAAAGATTATACAAATCTTTTACTCGTTGAAGATACGGATGGAAATATCTGGCTTGAGGGTAGCTGTTTAGGGGGGTAACGAGGCTCGGTTGAGTTACCACAGCATTTACACAAGAGCCAGGTATTTCGATCCTTTTTCATATTACAAAATTTAAGTAAAGTTTGTGTTTGTAGCTAGTATTATGTGTTTCAAGTAGTCCAGCATGATGTCATTAGACAGCAGCTCTTTTACGTAGTAGGCTGAGTGCATTTCGTACTTGACATGTGCTGTTAGTAAATACAGTCTCTATTAAATATTCATCAGTTTCAGTATTGTATACTGTGAAAGAATTAACATTCATGGGGGACTAAATTTTGAGTCTCTCTGAATAAAACCACAACAAACAAGCTCTGTTTCTGTTCATTTCATTTACAAAAGTGAGATTGCAATAAAATGGTTGTTTGGGCCAAAACCACAATATTTTATATATTATGTGCCATTGAAAATTAACAGTACCTATGTGAATTTTTATGCCCCCAGCATCTACTAATGCGGGAGGCATATATAGTGATTGTCCTGTCCGTCCGTTCGTTCGTACGAGGTTAACTAAATGGGACCGTTTCATCTAGCATCAATACCCCTTAGTAGAATGACTTGATACTAATGCAGATGTAACCTGTGACCATTCCTCATCTTCAGACATCACCTGACCTCAGTTTGACCTTGACCTCGTTTTGGACTTAGGTTGCTTTATATGGGCCATCTCTTGAATAACCAAATGGGACCGTTTCGTCTAGCATCAATACCCCTTACAAGAATGAATTGATACTAATACAGATGTAAACTGTGACCATTCCTCATCTTCAAACATCACCTGACCTCAGTTTGACCTTGACCTTGACCTCGTTTTGGACTTAGGTGCAAAATCTATCGACAAGGATGCCACTGGGGGCATCAAGCGTTTATTGAACGCAGCTCCTTGTTATATATATTTTGCAAAATGCATACAGAAGTATTTATAACCGAGTTAATTTGTATTTTCAGTTTGACGGCAAGTTGATATCTGATCACATATTTCGTGTCAGTCAAGAAGATGACGTATTAAGTAGAAACAGACCAATGTTGTATGGAATAGTCAAGAAGTAAGTTGAATAAATATAGTCTTAAAGTTAATTGTGATGTTAATATGAGAAGATCTGTAATAGTTATAGATTATTAGATTTGTATCAAGAAATATGCACAAGTTCTGAAGTGGAAATATTACACAACTTTCATCATCCCACGAAGGAACGAGTGCATATTTCTCGATGCAAATCTAATAACCTGTACACATACTACACTTATAATTATAACATAAATGATATAAATTTGTTCTTTACCTTGAGTAAAATTGAAAATATCAAAGAACTTTTACACGCAACAACATGCATGTATCTGATGTCACAAATGAGGTCACACACCCAGTATGAAATTTTAATGTTGGTATGGAAAAATATTGACATTTCAGGTTCCACTGTAACTTAAGAGTTTATGAGTATGTAATTCTACCAGATATTTTTAAGTTGAATTGTTGGACATGAGATAATTATGGTATAAAGAAGTACATGTAACTAAAAATAATTTATTAAAATTTGGAAATGCATTGAACAGTTGTGTCACATTTCTTCAGTATAACTGTTTTTAACCACCATATTAAATGAGTATGTAACCTTTGTTGAAAGAAGTTTTGAAGTTTAACTACATTATAGAATGATTATTTTCACCAGGTTACAGGACATACAAGAAGGTGTTTTACCTCAAGAGAAGGAAATTAACATATCCGAAGGAGTTACAGGCCATGAAGTACGACAGGCAGTCAATACCTTGATGAACTTAGATGGAAAGAAAGACAGGAAAAAGAAGAATAGAAAGAAAAAGAACAAAACAGAAAAACACACTGGTAAGATCCATTTCATTTAACATCGTAAGACTTTAGGATAAAGTTAAAATTGCACTGCATTATTACAAATTTGTTTAATAACCAGAGTCTTTAAACAAAGATCCAAGATCCATTTCATTTCTGTAGAACTTGAAACCTTTGCAGGTTAAAATTACACTGCATTTTACAACATAATCATTTAAAAATTTGTTCAGTGACCAATCCCTTAGATAAATTGTCCAGATATGAACTTTTATAGCAGGGTTGGCATTAAAATGGGAAATACTCATATTTCCCAGGACGGCGGGAAATAAAATTTTATTTATAGCTTTTTCATGCCAGTCTTGTGCTTTCATCCTTTGTAGGTATTTGGTTGGGCAGATGGGAATCAATTGCTACTCCATAACTATAGTAAATAACTAGAGTAATTTTTTTTCAATCTAACTCAAGCTTTTAAAAAATATATATCACTAGAAATCTAGATAAAGGTACTGAACTCTATCCCGACTACTGTAAACCTAGAATTGTTTTCGCGCTTTTAAATTTATGCCTTTCGCGGGTAGTATATTTCCGTGAAATTAAATAGCCATGAAAAACTCTGATCTAACAAAAACGCGAAAGATTCTATCTTCAGCTTATATAGATCGCTATACAATGGTTCTGTGCTTACACATACCTGGATATTAATAATTCATATTCTAGTACCGTAATTGTATAACATGAGTGAACAAATCCACATTATTTCAAATGATTTACAATTTACTTATTTATGAAGCAACAGCATATTCAATATCGATCCGTCAGGCAAACGGGATAAAAACAAAAACCATATGCATCTTTTGAACGACATATACATGCAATTTGCAGTCAGCAGCCAATACGACATGTTATTTGTAAGTAAAACATTGTGTCTATTTCTGCTAAGTGTGGATTAATTGCCTGTTTAAATGACAGTGTAATAACAGCAATTTACTGACTGTCAGTAATTGAGGGCGTGAAAAACTGTTGATATGGATGAAAAGGATTAGGGTGCATTTATAATTAGAGAGTACAATAAAACTGAACGTTTTTGAGAATACTATAAATGCAACTATGCAGTGATAATTACCTTATTATACTAGATATTTTCACTTGCGACTTCATTTTCACGGGATTTGTGATGGATATGATTCGGCGAAGATTTGTATCAGCGAAAATGTCCACGTTTTTGAAAAACGCGAAATATACTGTCCGCGAACATTTCTAGGTTTACAGTATTATGTTCATCTGAATCATGAAAATCAACAGTGTCCTCTCAATAACTTGAGTATTTTTTATGAAACTTCAACTAAAAGCTAAAATACTGAGATAAAGTGTTATTAAAAGCCAGTTTGAACCTGCATCATTAGTTACCAGCCTTGTCAAAACCAACATTCCAAAAATCAGCAGACGAGTGTAATTCACTGACTTCAAACTTCAGGATGATAGTGTGTCTCTATTTTGCTTGGTGAAAATAAGGTCAAAGTGGCAGTGACATTGCGACTGAAACCAGGTCCAGTTTAATAAGAAAAGAAAGTTTTAGCCTTTAGTCAACAAACCAGTCCAAATTTCAGCTAATTTTGGTTAAAAATTATAAATGGTTAGACTAGAGTAAAGACTAATGTCTTCAATTGTAGTAATATTACTGGTTCATTTTAATGACATTACGTCAAGGGGCCTTGTCCTCATTTTCTTTTCATTTCTCAACATTTTGTTTACAAGGGGACGAGTGTTCGCACCATTTTTGATCCTCTGTAGAACGCTGGCTGAAAAATGTGCAAAACATTTTTGATGTTTCCAAACTTGTTAGCATGAATGTTATAAACTATTTTCCTTTATTACAGTATAATTGAAAAAAATTCCAAATTTTTCGGAAAGATAGAAATCACCTCATTGAGATGCAAAGTTCTATTGTGAAGCAGGATAAGACAGAGGGCGATTTTCTGTCAAATATTTGTCAGATTATAAAGGTAAGATTTTTGCACTTAATCTCTGAAAAATGCCTTTCAAATTATTCAGGTTTTAGGTTTTTTTTGTAACGCCGGCTTAAGACAAAGGGATGTTTGTTACTGGTATTGTCCGTCATTCTGTTGTAGCCACATCTAAGACATGGTATTGATTATTTGAATAACGCAATGGTAGAACTGCTTTAGGCAAATGCCAACAATTCGAGTTTCAGACAGATTGATTTGGTAGAAAGGTTATTTATGGCATTCTGTGCTTGTATATATATTTTAAATAGTTACTTTATGATGATGAGGTATATTTCAAAGTTTAAGGGTCTGACAAAGGTAATATTCAGAAATGTTTTTTTATGACTAGACTTAAAACTATGTAGTATTGTTAATATTGAGAAAATGTTTACGAACTATCAGTACACGTTTGATCGGAGTGTAATTAGACTGCTGATTGGATTATCATTGTTGATTATCATTTAAACAATATGTATGTCAAGAACCATAACTGTCTTGCATTTTTTTCAGAATTATGGACGTTTTTAACCTAGAAAATTAATATTTCTTGGTTGTTTTTGTTTAAGTTTACTTTTCATGAATACTTTTTAGAGATTTTGAACATGAGCATGACGGTAAGAAACATTATCCATTTTTAACATATTGAAACGTACACAGGGTCTTCTAGCCCGCGCACTCATCAATATACAAACGTGGGTTCTTCCCAAACACATGTGGGGGATAATAGGGAGAAGATAGGCAGTAAGTTATACAGACACCTAAAAGGAAATTAAAACACAATAATTTATTTATAGGATATTGCACAAACAATATATTCGGATAAGGTTTATCTGTATTATGGTCATGGCTCCTCGTCTACCTCTGGTCAGGAATGTTTCTCTGCGCCAGTTTGCCAACTATTTATAGTCTCAAAGAGGTGGTTACATTGGCATTGGGTGCCAAGTTTGGCAGAGAGCAGATGACGTCTGCGCGCGAGTGGCATAAATTTTGTCCTAGCCGGAAATGGCATCCGCGTTTGGCAGCAGGTGGCTAATCAGTGTTTATTCGTCTCTAATATGGTCTGTTTAATATCTAAAGGCATAGTAAGTTAAAACATATGTACAGAAAAGGCTAATCTCTCGATCCACACCGGGTATCGGCATGAGGATCAGGTGCGAGTAATATAGTTAACTGATTTCGGATAATATGTATCCGGACGTAAGATGATGACGGCTTGGTCAATACATTGCACCACTTCCACATGTATTCAGCCCCCTAAATAGGAGTTTAGTAAGTATATATACAGTTGGTATGGCAGGTTTATCATTTTATGCTAACTGTAATGAATTTTGTTTTTTCTTATTTCGGTCTTTCCTACATGTAATTGGAAAACAAACTCCTGTCAGAGGAGGTAATTTAATTTCGGTAGTAACTTGATCTCCATTAAATCTGTACAATTTATGGTATTGAGGAATTCATTCCGCATCTGATTCAGCTATTTTTTTTTTGTTAGGTTTAACGTTGCAGCGACAAAATTTTAGTTCATATGGCGACTTTCCAGCTTTAATGGTGGAGGAAGACCCCAGATGCCCCACCGTACATTATTTCATCACGAGCGGGCACCTGGGTAGAACCATCTACCTTCCGTAAGCCAGCTGGATAGCTTCCTAACATGAAGAATTCAACGCCCCGAGTAAGGCTCGAACCCACAAAGTTAATTATTACTATCACACGCGATCAATGGAAATGCCCGTTGGGTAATATTACTTACGGCATTTAGTAATGTATTCAACAATACTCGCAAAAATGTCATACTCAGAAATAGTATTTTAACGATGGATAATGTATACATTATTCATTTATACGGTACTTCCAGGTAACTTGAAGTTTCCATTTGTAAACAGCTAAACATTCGTACATTTTTTTCAGATATACAATTTTCTCAGCGCTGAGATTTCATTCATACATCAGACTTTATTACATCAGATTTTATAACATAGGGAATAGTGAGCTTGACGGTAATAGTCAATTGGCCAGCTGAAGAAGCTCTCTTTGGGCGATAAGACGTTGCTAGTACGTTTGCTACGACGGTCACAAAGTACAGTTTCTCTTATAGGAGATAACGGCGTCTTTGGTATGAGGTTTATTTCTTCAATGATCTCACTTTCAATTTGTTGATTGTAATTTTGCCTTTTCTGAATGGCAGCAATGCCTGTTAGCCCAGACTCTCTATGTGCTAACACGTACTTGGATCCATGACCGTTGCAGTCCTGGTCTTTTTTAACTTTCTGCTGTAAGTGTTCCCACAGCCAGTGCACTAGTACATGACCCACGGCAAAATGTCTGGAGGTGTTTTTTTTGCAAACTCCGTTGTGGTTGAATGACTTTGGTGGATTGTAACACTTCTTTCTGAAACTTTGGAGTTCTGTAATGAGTAAAATGGCATATTTGAAATCGTAGTAGTACATGGAACTAATGTAAAATTACAGATTTAGCATTAACGTATATCTTGTATAAAAGATCAAAATGTTTTTTATATCTTATTGTCAAGTATAGATAATCAGTTCATATAAATGGCATAGGTAGTATTAGTAGCAGCAGTTTGACAGTTTGACAATATTTCGTCTATTTCATGGATGTTGAGGACATACATAGTATGGATGTTCTTGATGTTACTAATAGAGTACTTTTATTACTTTGATGGCAGTCACAGGTGATTTATGGTAATAGACAGTTCATATTGTTGCGCTGTGGCTAGCTCGGATGGTTTCGGGACTGGTTGTGGTTCAGCAAGAGAAGTTGAGTAGGATTTACCGGGCTGGGATCTCGAACTCTGGCTATGTGGTTACGTAAAACTGGACTATCATGCAGGCTTGCGACTTTCGGTTTCGTGGTTAAGAACAGATTTGGTTCAAATGCAATTCTGCTTTGTGGCCGATTCGCTAAGGCTATTTAACTCCAGTTAGACTACTTATTTTACCAAGATTTACTTAAGTCCTACTTAACACTAATAAGAAATCACTAAGATCAAATAAATTTAAATTGCGAAGGACGGGATATGATAAGGACCAAAAATGGCCCTCACTAAATATGCATTTAAAACAACACCATTCAATTAGTAATTAACTATATTTTTCAAAATCCACTAAGATATAATGACCAGACGTCGGTTATGAACCAAAAATAATTGATTATTACACCTATCTAAGACTTACGCTGAAAAGATATTTGATCATTTAGAACTGGGCTATAGAAAACTATTTTGCAATATATTTTATTTTATATTGCTGAACCCTATAAATTGTATGTCGTCACAATACACAGTGATCCAACTTCTTGAAACGATTTTTTATTTTGTATTCTAAGACAGAATGATCGTGCAAAAACAAGGAAAACAAGGGAGATAACTCTTTTATGTAAGGAAGACCGAAAACTCTTTAAAGAAATAAGATTTTTTTTTATTTCATACATCTACATAGGCGTATTCTCTACTTATTATGTCTGTTTCGTTTTATTTCGTAGCAAGAAAATTTCTAAAACAAAAATCCAAAAATTCATTTCATATGCGTTACCATAGCAACATAGAAACAATTTTGCATTTTTTGGATTTATAGTAATTTAGCGAGTTGTTTCACATACTTGATGAAATATTAACTTTTAAAAATCATTTTTGCTTCTATATCTCCTTACATATTTAGTGGGTTTTTTTTTATTTGTTTCGTATACGGAATGTTCTTCTTGTGTGACATTCGTATAAAACAAAACCTTCGTCGAATAAATCAGGAGGCAGGACTTTGTCTTACAAGTTTACATTTTTCATATTTTCGGTGATTTTTTATTTAAATATGTAATGAAGTATTTTCAGTTGAAAAAACGACAGTGTTCATTTCACTTGAATAAATAATATACGAGTTGAATATTATTAAATCCTTACCACATAATTCAAACACGTACCCGCAGAAATGTCGCCGGAAACGAGTTAGATCGGTATTACAACTATGGAAGCATATCTATGTAGTTTATTCAAATTAATTTCTTGGATTAAATCAAAAACGTTTCCTTTGACAAGAAGTTGTAATATCGATATGAGAAGCACGAAATATACATTAGCGTATGTAAGATCATTACGAAGGAGTGACATGAAAGGCACGTGCAGTTTCCCGCCAAAATTCCCTTATATATGTAACGTAAAATGCTTCCGATTTACTGCAAAGGATTTTGGATTATAAATGAAAGAAAATTATTTGATTTAAGTCCATTATGTTATATTCCAATTACAATTGTTGCATTTATATTATATATTTCGTTTATATTAAATCAGTTTACAAGACGACCTGGGATATACCCAAGTAGTAACATTTGTATGCGCGCATGAAGACATTTGATTTTATTCTAATGGTATTGAATACTGAATTCATTAGAGCGGTAGGTATAAATTGTTTACAAAATAACAATAGGTCATGGTTGCACAGTGAGGAGCAGATGACCCGGCCTCCCTCTGGATTACCGCTTTTCCTTTCCTCGAATAGAAAGACAGACAGATTCGAGACGAAATGGCTGCAGCGATAAAGAACCGGCATAGTTGCTCAGTACGCACGTGTTAGTCTAAGAAACATCTGCGCACGTGCCCACGTATAAGCTTTTAAGTGATGTCTATAGTAAGCTTTCAATCATGCCGAGTGATAAGTTGACAACTACTTGCGGAGAACAGGTTTTTACTGGTACGGAATCCAGGAACTCTAAGTTAATTGTTCGTTACTGTTGAAAAACGGCGTTAAAACGCAAAACAAAACAAATCACAATCAACCTGCAATAAATTATTAAAAACAATAATAAGATGACGCGTCTTTCGATATTTTAGATAGTTTAAACACAAATATAGCTTAGCTATTGTGTTTTAAAAATGGTTATATAGGGATTTTATCTTTTATTCATAAAATAAAATATTTCACACCGGAAATGACATGTCAGTCACATTAATTGACTCAACATACATTTATTTATGAAACTTCGTACGGCGATGAAACGGAGTTGTTGACTTACTATTTTTCATACGTCATAAAAAAAGAGGTATAAAAACACATGTTTATATTTATCACACACACACACAGAGTAAAAAAATAATTGACTAATTATAGAAATAACGCGGTTAAATAGTTTGAAATATTTTAACTCGCGGATAAAATATAAAATCTAAATATGGTTTGCAACTTACCATCAAAGAATAGTACTTTCTGTCGTTTTTGACAGAAAAAAAAAAATTAACAGGATTTGTTGGGAATCGATCTCGCATACCACCGACACTAGGTATAAAATTTCATTTCAACCGTCGTGCGTACCGATTCCGTCACTGAGACTTATATACAAACTACGTCATAATTTTTATATAAAAGAACTATCTACATGTGTCTACTAGTTGCGGTGTGCATGAGTTATCTTTCTTGTCTCTATAATATTCATGTAAACAATAACAATTTTCTTTTTAAACAACTTTAATTACACTTCTTTCTTTTACAATGCCGCTTAAACAAAATCAACTTGAATATAATCCCGAAATACAGTTCAAGTAGATCTAAAACATGTAACTGATCATTAAAAAATAATTAAAAAAATTAAAAACTAGATCTACTTTCAGTTTCACGTTTGCATTAAACTCGTATCTAAACATTTAATTTTCTTATAAAAACAACTCTTGGTTATCAGCTTCATGATTAGAACAAAACTCCTGCGTATCTGTTTGATGCTCGGTTGCTTAGAGATGAGCACGTTATCCTGTTTCCTTCAAAGAAAAGTGAGGCTAAAAATTGCGAAAAAAATGGAAATTCAATATAAGCCGGACCGAGTGTCAAGCTGATTTCTTTCTGAAAATGTATATTTTAGTAACCTTATTTCCTCAGCAAAACTTCAGCTTGACACCAGCTCCGGCTCACAATGAAATTCGAGCATGTAATGTGTAAATTGTGTGTAAAAACGGTAAAAGTCACGGACCTCGAGTATTTTAAAGGTCTGAGTCGTACAAATAACTTGGTTTTGAAGTTTTTAAAAGTCATAGTTTTAACGATTATGATCTTCTTTTTTGTTTTAGTAAGTTAAAATTTCAATTATGGAGTTTCATATTCAAGTTATTTAGGGGGCCATTTCGCATGTCTTATCATATCCCGTCCTTTATTTATTTTATCCCTAACAAAAATTAAGACAATGCATATAAAATACTGACTCTAAATAAATACTAATAATGTATCAGCAAAACATTTTAGTTAACAACGAACAATGTTAAATATTTAGAATTTTTAAATGAAACAAATGCTTGCCTATAAACCTCAGTATTAAATCTTAAAAATAATCTTATTTTACTATTAAAAGTTATTTACTTAAGCCAAAAATAATAAAGTCTTGAAAAATTCTAAAGTCAAAAATAAAATACTGGCAGTTACCAAAATAGGTTAAGCTCTTGAAGTTCAAAGTCTGGAGTCCTTTCAATGGAGCTACAAACACTGTTTATGAATTTTTCTTGGTCAATATTGAAAAGTCATATTGACCTATGATTTCTTACCAAAGTGCACGTTGACCTTCATAGTTTTTTAAGGAGCCGTGTCAGACTTCCATGGTCAGTAATAACATTAAAGTGTGATCTATATATGATATAGTGGTAATGTCTTATACTACAGATTATACTGAGCAGTAGGACAGTAGTTTCGTTCAGTTTTGGTCAGGCATCTAGAATAATAACCAATAACCCTCTGTTGTCCATCTTGTATTTGATTTATTTGATTGAAAATTTACTAGCTTCACATTCTATTGTATATATGCTAATAGAGGGGTACTTGTTAAAGTATCCTTCATTTTCTGAAACGAAATTGAATTTCATTATCCAAGTGAAAGGTTTTGCCTTTCTCGGTGAGGCGGTGTAGAGTGTTCGCTATCTCGGCAAACCTATGAATTATTTTGCTATAATAGCTAACTTAACCGGCTAAATATCGGACCTGTCTTACGTTTTTAGGGGTTGGCCACTCTGCTAGAGCTTTGAGCTTCTTTTGACCATTTATGACAAGTTTTATTTGGCTTAACAAAACGTCACAACAGTCACTAAAAAGAAAACCTGTACCTAGAATTGCACCAGTTTTAATCTTTGCTACTAAAATGTCATGTTTCTAAGACAATTCCACCCATATCAATGCTTAGTTTTTTTGTTGTTTTTTGTTGTTGTTTTTTTTTTTCTCAATGAAATGGCGGCGTTTCATCAGTTGCTGTGATAAGTTGCAGATTTACAGGATGCAATGGAGGTGGGAGAAATTCATACGCGGATCTTTTCAATATGATAACATAAGAGCCAATATAAAGTATTCATCTCTTGCAGACAAGCTATGGCACCTACAGGCAGTGCTTTTTTTGTTGATCAACCTAAAAATATTCCCATTTCACCAATAAATTTAGAATGCTCCTGGAAATGAAAAACAGATAATGTTTACCAGACTGTTCTTTATGCTGTACTACGATGTTGTGGAAGTTTTATTTCTTCCTGGATTGTTTTTATTTGCTCAGGGAAACTGCGTTTAATGCAAATGCAGATGTTAAAAGTGGTGGAGTTGCAAGAAATCAGAATAGCAAGTACAAGCCGGTGATAGTTTATTCAATTGAAAATATAGAGAACATATTATTGTTTGTGTAAAAGGCAATTAGAAAGGATTTAGCTCATGCTCAAATTCATACGTCATGTTTAAATACATTAAAGAAAATTTAATCATGAACCGTAATTATGCTTAGCTGCTATTGCCCATGCTTTTTAGTTACATTTTCTTTATAAATGTTATTGTTGTTATCATTATCCAAAGCAGCTAAATCAAAATATCGAAAATTCAGGAAATATTTTACTTGTTTGTTCTTGCATACTGGCTAAAATACATCAATGATATATCTTTAAAATTCCATGAGTTTCTCTTTCAATGTGCTGTATAGATATAATATAAAATAATTATGTAATCATGAATAAATATATAAACTGTATATAAATACACGGATAATTCGAACGTTCGTTTAATCTATAATTTTTTTTTTAAATTTAGATAAATTAGATCCAAACTGTTTTAGAAATTGATATTTTTAAACATAGTTATGACCAAAGCGTTCCAAGTTAACCCGTATTTTCACAAGAGAAATCTCTGGAATGCCTAAAGGTTGTGAAAGTCTATAATCTCGAAACCAAAAGTTTAGCAAAGGGAGAAGGCCTGTTTTTATTTTCTATAAATATGTGATACTTTGATTGCAGATGAGTGTGCTGTGTGATACATCTGTAAGTCAATCATATGATATTCAAAATTGAACGACCGAATAGTAGAGTAACAAAAATTAACGCGTATTGGAAGTATACCTATCTCCTTACGTTGTCTTGAAAAAGCTAGACGTAACATTTACGTTTAAATGAATCTTCACAAATAGCTTCCCCATGATGATATTAACAGAATGATTAACAATATAATTGAAAGAAATAAAAGGTATCCCCTATATTGTTGCTTAATTCATCAAAATATGTTCCTTTATGTAGTTAAAGACATTAGCTTAATATGACGTTAATCCAAGTACCTATAACTGTGCGGCCGTCGGCATCAAATGCGTGTTTAAATACTACCCTTGCCGTGTCCGAAAAGGTACATGTAATAGTTTGACCATTACTCATCGCAACTAGATGAAAGGTCATACATGATTTCCCCATGATCATACCAGCTGGATTACATAAAATCCAGAACTGTTATTATATCTTTTATGAAGTATGTCTTATTTTGTTCTTCTTTCCAAATAAACTCTAAGTTTACACTTAGTACTTCAGTAATATCACTTTTTAAACGGAAACATCATTATCCCTTCGCCCATACTTCAAACGTTATAATACAATTGAATTACAGCTGTTGTGGGCACTCACCATCCGTCCGTCGTCCGTCCATCCACACTTTTCTTTCTAGTCTGAAACTACTGCTCAGACTTGCTGGGTATCAAGATTGTTCAGTTTCGGGGAAGGGGTGGCAATTGGTCCCTTTAGGAGACTGCTTGAGTTAAAAATAAAAATACATTTCAATGGTTTCTTCTCATGAACCATTTAATGTATCTTGATCAATTATGCTCTGTAACATCACTTTAACTTGCTCTCCCATTTTTTTCTCAAATGATCCTTCTAGGAGATACTAAAGCTAACAATAGAAAAACTTTTAAACAACTTCTCAAAAATTGCTTGATGGATTTCCATCCAACTTGGTATGTAGCATCATTATATATTATATGATCCTCTCAATGTTTCATTCAAATATTGGCGCTTTGTATCGCTTTAAAAGACTTAAGCTAACAAAAAAAAACAACAACAAAAAAACAAAAAAAAAAAAAACAACAAAAAAAAACAACAAAAAAAAAACAACACTTCTAAACAAACTCTTCTCAGAAACCGCTTGATAGATCTTCATCCAACTTGGCCTGTAATGTCTGTTTATTGTTTATATACTGGCGATTGGCTCCATTTTAACCTACTTGAGTTAAAAACTGAAACACCTTTAAATGACTTCTTCTCATGAAGTTATATCTTCATCAAACTTAGTCTATAGTATCACTGTAAGATCCTCTGCAAATTTAATTCAAATTTGGGTGTTTTGTTCTTTTAAGGGCCACTAGAGCTTAAAATAGAAATACCATTAAATATCTCATTCTCATGAACTGAATTCTTGATCTTCATTTTACACCTGTTTTATGATGGCTTCTATCCGTCCGTCATAATTCGTGTCGAGAGCATAACTTTATAACCATTAAAGCTATTGACTTCAAACTTTCCACATAGGTATGTGGCATTAAGTCGATGCGCAAAACATGAACCTGCTCTGTAGGTCAAAGGCTATTGTCATAAACTGGGCCAAAAGGTCAAAACTGCCCATTTTGTGTCCGGAGCATAAGGTTTTAACTATTCAAGGTATTGACTTTTAACTTAAATTTAAGTCGTATTAGACATTGGCGGCTTAAGCTGATGTGGACAATGAATGCGAATGTGCTGTAAATCTTGAGGGTCTTCTCACGACAGACTGAATGAAACCAAGTATAAGTTATGTGTTATGCTTGTAAAGTAGGTAATGGAATGTGAGACAGTTTAAATGAATGTTTAGTTGTAATATTCTCACAAGACATAACAAAAATTAATTTAGCCGAACATGAATAATTTTGTTTCTGCCTTCTTCATCTAGCCGTCCGTCTGTCCTTCTACATATAGCTTGATCGAGCTTCTCAAATTCTTCTGCTAGAATTTTATTTTAACGGAACTTCACAGAACGGAAATGATACGTATAAGCCATGTTTAGCCTAAAAGTCCCTAAAAGAAGTATTTTTTAATCAATTTGTCCGAACTGCTATATAATTGGTAGGTTTTGAATACAATTACAAAGGAATGATCCGTACCAATTCTAGCTGAGCATGTGTTATAGGACCTAGTTGAGCATGTGTAATAGGATTCATATTTAAATGCTCTTGCACTGAGTAACGGTCCTTTGATATTCATGCATAAAGTCTCTTACAAGATGTTTTTTGGCATTTGGCAGTTCATCTTCAAACCTTCTTTCCGGAATTCTTTGAAGCTTTACGTGAGAGATTTGAATAAGTTGTGTATATCGTTGACAAGTACATACTGCATGAATATACTTTTCTGTAGTTATGACCATTATTCATTCTTTTTATATTTCTTAGTACACTATTTGTGTCTTTTGACTAAAACATCCTAGGAATGATAGTTGTAGGCCTAATTACTAATAAACTATTTTTACGTTGAACAATATTATAGGATTTATGATCTTTTCATTAATAGAGATAGAAATTATGCAGGCAGGCCATTTTCATCATTTGTGGAATGCCAACAAAGGAGGAATCGAGAAAATACTTGAAAATTGACAAATTCTACCTAAAGATACTTTTTGTGTAAAATATTTAATGGATTGTATTTCAGTAACTGTTTAACAGTATTCTTGTTGTTTAACTGTTTCAAAAATATACATACTTATTTGCAACACTATGTCAAAACGGAACAAAATCTAAAAGATAACACTCATTTTGGGAATTAAAGTGCAGCTTTGAAAAAAAAAAAAAAAATCCCCCAGACGTTTAACTTTGCTTTGGGATTTTCACCGTTTACTGTAGGTAGATCTGTACTGGAAAACGACCTGTTAGTAATTTTTATCAACGTTTCATTTCAAAATTCTAGTCCAGATTTCAATGATAGTGTGAACTGTTTGGTACAAAATCTTATTGAGCATTTCTTTTGCACGGCCCGCTCGGATAACTGTTTGCGGAGTTATTACCCTAAAAATCATGTTTAATAGAATGAGTAGCAAACCTGAGTACGGGTTGTGCCGGTAGACAATATTTCACTGATACTAGCAAATGATCCTTAAATTTTTACAACACCGCACATATTTTTTAGAGTATTTAGTACATGTTTCTTTTGTTGTAAGCTAACATGATTTGTATTTCAAAAAATAGCTTTCCCATCAAGGGAGAAAACTGTTTCTTTTTTCCTATAACGAATATCAAGTTACGTTTTAGACCTTTTGTTGAAATATCCCTTAAGACAGATTTTAGATCCGCTCAGAGCTTTGACGAGCACTTTAATGTTTAAGCGTTTGTTGATAAAATAATGTAAAGAAGCCGATATTTTGTTTAGAATTGATCATTTAAGTCACTTAAAATAAAATGCACGAGTTCTAACAGTTTTATCTATCAGACGTACAATTTTGATACTAGTAATTTAAAATTATACTAGCTTAAAGTGAACTTTAGATGATCACCATACTACAAGTGCATCATTTCCGGTCAGTATAATTTCAGTATGCAAAGTTAATGGATGAGACTTATTACTTTGTTAAAGAATCTTAAACATAGTCTATCTGTTATATACAACAAGACTGTCATATCATAATTTTAATAAAATGGTGCCTACCAAAACAAACAAATCATGGAAATAACGTATTTTGAAACGGTCCCTACATATCTCGCATTCGATGTTAACAGACATACTTCACATAAACAGACAAGGTGTATTTAGTGCCAGGAGCATAGCAAACTAGATGGTAGGTCAAAGATCAAGTTCAAATCTGCCCATGATATTTCATGTCCTGAGCACTCCTTGAAAATATTAAAAATATTGACTTAAATCTTTGAGTATAGGCAGTTGGTGATGAGACGATGTTACCGCAACAATCTACATTGCAACCACTCATCCCAACCCCCACCCCACAAAAGTAGCCTGTCAACACCACTGCACACACAAACCCTGCTTTCCCCAACCCCCTCTCCTACAACCCCCTCCCTACCCCGAAGTTTTTTTCTTAAAATTTTGGTTCTTTCCTCCTCTGATATAACCCTTCGGGTATACATTGCCCCGCTTGGCGAAGCTCTTGTTAAATTTCGTCTGAGCCATCATGGTGAGGTCACTCACGGAATGGGGGCACTTTGCCCATTTAAAGGGACGCTAAGACAAATAATAGACATACCTTTAAATAACGTATTCTCTTTAACTATTCGATAGATTTTTTTTCCATTTTTGTACTATCATTATAATGTCCTTCCCATTTTTTCCCAAGTAACTGCGCTTGATCCCTTTAGGTGTCACTAGAGCTAAATTATGGATATCCCTAACAACTTCTTTTTATGAAACGCTTAATGAATCGAATCTTTTTCAGACTAAGTCTGGATAGTAACTAAAATTCTGTTAAAGGGAGCTTGCCAAAATTTTAGCCATACAGAGGAAGCGAAATATACAAGGAAAATATGTCTTTTTCCATACTTTTTGAATAGTCCATTTAGCAAATTTACTTGGAAGTTTTATAAGGGGTTTCTAGAAACTTTTACAGCATGGTAAAGAACAGTTGCGGGACTTCAATGTGTATAAACCGAATATATTACATATCTATTGAGTAAAGTAATTGATTTTTGATTTTTGTAATAATTTGTTCATTTATCTTACTTGGTTTAACGTCGCATCAACACAACTATAGGTTATATGGCAACTTTCCAGCTTTGATGGTGGAGGAAGACACAATGTGCACCACGGTGCGTTATTTCATCACTAGTGGGCACCTGGTAAGAAGCATCGCATTCTGCAAGTCAGCTGGATGGTGTTTTGTAATAAAAATATACATTTAGTTTTCGTTCTTGCATTACTGAGTATTTGAATTAGTGAAAATTCGTATTTGTTTAAGAAATTGTATAGACAAATATTACTCTTGTTCATGAATATCATTTATTATCATCTGCTTTTGTTTGAGTTTAGGCAATTATCATTATGTTAAAAGTAAAACATCCTGACATAATACGAACTCCGTGTATCGTCAGTTTTCCTTTTATTTTGATGAGCGGGCGTGGGTGGGAGAGAAGTTGAATGTTAAAATGTGACGGACACCAAAACGCTGTCAGGTTGAACACAAATGTCTTATATTTTACTTGGCAAATGTCCAAAATGTGTATCTAAGGATAGGTTTATAAACAGGATGATATATGACAAAAAGCTACCGCCAATATAATGCTATTGCATATTATCTAGCTCTGCGGTTGTATTCCTTGCAAGTCATTATGAGAATTACTGCCCCAAGATGGTACCAACGAGCCCTACGGCTCATCAGCTATTTTTTCTTTCTTTACTTACTTACTTAGGTATTGACATTCAGCAAATAATAATATTCTTCATATGTGATTTCTGCATCTTCCAGTTTTAGCTTAAAGTCATGTGGGCGTGAACTATATTTACAGTCGAAGAATGCATAATTGCCTACCGAGATTTATTCGGAAAAATAATTCGTTTTTGTCAGAATAGATAAAAAATAATAACTAAAATCTCTGCATTAAGGTTTCCACTAAATTCACGCTAATTAGTGTAAATTGGCAATCATGGAGCATGACTGTTTAATTGTTTAAGTTGTTTCGTGCATATTTCAAGACGAAACTGGATTCAACGAATATAACCAGGAACCATCAGCTAAATAAATTGAAGAGTAATACATAGAAGAACTTATACCTTGTAGTTGTTCACATTTCAATCGCTTTTTACATGTGAATAAAATTGTGAAAATCCCAGTTTTACGACACAACACGTTTTTCTTTTCTTTGAGCAGATATTTTATTCATCACATAATTTTGTATCAGTAAATTATTTTTTACATCAAATGGCAAATTAGTGCATATCAAATACCATGGAGTTAGTATAGCATACTATCTTCTGGCAAATGCACAAAGAACAGATAATCGCGCCTTCGGGCTAAAAAAGGATTACAGGACAAAGTCCGTTTAATAACTTATTCCAGGGTCGTAATTTAAGTTAATATTCAGCATACGCGAATATTTTCATTGTGTTGTGAGAATTCTTGGTTGACCAGACTATACAATATAAACAATGGTATTAGGTCGTGAAACCTGGTAGCCAACAAATGCATAAAACATATACTATTATTATAATACACAAGTAGATTGAAAACAAACATAAGCATTTGAATGATGATATATGTTCTTTGGAATAGGTCATATATATATATAACAGTGAAAAGGATCTACTATGCTCATGTATTTTATCTGGACGAATTTGCTATATACTATAAAGTGACTATGGAGTGATATTTTTATTGGACGTATTAACTATTTACTATACAGTGGCTATGGAGTGATAATTTTAGTGGACGTATTTACAATATACCGATAAGCAGCTGATAAGTGTCTTATAATATTCTTTTGGAGTTATATACCGATTCGTGAAAACAAATAAATTGTTTGAAACTACTCGGGGATATTGGAGTTATTTAGTAAATATCATAAACAGAAAATAATGGATTAACACTTAGAGGTACAAAGCGGGATTAATCATTGTTTATCAGGTAGGAGATTTACTGTCCTAGATATTGACGCTCACTCGGAATTTAAATACACACTATCGTGTTTATAAGTATTAACAGTTTATTCATTTGTAGATGTAAACAATTTATGGACAAGATGCCCCGTTCCTGATACTCTTAAAGTATAAGATCACTAATTGAGATCCTCCTTTTTGTAGAGTTTTCAGTTTCTACCATAAACCTACTTTTTTACTGCAATTCTTAGGGGACGTAGGTTCAAGCCCTACTGGGACCAAATTTGTTTCGCTTATTTTCTTTTTTTTTTCTAGTAAGATTTTACATCTTTCAAGACTGATTATTGATTTCTTGCACAGAAATGGAAAAAGATGAATCTTATAAGCAATTTCTTGATGTTCAAGGTGAATTAACTACTAAATCAGAAGGGGTAGAGTTACACATCTTTAAAAATATTGAGTTACACACGGTGAAAGTTCTCTATTTTGCTTTCACTCTTATATATTGTGGAAGAAATTTAGGTAGGTTTTACGTCTGCCCTAAGGTTACTTTTAAATGGAGTAAGCAAAATTCAAAACAGAAACACACCATTCGACCTTATTTTTTAATGTTGAAGTATGAATTCTGTCTCATTAAATCCGTTTACTTGAGGCACCGTAGAAAAATGATATTGACATTTTTATTTTGTGTTTTATAATTGTTTACCAATACTTTGATGTTTGTTTTATTAAAATTAATGGTAAAATGAGTTCTCTGCAAACGTTTTGGGTAGTGGCTATCATTTTAGAATTTGTCTCTACTTGAGCTTGAGGAGATACCATAAGTGATACATAATTTATAAAAAACGGCACGGTAAAAGTTGTTTAAAAATTATTGCAAAATAGTGCAAAACACGGTTACCTTTCAGAACATACCAAGCAAAGGCAATTTTGTAAACATTACTATTATTGATCTAATACCTTAATGATGTCCATGTCTCTATTCAAGATTGAGACACTTGATGAATTCCTGTCACTTGGGTCTTTAGGAATAGATTCATATGCTCGGCAGCCAGCGATACAGGTATTAAGCATCTTTTTCTCGCGGACGAGCTTTCGTGCCTCATATGCGAGACTTTCTCTAAAGCTAGTAATATTTTCCTGCACAAAAATGCCGTCGCCAAGCTCTCTGCAGTGGTCATATATCATCTAACGGGTGTCAGGGTTTGAAAATTTAATGATTACTCTGCGCTTAACATTGTTTTTTTTGTATTTACCTTTGTGATGGCATTTGTCAATGTCGGTTTTCTCTAGTCTAAGCTTGAAGCCATCTGATAGCACTATATTATTGACATTTTCATGATTTTGTCTCTCATGTTTTCACTATTGTCACCTGGATCACCTGGAATACCAGCGACGTCAAGGCAAAATCTCCGGCCATATTGCGCCAATTCGTCTACTTCTAACTTTATAGAATATAGGGCACTTTTTGGTAAGGCATTTTTGTTTTGTTTTAGACCTAATCCTTAAGTTTTGATGATTCAATTTCCATCAAAGATCTTATTTCATTCCGCATTTCTTTTATGAGTGCACCTTTTTATTTCCTTCGCTAATAGAGTGCTCCATTCTTAGAGATCTTCTTTTGAGAGTTTCAGTGGTATAATTGTCTTAGGTGGTGAACGGAGGTACAAAATTGAGTCGGAGTGGCAGCTTTAGTCACTATCTTGATCGGATTCCGAGGATTCACTGAAACACTCGAGTCCGAATTCGATGTCAGTTCTACGCTTTTTGCAACAAAATTGTGTTAAGGGTAAGATTTAGGACGCTTTCCTATTCGAACGACATCAAGGATTAACAAAGATTAACAAGGATTTTCACAATTATTGATCACAACAGCAATGGCGATGGTAGTGGGTGGGGAGAACCTCTATATTCAAACAGTTTTCAGATCAAAATTCTTTTCCCATTTTATAGTTCAGTGCTTTTTTTGCAACTCGATGCTATATAAACACTTCATAATACCACCAGCAACACCTCACATTTGAAGAATTCTACAAGTTTCTACACTTTTTCCATTTTCGCTTTGTTTACAACCGGAAGTCAAAAAGCTGCAAGATATTAAAGTCGTGGGAGATGAAATATGAAACGTATTACTATAAGGTAGAATGACCAAAATGCTCCTCGGCGGTAAAAAAATACGAGAACTGAACAGTTAACGCGCGCTCGTGTTATTTTGTGACGATAATAATAAAATCTGTAAAAATAAAACTTTACATGAGAGACAATTACGTTATGTGCCCTTGCATATTCTCTTGCATGCTATTAAATTGTCATTTTGCATCCCCTTAGTCCGGAAACATCCGCCGATTACTTGTAAAACGAATCGAAGATGGAGTTTTAACGTTCGGATTGCTTAAATGTGCACTTAATAGAAGAAACTATTCTTTGAATACTACAGCATAACTTTGAAAATTGGAAGTTTCTGTCGCTGGTTGTCACACCTGTCAATCAGTTATAATTATCCGCACGTTAGAGCTATATTTTTCGCACCGACTTGTGTGTTTACTCTGATCTTTAAGACAATATACTCGCCTTGTGTTTCCAAAGAAACATTACGCTTGGAAAGTCAATTAAGAAAAAGTTGTTTCTTCGGTATTTTCCACCCACACTTAATCAGTAAGCGAATTCGCACTCATTCACTGGAATGAATGTGATCTGTTGTTATTTGTATAGTCAGCATATGTTATTTAAAAAAGTCTATAATTCCGTACGATATCAGTTTATAATACTTAGAAGTAAATTTTAAAAAATCTTCTTGGTATTCTGCCTCAGTATCACCGACTAACTGGGCCTCAGTCGTTTGTATATTTCGATATTCTAAACATCACATAAGACAGTGTAAAACAATTGTTACGCAGTTTCAGTGATCATCTATGTACTTATTTATGCTTTACCTCTGGAAGATGGCTGTTCTATCTGACGCATTAACAGCCGATTTTGAAAAGTCCAAAACATCTTAAAATCAATTGATGTGAAGACAAAATTTCGTGTGTTTCTTATGCATTTAGGCGGATGGTATGTTTGAGAGGAAACTTACTTTTCTTAGAAAGAAAGTTTACCTTGTATATGCTACTTCAAGCAAAGACCATCGGACATTATGCTCAGGATTTTGCCCATGTCACACTGATTGATTGATTGATTTATTTCAGTATATAAAACACATGGAATGATACAACACAAAATTAAAACAAATTTCAAATATCACATATACAATGACTAGGAATTAAAACATATAAAAAGACAATTAAGAAATATTACTAACTTAAAATACCAAAAACTGCAGAAACAAATGTACCAGGACATGTATTCATATACCCAGGATGACACAAAAAAGGGAATGTGAAAACCCTTATTTCCATTGTGTTCCTGGATGAATGATGACATGGCCTAGCAAGGCACAACAACTTGTAATAAATGGTGGTAACTTGAGCAAGTTTTCAGCAGTTTAAAAGAATATCACATTAAAACAATCACAGTATAATTAGAAAAGACAAATGTAACTACAAGCTATGCAGAAGATGATCTTTTACTGAAAACTTAAACTGCTGCATGTTTGCAGAATTTTTAACATTATGTGGCAAATTATTCCACAAAGAACAACCATTATAGCTAAATTTCTTTTCGCCAAATCCTTTGAATTTAGGAATGCTGAAGCATGACCCTTTACTAAACCTGGTATTGTGACTATGTACAGAACTGGCTTTAGTAAAATACTCATTTATGTAAGAAGGGGCAGAACCTGAATGTATTTTAGAAACGTGATTTAGAGTTATTTGTACTACTCTTCGTGTGACAGGTAACCAGCCCAACTGTAAAAAATGTTATGTATCAATATGACTTCTTTGATCAAGTCTAAGGACAAACCTAATGATCTTGTTTTGAGTAACCTGGGGCCTATTCTTCAGACTCTGAGAAAAGCCATAGTACCATACAGAGCAGTCATAGTCAAAGTGACATTGGATCAAAGACATGACTGACATTTTCTTAGTGTACAATGATAAAATCATTTGCTTTCTGTACAGAAACCTAAGTCTTGCATTTGCTTTTTTAATGACTGATGTAACCATGGCCTCATAACTCAAACATTGATCCAATATAACACCCAAATATTTAACAGAGTTGGTGTGCTTAATCACCGTACCATTACATACTATATGAAGATTAGCACTCTTTTTTAACCTGGGCTTTGAGCCAAACAAAATTGATTCTGTTTTTCCTAGGTGCAGTGACATTTTTTATCAACTAACCAGTTACTAACTCGTTCAAGATCCTGGGCTAACAAACGCTCAATTTCTGTTTTACATTTGCCAGACACTAAAATGGCAGAGTCATCTGCATACAATAAAACTTTGTTATTTACAACACCTGCCACGTCATTTACATAAATTAAAAACAGTAGAGGCCCATGTATGGAGCCTTGAGGCACACCAGATGTGGTATTTGCAGATGACAAAAGAACGCCAGATATGTCTATACATTGTTGTCGACCAGATATTTATGATTGAAACCACCTGATAACATCCGGACTAAAACCATTTTGAGTTTGTCTAAAAGAATACCATGGTCAACTGTATCAAACGCTTTTGCAAATCAAGCAGAATCATGCCAACATAATTACCTTTATCTAAATTAAACCTTATATAGTCAGACAGATGTATTAAACATGTATCTGTTGAAAAAGAACTTCTAAAACCTGATTGAAACTCGTATAGTAAATTCTGTTTACTCAAATAATTTTAAAGTTGGTCATATACAATCTTTCAAATATTTTAGAAATAATATATACAATTGATACAGGTCTGTTTCCTATTTCAGTTTTAACACTTCTTTTTTCCACACGAGTGTCCATTATAACTGATTGCATTGTTCATAGCCTATTGTTTGTTTTCTATACATATATTGCAATACTGTATTTACACATGTACAATACTGACCGAGTATTATAGGGAGGGTTATATATTGAATACATGCAGTGGTTTAGCTGGCCTCAAAAGTTTTGAGAAACATTTGCGTAGCTGGCCTTTTTCCTTTGTAGCGGAGGGGTTTAGGGTACTGCCTAGGTCACTATGGGTTCAGCGGTGCCTGGGTTTAAGCATTTTTATACACTTTTGGGCACGTTCTAGATGCATTGTTTGCTCTTTTCAAGGTCCCTTAATATCGTATATTTAAATGTATTCAAGGCAGAATGTATAACATATTACGGTAAATTTGCTTAAAATATGATCATGTTTTTATTTCTTTTCTTTTGAAAGTCACATTAAATATTTTTTCTATATGATAATTTAAACGTTTTTTTTTTCATATTCTTCTTATTCAAATTTTACAATAAACATGTTTTCCGTGGTGAAACACTGCGAACATGAAGAATATTTGCATGTGCAATTGTGTATTGTTCAGAGTCACAAACAGAAAGCATCATTTTTGTACAATGGCATTGATCAATATTATACAAAAGGTTCAAATATTCTAAAGTTTCTGATTTCAGACCCATTACCCTTAACTCAACCGCCTTTCCAACGGAGTAAAGATTGTTTGTATCTTGTTTTCTTAATATTATCCCTTACCCTCATAAGTACGCACACAGGCACGCCCGCACATCCAAAGGTCTTATATTTTTACTATTTTGTTTCTTACCTCACAACACCACCCTGGTAACAACTGTCCAAAAGATAAATTGCCAAAGGCTTGCCCGGTTAATTATACGCTACACGCATATGATCACATAATTTGACGGTGGAATTTGGTTTTACAGGTCAGAGATATTTTTTCATTTTTTTTTTTGAAATTTTGTTACCACAGGCACTATTTGAAATACATTATAACTTGTACAAGTTCAGTAGGTTTCGTTGAGTTACAGCGAGTGTCAGGTCAGTCATAACCGCTGTTTTCTTTCTTTTGTTTTTACCCCATCCGCTTAGCTCTGTAGAAGGAGCGCAGATCTATGAATCGTGTCTTCGGTCCCTGAGAAGGGCGTGACGATTTGATAGACGGCACGTGTCCAAAATCATTCGTCCTCCACCTCTGATTCATGTGGTGAAGATGGAAATTATTTGTTGAGAATACAGAACCAAGGAACACTTGTTAGTTTAACTGTCCACAGTAACATAAAAAACACCGCTGAACCAAAACAAACAATCTTTCTTTTTTATGCCATGGTTTCTTATATTAGGAAACAATATTATGTATGGAACATGTTTCTATTATATATGTCTGTGTCTATGAATACAAGAATAATATTTAACACACATCTTCGGAGAGTTAAAACCTCTTTGCAAAGGTGTTTCTATCTACCCAACTTGCAAATAAATCAGCCTTTTAAGAGCAATAGCCTCCGTACAACAAATATACTGTTTTCCCGCGGTTATACACAGAGGATGCACCCTATTCTAATCGGGGTGTCCGACTACTTTCCAACAATCGAAATATTTTCAAAACGTAATTTTTTTAATAAAGTTAGAAATAGCGGCCTGTGATGGAATTCGACAGAAAATAACATTTTCATCATCATGTTTTTTTTTTTTATATTTGGCAAATTCTGTCGATTTGGTTTTACATGAGACAAGAGTAACGCAAACTTTTTATTCAAAACTAAACGTCATTTTTGTTGCTCTGACGTCACTTTAGGGTAAATGTCGACTTCAACATTAAAATGATCTCCACAAATTATACGCATTAAAGACATTTTTTTTAAATGAAAATAGGATGAGTAACAAGCAAATCGATACTTATGGATACTTATGAACCGAACCGAACGATTTACGAAAACAGTCTGACGGACGCGAAATCATGGTTCGTCAGAAATGGACGTCAATGGTAGTGTTTGAAGGTTTGCAAAGAAAACAATTACAGAAAATCAAAAAAGTAAAATACGCATTACATGAGAAATATGCTGCATTTTATATTAAACAAAATTTCGAAACGCAACACAAGAAGTTCAAATTAGGCGCATTTTACCATAACTTGCCACTTTCCAATATCATTTTCATAAAACTTTGTCAGAATGTTATGTTTAAAATTACAGTGTAACTTCCGAAAACCGAACGACCTCCGGACCAGCCTAAAAGTTTTTTGAAGCTTCCGGAATTCAGAAGTTTAAATGTTCGAAGGCAAAGTGGACGTGGTGCACAAGAGTTATGTTTTCTTATAAGTAGGATGAAGGAGATTAGTGTCCTTTTTAATTTCACAATTTTGTCAAAAGTGAATAATCAATTGATTAATTATCAATAATTAATTACAAACATTACTGTTAGTATCATAAATACACAAATACAAATTTAAAAAGAAACAACATATCTTTAATATAGCATTTATGCAGACATTTTCCATTTACATTTAAAAAAATATCTTTGGAGTCCCGAGTTTGTCAACATTTAATTAGTTTTGACAATGCATAGTTTAATCGACGTAACACAATCAATTAAAACACCTATCTTTCTTTTGTTCAAACATTCAGAAAGTTTCTCATACATAAGATATTTAATCTATCACGTTTTCTTAAACTGAATACAAATGAAAGTAATCGCTAATTACTTTTGCATTAAATGATCATTGTGATTATCTAGCGTGTCAAAATAAACGCGCACCGCTTATAGATAAACAAAAGAACATGTTTACAGTGTTTTTGGACAAACAGGTGACGCTTTTAATCCCGAAAAATTTTCCTGTTCGGTTTTCGGAAGTCAATTTTAGTGTTGAAATATAAACGGTCCTTCAAAAATCGTCCGGCTTTCAGAATTCGGAAGTTCCGGTTTTAAGAAGTTAAAGATAAATAGAAATAAGAACAGAAAAAACGGGACCTTGAGTTAAGTGCGGTTTTCAAGGATTTCTGGTTTTCAGAAGGTCCGGTTTTCTATTGTGGCCCTAAAAAGAAACAAAATTCTCCATTTCAACAAAATGAAAAGCTGAGCTTATTTTGATGCTGCTAGACACATTGCACTGCTCATCAAAGAAATTGCTGAAATACTTCTCACTTTTTAATTCTACCCATTGTCAAGTGCTCACATTGTAACGCATTTTACAGAAGCTAATTATTCTACAAACCAAGTTTCATAAAGATCAATTGTTTTTCTTTTATTAGCTCGAGCACCAAGTGTCCAATTTTTATTAAATTTTAGAAAAGAATCTTTAAAAAAAATGCTTTTTTGTAAGTGGATATGGTCACTTTTTAGGAGTGTGTGAGGGCACTTAGTTGCCCTCGTTTGTCCGTCCAAATTTGTGTCGTTCATACCTTAAAAAGAGTTTGACCAAGAATCATTAAACCTTATAGGATGTTATCCAGCAAAACCAGAGTTATGACCCTTGACTAAGTAAAAGTATTAAAGTTTGTGCTGCATATATATCAAAATGTACTTAAAGATGTACGAGCGTTTTTTTTTTCAGGATTTTGAAAAATGTTTCTTCGAATATTGCTTTCTAACAAAAGTTTTGCCAAAAATTAATGCTAAATAATCAAAATATGGCTAAAAATGTACCATTTAACCAAATATATTATGCATTTTGCGGCAAAAAACATTTTCACCCTTATTTTTGGCTGGCCTTTGCCTAAAATTAACGTAAGATTTATAATGGGGTAGGGGTAGGTAATTTCAAATATCTATTAAAGTAGATCAGGTTTGGTTTTGATATTTTTCTGACTGATACATATAATGTTAAGCTATAAACAAAATAAAAGTTTTCAAGATAGCACTTTATATTATCTAGAAAATATAGATTAAAACAAAAAGAACAAAAAATATCAAAATTCACCACTTTTTAGCAGTTTTTTCTTAATAAATCTCTTAGATGCACGGTGACCCCAACTTGTTTTCTTTCCGTTTTGAAGCACTTTTGTGTGTCTTTAATGCTGCAAAATATTTTGAAAATCTTAACGTCAGAATTTTTGTGTAATCCTAAATACGTTTTTTTCCATTGAAAATAATGTGGGTGGGGTAATTATGTCAACATGAAAAATTAAAGAGACTTGTTAGTGACATTTATGCTTATAAAATACTGACATCACCATATATTCATATAAACCTGTAAGACATGAAATCCCTATAAGATTAAGTAGGATATTATATGTTTTATATAGTACCACCATTTTTCTAATTTTACAAAATTTCAGAAATGCTTAAGCAGTGGTCGAAGAAAATGCCCTATAAAATTAAAACGAGTTTGGTGACCTATGTCTTTTCTGCTCTTGTTTGTCTTAGAAACTAATGTTCTTCAAGCTACAGAGTATAAAAAAATTCTTAACGTTAGAAAAAAATCGCTCGTACATCCTTAACATGGAATTGTGAAACATTGGGCAACGATTGTTTGCAGCCTGTGAAATATTGCAACAGATGTTCGCTAAGTGAAAAATACACATAAAGTTTTTAAGGAGGTAGGTTATCTTAATATTTATGTACAACCGGAAGCTTACGTGACGATTAACGACGACGTTTAAGACAAACTAAATGTGCTTTTGTATCCATTCTTAAGAAAAAAATCATGAACCTGTCTCCGAGCTGATGCTTAATGGTTTAACAATGCAGAAATTATGAAAATATTGCCGCAGAAACGCTTTAAAACATTCTTGGTTTAAAATGAAGTCATTAACGTAATGACGTTACGTGTCAGTTACCGCAAAAAATAATAGCTTTCATTTTGTAAGTACGTAATTGTGTGCATTTTCTTTATTTGAACTATTTTTAAACAGCCATAATTTGCTGAAAATATATTATGTGTGTCTTTGGCTCTGAATAATAATCAGTATTTTGCTTCTGTTTTTGTAGTTACTGTGAAATCATTAATATTCGTAGGGGACTAATTTTCGTGGATTTCGTGGTTGTGTCAATCCACGAAATTTAATCCCAACGAACAAATAAAATTCCCATCCATTTTGTCTTCAAAAGTTGAAATCCACGAATTTATATCCCCACGAAATTGCCGTTATAACCAAAACCACGAAATTTCTTGCCCACGAAATTAAATGAGGTTACAGTATATTGAAATATTATGTGGAATGTACGAAACTGGATGATGGTGACCAATGTTTTAGGGAATATAGCCGGGTGAAAGGTTACTTAATACGGCCATTTTCAAATAGAAGTTTGGCAGTTTGACTTATAATACCTATTTGTCAGTTCTTGTTGATAGCTTGTTACTTATACATTAAAACTATGCTGTAAAATTGTCCAAACTTCACTAGAAAATTCTGATTTCTTGAATTAAATTGATGTAACCATGAAAACGAAGGCCATGATCTATATACAAAATGTAAAATTCAAAAGCGTTGACACTTGTTAATCTAACCCCCCACCCCCCCACCAAAAAAAAAAAAAAGCTACGGCATTTTTTATGCATTTCAAGAATATCCATAAAATTATCCATATCTCGACTGTCAATCTCACACTCATTACAACTTTCATCAATTTCATTCTCTTTTTTTATTCAAAAGTTTATAACATAAGAAAGGATAAAATTTTGATAGAAACTGTGCATATAACACATACAAAATAATTAGTCTTTATTGTGGCTTCGCAAACAAGTACATATTATCACAAAACTGTATTTTCATATTTTGAACTCGAAAAGCAACTTGACTGTTCCTTTTGGCAAGGAAACTGCCCATGAAATTTCATCACAGTAACAATGACTTTGAATCACGTGATCGGAAAAAGCAAGTAAGTTAACAGGTTTAAATGTGACTTACAGTGACCTACTCTGTGTGTGCCACACTTTGCCTAACACAGTTGGATGACCTTATATCAAACAGTCTTTGTGATACGCTTCGGAAACCTAGATGTCTTGCATATAGATCATGGGATAGTTTGCACTAATCTACTTTTCTTGTGTGACACACCACGCTATATAAACTTTTATATACACAAGTGTTGTTGATCACTCTATGCAAATGGGTGTAGGAGATTAAAACTGGAAACCTAAATTTCTTGAATGTACGTCGTAGCTCAAAGTATAAGTCAAAGTAATATAATGGTTATATGAGCCACGCCATGAGAAAACCAACATAGTGGGTTTACGACCAGTATGGATCCAGACCAGCCTGCGCATCAGCGCAGTCTGGTCAGGATCCATGCTGTTCGCTTTCAAAGCCTATAGTAATTAGAGAAACTGTTGGCGAACAGCATGGATCCCGACCAGACTGCGCGGATGCGCATGCTGGTCTGGAACCATGCTGGTCGCAAGGCCATTATGCTGGTTTTCTCATGGCACGGCTCATATGTGCATACCTTCTGAGCATGTAAATACACACAGAATTTGATGACCATATATCGAACAAGAGCTGTCCATAAGCCAGGAGACGCAATTTTTGGAAAGAAGAGACCTGAATGAACACATAGACCGTCATAAGAAAGTACCCTCTTAATTATATTGGTAAAAATAAACAAAGCACATGTAATCGAGATAAATTTCATTCTGGTGACAGATCAAACATTTAAGTATATGGTTTAGTACCAAACAAGTGATTTGATTCAATACTAAAGTTCTCAGTGTATTTAGTGTGTACAAGGTGAAAACAAAAAGTCACAGACATATAAGCAAGTGTGTCCACATCTAATATCAATACATGTTTGTTATCTCCGGCGCATTATTTGATTCAGACTTTGTATACGATACTGTCTGGTGGTATTCTATTCATTTATGAGCACTTGAATCAGCTGTTGACGGTTTTGGACAGAATTACCGCTATTGCAAACCCTGCGACCAAGTTGGTACCATAAGTACTCAGCTTAAGTCCGGTGAAAACGCAGGTCATTGTTATACATTTACGTTGTTAGTTGCCTGGAATTCTGATGTCATTCTGGCAGAGTATAGTCTGGTATTATCTTGGTTGTACTTTGTGACGCCGAGCTGATTAGTAAGAAATGGTAGCGCTTGCGGTTGCAGCACATCAGCGACGATGAGTGGTGTCCTATAGTTCCATGAAATCCCGTCCAATACCATAATACTCTCTCTCCTCCCAACTGTGGTGTTTGCCGAACACAACAGTAGGCGTAACGCTCGCCGCGTCAACGCCATATTTTTAGACGTCTCTCCGGCATATACAAGTAGAAACTTGACTCAGCCGTGAATAATACACATTGCTATTGGCGCTGCGTCCATCGCAGATGATGACGACACCAAATTATTACACGATTTCTAGTGTTAACTAATTCTGCTCGCACGACGCATTAATGCGTCGACCAATTGTTATCTGAATACCGCGTGCCGCTTCTAGGCGGTGTTGTTATCTACATCTGGAAACCGCACGCCGCGTACATGCGTCTTTACAGTAATAGCTCTGAATTCCGCATGACGCATTCAGTCGTCACATTACATTGGTCTTAAATAAAATCGTTTAGTTCTTTCTAACAAGTTGGACAAATCAAATCATTTGTTGCGTAACATTTCTAAAACATAAATAAAACCGGATGTTGTGAAAAAATAAATGCTTTGGTTGAAGAAAGCTGTAAAAGCGAGCGTCGATCGAATTATACTTTGTGATTTCTCGAAGCCTGAAACTTACGGATGATTCTTTATATGATCGAAACATAAAAAAATGAATAAATAAATAAATAGATACTAACAAATATTCATTGAGAAATGACAGTTGAAATAATGCAAACCAAAAGTATATACTTTTTCGCTCGTCGCTATGCGGCAAATAATGCCACCTGCGTGATTAAACAATTTTACGGCGAAATGAGTTTATTCTCATTATTATAATTCTTACGTTTTATTACTATAAAATTATCATTAAACATTGTGCCAGAATTTCATTTAAATCTATCAAAATTTAACAGAGATAAATATAAAAACATAGCTATGGAGCTAGAAAAGGTTCTAAACATTTGAGTGCGGAAAAAAGTTGAATTATAAATGATCGGGTATTGTTATAAAAAATACACTTCAGTAAAGACAGACGTACATAATTATCGCACAAAAATAACGTGTAAGTATCATACCGAAATGCAAAACAAAAAGCACACAGCACTGCCTGAACAAAACTGGTAGAATTGTGGATTATATCATTGAAAAGAAAAAAACTAAAATATTTTCTTGTACATGTAAGATTAAACTATTTTCAACTCATTCACACCAGATCTTTACTTTTTACCTATGCGATATAATAATGCTCATGTATGTATGAAAAAGAAAAAACATCTTGGTTGTTATCTATCTATTTATTTATGTATTTATTCATCTATTTATTTTGTTGTTAAACTTCGAGACTGTCTCTTGATCTATAGAATAAAGTGTTAATAATAACTCAATTATTTCGACAGCTTGTTTGTGATACTTTAGAAACTCCACAAAATTGTTTCAAAATTCAAATTTTCATAAAGTACATGTACATGTTTTCTGAAAATTAGCCCAAAACAATCTCATTTTCAGCATAATAGTTTCTGTCTAAAATAGCTAAAATATTCATTTTATTACATCTTCATATTAAACACATACGCTATTTTTTTATGACAAATAACTTTATTTTGATGCGTTTTGATTGCCTGGATGCGTATAAATGAGTAAAATCAGTTTTAGAAAATGACAATAATATGTATTTAAAATTATTTTTAAGAATTGTTCATATTTGTTGTTTAAATATGTGCATGGTAAAATTTAGCATTTTATAAATGTTGTTTAGCCAAAACAAAATCTGATGAGAGAATACTGTCATTTGTTTTGCGTTTTTAATTCAACAGTCTGTTGAAATGACTGTACTACAAAGCTGCATGAAATTAACTTTGTTGCGTAGCTACTTCAATTTTCTTACAAAGAGTGCAAATTCCATACCTATTAGCACATATCTGATGTCATATGTCACTAATTAACAACAATATCCCAAGCAAAAAACTACAAAATCAATGTTATCTCCCAAAACATCTCTCGGTATTCAGGGTAGATTGGCTTATCAGCCTCCTAGGTGGTTGAAAGATAGATATCAGCAGAGTAGAAGTGGAGATAACGCTTTAGGGCAGAATGAGTTAAGATATTGCCTCGATATGCGTTATAGCTACGTACCCCAGCTTCATGGAAGCGGCAACATATCTATGACTCGCTTACACGTTGTTCTTGGATACTGACAGTCTCTCAAGCAACCTATACTGTAGTGCAAAACCTGTTAAGCAGTTGCAAAAGCGGCATATGTCGGTCCTATTAACGTGGTGTGATTCTTTGACGTCAAGAACTATATTTGTCACTCAAAGGCCCGGTTACATTGTGCCGTTCGACATTTTTTCTTATTGTACGATATGTCCAATTCATTCGACGTGTCGATATGACATACTATCCGCGATCATGCGAACGGCTTGGTCGTGTACCACGAGCAGTGCACATGGAACCTTCAATGATACACGAGTTTTGGCGTGTAATTCCATCAAAAGCGGCGTTTGGTCCCCAGATAAATTAATAGGTTTTCCCCAAAAGAAAAAAAACAATGGGCAGAACTAAACAAACTGAAATTTAGAAAGGGGATCTGAGGTTATGGAGCCTGCATATAAAACACTTTATAACATATAGACGCTTGGCATTTATTAAAATGATTTATTTCTAAGGAATAAAAAACCTTTTACCACTTTCTAGAAATTCAATGATATGAAATTGCAACTTTTGTATTTCTTGGTAGTCCCCTTGTAGTGTAGAAGTTTTAACACTTTGGCAATAGCAGCTATAGCAATCTTTAAAATTTTCTATGCACACGTTTATCGTGCCCTTGAAGCGTTGCGAGTAAATCCTGGTTGTTTTCTTGTTTAGTATATTGGAAAGGGTTGTTATTTTAACACTTTTTGCAATGGCAGCTATGGCAAGCTTTGCAATTTTCTGTACACACGTTTAACGTGCCCTTGAAACGTTGCAAGCAAATTCTGATTGTTTTCTTTCTTCGTTAGTATATGGGAAAGGTTTGTTGTTTTCTGAGTTTTGTTGAAGGTATGCTCTTCTACAACCGTAAGTCTGGGCTACGCGACGCACCCTTTTTCTGGCTGTCTGCATCACCAGGCTTGCAAACAGAAAAATAATTTCACCAACACTTGCTTCTTTTCTGTATTTTGATAAAGTCCTAACACTAAAAACAATCTCATCAACAAAGAGAACAGGGGCCTTTCTTTTTTTGCAACGATTTCGACACGTTAATTTGATCGACTACTTTACCCACAACCCCTCCTTTCATGGCATCAAAAGATTAAATGTACAGTCAGAAAGTCTCATTTAAAAGAACTGATGCATACGTTCGAGTTTGTTGTATCTATTTTGCTCTGAGGTTGCAAGAGCTTTGTCCAGACTGAATTTGTATAATCTAAATTATACGTTTTTAGAAAGATGTCTGTATTTACCGGTGCCAGGACAGAAGGTTTATTGAATCGACATGATCATATTCTACAATGTTCTTTACAGCCCATATGAATAAATCCTTGTTGCATCATTTCATCAAGTGCATTTAACAGCCAATACTTTGATTTAATGATTTTGCAGCAAGTACAAAATATGGCTATTTCTCAAAGTTTATTTTATATGTAATTGGGATTATGTTGTAAATGACCCTTATCATATACACTCAACAAAATTCCTAATCGGTCAGTTTTTATTGTATTACTATTTTGTTAATAATGCAAATATTTACACGAAATTTCATATACCGACATTTAAATAGGTACTGCAGCTAATTATTGATTTATTTTTTACCGACACTCCGCCAAAGTAACCGCTTTAGGCGTTTTAGCCAATTTAGCATATTTTGCACGTGCATGACATGTGCATCAATATGCACGTGTTAATGAACACTTTGGGCATTACTGACGAAAGTCCTACTAGAAAATCACATATCATCGTTAAATTGACACAAGAGCAATGCGCCCGGGCTGTCGGAATTATACAACAAAATTCAAAATCGGTCATTTAAATGAATTGTACTTTAGATAAATTTCGAAAAAAAAAAGAGCGCGGATGGTAGATAACCAACGAGTGAAGGTTCTTGTAAACGGAAATAAGTTTACAAATGGAAATAACCATCAAAGTAACAGTTACAAGCAAATAACATCAAAATTCTATTGAAATTGTAAAAACAATAACACACGTGCCGTTAATGTGTTCCAGCTAGCAACATTCCGACAGCTCGATCCCATTGCTCTTGTGTCAATTTGTCACCATAATATGTGTTTTTCTAGTTGGGCTTTCGTCAGTTATGCCACAATTGTAAACGAACACGTGCATGTTGGTGCACATGCACTGCACGTGCAAAATATCCAATATTAGGCAAAACGCCTAATGCGGATACTTTGGCCATGAGTCACCAAAAATAAATTAATAATTAGCTGCAGTATCTATTTAAATATCGGCATGTGAAATTTCGTTTAAATACCTGCATTCTTGACAAAATAGTAATACAAATATAAACTGACCGATTATGAATTTTGTTGAGTGTACTCATTTTTCGCAATGTATAATTACACTGTTATTTTCTATAGCTTATAGGTTTTACGACTGAAAACTTTTAACCGCGACCTCAACATGATTGTTGGTGTTTCCAAAGGCATCTTAAGTTGTATAAAGCTTATTAAGTGTGGCATGGCATATATTTGTTAACTTTTCTGTCTTTATCTTGGAACCGATACGTAGGAACAAATGTTCTATATTTCCTATCGGTTCCGTCGTAATTGTAAGCATAATCGCCCTGTCGTGTTGCTCTCCTTTCTTTTGTATTCAGAAGCATTAACAATACCATGCGGCTTTCTGTATTAGGTAAAAGTTTTTCATAATGCAGACAAGCAAGATTTTTGTTCTACAGATTTCCACTTGCAATTCGACTGGAGTGTTGAATTTTTACATATTTATTCCTTCTGTAATTTCAGAATGTATACAACTTGCTTCTGTTATTTGGATTTCTGAATTAGAAATACAATCGAAATAGGATACTTCATATTCAGTTTTTAATATCTTCTCATGATCTTTCTCGCTATGTATATCATGTCCATAGAACTTTCCACTTCTGTTTCTATATCTGTTTTTCCATCCTTTATTTCTCACTTTATTCTAAGACATAGGTTACGTCTCCATCACGCTTCACTTCTATTTCTTCATTTGTTTTGTCTAATAAGTGCAAAATAGCGCAAGTGTCAATAGACAGCAACTCCTATTATTGGTTAATGAATTCAGCGGTTTGAAAAGTCACTTTTACCGAAACATATTTGGGAATATTTATAGACAACCATTCTAAATAACATGTTTATGCTATATTCAGCATTTTCATGAATGTATATGTGTAGGATAAATGCACGTAATGTTGGTTACAGTTTCCAAATCATTGCTACCATCATCACGTAAATAATACGTTATGTGGTAATACGTTTCATTTGTTTATGCAATGTGAGTAGAATTTTATCCAACACACAACCGACTTCCTTTGTTTTGGCCTTTAAACCATAATTCGATACATGGAAGGGATTATCCGACTGGATTTTGAACCTTTACAAAATTTTAATCAATACAATTATTTTTCTCAGTCTTGATACACCTGCATCTTCTTCAGCGTTTATTGAGTTATTGATCAAGACATCGTTAAATATATATATAGATGATTATAACATGCTCCTGAAAATGTTTCTTAGAACATGACAAAAATATTTAGTTATTATAAATAATATAAGATTACAGAATAGTAGATGATATGATTGTTAATTTTCTTACTTTTTTCGCCATCCTAAATACGGCAATACATGCTGCTGAAGCAGATGTTACTGAACAAGAAGATGGCTTTTATTCATATGTTTCTAGGAAAGGAATACACATAACAAAACTATCTGAAAATAATTATCGTGTAGCGCTTGGAAGATGGAGATGTGATATAGATACATCGGTTGCAAAACAATTTAAAAAACAAAATATTTCATGGAAAGACATGTTTGAAACGAGAATAGATGTGTTGAGCGAGAAGACGAAATTCCCTCCAGATGCTTTAATACAAAAAATGGGTGTATTGCCAGAAGATGGTACACCCATTAACTTAGTTGCCAGACAAGGTAATATCAGCATACCCAAAGAAAATGTTATTATTCGCATAAACAATCACCATCCACTTGATGCAAGAACAACAATGGCCATTGCTTGGGCCGGGACTATTACCAAGTCAGCAAGCAAACAACCAATGGACGAAATAATTCAGTGGTTTCATCACAATCGATATTATGGGTTATGGAACACTTCGAAACCATTAGTAATACCAGAAAGTATCTGGAATGTCGACAGTTTAAAATATTACAGAGGTCCATTATTTTTCATGAAAGGAAAGTTCGAATTTGGAAACTTCTCTAAATGCGTACCAAATGACGGCATCGGTTTGGGTGCGCTAAATCGATTTGTCCATTTAAAAGGTGATATTTCAACGTCGGGATTTAGTACAGGTCTAGATAGATACAATACAGGGTACCCAAATAGATTTAAGTTACTTTCTCACAAATTACCATGGATGTATTATGTTGTAAGGGAGTTAACGGATACGCGACATGCATTATAAACTAAATTTGAAACTGAAATATTCTAATTTTGCCGAAGATGATGCCGAACAATTATTGAATTACAAAATATTTGTACTTACTGAATAAAAAACAAATTATATCACATACTGATTTTTAAATAATGTAATCTATCGAATGAGCATAGCCGCCCTTGTTCACTAGCACCTGTCACGTTGCTCTCCTTTCTCTGCTTTGTTTTCAGAAGCAGTTACAATACCATGTGTCTTTCTATATTAGGTAAAAGTTTTTCACAATAGTGAAAAGTAAATTTTTGTTGTCTATATTTCCACTTGCAATTCGACTGGAGTGTTAAAATTTATTTTATATTCCTTCTTAATTTCAGAATGTATACATCTTGCTTCTGGTTTTTGGATTTCCAAATCAGAAATACAATCGAAATCGCTCACTTTATTTTCAATTTTTGAAATCTTTCTTCTCTTTCGATCTCCTGACCTTTCTCCGCTGTATATATTAAGTCAATGTCTCTTTCCACTTCTGTTTCTTCATCTGTTTTTTCATTGTTTATTCCTCATTTTATTCTGGTTCATATGTTAAGTCTCCATCACCCTTCACTTCTGTTTCTTCATCTTTTTTGTCCAATGAGTCTAACTTGATGCAAGAACAACAATGACCATTGCTTGTTCCGGGACTATCACAAGTCAGCAAGCAAACATCTAGTGGACGAAATAATTTAGTGGTTTAATCACAATCGATATTATGGCTTATAGAGCACATCGCATTGTATTATTAAATTACAAAATGTTTGTACTTACTGAATAGAACAATATCATATCACCATACTGATTTTTGACTTATGTAAGCTATCGAATATTTAACAATAATGGAGATCTGTTCAATAGAATTTTGTAATTTAACCACACCTTTTTGTGATAAACAAATAATATAGTTACATATGCCAGATTATAGCAATTAATGACTTATCCAGTTGAAAACGCCATTCTTGTATATCCAAATTTTAACAGTGTTAACTGAAACCGGAAGAATCGTTCTAAAACATTTATATATTACTTAAGGTAATATGCGCCACCTAACGAAAGTCAATGGACCGTTAAGAAGTTTTGCCGAAACAAAATTGACGATATTTCCGATTGACTGGTATCTTTTTCATTTTTCTGTTATTCTCCATTTTGCTGTTGTAAATCTGCAAACATGACCACTAACGTCATTTTGTCAGCAGAGCGCAAAATGACGTACTTGACTGGCTTTTCGAGTATCGTTTTGATATACAACAAAAAAACGGCAAAAATTCTTTATTTTCAAGTTTATATTAAAATTATCTCTCCAGTGATACATAATTTGTTATGTTTATTTCAACGTCACATCAGAGGCAAGCGATTTATGAACACAAAATACGTAAAACTGACGTTGAGTTTCACCCGAAATTTCGCGTAAAAACGCCTGTATCTTAAAAACTGCCAGATAGTTTTTTGAATAAATTTCAACAGAAGTACAAAATTTCAATTGCTATCGATTCCTTAAAAGAAAAATGGGGGTCACCGATTTAGATTTCGCTCTGTTTACCGTTGCGCTTCCCCTACCCCCAGTAAAAATAACGACGTTTTCATACTTATTTCGTAAGTTTCCATTAATTCAAATTCAATGTCTTCTTCTTTTGGTGGATATGATGAAATAATATCAGTTTCTGCTGTTGAATTATACAGATATGATAAAATGAAGACGTTTTTTTTTTGTTTATTAAATTTTTCAAACAGATGAATGTTTTCTAGAAAATGTTCTATACATGACAAACAGACATGTTTTATTACAGACAATTTTGCCTAAGTGCCTGTGCATTCTATATAGTATTTCGAAGAGTGCGCAGTTAATGATTCCATCTATACATAGAAACAGTTTACAGAAATTTAGATTACGCATACAGTACTCTAATGAGGAGAGAAAAGAATTTGTCCCATAAGTTTATTTAGGGTGTTAAGAATCACATGTACCCCAAGACGTTCACACTGCAAAGTTTCGCTCGTGGTACTTTTGATTAATGTGTAGTACTTTAACAAAATACTTGTTTTGTTTATATATCCCGGTAAACAAATGTTACAAACAACACCGATGATAGTATGCGCCTGATATCAGAAGACGCAGGTTCATACATGTGCTATATATCCCGGCAAAAATATAAACGTCTGCTGGACATTAAAAGCAGTAAATTGAATAAAATGCTCACAAAACGTGAGCACGGCTTTATATATTACCCTATTTTATAATTTAATTTTATACTACAGTCATGTTTTACAAAGTCTCCATTTTATTTTCTGATCACATTTGGTTAATTAAACTATCTACCGTGCGCATGCTTTCAATGCCTTTAAAATGAGACATTTAAAATTGTGGCATTTCTATGGTTTGAACCTACGTCTCCTGATATCAGACGCAAACTTTCATCGGTGTAGTCAATCTAGATGACGATCTTAACATTTGAGACAAGCCATGAGAAAACCAACCAAGTGCGTTTGCGACCAGCATGGACCCAAACCAGCCTGCGCACCCACGCATTCTGGTCATGGTTCATGCTGTTCGCTAACAGTTTCTCTAATTGCAATAGGCTTTGAAAGCAAACAGCATGGATCCTGACCAGACTGCGCGGATGCGCATGCTGATCGCAAAGCCACTATGTTGGTCTTCTCATGGCGCGGCTCATTTATGTTTTGACGTTTAAGTGACATATATTGAACAGTCACTGTAGTAGCATGAATGACAAAGCAACTAAAATATAAAAAGAATGTGTAAGAACAAAGAATCGGTCTTTACATTTCCAAACTGCACTTTTAGCCCCGATAATCTATTGTTTTAATAGAACCTATGTAAAAACTGCACTCATGTATCGAAATAACTGCATTTTTATTAAGACCGCACCGTCTTCTGCGTTTTCTTAAAAGCCATTTCATCTTGTTTACCTCACACGAACCGGCCAACTGAACTTCCGGCGGGATAGTTCGAACTTTTACCTGTTTCCTCTCCAGGTAACGGTTTGTGCACACAAGTCACATGCAGTATTATTTTCTAGAACGGATCCCTTTGTCCCTATCATGCGTTCGACAGAATAAAAAAGTAAAATAGAAATACACTGACATGGAAATATCCAGTACTGGCATCAAGCATACCTGCGTGAACACAAATTTAAAAAGAAGTCTTAGATGAACACCAAAATATCCGGTAATAGAATCTCTTTAAGATTGACTACAAACATTTTGCTTAGAACTTTAACATTTGATGTGCTTCACTTTTCTGCTAAGGTTTTAGCGTTTTGACAAATATTTTTAATTTTATTAAAGTTAAACAAAGTTTGCTTAAGAATTGAAGCTGCAACTACAAATAAAATTCAGCGTATTCTAGGTGAATACAACTTACGGCTAACATGCACTTTACCGATACGTATATCCTGTATCAATAAAAAGGACTCTTTGTGTTTCTGTGTCATGTATAGGAGAGTTTCCTGAAATCATTAACTTATTCCAATAATTTCATTTAATCATATCTTCTTTTTATCATTTACTGGAATTTGATAGCATTATATCGACGAACAGAAACAGAAACGGAATTAAAATTTATGAAAATTTGCGAAATAAGTATAAAAACGTTGTTATTTTTTACTTGGGGTAGGGGTAGCGCCACGGTAAATAGAGCGAAATCTAAACCGGTGACCCCCATTTTTCTTTTATGGAATCGATAGTGATTGAAATTTTGCACGCTTGCTCAAATTTATTCAAAAAACTATCTGACAGTTTCTGAAATATAGGCGTCTTCACGCAAAATTTTGGGTAAAGCTCGACGTCAGTTTTGCCTCTGATGTGACGTCGAAATAAACATGACATATTATATATCATTGGAGAGATAATTTTAATATAAACTTGAAAATAAAATTATTTTGCCGTATTTTAGTTGTATATAAAAACGATAATCGAATAACTAGTCAAGTACATCATTTTGCGCTCTGCTGAAAAAATGACGTTAGTGGTCATGTTTGAAGATTTACAGCAGCAAAATGGAGAATAACAGAAAAATGAAAAAAATACCAGTCAATCGGAAATATCGTCAATTTTGATTTGGCAAAATTTCATAACGGTCCGTTGACTTTCGTTAGGTGGCGCATATTACCTTAACACTATGACAAAATGCACAGAACAGATTCGAAATTTATTGTTCTGTTTGAGTACACAAAACCGTCAATGATATGTATAAGGGTAGTTCAAATACCGTGTGGACTTCCGCCAAAACTTAAATTTTCCAAATGTATTTGGTAAAATTATTAAACGTTTTATTAAAAGAGGTTACGACTAAACTGTTTTGAGACATACCGCATGTTTAATGTTCAACCCGTTTACAGTTGGACACTACGCTTCCCTCTTTGATTGTGTCTGACGGAAGAGGGGGAGGACTCTATGATAAGCAGTTTTTAAATCCTACCAGGACTGAACTGTTTTGATATCTGTCTTCTGGCCTGTTTCGTCGGGACCTTAAGGGTGTTTCTCTTGTTGCTCTGTCTTCTGAAAAGGCATTGAGTACATACGTTTTTGGTTCTAAAGGTTTGCTTTTTATATATTTATACACGAGCATTTTTGTGTTTTACATGCCATGCCTTTTTGTTTCCATTATGTGTGTTAGAGATTCACCTGGAGGGGATTACTTTTTTTACACTGTCCCGTGTCTTTGGAACATGGTGGGGGTAAGAGTGAGGTTGGGTGCGCATCATAAACCGGTTTAAGCTCCCCAGTTGGTGTTTTTGCCACTGACCGTTCCAAGGCGGTGCCCCGCTGTGTTCCTTTGTTTGTTCGTTTTGTCCTCATGTGTTGGTTTTATGTGTGTGCGCGTGTATGTGTGTGTGTATGTGTGTTTGTGGTGTGCACGTCTGCGTGCTGTAGGTTTCGTTTTGGGGACGCTGCGATTTTGGTACGTGAGGTTCCCTGTTTGATATTTGTCTTTGTTTTTAAAACAGAAATGAATTTATACATATGTAGAAATTGCCATTTTAAAACAATCTGAAGCTGTTTTGATGTTTTACTTTGGTAATGCGTTTGCAACCTGATTCAGGTAGGAAATATCTTTTTTGAAATCGACTTTTATGTGATATATTCCATTTTTCTAATTTCAGTTATAAATATGTTCTTCACAAGTGCTCTATTAAGATTGAGTATTTTCTTTTGAAAAATCAGAAAATCAATATTCATTGAGATATCAGCTTTTTTGCATGTGGGTAGTATATTTGACCGATGTATACATATGAAAGTGATAGACAGAAACCCATAACATACTCAGTTCATCATTGTATTATATCTTATCAAGTTGAAAGCAAAATATAGTGGAAATATCTTCTTTTTTGCATGATCCGTCTGATAGTGCGTAGTGATTTACGGGTCTTTGCCATTATATTTCTTGATGTGTGTTCTTTTTTATTTTATTATTTTTTTTCTTTGCATTCCATGATTCTATTGGTGCTAAATTGCAAGAGATGATGCTTGATATACGTGAAAGAAAATCACGGAGTTAATGTGATTTTGCAGATATTGCAGTTATGTACGGATAGTTATGTCGCATTTTGATCTGAGAACAGTGAACTTATTACAAGATATAACTAGGAAAAACGATTACATGGTTATTGATAACTAATGTATTTACAAAAAGAGAAATGGCGTATATCACTCTAAATTGAAGGTGCATTATAAAAAAACGCATACGTTTAAGTAGTTTGCAAATTAAAGGGGTTAATGTAATCAGTTATAGTTAAACGCAGGTGATACATAGCTTCCTTTAAGTGTAAAATATCGTTCATTTTGTATGTAATGCATGAATAGCTATATGTAAACACACAATTACACCACTAAATGTCATTAAAGAAACCAAAATTAATAATATTATGAAATGTTTGTCACCAGGGATAGATTGTTCATTATATGTTGATGACTTTCTAATATGTTATCGTTCAAAAAATATGCGTACGATTGAACGCCAATTACAGCAGTGTTTGAACAAAGTTCAAACTTGGGCCATGGAAAATGGTTTTAAATTTTCCCAATCAAAAACTCAGTGTGTCCACTTTTGTCAATTACGGAAACAACATTGTGACCCTGAGCTTTTTCTAAATGGTACAAAAATACCCGTTGTTGACGAAGCAAAATTTCTTGGTGTTATTTTTGATAAAAAGCTTTCTTTTATACCACACATAAAATACCTGAAAGCCAAATGTTTGAAATCGTTGAATCTTTTAAAGGTAATTTCAAATACTGATTGGGGAGCAGATCGCAAGGTTTTGTTAAGACTTTATAGAGCTTTGATTAGGTCCAAGCTAGATTACGGTTGCGTTGTATATGGTTCGGCCAGAAAATCGTATTTACAAATGTTGGATACTATCCATAATCAAGGTCTTCGTATTGCTCTTGGCGCATTTAGAACATCGCCTGTTGAAAGCTTGTATGTTGAAGCAAACGAACCCTCCCTTTACACGAGACGTGAAAAACTGTCATTACAATATGCTCTGAGGGTAGCTGCCAACAAATCCAATCCTGCTCATAAAATCATATTTAAACCCAAGTACCAGGATTCGTATGACAGAAAACCAAAACAAATAAAACCTTTTGGATTTCGCATCAGCAATTCTATGAAGGAAACTGATTTTGAATTTGATGATATCAAAGAAAACTTAGTTCTGAATACACCACCATGGACTCTTAGTTCTCCAACAGTTCTTTTTGATATGAAAACCGCCTTGAAAAAGTCTGAAACAAACCCTGAAATATTCAAGTCCAAATATAATGAAATCAAGTCGACTTACAAAGATCATTTTCCAATTTATACAGATGGTTCTAAGATGATTCAAAGGTTGGATGTGCCGCCGTTAGCAATCTGCATCAATCAAAATTACGTTTGCCAAATAACGCTACAATTTTTTCAGCCGAGACAAAAGCTATTGATTTGGCCCTTAATTTTATTTCAGAATATAATGAAGAAAAGTTTATCATCTTTTCCGACTCACTTTCTGTATTACAATCAATACACAATCGTCATACAGAAAATCCTCTCATTCAAAATATTCTTGTCAAGGTTCATGAACTATCTTTTAAGAAGTCCATCATATTCTGTTGGATTCCTAGTCATGTTGGTATTCATGGAAATGAGGATGCTGATACCGCAGCAAAGAAATCACTTCATTAAATCAGTCTAAATTGAAATTACCATATACTGATTTTAGGTCAAATATCAACAAATATATTTTAACTAAATGGCAGTCTTCATGGAACAATGCTTCGTTCAATAAACTTCGTGAAATTAAACCTACTTTAGGTGAATGGCACCTGGGAAATAGATCTGTTCGCAGGGAGGAAGTTGTTCTTTCTCGTTGTCGAATAGGTCATACTCGGTTTACTCATTCGTATCTTTTGAACAATGAAGATCAACCTGAATGTGTACCATGTCAAACACCGCTTTCTATTAAACATATTTTAATCAACTGTGTTGACTTCGATCCACAGCGCAATTCATACTATAGTGTAGAATCGTTAAAAGAGTTGTTTGAACAAATTCCTGCCGACAAAATTTTGCAATTTTTGAAACAAATAGGCATATATCATAAAATCTGAACTTTATTTGATTTTTATTTACATGTTTTACATTTTTATGTTTGCAATTGTTTTTTTACGCTATATATGTATATACCTTTTTACTTTAATAGTTTTATAGATGCTTTACAATTAACGTAATTCATTTAACTTTTTCTCGGCGATATATGACCTTTTTGTGTCGATTCGCCGTAAAACCCAACTCATTCATTCATTCATTCATTAAAGAAACATTTATGCTAACCACAAATAGCATAACAATACAAGACTTTATGCTGCCGTTTAGGTCAGATAGAATTAGCTGAATGTCTTTAGGCCGACATTGTGTAATGTCTTTGATATTGGGCCTTTCATAACATTAAACCTTTGATGGCACACATTCCGGATTAAAAATGTATTTAAGACCTACCATAAAAAAGGCAGAATTACAAAAGCTGACCGTTACCTTTGGGCATATGTTTTTTTTAACGCTCGGTTACTCATTGTCCAACAGTTACTTATCTTATTTTTACACGATAATGTTGTATTGGTATTCACACAAAATGCATTCCATATGTTTTGGGTTAGTTCCATCAAATGCATTTTCAAAAACATCCAATGTATTTTACACCAGAGACAAATCACAGACTGTGGTTACGGTTAAAAAGTAGTTTGTTATTATAATGATAAATACATTAAACCAACTCAAGTTTACAGAGGACCTAATGCAGTTTATAGATGCATTAAGAAAAAACTTGAGGAAGAGGAATTTTGTTAATGAAAATTTTGACAAAGATTTAAAAATGTATAAAAAAGACGAGGCTTTATTTAAAAAGAAAAACAACAACAACTTCTTGTCATATCTGTGAAAAAGAATATAAGTAGAATCAAATTCCAGTCCAAAATCATTGCCATATAAATGCACATTCAAAATGTAACATTAATTTTAGACTAACAACTAAATTTCCTGTCGGTTTTCATAATTTAAGAGGTAAAGATCATTTTATTATTCAACAAATAGGAAAATTTAAAAAAAAAAAAGACATTGATTTTATTCTTAACAATATGGAATAATACATGGAATTTTTGGGAAGTGATTTGATTTTTATTGATAGTTTTCAGATAAAATGTAGCTTCCTCTTTGTAAATACCATTTTCAGTATCAATATTGATTATTGGACCTCCAGACAGCCCTGCACTGGTTGTCAAGAGGTTTATTTACTGGACTACTAGCCACTGCCTTTGTTAATCTTCCTTACACTGAGTAAGTCTGTCTGACCTTCACTAATTTGCATCATTCGCTAGTAAAGCAGCAATCCCTTTTTTTGCAAGATAAATGTGGATAAACTTCAGACATTTTTATTAAAGAAACTAGAACACAGGTTTCTTATTCTTAACAAGCTGCACATAAACATATTTTTTTTACGCTCGGTTATTTTGATACTTAATACATATAATAGCTTTAATAATAGCAGCTTGGCTACACTGGCAATTGGCATGTGAGGCCCTGCATAGGAATCGAAGAATGAGAACATTAAATATATAAAAGCCTGAACGATAAATCAATGCAAATTAAACAACAAACCACAAGAAGACCTTTATTCAGTTTTTTTACAATATTTTGTGAATTGTACCGGTATCCGTGCAATTGGGAAAATCGCGTCGTTTTTTTTTTTTTTGGTCAAATTGGAAAATATCTATGGAGTACATTATATAGTAATTATTTCAACGTCACAACTGAAAAGGCTCTGAACTCTGTTTAACCATTAATCACTGTATGGTAATCACAACAGTAACCGTGTGCTCAAAAAAAAAAGGCAATGGAACACCATGCAAGTTTTTGAAGCTTTTTTCATATGTCTTTTTAAAACGTTGTTACCAAACTCTGTTTAATAAGCCTTGCAATGCTCAAAGAAATAGTCGCCACACCGGCACTGCTATCTGAATGGTATTTAGCATTAATATGTCTTCATAACCCATAGAAATTGTTCATTTTTGTGTTAGGTGTTCTTAAATTTCATTTTTATTATTAGTAAAATCAAATAATTTTGACTAGGGGCCTTCGTGGCCGAGTGGTTAAGGTCGCTGACTTCAAATCACTTGTCCCTCATCGATGTGGGTTCGAGCCTCACTCGGGGCGTTGAATTCTTCATGTGAGGAAGCCATCCAGCTGGCTTACGGAAGGTCGGTGGTTCTACCCAGGTGCCCGCTCGTGATGAAATAATGCACGGAGGGGCACCTAGGGTCTTCCTCCACCATTAAAGCTGGAAAGTCGCCATATGACCTATCATGTGTCGGTGCGACGTTAAATCCAACAACAACAAAATGACTAAATGGATATGAATATACTTGACGATGATCTCTAGTATAAAATTATACAAACTGTGGTATATACAAAACACCTAAATTTTCAAAAGGACACATAACGTTAACAGTAATAGAAACTTTAAAGCAACGGTTTGGATTATAAGTGTATGCCAGTTTGGATAACATGGTCGCTTTGGATGTTTACGATTTGAACTTACCTTTCTAATTGCTAATGTATGTTTTTAACTATGCTCTCATAGTTTGCATACATTTTCAAATATCTCTTTTTACAGAGCATGTCCATCTTACACTTGTTGCTAGATTTTTATCAACGTATATGCATATAACATTGAAATGTGTACCTTAAACGATAATCAATATGGTGTGTTTATTAAAGGTATATATTGTATTTGTCGTGCTTTCGCATTTTCGTATTGGAGGGGCGAAAACATGAAAACTCAACAAATAAGGTATTTGTCGTGTTTTCGTGTCTGCGGACCGCAAACACGAAAACACGACAGCATGACAAATAAAGGGCGCCAATACGACATATTCATACCCGCCACACGAAAAGTCGACAAATAGATATGACACGTCGGTGCCCTCTAAATGTCGTGTTTTTGTTTGTGTTTTCTTGCTGTCCTGTTTTCGCCCCGCCTACACGACCTGACAGAAGCCAGCCATAATAAAGCAATGATTTTTCATGTTTCGATAGAAAATAACAGTACAAACTACATACCCTTCTGTATCACATGAAGTCGTTAGAATTCTCCGTGAATCAGTATTATGACTAAGAATTACTGTCATTCATTCTTGGCAATGATACTTAGACATAATCTGTAGTTTACATTTTCACATGTCACCGGTGCTCTTGTTAAAACCGCTACATTTACAAAAAAACTATGTTCACGAAGGGTTCCTGTACGGTCTCTAGTTAGCGGACACGTATATTGTTGCCTGTTGGTTTTCGTGTAGATACCTTCACATCTAAGATTTGAAAAAAAACAAGCCTGACGTAAACGTATCATCATCTGCTTTTGAAGACTATACCTTTATCATACATGTTAATGTTTTGGTAGCGACAGGATGGAACGTAGTTTTGGTAGTTTTTTCTACATAAGGGGCTGTCCTCATTTTTACATTATGCACAAAAGGGAGAGAGAGAGAGAGAGATAAAAGGAGGGGATCCAAAACGAAGTATAAATGTGAGGATGGAACGCGGGTCCTCCACCTAGATATTTTTTAAGACATCCCTTATACACATAAATGGTAAATAACTGTGCGTGTTTAGGGGACTTAGATAAATATTTCTGGCACAAAGATTTGTTTTCTCTTCAAAGGTGCCAAATAAAGACAAATAAAAGACGTAAATCTTAAAAAAAGACTACACATTTTGAAATATACTACAAAACAAACATTACGATTGCTGTACATTATTTCCTAACATGCGAACAAACGATTGATTTTTTTTGTATTTCTTTATATCACATGATTTTAAAATTAATTCAAATGAATATCCGTTTAAAGATGCGCCACAAAATAAATATACTATTTTGTATTTCTGTGATGGTAACTATACATGATTTGCATTTAACGTTGATATATACAAGATTTTAGTTTCAAATTGAAAGTGACATTTTTTTGGCCAAGACAATCTGTTTAATTTCTAAAGTTTTGTTGAATTAATGTAGCAATATGTACATAAATCAGTTTATATACTATGTTTTTGCATCTATTTATAAATTGTAGCCTCGTTTTGGAGCAATCTTTTGAAAAAATCCGAAGATTTGCGAAGGGTTCGTATGCAGTCGTACTTAATCGGTTTAAATAGGCATAAGGTTTTTGTTTATTTGTTGATTATTCTTGAACATATTCATAACTATTTGGTCAGATCCGATACAGAGGGTCAAATTTTCAGTAAATATGAAGTCTTAGCTACAAACTCTGCTTTTCATATAATACTCGGGTGTTAGTAGTTGACCTTTATAGGTAAGAGGTTTCGAGATTCCACTACAGATATCATTGAAACAAAACGTAAAAGGATTGTAAAATGTGGGCGTTGGCTTACTTGAATAATTTTCCAAAAATTAAAGTCTCCGTCATTACATTTAGATTTTTATTTTGATGTATACATGCGAGTGTTATTTTGTATAACAACGCATGAAATTGGTGGGTTCTGTGTGTTTAGATAGGTAAGAAAAGGGCCTGCTTGACAGAATCTAGGGCCGTTACATTTTCATGGTCAAAAGGTCAAGGTCGGATGAGCGACTAATTTTCATCAATACTCTTTTTGAAATAATATTGTCCATTCGTTATATAAGATTCTTTTTGTAAATGAGACTACATGGTTGTAGGGACGATTTCAGCATTGGGGCGGCGGAGATGGGATATCCCATCCTATCTCCCCTCCCATGAACGGGGTCCAGGATGGTTCCGTGAACATTTTACATATAACTAGAATTAGTAGTGTAATTTGGCGATTTTTTGGACTGCTCAGTAGCTGTTGAACATACTCGTTTTTTCTTCGAGTTTTCACCCCTATTTACAGTTTACTGTGTTCAAACACTGTAATGGCGGTACTATGTTAGATGCAGACAATGTATTGGCATGGTAGAACAAGTACTGTCTAAGTAAGGGATCGAGCAGAGCACTCATTATATTGAATCTATGGAAGTACGCTGAAACCATTGAGGGTTGAATGAAACGCATTTTTACATTGAAGCTGTGCTACTTGTTAATTTAACTACATCTGTAAAATCTGTGAGGATTCTTCTACTTTTGATGCGTTGATTCATTATGATTAGTTTCTTTGATATTTCAAACAAGAAAAGATATTTAAGTTTAATTTTAATTTGATATGTTTTATGAAAAGACATCTAAAGTTGTCGAATTTGCATTCGTGTTTTACTCAATCGGCAGAATTTGAGACACAACATTAATTGCAAGTGGCTGTAACTTGTTTGGCAGTATGCATTAAATACAATTGACTTTCAGTAATTAATGTGTCGCTTATATTTCGAGTCACCATGGTGCTCTAGCAAGGTGTCAGCGATACGAAATTCTGTGTACATATCTGTCGCCGAGGCAGAAACATTCAGAATTTGAGAGATGCATTGATTTTGGCGTATTTCTTGCTATTCATTGGCTTATATTTTCAACAGCATTTTGTTGACTGTCAATGATTAAATATAAGGAATGTAAATCAAACATGTCTACATCAGTTTTGACGTTAAGTTCTCGAAATATTACCACGGTAAGTAGTGTTGAGAAACGTAATAGCGAAAAATCTTATGAAATTCTGGTGTCAAGAGAAGTCCTCAATGTCATTTTATGGGGTCATATTGATATGAGAGAAATATTAAATATTTCCTGGGGATAAGCAAATGTAATCAGCATCATTAGGACCTTCTGTTGCATTATTTCTGTTCATACCTTCTAAATGAAAAAAAGACAACATTCTCTTGGTAGCATTATATTTTATTTGTGCTGTCGGATAACTTGAAGTAGTTGTCCTACAGTGGAAAAAATGGTTTCCAAATGGGTCCTTACTTTCTCATTGATGAACTGATTAAAAGAACTACAGAAACCAAGGTGGAGAATTTAATTAATGAATGGGAGACAATCGCAAAGTTGTATTGTTTAATCTATATTCACACATTAAGTGTTTACACTACCTTTGTTGAGTCAGCTTACAGGAGTAGAGCTCCGACATTACATCGTTCTACACCGTATAAAAGAATTACTATAGTGTTAATCGTTGATAGTATAAAATAAGAGTTTAAAGACATAAATAAAACTTGTATAGTGTATATAAATGAATATATTTATAGTGCACTTATAGTGTTTTATACTGGCCAAGCAAATTTTAAAACAATCTAATAGATTTCCAGAACTGTACACTTACTCTCATATTGTCAAAATTTATTGCAGCCCTATGGCCGTCTCATTACATTGGAGATAAAAGGTACTACTGTATTTGTGGATCCATGTTTTTACTGTATTTGAAGTCTAACCGAGACAATCTAGGTCGTATGGCAACCTTTTAATTTGGACAGGCAACTAGATACTACCGAACGTCATTCTATTCACTCTACGCCTCGGACATACAGCTGTAGGCAAGTATTCTGTACCAGTATTAATAATGCAAATAATGACATGTTTAGTTCTGGAACATTTGTTTTATTTGGTTTCTAAATTGCTTTATTTGGTTCAGTTTACGTTATGGTAATGATACATCACACAAAGTTGGCTGGAATTGTAAATCAAGCATGCAAACTGTGACAATGCAGGTGTACAAAGGAAAATGTGCAGCCAAACTAAGACTCGAACCCAGGCTGCAAAATATAATCCTTTACCAACGGAACTATCCGGCTTTTTGCACTTGTTCTTAATTTTCCATGAAGTTTTCTACTAAATGATGTGTGGAATTTGATCTCAGATTACAGTTGGTATAGTGTAAATAAAGCAATTACATGCTTTGTTTAAATACTATGTACAGTCCCACGTTGAGCCTAAAATAATACACAATGAGAAAAATGTTTAGCAAGACAGGATGTTTGGGTCTAGAAATTATGTGTCGATGCATCATCGCACCCTGTCTAAATTTTCTCGAGTCTTTCAATACACATGGTCAGGTATAACATTTCCCATAGCTAATATTCGACTCAATGACAGTCCCTAGGTGAAAACATAGGCATGACCCATACTCAGAATATCTCAAATCAACATAACAATTCAGAAACTTTTACTGAAATACTTATTTTTCGTAATTCTTGCAACGCAATTAAACTATGAAACCCCGCCCCCCGCCCCCACCGCCCCCCCCAAAAAAAAAACCACATTATCAATATCAAATATTATCAGAATGTTACAAAACAAATTTGCTCAATTTATGTTTTCACAATGTACAAACCTATAAATTTCATAAAATTTGACCGATCGACAAACATGAATTTTTACAATTTTTCAAAAGCTATATTCCATCATTGAACGACACCTTTCTTTAGCGATTCCATCATTTCAGCGGCAAACAAGCCGATTCAACGTATTACTCATTTCATAGAACGATAATTCCCTACAGCGACAAACGACACAAAAATTGATGTACCGAAGCAACATATCACCTCTCTGGAATAACATCGGCAATATCCAGTTAGATTACGGAACATCCAGATTGTGTCAGGACGGGAATATCCGATAAATAACGTATGCATGTACTTTTGAATGTCAATGGTACCTAGTTTTGATGCAGGGTGTAATGGATGTTTTGTCGTAACAAGGGTACCAGTGAAGTGTAAAGGAAAAATAACAAAAGAAGAAAATACACAAAAGAAGTTTTCGCGAGTATATTTAAACTTAATTTAAGTGTAAACTCGTTTTAGTCGTTTAAGTGCAAATAGCTCCATGTTAATATCTTTTAAGAGTTTACCATACAAAACAATGCAGGTGTGTCTGATATTATTTGAATATTTGCATTATGCATATAAAGAAGGAAAACGTTTTAAATTGATACTGACAACTGATATATTATATTAGGAAAAAAATGTTATTGACTACATATATTTTTCAAAAAGTCATATATCTATTATCTTAGCGATCGAGTCCTTCTCTACAATAACTCCCTCGCTACAAGAAACAATATGCTTGTCTCAGTAAGATGTAAAAACACTGTAAGTCACATACAATCACATAATATCATTTTAAAATCATAGACAATTATTTTGGCCTAGATGCGAATGTGACATTGACCTTTTACAGACTTAATTTCGATCAAAAGTGCAATGATATCAATAAGTTTCAAGGACCCAGATATTTGCGCCTGTTATTAATCTGATAACAATTATTGTAACACCAAAAGTGATACAAATATTATCTTATCGAGGGATAACTGCCAAAACCTCGTATCTCCAATTTTAGATTTTTTTTCTCTTTTCATTTCTTAGCTCTCCAGAACAATGCTCAGGTGCAATTTTGTGATCGCTCAATGTCCGGCGTCCGTCTGTCATCTGTCGTTTTTCTTTCAAGATTGTGTATGCGATAGAGGCTGTATTTTTTATCAATTTTTTTCAGAATTATTACCTTGATAAAATCTAGGTCAAATTCAAAAATGGGTTCTCTGGGGTGAAACACTAGGCCACTAGGTCAAATCAAAGAAAAACATTTTTTATGCGATAGAGGCTGTATTTTTTAAATTGATCTTCATGTATTTCGATCAAATGAATATCTCGATGAAATCTAGGTTAATTTTGAAAATAGGTCATTTTGGATCAAAATCTAGGTCACAAAGAAATGTTTTGTGTATGCGATAGAAACTGTATTTTTCAATTGATCTTCATGAATTTTGGTCAGGATGACTGCCTTATAAAGTCTAGGTCAAGTTCGAATGTAGGTTATCCTTAGTCAAAAACTAGGTCACTAGGTCATATCAAAGAAAAAGCCTGTGTATGCAATGAAGACTGCATTTTACTAAAAAACTGCATGAAATTCGAACAGAATGTCAGGATGAAATCTAGGTCATGTTTGAATGTGGGTAATCTGGGGTAAAAACTAGGCCACACGGTCAAATTAAACAAAAACTTTTGTACACAATAGAGATGCATTTTACACTGAATATTCATAAAAATTAGTCGGAATGATTGCCTTGATAAAATCCAAGAGGAGTTTGAAAATGTTTGTCTGGAATCTAAAACTGGGTAGGTGTGCGTTAGAGGCTGTATTTTTGAAACTGATCTTCATAAAAATTATGACAGAATGATTACCTTGATGAAATCTAGGCCAAGTCCGGAAAAGGGTCATCTAGGGTAAAACTAGGTCAAATCAAAAGTTATGCGACAGGGGCTAGTAGTGAGTAATATGAGGTTTTTAAAACAGTCTGACCTCATTTGACCTTTTACCACTGGTTAAAACTGATCAATGCCGGCCAGTTTAAAACCCACAGGTTTTAAACCCAGTAAAAAGTTTTAAATACATATGTTATAGATGAGTTTAAAGAATAAAATATAATGTTTGAAACAAAGAAGATTTACTGATAATATAAATCCTCAATATGTTACAGAAAAAATACGGGAGAAAAAAAATAATGGCTACCTGTTCATCTTGTGGAAGAATGAAATCAAAGTTTGTTAAAAGTTAAGGGGGTAATTTAGATATTCATAAAGCAATGTTACCTTTATTACCTAAGAAAGGTTTATCACTTCCAGGATATAACTATTGTGGGCCAGGAAATCTTTTAGATAATGAACCTCCTGTTGATAAACTAGACGCAGTATGTATAGACCATGGCTTTTGCTACAACAGCGGTGTAAAAAGGTACATGTGACAAGCAAATGCTTTCCAATTTAAAGTACACTAAATCAAAAACATTTGGAGAAAAGATTGCAAAACATTTACAGTCGAAAATCGTTACCTCGATATCGGTTAGCTCGATACTCCGGTTAGCACGATGTGTTTTAGTCGGTCCCGATTTTTCTCTACATATTTTAATGTTATTATTTATCATTACCTCGATATCATTAGCTCGATACTTTGTTTAGCTCGATGAGATTTTTCAGTCCCTTCAACTTGCCTGTATTGTTTTTACACCTGGTTTCGTCGATATCACAGCTTGTCAAAAAATATCCATGTTATTTGTAAGGTGTGAAAATCAACCTATTGTTGTCCGGCGATGTATTAATTATAATCAGGTTAGTTTGTGTGTTTGTTTTGTTTGTTATTTAATCTTTAATACAATTTAAATGTCAGCAAGTTTGCATTTAATTCCCAATAATAAGTCTTTTAAAACAGCGTGCAATATAACAATTTATTTGGACAAACTATTTTTCTGTTTGACGTAGTAAAAATCTGCCATTTATGATTGAGCAACAATATGTGTATTTAACTAGAAAATGGTTGTTATCGAAGCACCCACAAAATGACTACTCAACCAGGAACATTACCGATGCATCTAGACTGATTTAGGGAAGGGCCCGGTAACCAAACTCTACCTACTATGTTGTAAATGGGGAAGGACCCGGTAACCTACCGAATTAAGTTGTTTTATTTGTCATAAAAATTAAGATCATATTTACGTTTTATATTATTTCCCCCCTCCCCCCTTCAAACCCACTAAAAGAAGCATTGGATATAATGACAATATAGACAATAATGACACAGATACAAAATGTAGTCCAAGATAGTCGATATCGTTACGTCGAACTTCGGATACGTCGATGCAATTTTTGCAGTCCCTTGAATATCGAGGTAACGGTATTTGACTGTAGTTGTAAAACCTGCAATTAAAACGAAATACAAACTTGGGCTTGGACGTAATTCCCCGGGAGCTACTTTGATGGAAAAATTGCAAAACATTTAGTTGTAAAACCTGCAATTGAAACGAAATACAAACTTGGGCTTGGACGTAAGTCCCCGGGAGCTAGAAGCTCACTCGTACAAAAACAAAAGTCAAAAACGGGAAAAGTGGGTAGAGTATTTACTCGGACGTAAGTCCTTGGGAGCTAAGAGCTTACTCAAAAAGATCCCCGAAATAACAATGTGATGAATTAGCAGAAGAATTACATAAACCAATTAAACGAAAATTTACAAAACGACGGGTGATAGTTAATGATATTGATGACACTTGGTCTGCTGATTTAGTTGATATGCAAGCTTTATCAAAATACATGTACATTAAAGGTGTAAAGTACTTGTTAACCGTTATTGATATATTTAGCAAATATGCTTGGGTTATTCCATTAAAGAATAAAACTGGAGAATCTGTTACTGAAGCATTTGAAAAAAAAAAATCTGAAGGTAGAACACCTACAAATTTATGGGTAGATGAAGGAAAAGAATTTTATAATAAAAAGTTTGAATCATTTTTAAATAAAAATAAGATTAACATGTATCATACATTTATTGAAGGAAAAGCTGTAGTAATTGAAAGATTTAATAGAAGTTTAAAAGAATAATGTGAATTTTTTTTACTGCAAATAATACTTACACTTATTTAGATAATTTGCAGGATATGGTTGATAAATATAACAAAAGAAAACATTCTAGTATAAAAATGACACCGACTGAAGCCAGTACAAACTTAAATAAAGGTACTCTTTACTTTAATTTATATGGTAATTTAAAGATACCAAAGAGTAAACCAAAATTTAAAACTGGTGATCGGGTTCGCTTAAGCAAACTTAAACGACATTTTGAAAAAGGATATACACCAAACTGGACAGAGGAAATGTCTCAATTTATGGAATTAATAATACAAATCCCAGAACATACACTATAAAAGATTTAAATAATGAAATAATTCAGGGTTAATTTTATGAGCAAGAACTTTTACCTACTAAACAAGAGGTTTTTAGAATAGAAAAAGTTATTAGACCAGACTATAAGAAAAAACAAGCTTTAGTAAAATGGAAAGGTTATAGTGAAAAATTTAATAGCTGGATTCCGTTTAGTAAATTGGAAGAAATTTAATTTAAAAAATATATTATATAAATGAGTTATAAAAATCTAATTCCTAATGGAATAGAAACAATATATCAATTATTTTTTCACTTAACTAAACTTGCCGCTGCTTACAGAAAAAAATATAAGTTTTGTGGAAGAGTAAATATAGGATTACAAATTACAGCAGGTATCTTTGGTTGCTCAGCTGCATTAGCACTTATTCCTATATTTGTAGCAGTTGCTGGCGTTGTTCCATCAGTAATTACAATATTTATTAATAGACTAAAAGTTGAAGACAAAAACGCTATTTTAAAATTACATCATCACAAAATAAAACAACTAATAACAAAAGCACGAATCGGAAAAGTAAATAAAGAAGATTCAAATAAAGTGATTCAGGATATTTTTACAATACTGTTAGAAATGCAGAAAGAAAAAGACTATTCAATGCCTCTTGAAATGCATATGAAGGAATTTAAACTTAACGGATATAAAAATAAAAAAGAAGAAGAGTTGTATTAAATTTAGATTGATGAATTTATTTCTTTACGTTTTAAAACATTTTTTTCTATAAGTATATTATATAGATGGTAAATAGAAAGGTATATAATGATATTTCAATAAAACTATCTTGTATTTTATGAAGAATATGGAATGAAGAAAGAGAAATAAAAGAATTAAGAAAAAAAGAACAAGAAAAACATTCAAATAAAAAAGTAAAGAAAAATGGAAACGTTATTAAATCAAAGATTAATCAATTAACTGGTGGAAATGTTTAAAAGGTAAAGAAAAATAGAAACATTATTAAATCAAAGATTAATCAACTGACCAGTGAGAACTTTAAAAATAAAGTAATTATAACTGATGATTTTATAAAAAGGGATTTGACAAAAAAATCCCTGTTTGGGGGTAGTATACGCTGTTTAGAGTGTCCTTATTTTGACCCAATATCGGAGGACTATTTTGGAAATTGTCAACTTTGCAAAAAAACGACGAATTTGTGACATGGATTAATCCATGCATTGGCAAAACACCGAATAAAAGAAGCTATAATTTCCATTTTATCATGGTTTAATTCATCTGCGAATACAGAATTCATTACTGATAATGAATGGATTAATCCATTATTCAGTCCAAATGAATTCCATACTTTAAAGAAATATTACACTTTATGTTCATTATAAAACATGGATTAATCCATCCTTTCATTTGGAATGTTGATATATGTCATAATCATGGTAATATAAACCTGGTATGATATATATATATAAAAAACATGGATTAATCCATGCATTTATTTTGCATGTTTTCGAATCATCTACAAATCATTGCTGATATTGATAGTAGAAAATGACGAATTAATGGATCCCTATCTAATGCAGGAAATGTAAGACATGGATTAATCCATCTATATTATGTACATGTTTGAAAACTAGCACATATAAATGCAAATACTGGTAAAAATATAAAGAATGGATTAATCCATCTCCATTTCATGTAGTAAAGTCAATGCTAAAACTGAAAATGAAAGACATAGATATGTTCCTCCTTCCTTCGCGCATGTTTACATGTTTCTACAAGCAATGTTAATATAGAAATAGACGGATTAATCCATCCCAATATGTGTAGTGGAAAACACATTAGCAGACTTTCTCATATGTAGAGTCAAAAGCATGGATTAATCCATCCTTTTTTCCTTGATAAAGATAAATTATTTTCTTCAAGTAGTGAAAACCTGTTACACTTTTCCGAAACTTCTACATACGATGCAAATATTGATGAAAAGATGGATTAATCCATCCATATCATATGCAATGAGAAAACATTGTAAGACCGTCTAAATTATGTAATCAAAGACATGGATTAATCCATGCATTCTTAGTGCATGTTTTCAAAACTTGATAAATTATTTTTTCTTTCATGCAATGAAAACCTGTTCTTCGGCATGGATTAATCCATCTTTTCTTCATGCACTTTTCCAAAATTCTACACGCGATGCAAGTATTGATAAAAAAATGGATTAATCCACCCCTATTATATATAATGAAAACAAATTGTAAGACCGTCTAAAATATATATGCAAAATATGGATTAATCCATGTATTTTTGGTGTGCAAGTTTACAAAACTTGATAAAAGATAAAGTAATCCGTAACAATTTCATGTAGTGAAAACCAGTTCGCGGACATGGATTAATCCATCATTTCTTATTGCACATTTCACAAACTTCTACATGCGATGCACATATTGATAAAAAGATGAATTAATCCACTCCTATTATATATAATGAAAACAAATTGTAAGACCGTCTAAAATATATATGCAAAACATGGATTAATCCATGTATTTTGGTGTGCACGTTTACAAAACTTGATAAAAGATAAAGTAATCCGTAACAATTTCATGTAGTGAAAACCAGTTCGCAGACATGGATTAATCCATCATTTCTTCTTGCACATTTTACAAACTTCTACATGCGATGCACATATTGATAAGAAGATGGATTAATCCACCCCTATTATACATAATGAAAACAAATTGTAAGACCATCTAAAATATATATGCAAAACATGGATTAATCCATGCATTTTGGTGTGCAAGTTACAAAACTTCATAAAAGATAATCCGTAACTATTTCATGTAGTGAAAACCAGTTCACGGACATGGATTAATCCATCGTTTCTTCTTGCACATTTCAAAAACTTCTACGTGCGATGCACATATTGATAAAAAGATGGATTAATCCACCCCTATTATATATAATAAGAACAAATTGTAAGACCGTCTAAAATATATCTGCAAAACATGGATTAGTCCATGCGTTTTTGTTGTTCAAGTTTTCAAAACTTGATAAAAGATAAAGTAATTAGAAATATTTCATGTAGTGAGAACCAGTCCGCGGACATGGTTTAATCCATCATTATGGATTAATCCATCATTTCTTCTTGTACATTTCAAAAACTTTTACATGCGATGCACATATTGATAAAAGATGGATTCATTTTTCATTTAGTGGAAGCAATTCTAAAACAGTCTCGGTCGTAAAATCAAAGACACGGATTAATCCATCTTTTATTCCAACACGTTTTCCAAATTTTCTACATACAATGGTAATATTGGTTATTCTATCCATATTTCATGTAGTGAGAAAAAACAAACAACATTTGCTGACAATCTCTAATGTTAAATCAAACCACTCTTTCTCGTTGCGCGTACCTTACATGATTTCTATGCTACAGCAGAGATTAATCCATCCCTCTATAAAAAATTTGAAAACAGTAAAATAGCTTTTCAAGAAAAAAGGATAGATTATTCTATCAACTCATACCTGTTTGGTTGGTTTAAATGGAAAATAATCATAATAGTCCAAAAATATTTTCTCATTTTTTCCCAATTAGAACGAAGGAAATTCGCATTCTTTGTGTCATAAACTCAATGGACTTTAGAAATTAATCTAGGTTAAAGGCTGATTGTTAAATAAATATTTCATCAGTGACTGAGGTTATACACCCTTCTAATTGCAGCCACCATGGCTGGCTATTTTGGTTTTAGATTTTACACTGCCGTGTGACCAATATCCTATCGGCCGATTTTCAAAATTCTTTAAAGCGTTAAAATTGTTTGACGATGGCTCTCATACACAAAGCATTCCTTCCTGTTTGATAAAATATCAAACTGTAAAACTTTCTGTTTTGTTTCAGCTCGGATTGTTCAGTTCATACAGCTTTTCATACGATAATATATTATTTTCATTTTTTGCCTAAATGAAATCAGCAGAAAATGATCAGTAATATACTACGTCATGCATTTCTTGATGTTTGTTTCTAATTAATAGTAATACACAATATTTCACACATTAAATCCTGCGCCGTTTACGCATCAGATCAATTTAGCATCACTTCTTTCAGATTTTCGTTATTCACAGACATGCAAAAATGCCTTTATAAGATCTATAGACTTCTCTATTTGCCGTCTGCTATGAAGAGTAGAGTTATGAAGTTTCATGATCTCCATAAGTGTAATTTAATCTGTTGAGATACGAATATCAGTCTGCCATTCTCGCATACCAGAGGTTTACCATGGTTCCCCGGTAGTTCATCTCTGACTTTTGACGAACTTCTGAATGATAAAAAAAGGTTGTCTGTCAGTATCTGCTGAATACCCCGGAACGTGTAAATATCCAGGCCAAACTATTGGAAACTTCTCACATAAGCATATTTCCATCGTTGTCAACCTGAAATAATGTACACGCATTAAAATCTACAATAACGGACTCCGTGATCTTACAGTTCACAGATACCGAGATTGACAAAGGCTATAAAATGATCCGGTGTGAAAATTATTATGAATAAAATCTGGTATGGGGATGGATGACATAGTTTTAGTATCATTACGCACCATACCCATTCCATCGCGAAAAAAGAAAATAGATATCATTAAATTTTCCTACTGTAGTTTGATACAAATTATCTAAAATGTTTCTATCTAGATAGTGTTAGTAACTTCATTTGCATTTTATGGTTATAATTCATTAAACTGTAAATAACATTCCATATTAAATGCAATGTGTTCATACTCCTGTCACACATAGCCGGGCCAGTCCTTTCCTCAATTTAAGAATTGTCTTCAAACTGAGACAAAAAGGGTAGAGATTTTTCAAGAAAGATTTTACCATCATAATTGTTTTCTTTAAAGTACATAAAAATGCAGTGAGGTGATCTGCTGTTACTACTCCTACTAAAACGTAGTTTTACTTCACCAAAATAACTAAACAAACAAATTAATTAATTGATTACACTTCTCATTCTGCTTCTATCAAAATGTCACAAATACATCCACAATGTAATCTTAACCAAACCTAGTCCAGCTCCGTAGCGATACCTTGTCAAAATTAGTGTCCCATAACCTGTCTGCCGTTATTGCCCTTAATTAGTGTTCCATAACGTGTCTGTAATGTTAGGACTTATTTAAGGGTATAAAAAAGTAAAAAAGTTGTATCTTCTATATAAAATTAGCAATCTTCTGCGAGCTGTAAAATATACCCAGACCCATTTTAGAAAAGGATCACTAGCCTTATGTTCCTAAATGACCTTTAAACCACAAAAGAACACCAAGAAAAGTAGATATTGTATATCTTCTAATGTCAGAGATTTAATGTCTGACATGTCTACACCATGGAATATCTTCCAAACTGACAAAGTTCTAAATTGTGGGTAAGAATACATGTGTAAATATGTTTATTTACATTTCTTTAAAAGCTAAAAGCAAAAAAAAATCTCCTTGAAATGCTACCAAAATGTCGGGTATAGCTCAATAATGAAATAAAAAAGGTCCTGTCTTATATAAAACATGAAAATGCCACTTTTACTGGGGAAAAATGGAGGATTATTTCTTTCCGTCATTATCTGGCTGCTTGATTACCTATATTTAGGACTACTGTACTTTAAAATGCAAAATAATTCTCTCATGTACATTTTGATGAAATATGTGACAGTGACATGACAGACTTATTTTTTATTTCAAAAAATAATTTTATACTTTCCTTATTCTTTGTGACTGTACAAGTTCCGATCGATATTTTTCTAACTTAATGTTTTAATTTTGTCGAAATGTGTGAAAATGATGTGTTTGCTAAAATAAAGATTTTGATTTTCAGTCTCGCGGTCAGTATAATATTTTTGCATTCTGGTCAGGATCCACGTTGTTCGCTTTCAAAGCATATTGCAATTAGAGAAACCGTTAGCGAACAGCATGGATCCTGACCAGACTGCGAGGATGCACAGACTGGTCTGGATCCATGCTGGTCGCAAAGTAAAAATGTTGGTTTTCTCATGGTGCAGCTCGTATTGATTTTATGCCTCAAATAGTCACGCCCAGATTAAAATGAGATTGCACTATTTCAATTACACATCAAAAACAATTGTCCGAGGGAGCATATTCATGGATCACGGGTCCCCTAGAAACTCCGCGCTAATCTTGGATTCGTCCCTGTATATAATGCACATTTTACTGTGTATCACAAGTGCACTCTTTCGGAATCATGTAATTTTGAAAGAAACATACACTGCAGTAACAGCCGACTGATGAATAAATGGTTTAAAGAAGATAAAGCTGCAAATTGGAAGGCGCACTAGTACTTAATAAAATCTAAAAGTATCCAGATCTCATAGATTAACCTAAATGAAATTTAAGATATTATGCAGATTAACATTCAGCTTCGGTATTTCATCCTGGAACCAATTTAATATACATTATTCTAAACTGGAGTTGCCAATCATTCGAAATAATTATGTAATATTGTATACATGCCTAATCAGTGGTAGTTAAAATGAAAGGAATGATTCTAGTCTGACAGTGTTTTTGTTGTTGTTGTTGTTCTTTACAAGATCGGAATTACAGACCTACTCGAATAATTTACTAACAGATGACCTCTGTTTTCAGAATAATTTGTGATGCACGTGCGCATGTTCTAAGTGCACGTGAACAGGTCTGGCTAGTGTAATAGAATACCGGTTTATGTGCACATATAGACCTTCCCGCGAGATATATATTGTTCATGCAAGTCTTTCCGAAGTATATAGACCCTAGGTAAACAAAGGAGGGGTGTGTTAATTTATTTCGTAGTGACAGATATAATTTTTGATATAATACTTCGAAACAATATTACGTATACATCAAAACTGCTTACACTTAAGTCTTGAAATAGCGTTATTTTGACAGTATAATATGACGCTTAGATTACCCAATTTCTTAAGATGAAATATCATAAATATATTAAACTTCATTAATGCATTTTTTGAGATTACAGTTTTGAACGAATGAATTAATTAATATCTGTGCCGCCCAATTCATTCGTAAAGAAATTTGCTTTTACGAAATGAAATTTTTTTATCGGTACTGTAGCGCTTTTTTCTTCCTTGCAACTTTTTTTTCTCGTTTAATTCCAATGGCATTCATGAAAAACTTTTGCACGATAAAATTTTTTCTTCGACTTTATTTCAAACCCTTGTAACATCAATGTTTGATGTCGATTACTAATGAAATGATATTTAAATGAATTTTGATTGATTGATGGAATGAATGAATGAATGAATGAATTGTTTCCGGCTATATTCTGGATTTTTCATATCGATATTTCAAAATTTAGTCAGTTGAAATGTTCTTCATTCACTTTTATTTCGTTATACAGCAATTCATAAGATCGACATTTTCATTTAAATACGAAGAAACTCGTGTTTCGGATGCACAAAAATATGTTTAATGATGTGTTCTTAAAAAAAAAAGAATTAAACGCAGTATTCATATTTTTTCTAATTCAGTTAATTAAAATTAAAGATAATTATAAATCAAATATGTACTTGCCCTATTGTCCAAGATTAATGACAGAGTATATTCTCGAGTGCGGTCACTTCAACAGGATGTTATCGCCTCGGGCTAGATAAACACACAATGCGTGTCCCCGCTGATTGGACGATTCAATTAGCGGCGCAGGGTACTTTGCCTTTTATAATTAATGTGTATGATTTTAATGAAAATTAATGTCGAAACTGTTCAGATGGATTAATCAGTTTAATGCCTATGTAACATTTGATTAAAAGTATGTTAACATGTTAATGATCATGAACAATATCAGTACCACGGAAACAAAATACCACGGAAACAAAATAATCTTGGAACACTGTATACATAAAACATCTGCGGAATTATTTAGAAACAAAAAAACATCAAAGGATATGAACACAAATTTCACTTAATGATTTTATAAGTAAATGCTGAATGACTGCTGTTACCTAATAATCAAAATACTATATCATCAAGATGGTAGCAGACGATATTTTATCAACTGAATGAAGGACAGCGTGTTTGTTCGAATCTTTGGATGTTGACATATTATCATAATTATTTTGCATTGTATGCAAGAGTGTTGTAAAAGTGCAGACAACAGAGTGGATTAATACATGCATTTGATTTTAACAATAGGGATGGATTAAATCGGATATTAACATTAAGTGGCAAAAAAGTTCGGACACGCGCAAGAAGAAATGATGGATTTATTCATGTCTTTGAAATATTTGTATTATACATCTATTTCCGTCAATATCAGCGTTCATTTAACTTGTACAAGTTTGAAAGAATGTAAAACGTTTGGCCTTTGAAATGGCCGAAGGATATATTTTTACAACATGTCTGCGATTGGGATTGATTAAAAATTATTTTCCATCTGTATAGCGCTCTCTCGTATGTAAGGATCTGTGAATGTAAAGAAAATGATATTATATAAATCCTTCTTAATTGCTTGTAATGAAAAATCTATCAATGAATATCAAAGTTGAATGCAGAATTTTTTGAAAAGTGCAAGAAAGGATGGGTGCCCGAAATCATTGATTTTGAATTTGTGATGGTCCGTGAATGTGTTTTTTTTTTTATTTTAATTTTGGAAATGCGCAAAAAGAAAGACTGAGTTATTCCATGTCTTTGGCTTCCATTTGAAGTAGTCCACGAATGTGTTTTACTACAGAAAATCCATCTTTTTCTATCAATATTTGAGGGTCTGGGCTCCAGATTTTGACTAAAATGATCGTTTTTTTGATGTTTTTTTTTTTTTTTAATGAAACCTGGCCATTTAATCAACATTAGAACATGCAGTTTTAGCCGGGAGTCGAATCCGGATTGCCTCGGCAAAAAAAAAAAACTTCTACCATCTTGACCAATACAGCATGGGAGAATTTGTAGAGGAACAGAACAGAACAGAACAGAACATATAATTTATTTCAACTTGTACATACGTACATCGTTGTAACGTATACATAGGGTACACACATATAACATTTTAATAGTCACGTTAACTATATATGGTACTACTTCTAGTTGATAAATAAACCAATATCAATCAAAGTTACCACCATTACATAAATTAGTCAGAAAAAAAACCAGTCTAACTGAAAAAGTAGTTGCTTCATCAACGATTTATGTGGATGAACTTTTATAACCGTGCGGGTACTTATTTCATCCATTACATTTATATACATGTACAAAATTCATAAAAGTGGTATTATGCGCATTTTTAAGCATTAATCCAGCTACTGCATTGTAGAGGCCTAGATTCACTACTATATATGTGTCCCCCCCAGTCTAATTAACAACTCCCATCTTATCTGTTGCTTATCAGCGATTATGTAACAGTAGCTGATTAGAGGGCAATTAGCACAGAAGGGGTCCCAGCTAGACCGTGAAGACGTGTGTAGTAGAGTTGAAAGAAATTGATTTTCCTTCGATGAATGTTGATTTTTATTATTATTGTTGTTGTTGAAAATCTACGGTTTTCAATCTGAGACAAATGTTACTCACAATATTCTGCGAGCATTAAAACAAAATTTTTAGATCAGTAAATGTTACATTTTTATAAGATTTTGAATTAGTGCACATCTCAAAACAGAACTCGAAAAAAATAAAAACTTTCCCCTAAAAACCATTAATGAAATTTGTAACGTATTCCTAAATAGGTTTCTTATTATTTTATTATGATGTTTAATCAACAAATATTTTTCTTTTCACAAAAATGCACAAATATGTATTACGTGTTTTTAAAATAAAATTCAGTGTTTCCCCTTCTTACTAATTGATACAATACATTTGTAAGGTAGACTGACTTGACCCTAGTTTATTAGAACAGTCATCAGCCCAAAACTGTACCAATGAAGACAGAAATCACTTGGCCCACTACCAAGATCTAGGCCTTTAACGCCGGGCCGTTGAAATAAATATTTATACACATGTAATTAAGGCAGATTTTGAAATGCATGTTTAAGATTCTTTTGGTTTTAATATTTGTTGAAATTATTTGGAAATCATTTGAACTGAATGTACAATGAAGAAAGTTTGGAGATTATTTACCAGACGGGGAATTTCGGTATTTTTTACCGCTGGAACACCCTGGGTGACTCTCGTGCTGTAAATGACGTACTACGAACTATATATATATATATCGGTTACCGTGGCCCAGTGGTTAAGGCGTCCGCATCGGGATAGGGAGGCCGAAGGTTCGAGCCCCATGGGAAGCGTTCGTCCGTAGAATGTTTGTAATGGGACTCGTTCCGAAAAGGCCGTTTCGTGAGCCGCGAGCTAGTTAAATGGTTACCGACTTTTTTCCGCCTGGCGCCTGGCATAGTAGTAGGATTTTGGAGGCAATTGGTACGCACAATAAAGGTGTCCCATAAGCCAAATTGCTGGCCCTTTTAATAAACAAGAACTTTACCTTTACCTTTTTATATGTAGAAGATTTATGTAGTAATTTATATTATATTTCTGGACGTTGCTTTCCCGTATTTTATTTAAATACGCTGCTATAAGAAATAGTTCTAAAAAGAAAGCCGTTCGATAGTTTTTATTATTATTCTTATTACTACTGATATCTGCAAGAAAGAGATTATATCACTGGTTTTAAGTGCAGATATTTGGCTCTCGGGTATATATTTACGCGGTAACTCGGCAGAGCCTCGGCCGGAAATTCCATCTGCACCAACAACCAGTGAAAGAATCGCATTAAATCCATGTCTTTTTTTATTTTTATTTGGTAAGATCAGCAAATGTTTTTTTTTTTGTTGTTTTTTTTTGCACTAAAAGAAATGCAGATAGATTAATCCATCTTTGATTAATCAATGTCTTTGATTTTTTTCATTTTTATTTTGATATGGTAAGCCAATGTTTTTATACTATAAGTAAATCATAAACGCAGACTGATAAATCATTTTTCTTTGTTTTTCAATTAATATCAACATTGAGTGTAAAAACTTAGGAAAACATGGATTAATCCGTGTCTTTGATTTTATATAGTTAATGTGAGCCGCGAATGTGCTTTTATTTAAAAAATAACTTATAGCAAAATAGTGTTAAACACTATTCATGCAGGATGGGCGTTTATACGTCAGGCGTAACGATTTTTTAAGACGTATTATCGCCCGAATGTATAAACAGTGTTAAAACTAGGTTTTGTTATAAATTATTTTGATTCTAATATGCCCTTAATCTAAAACAGTAGGTACAATATAGTAGCGCTTTTTCGTGGTCGCAACCTAAACATTGAAGTTACTGCACGTAAACATGAGGTCATTGTAGCGTAAGAGTGTTTCAACAAGAAAAGTACATTAGAATTCAATATAAAAATAAGGGATTGATTAATTCATAATTTCTATATTAATACACTGAATTTAAAAAAGGTTTGGAAGTAGAAAAGATGGATTATTCCAGGTCTTTTATGATTTTACATAAATTCGAAACGTTTCATACGGTTTGCTTATGTGTTTTTCAATACATGCAATTGGGATGGATTAATCCATCTTTTTCTATCGATATCAACAATGTGTGTAGCAATTATGGAAACATGATAGAAAAAAGATGAATTAATCTTTGTGTTTGATTTTACTTGTGAGACGTTTCACAAACATAAAATTGGAATGGATTAATCCATCTTTTTCTGTCAATATTAGCATTTGTTTTTACAAGTTGAAATGGACAGATCAATATATGCCTTTTTCTTAACATTTTAGACGGTCTTACAATATCTTTCCACTACACAAAATAGAGATGGATTAATCCATCCTTTTCTATAATCAATGTTAGCACTGCTTAGTAGAAGTATTGATTTTCACATAATAAAATGAACGCATGGATTAATCCATGTTTTTAGTTTAACATTTTAGATAAACCGACATTGCGTATTTCACAGTCAGTAAACAGTCCAAATGAAAGGATGGATTAATCCATGTTTTATATTATACATGAAGTGGACTGATAATGTATTTGTTCAAACTAAAATGAGATAGAGTCGGAACAATATTTTTTTCACCAAATAAAATGGGGATGGATTAATCCATCTTTTTTTATAATTAATGTTAGCCCTGTTAAGTAGAAATATTGGTTTCCTTGAAGACTGAATGCATGGATTAATCCATGTTATTATTTTACATTTTAGATTAACCGACAGTGTGTATTTCACAGTCGGTAATGACATTGTAATAACAGTCCAAGATGAAAAGATGGATTAATCCATGTTTTATATTACACATGAAGTGGATTGATCATGTATTTGTTCAAACTAAAATGAGATAGAGTTGGAACACTATTTTTCCACAAGAAAATTAGGATGGATTAATCCATCTTTTTCTATAATTAATGCTGGCACTGTTCGGTAGAAGTATTGATTTTCTTATAAAGTCAATCCATGGATTAATCCATGTTTTTGGTTTTACATTTTAGATAAACATACAGTATGCATTTCACAGTCAGTTATGACATTGTAATAACAATCTAAGATGAAAGGATGGATTAATCCATCTTTTTCTATAATTAATGCTGGCACTGTAGAAGTATTGATTTTCTTATAAAGTAAATGCATGGATTAATCCATGTTTTTGGTTTTACATTTTAGATAAACCTACAGTGTGCATTTCACAGTCAGTAATGGCATTGTAATAACAATCCAAGATGAAAGGATGGATTAATCCATCTTTTATATTACTCTTGAAGTGGATTGATCATGTATTTGATCAAACGAAAATGAGATAAAGTTGGAACAATTCTTGATTTCAGTCGATTGCGTTGCTTATTAGAGTTTTGCTGATTGTATGATGGATTAATCCATGCTTAAGATTGTATTGGTTTCTATATTTTGTAGAAATTATTTGGACATGTCTGGGACTGAATGATGGATTAATCCATGCACTGTTACCTGAAGATCTACGATAAATATTGGAGTTTTATTGTAAAGGCATTATCAGCAATGGTGTTATATTTGCAGATGGATTAATCCATGTTTATATAATGCACTTGGAATAAAATTGAAATAATAGCTTACGTATTTTATTCGTTTGTTTGTCAATGCATGGATTAATCCATGTCATAACCTTAGCATTTATTTAGAAAGTCGACCATTTCTTAAATAGTCCTTCGTTTTTTAGTCAAAATAAGGACACCCAAAATGGCGTATACTACCCCCGAACAGGGATTATTTTGTCAAATCCCTTTTTATAAAATCATCAGTTTTATTAGATTGGAAAATGATATAGATCCTTATCTTTTTGAAAAGTATGAAAATTTATTTGAATGAGATTGTGGTTGTTTAATGTTAGTGCCTCCTGCAGAAGAGGAAAGTAAAACATCATGTGATTGTTCCAGACCAAATAATCATCGAAACAATCCTAAAAAAGTTATTGCAACGGATTGTGATACTAATGAAGAAAAAAAATATAGAAGCACTTACGCAGCATCTAAAGACCTTGATATTAATTCTAGGTTAATAAAAATGTGCTGTGAAGGGAAAAACAGAGTAAAAAGTGGAATATCAAAAACTAATGGAAAAAGATATAGATTTAAATATCTTATTTCTTCTTAAACTTTTTTTATTTCTTTTCCTGAAAGATTTTTTTTTCTGATTATAATATATAGATGGCTGTTAGAGAAATTGAGAAATCTACAAAGCAATATTATAAGAAATTTGAAATTAAAATTACATATAGACAAGATCCAAAAAATCAATTATATTTAAATATAGAAGACTCATTTGATATTCTTAAATCTGAACTTAAAACTTCAAAAGGTATAAAAATAAATGTTGTTTTAGGAATAACTTTTACGAAAATGGATAAAACAGATACAATATATAAACAAGCTTATTTTGAATCAAAGGCTTTAATTTTTATTAACACAAACGAAATAGAAAACACTTTACATCAAGGTTTTGATGAAATAATAAATAGGATTGGTACTTGGATTTCAGAAGAAAGTGGCTGGAGAAAAGAGTCAGCTGATACTCATTATATAAAGAGATATAAATATAATCCATTAGCTGCTTCTAGTTATTTAGAATTACCAAAACCATTAAAACATCCAATGAAAGGATCAATAAATATAAAGAACGATGATAATTGATGTTTTAGATGGTGTCATTTAGCTTACAAATTTCCTGTTAAAGAAAACCCTCATAGAGTTTGAAAATATAAAAAAAACATACAGACAAACTTAATTATAAAGGAATAACATGATATTTCATTTAATATATTTGGTTATGAAGAACCTACAGGTATTTATCCATTGTACATATCAAAATATCAATATGAAGAACACTGTGACATGTTGCTAATCAGTAATAACGAAATAACTGATGACAAATAAATAAAAAACATTTTTGCAAATCATGTTTACAAAATTTTTCACAAGAAAGAATATTAAATGAACATATACCAAATTATTTAGCTATTAATGGTGTTCGAGCTGTAAAGATGCCAAAAGAGGGAAGTAAGATTCATTTTAAAAATTATCATAAAGGTTTAGCAGTACCTTTTTGTAATTTATGCTGATTTTGAATCAATAACTGAAAAAATCAACTGCTTTACCATCACCTGAATCTTCATTTACTGAACCATATCAAAACCATATAGATTGTGGTTAATACGGTTATAAAGTTGTTTGTTGTTATGACGATAAATATACTAAACCAACACAAGTTTACAGAGGTCCTAATGCAGTTTATAAGTTTATTGAAAAAATGCTTGAGGAAGAGGAATAGTGTAAGGAAATATTTAATGAAAACTTACATTATGTACCTCGACGCCAATAACCTTTACGGTTGGGCTATGTGTCAACCTTTACCCTCTGGAAATTTTAAATGGGTCACCGAAAAACAATATAAGAATTTGAATGCAAAAGGTAAAACTAACTTTATAATTGAATGTGATCTTGAATATCCAAAAGAATTACATGATCTTCACAAAGATTATCCTTTAGCTCCTAAAAAAATTAAAATACCAGATCAATGGCTTTCAAATTATAGTAAAAAATTTTAAAAGTAAGTTCCAAATAGGAAAAAGTAATGTAAAAAAATAGTTCCAACTTTAACAACATTTTCATTATAAAATCTTGAACTATATGAACAATTAGGATTTAAAAAAATACAAAAATACATAGAATAATAACTTTTGACGAAAGTCCTTGGTTAAAAGAATATATTGATTTTAATACTCAAAAAAAGATCTAAAGCAAAATATTCATTTGAAAAAGACTTTTTTAAACTCATGAACAACAATGTATTCGGTAAGACGATGGAGAATTTATGCAAGAAGGTTAATATTAAATTAACACATGATGAAAATCTTTTATTAAAATATATAGCAGAACCTTCATTTGTTAGTTCAACAATGTTTAATAAGAATTTGCTTGGTATTCATAGAATAAAAGAAAGTTTATTATTGAATAGACCTTGTTATGTTGGAATGGGCATTCTAGATTTATCAAAATATTTAATGTATGATTTTCATTATAATTACATTAAGGAAAAGTATGGAAGCTCAGCGAAGCTTTTATTCACTGACACAGATTCATTATTTATGAAATAAAGTCTGAAGATGCATATAAGGATTTTTATAAGGACAAAGATTTATTTGATAATAGTGATTACAACTCAAAATCAGAGTTTTATTTTGATTTCAACAAAAAAGTAATTGTAAAATTTAAAGATGAAGCTGCCGGCATTCCCATTGTTGAATTTGTCGGATTAAGAAGTAAAATGTATTCATATTTATTAGAAAATGAAGTTAACATTAAAAAATGTAAAGGAATAAAAAACATGTTGTTAAGAAAACAATAGTTCATGAAAATTACAAAGATACTTTAATTCAACCCAAACTAACCATACCTTTAAAGTTATTCGTTCTGATAAACACAATCTTTCCAGTTATGTTATAAATAAAACGTCTTTATCATTTTATGACGATAAAAGATATTTTCTTGATAATGACATTGATACATTAGCTTATCGTTAAATTACAGAACCATAAATTGTTAATTGAATATTCATAACGTTTAAACCATCTATATAAATAACATCAGTCATTTTAAATTCATTAGCATAATTAATAGAAATAGATTCATTTTTTCTGTTATTTTTTTGCATTGTAACTTTGAAGAATTTTCTTTTCTTTGTTTTTAATTCCAATTTAGCTTCTCCTTTATCTAATTTAATTGCATCTGTAAGAATAATTAAAATGCAATTTTGTTTGATTGTTACATTATTACCATTTTGAACTAAACCAGGACTAGCATTTACAACTTTCCATTGAAATAATCCAGCAACATTTTGTTTTTCAGATGTTAAAAACAATGGAGGTTTTCTTATTCTTTGCCTTTCTGTTTTACTTACTTTTTCATTTATATTATTAAATATTCCCATTATATAAAAAACACAGTAATTAATTAACTAGATAGAATCTAACATAACTTCCTGGTTCTATAGTGAAATCCGTCGGTATAATGCTTAAATTTGGACAAAATTTAAACTCCACTCTTTTTTTAAAATTAATTTCAATCTTTTTCTTAAAAACCAGTGTTGTATTTTTAACCTCAGATGTTATAAATTCTATTCCATTTGTGCGATTACCCCACCATTCAAAATTAAAACGATCTACTTTACCAGAGCCAATGATAATATTTATCTTAATTATGGTATCCCCATCTTGTTGGATTGCATATACATATCCAGCTTTTTCAATAAAACTTTTATAATCTGTAATCTTAATGGTGTATAGCCATGGTTATTGCCCCAACAATGAATGATGAGTATATCTGGTTCAGTTTTGTTTTGTATAGAATGTAACTGACGTTAGAATTCAACTTGCTGATGCTCTAAAGGCATTACACACTTATTGGTATTAATTTTTTGAAACAAAAACTATTTCTGAGAAGTCTCACTTAATACAAAACAATAAAAACAAGATATTTCCCACCTACCTAATTACCCTACCAAAGATTGGGTTTTTTTTAGGCTTAACCTATTGAGTGTTCTCGGATTATGTATCAGTACAAACCTGATCTCCTTAAATAACTGCCAACTTCCCCACATGAATCAGAGATGGAATACAAATGGTGTTAGAGACACTGTCTTTTATCAAATCGTCACGGAGAGCATACGCCCAGGGCTCGAAATTGCGACCATGCGATCCGAAAATCAGAGCTCTCCCTATTAAAAGACTCTATGTATACAGAGTAGTAACTAAAACATTATGATATCTGCAGAATCATTTTCTGAAAGAACCTAACCTGTATCATGCACAAATATGGTTAGTATTGTCATTTTTGTGAAGTTTCATAAAATTGTGTTCTATGATTCTGGAGATTATTCGTTCACAAGATGTAGGTTCTATGCAGGTTCTATGTATATAGCATATTCCAGATAGATAAACAAAATCCAATAATTGAGAATATTTATCCAAAAGAACGTCACATGCACAATGCACAGCTACCGTTGGTACTTACCTCTTGTGTAAAATTTCATTCGATTTTGTGCATGGGTTCAAGATATTAGGCACACAGTAAACTGCATCTGCAAACTCTAAAAAAATGTGAAAGAACCTAAAATGCACCATGCACAACTACTGTTGTTACTGATTACTTATGGGAAGTTTCATTAAATTGTGTCAAAAGGAAGAAGAGAGTTGGTGTGCACAAGACTGACCATCTAACCTTATTGAATCTCGACAAAGTTTCTTTAAAACAGTTATTTAATAAGTTACCTGAAGCTTTTTCTATATTTTTTTTCTGTGACGGCCGAGAAAGCTTTACCATTTGAACAATGTTCAAGACAAGAAGATATCTATTTGTTTCTACTTTTAGCTCTCGAGTCCCCTAAAAGGGACCATGTGGAATCTGTTGAATATATTAACGGAATGACCTTAGAATAATGCTTCAGGCCAAGTCTGAAGGTTTATGAAGCAGTTCATGAGTGGTTTTCTCTATTTGCAGCTCTTATGGACCCTGAAAATAGCCAAGTGCCCATATTCAACATGTGTGGTAGAAAACTTTATAATGATCCTTCAGACCAGACCATGATGCAGCCAGAGTTTCATAGGAAAACGTAAAATGTCATTTAAAGGCTTTTCATCCTGTTTTTAAGTCAAGTGGTTTCTAAGAGGGCAAAACACATCCACTTAAACAAATCTGGGAGATGACCTTATAATCATGCTTCAGAATAAGTGTGACGAGGATTCATCATGCAGTTCAAGAGAAGAAGTTGTTTTAAGGTAGTTCTATTTTAGCTGTAGCTGCCCCACTGAAAGGTGTTAAGTGTCCCTAGTTGAACAAAGCGGTCTGAGGACTGATACTACTAAACAAGTTGATATAGATTGGTCAAGCTTTTCATGAGAAAAGTCATTTCAGTGCATTTCGTTTAAGGGTCTAACGGCCGCTGAAAGGAGTCAAGTGCCTCCATTTTCACAAATTCTGGAGAAGACCTTATAATGATGCTATAGACCAAGTTTGTTGAAAAACAAGAAAGAATATCCAACAGGGAAAGCCACGTTCAAAAAACGCAGCCTCCCCAAAGACACACACGAACAATTCTTGCACACCATACACAAAAATGAACACAAAAGGACAAAACAAACAAATACAGGAACACAGTGGGGCACCGCCTTGGAACGGTCAGTAACGAAACCACCACTGGGGAGTTTAAACCGGTTTATGGTGCACCTAACCTCACTCTTACCCCCACCATGTTCCAAAGTCACAAGACAGTGTAAATAAAAGTAATCCCCGCCAGGTGAAACCCTAACATACGTAAAGGCAACAGAAGGTATGTAATGTAAAACACAAAGATGCCCTTGTAGATATAATATAAAAATGTAATCCATAAGAACCTAAAACGCATGTACTCAGTGCCTTTGCAGAAGACAGAGCAACAAGGGAAACACCCTTAAGGGCCCGACGGAACAGGCCAGAAGACGGAAATCAAAATAGCTCTGTCCTGGTGGGATTTAAGAACTACTAATCATAGAGTTCTCCACCTGATCCGTCAGACACAGTCAAAGAGGGAAGCGTAGCGTCCAACTGTAAAAAGGTTGAACACCAAACATGCGGTGTGTCTCAAAACAGTTGGGTCATAACCTCTTTTTATAAAACGTTTAATTACTTTACTAAATACAACTGGAAAATTGCCATGACCCAAAATCTTACGAAGTTTGTAAACCACATCCCAATAAAAAGCGGGTTTTGAAATACCTTCCCGCAGAAGTGATTTTAAATTGCTATTGTATTTTAAAACCAAATCTGAATTACGATAGTAAAATTTAGAAAAGTATTTACGTAATTTATAATAACGGTAGCCCTGTTGAAGAAGCTTATTTGTAAAAAATAAGTTACGTTCATTGAAATCTTCAACATGACTACACGCTCTTGCAAACCGAATTAACTGAGAAATATATACCCCATAAGTTGTAGCCTGGGGTACATCTCCATCCAAATGTTGGAAATTTACAATACTGAAATTAAAATTATCCCTCTTGTCATAAATTTTCAAGCGGTTCCTGAGAAGAAGTCATTTTAAAAGCTTTTTTCTGTGTTTAGCTCTAGCAGCTCCTAAAAGTGACCAAGTGTCCCAAATCCAATATGGTTAATATAGGAACTTAATATGATGTTACTAAGATTTATCAAGCGGTTCACGAAAAAAAGTCATTTAAAGGCATTTCAATTTTAGCTTAGGTGGCCCCTTAAAGGAAAAGGATATTATAATGAGCTATATAAAAATTTTGATGAAGATACTTCAGCTGTTTATGAGAAAATTACTTTAAAGGTACTTTCATGTTAATCTCAGCCTCTAGCTGCCCTTAAAAGGGACCAAGTGCCCTCATTTGTGCTAGTGCTTTATTCTATATTTATGTTCTGTTCAGAAATTGAATAAATGAAGCTGTCGTTTGAGACATTGTCTAAAAGTGATCGCTAGGTTAAACACCAGGTAGAAGTATAATAGGCAGTCAGGCTCAGAAAATGTCTACTTTTCAGCTGAACACACTGATTTGAACAACAGAAAACTGTGATTTTATTTTTCAAAATATCTTTACTTTTACTGATTTATTTTTGGAAATTTGGAACATATGTTCTCTAGTATGACAGAACTAAGTGTGTAAAATTTTATTAATTTTTATCAAGCAATTACTGCCCTTCTGAAAAAAAGTGTTTTTTGTTGTATGTCAGAAATTCAAATTTATCTTTACTTGCTTAAGCTAGCCTCAGCATTTGGATAAAGAAAAGAAATAAAATCTTGTTTTCACTTTCTGATTTAACCTTCAAAATGTTGCACGAAGTACTTCCACTGTTAGATATCACATTGTTCACATATTCTACATTTGTTCTTCTCAATTATAGTAAGTAATCCCCTGCATCCCTGTTTTGCACACACTATAGGGATTAGCTACGCATGTTTCTGTACACCACTTGAAAGCTTTAGATAACATTGTTTGACCCATTAGGCTTGTAGGTTATTTGCCTCGCTTCAATATTGACCTACTTCAAACAAATGAGTAGTAACTGTATAGCTTGAAACTGCTACAGTAAAACATATAACTGTTATAATCAGATCAGTATTTTTGTATATTGAAATTAGTACTTCAAAAAATTAGCTGGTCTGATTACTTTTTTTGATGTACCTACATTATAAATGGAGTATTCTTGTCACTGTGATAGGCAGAACTAAAAACATTGCCAGGATATTAAGTCACCAGATGTATATTTTGTGGCAGTTTGTTATTATTTACATGTATATAAAATATGCATTTCAGAGAGAGTAGTTTCAAATTTCAATATCTGGGAGAAGTAAATGAAAAAAAAAATATTCAAACATTCATTTTAATATACGTACTGACATTTTCATAATTCTGAGAGATTCAACAATTCAATGGAATATGTTTCAAAGAACATGTAAGTTAACTATTTTCGCATTTTAATATTTATTACATGAAATGCTAATTCCTGTGTACCATTGCTCTGATACTGATACAAAAGCAGTTAAGTTAAGTTTAAACTTCTTACCTTCCTCCAGTCATGTAAATTATTAGTATTTCAACAAATGCAAATATATGTGGATACCCTGGTAGATACATATTGTTTTAATTTGTGGTTTAATATTTACTACAATTTATTCAGCTCTGAAAACTAGTTGTTCCTGTATATATAAAAGCACACATACTCTCTAAATATTCTTAATGGCTTTACCACCGTTGTATCAGCCAGGTAGGATCCGGCGTTTAAGTTTAAAAATGATCTTTTTCCTTAACGAAATTTTCTAGTTCATAAATAATAACATTCCTTTATATTTTGAAATATTTTGAAATATTCTATTCGTGTACATCTATAATTATGTGATATTTTTTGTTAATCTGAAACCACCCTCATATCCCAACCTACCTCTGTCTTGCCGAATCGCACCCATCTGCTATTACCACAATCTCGACAGAATATTTTTTACGCCTACGTATTATATCGTAACCGAACAATGTACCCCTAGCCCACCTTTTTTCTAATTTCAAATTTACAGCATATACTTTTATTTTGGGATAAATAACCTTAAACCAATTGACAAAGTCGCCCCCTTGCTAAGACCAATCTTTTCGTGAGACTTGATTACTCTAGTCACGAACAGTGGTAAACTTTAGAGGATAACCATGCAAACAGTGAAGTTGAGAAAGATTAAAGTTTTACGACGATGCTGGAGAGAGTACAATATATAGTAATATTTCAGTTTACACTGTGGCGCTCCCAATCATGACATTTTTTTAACTTTGCTATATTTTATCACATTGTTTTCATTATCAAACTATTTGTTTTCATAGTAAATATAGTTACCATGTAAAATGAATATTATAGTCCAAAATGATATAAAAAAAAACAACAACACTTTTTTCAGTATTTCCATAAAAGAAAAAAGTGTCAAGCTTTTGTAAAAGCTCAAAATATTTATTTTTCACGAAGGGAAATCACTCTTTATTGTATCTTATTGAATATTATCACTTTGTCTGAAAGCTGAAACCTCTACAATACTTATTCCCTTAAGTTACATAAAATAGAGGACTCTTACTCCTCTGAGTTATTTAAGATTTTTTCACATACACGAAAAATCAATGGGTCCTTTTTGCAATATGTGATTAAGTATTTTGTTAATTATAGATTAAACGAAGTTTTCAAGTGCCCCTACCTAAATTCGCACGAATAAGATGTTTGGATGTAGACACTTAAAAAGCATATCTAACAAAAGCAAGTGTACGCTCCTGATAGTTGCGTTCGGTACAGGTAATAATTTAAAGCATACACTTTAATTCCGCCTTCGTCTGTTTGAACATGTATATTTGTATATTTACAGTGGCCTTTGTTAACTCATGTGGGTGACTGCCTCAGTAGAATGTAAGTAATGTAAATAATGTAAGTAATGTTAGTAATGTAAGTAGAAGGATAGTGCAAGATATAGACAAAGCTTCAATTCTAAAAGCTTTTCTGATTCTTTCGTGTACGAGGTGTACATCAACATTAAAAGGGACTATTAACCCAAAGCGAGTAAGAGGAGCGGTATTTCAAATGCCCCGCCGCCGGTTTCAGACAGTAATACCACTAGATCACTGCCTCCGCTCTGAATTCCTGACCAGCCCGAAATAAAGATCTAACGATAATATAACGAAAAGCAGTTCAACGTATTTTTTTATCCAAATCGCTGAACATTTTGGCTGACATTTTGCTCGACATTTGTAAATGATTCCTGAATTGTATTTGTTAACAATAGAAGATTGCAGTCTGCAAGATCAACATGCCAATTTATAGGTACCTGTTAATCATTTTAATTTTTTCATTTACTTATTATGTCATGTCGACTTCAAATAAGACATATAGAATATCTTACTGTATCTTTCGTTTTCATCCATTCGTTGCCTACTAATAGTAAAGGCCATTTATGAAAAAAGGGGAAAAAACTCGCAAAGAATTGATTTTTGGTGAAAGCATTATACAATATGTATGTAACAGCATACTAAAAGTATAGAATGTTATCATGGTGCAAAATGCATGTTTTGGGGTAAAAAGTTAAAAATTATGATTGAAACTGTGAATTTCTGGAATCGGTCCATAATGATGTCAATATTTTTATTAAGAAAGCTAAATTTTGCATGGTAGTAGAAAATTATAACACAAAAAAATTAAGCTCATGACTATTTTAAAAAAATCCAAGATGGCCACCAAAATCCAAGATGGCCGCCATTAAATCTCATTACACAGGAAAACCGTTTAAGCATTTCACAAAGTTCAAATAGTGTGAAAAATGACCAGCATCATAGAAGATACAAACATTTGATTTCAGAACACACAAACTTCAGTCTTAAAAAATTCAAGATGGCTTCTCAATTCCAAAATGGCCACCATACGGTCATTTAGACAATACAGACCCCGAATAAAGAAATGGCTCTAAAAATGGTTTGAAAATATTTTTCTTGCATCAAACATGACCCCCATTTTTTCTGATTTTTATTCAGCACTGACAATGGTCGTCAAGAGAATGTAAGATAAAGACATTTAAAGTAGGTCCTGATGTGTGCTGCAGCCATTTGAAATATGACAATTTTATATAGAATAACGAAGAACAGCTATTTAGTCTGCTGTAACATACAAGGGAACATTGGCAAAAATTGAAATCTGGCCAGATGAGGATGGGAAAGGTCTAATTTGACTAGAATTTGATCATGTTGATAGAAGATGACAAATTTATTGCAATTTTGCTTTAGATATTGATAAACATAAAAAGACCACATTTTCAATGTATTTGTGTGTGTGCACAGTATTTTTTCTCAAAACTGCATTTTGGTGTCCTAACGATTGCTAATTTCTAGTAGTTAGAGGTACAGTTGAACATATTTTACAGTTTAAATGTGTAATTTGCCCTAGCAGTGTAGCAGATCGCAGTAGAAAATGACAAAACAGGGCAAAAGTAGGCTACAGTTATGGTAATTGATTGAAAATTATTTTTGCCAAAATTTGACGAGTTGTCACATGTTACTGAAATTGCCATAAAACCTGAGAAATTGTTGGTATAAACTGAAACCTTGTATTTAGGTTGTTTGTACATTTCAAATGAAACTGGCACAATAGTAGTTTGGGATCTCATTTGTGTGTTTGACTGAAAATATTTTTCTGCATCAAGCATGAACCCTGCTTTTCTTTTTCATTTTATTCAGTATTGACAATATTCTGCAAGAAAATATAACTTACAGACATTTTAAATAGGTCCTGATGTGCGCTGCAGTCATTGGGAATATGTGAATGTTATAAAGAATAAAAAAAGAACAGCTATTAAGTGTGTCATTACCTTAAAAAAACATTAACTGAATACATTTTACTAATGTACGATTCGCAATAGCATAGAAATCTATATCATAACAACACTTCCACATAACATATGTAAATATCGGGATACGAGTTATATGACACAGGAAAATGTTTACGCCTTTAATATCTTGAACAATGTAATGTGTCCAATCGCTATGGTGATTGTGCTATGTTAAAACGTAGAGCTGGTGAGACCATATACAGTACCTTATAAATATTTTTTTTCTCTGGCTACCTCGCCTAAATGATTCATGACTGTAATGATTCCAGGGATCAGAGGAATCACTCAATGTTTCAAACTAACAACCTTAAACTAATGATAATCAACTCCTATAGGCTGGGAATACTGTGTTTAACCTTTTTTTTTTGAAGTTCTTGTCCGCCAATGTCTTTGAATTGACAACATACGATGGTCCTTTCGCATAGATGTTCAGCCGGTGTTCTCTTATATGAAGCTGCAACTCAGTATGATTGCCCTAACTCCTGGATGCTCAGCGCTTATATGCTATAAAATATAGCATTAAAATGACCCCAATGCCTTGGCTGTACTTCACCGATAACGTTGAACCTCGTTCTCTTACTGACTCAGACGATTACCAAACCAAACGTCTCTGTCTCAGATTTCCAATGATCAGCCTGTATTTTCTATCGTCTATCCCGTAAAGGTTTAATTTTTATGCGCTGGCATTAACGCTCGAAACCTAGTTACAATACTGCAACTCTTCTTTAGTCTCAAACGTCTTTTTTATATAATTTATCTGCCCTGACAGTGTAGCTGCAACCGCTTTTTTTTTCAAGGTACTGGGATAAATTATAAGTTGAATCATTGATGTGTGGATACAGAATGACTTCATTGTAATTCATCCACTCATCTATACCCTAGCAGAGGTGTGCTTTGACTGGGGCTATTTATGGAACTTGTTTCTGATTGGCCCAAATTCGAACATATTTTACATTGAATACACGAGTACATGATCTAACAAATAGTTGGTTCTCTTTTACTATATGACTGTATATAACATAATGTGCGATGCTGAGATCCAGCTATGACTGTTATTAACCCAAGTCGTTCATAAGGTTATAACACACTAAATAGCTGTTCGTCTTTACACTATATAAAATTGACATATTTTCAATGGCTGCAGCACACATCAGGACCAATTTAGAATGTCTGTAACTTACAATTTATTGAAGAATGTTATCAGTGCTGAATAAAAATCAAAAGAAAAGCGGGGGTTATGTTTGATGCAAGAAAAATATTTTCAGTCAAACACACAAATTGCAAAAATAGCTGAAAATGAGACCCCAGATTGTAGTGGTGGTGTATGATATAAATTTCCATGACAAATTCTGTCATGTTGTTATTTCATTGTGAAAATGCTACGTACATGTCAAGCATAGATCTTTCATGTCATTTCAGAAATATAATCGCAAAATATAAGGAAAATAGCTCTACATAGCAAAAAAAAAAAAGGAAAAAAAGGATAAGGACTATTTGTATCTACCATATTTTTCATGCCATTTTCCTGTTTAATGAAAAAGACAAGAGCTGTCAGTGAACAGCACGCTCGACTATTCTCAGTGCTTGATAGTATAATATAAGCTATGAGTAAAACTTTAACATTACAATAAGCATATTCTTAGTTGAAAAGGGGCCATAATTGAGTCAAAATGCTTGATAGAGTTGCCTCCTCCTTTTTACAGAATGGGGTCATGATGGTAAACAAGTATGCAAAATATGAAAGCAATATCTCAATGGACTTTGAAAATATTTGGGATGGTACGCAAATTTTACATTACAATAAGCATATTCTAAGTCGAAAAGGGGCCATAATTCAGTCAAAATGCTTGATAGAGTTGCCGCCTCCTTTTTACAGACTGGGGCCATGATGATCAACAAGTATGCAAAATATCAAAGCAATATCTCAATGGACTTTGAAAATATTTGGGATGGTACGCAAACTTTAACATTTGCGTGATGCTCACACACGCTCACGCCGACGCCGGGGCGAGTAGGATAGCTCCCCTATTCTTCGAATAGTCGAGCTAAAAATTAACTGAAAACACTTTTTAATGTAATTTTGCCTCAAAACCATGATTATCATATGGGAAATGATCTTACTAAGAAAGAAAAGTACCCATACTCGTATATTTTGTTAATAAATAAGAAAGTTATTCAACTTATTGCTGCTTTACGACAATTCTACTGCCGAATGACTCGGCAATTTTGTCTCTGTACTTCACTATTGCCCCGTATTGAATCTGCTGGCAGAATGTTTTCCATCTTAGGTAAACTGCATACTGTAACTAACAATAACCAGCTTATTATATGTAAAAGCAATGATATGAGACAATTTGACATAAAATCGACGACAATTCTGGTTTAAATGTCGTTTTTATGGCGGCCATATTGGATTTAGGACGCCATTTTGTTTTCTTCTAAATTTCTAATTAGTTTACATTTTGCACAATATAGTAATCTAATGTTGTGCCAAAGTTGGACCTCGTTAGATGCATAAATCTGTTGTTATGAGCCGATTCCAGAAATCCGCAGTTTCATTAATACTTTAAACATTTTAACCCCAAAAATAGACATTTTGCATCATGATATTTTTCTATACTTTTTATATGTTGTTGCATACATCTTGTATAATACTTACACAAAAAATCAATTCTTTGCGAGTTTTTTCCTTTATTTGGCATTTTGGCCATAAATGGCCTTTACTATAAAGCCGTGACTGAATTAACTGAATCCCCAGAATAGTTTTGCCATGATCTCATTAATTTTCGTGAAGGAATCATTTTCTTTATTGAAGAGTTTGTGACAAACCATGAAATTAAATACATACGACAAAGTAGAACTTAAATATATTTTGTATTCAGAAATTTTAATCTGCGAATTCATATCCACAAAGACCTTGATTAGGCTTCACTAATAGATAATTATAAACAGATTCAAAATTCAACAGCCATAGATCTATTATAAAACTATAATATTTTTTGGTTTTGTTTTATCAAATTAGATCAAACAATAGTTATAAAAAAAGCAAAAAATAACATATGTCAAATTGTTGGATTAATAACTCTTACTATCACACTTTGCCAATATTTAAAATGATTTCATTTAAAAAGTTAAAGGAAATATGAAAACTTTTGCAATTTTGATGATTTAATTGAAAGGATGTTTGTTTTTATAGATACACTGATACTTCTGTGTATGTTCAGTGGATTTATAAAACTGGAAGTGTTCTTTTAGTTACTGAATTTTGAAAGCGCTTTTGAAAATATAAAGAAACACTATTGATACATGTTAGATATTTGATAATCAAATTTAAGAGTTGTATATCATGAACTAATTCATACAAAATAAAACCTTTTTTTTTCAGCAATCATATGTTTGCACCTACAATATGTACTAAGTAAGTATAATTCAATAAGGACATAAGTTTTTATAAAAGCTCGTGTGCAAGTGTGAACTTTAATCCCCTTAGTATATTCTTTGTTTGTTACTTTTACATATTTCATTATTGTATTTTTCATTTTTAAGCCATTAGTATTAATGTATAATACGTCAGTCTGTATATACAATTTTTGTTTCAGATTCGATATTTGCTTTGGTATTTAGCAATTTTTTAAGCGAATCCCTCTATCACGATCTCTTCTACTTATAACTGTCAGTGGATATATTCTGTATTCAAAGTGAAGAAAATGACTGATATACATTTTCTATATTTGTTCTGTCGTGACTGTACCACTGAAAGGAACAAAAATGTTCACTCGACCAGTAATATTGCATGGGAGAACTCCAATAATTATGGCAGATTCACGGGAAAGGAACTGTATTGTTTTATTAGAAATGTATGTGTATCATACATTACAGACCTTGACAGCAGCAAGAAGGTTTTATTTCCGGGACCAAGATCATAAACGCCCCTACTTACATTTTAATACTTAATATTCAGATAGCAAAAGCAATATGTTTTAAAATCTGGCATGCCCCGTCATGATGTCATACTCGATCACTATGACCTATGACCTATGACCTTAGACCCAGTAACACCAAAACAAAAGGGATTAACTTATGATCACACGCAATCATCCCATGGCATCTGAGGCCTGTACGCTTAAGCATTATTCAGTTATCAAAAGTAAATGTATGGCAGAAAGACAAACGGACATGCTTTGGTACAGTCAGTTTTCTTTTGTAATAGCAATTATAATAATTTAGATAACCATTACAATGAACAATTATACTTTTGCTGTTACGGCAGTATGACAATGAACACTATTTGCGTGCGATACTTGCAATCTACTTAACATAACTTACATCTGGAAATAACTTACCAGAACTCAAAGCTGTCAATATCATTTAATCAACTAGATTATTAGAAGACAACTATGATACTATAAAAAATGTGAAAACCAGGAGAAGCTAATTTTGGTATTGTGTTGTTTCAGGTAAGGACCAAAAACATATTACGGGTGAATCAGAAACAATCAAACCAAATGTAAGAAGTAAGTGCGCCGACACTTTTCTTTCAATGATAAAGCCTATATATGTGATATAAAAGATATTTGTTTGTTTTTTCGTGTAAGATCGAAATGTATTTCACCGAGTGAACACTATGATGGAGTGGCGTAGCCACGAGTGAAAAGTAAATTAATTAATTAAACAGTCCTATGTGATTTTTAACAATATTGTAAAACAACTTCTATTCTCACTCAGTATTTTCTCTAGGTAGTGTTTAAGCTGTCTGAATGAAATTAAAAGAAACAATTTAAAATGTCAGTTGAGACAGTTTCGCAATGACATTTTGTCAAAACACATTTTTGTAGTGAAAAGAAACTGCATTAAAATGTTATTACATCATTACATCAGCAAATAAATCACTTTTTTTCGTATTACATTTTTAAGAGTGTTAATTTAAATAAAGTTATCAGATATGTTAAATCCTTAATCTCAGACTTATTTTGAAGCTACCATGCATATTATCGTTGATGAAACCGTACTACCGATAAAGGGATGTTCTCGTATGTTTTTGTTTTCTGGAAACAATTTATGCACTCCCATTTAAATTTCAACTCAACTGGCACAGTACCTTTAGTCACTATTTACAACATAAAAATTTATTTTTAGGCACAAATGCAACTTGGTTATAATTTCTGATTAATAGTTAAGTATTTACTTAGTAACTTAAGAAACTTTTAACAAAATTTAAAATACATCAGATTGATAATCTGATTTTGACTGAAACGACTATACCAAATCAATGTCTGAATGAAAAACTTTTATTTTCTGCAAGAACAACTGCTTTAACAACAAGAAATACTTAAGTAACCGCTACAAATCAGTAAACTATGCTCGTGTTTAGATTTTCTGCATTGATATTGTATATAAATTTACCATTGAATTGTAAAATTATTAAGAAACTAGAAAAGAATATAATAAATGAACCCAGCATGCAGAAAAAGTATATTTCAAATTTTCCAAACTTAATGCAATCACCGTGTCCGAATGTCCTAAAAGAGTTTGGATAATTAATTTCAATTATTCAAAAGCAAAACCATAAAAAATCCCATGTATGAGATATCAACACAACCCGATAAAATGCAAATCAGTGGCCTGAATGATTCCAAGGATGTATTACCAGATCCTTGCTAAGAATTAGTAACAAGCGGCTTTTACGCGCGTGCAACGTTTTCTTTGCCTATATGAACCATCAATTGAAGAAAAACCATCCAGCCAAAAATGGTTATGTCTTTGACAAAGTTAATATCGTTGATAAAAGGTGATTACGTACATTTTGTATACATCTGCTTCTAACCATTATTCATTTTGTGTAAGAACTTTTTTTTATAATTTAATTTTTCACATGATATATATAACTAGCTAAATGCTACAAAAACAATACCAATAACTTTTATTAAGTTCAAAAATATATCATTTGCTGTATGTGGTGAAGATAAAAACAAAAACATTTCTATAAAACAAATTGGAAAAAAAGGATTTTTTTTTTCATTTTTGTTTTGTTTTATCGTTCCTTATTTCTATCCACTTACACTGTTTTTATCATATTTTAACTGATATTTTGCGTTTTAATATGATTATTATCCACTGTTATTTAAAGGATGGACAATTTCCTTTCATGATCATTTATTTGACAACACATGAAAGATATTTCTCTTTCTATACTGATTCTTATTTTAAAATTAAACAGAAATGACTTAAGATATGGAACTCTTTTTTTCTGTTTGTCATTTGAAATATAAATGCATAATACTTCACCAAATAAATGATAAAGTTTAATACACTATTTTTCACATTATTTTGCAAAAATCCAAAAGTTATACTCTCTATATCAAACTTTATTTCAACTTTCTTTTGTTTAAGAATTTGAGTTAAGTTGTTCCACAAAACTGTGGCTCTGGGGCTGTGTTTTTGGTGATCTGTGCTTCCGAGAAATCTACCCTTACCTATTATCTTTTGTACCTGGCAACATTAATTTTTTCCAGAATAAATGCTCTTAGTTTTCAGGTTGCATATTACAAAAACCACGAAGGTTTGTAGGGGATATATCTATTTTAAATGACCTTGTATTTATTGGCAAGATTCTCTTGATGTATTTATATTGAAAATTTCTGATTTTGTGCAAGAACCTAGCTAGATGTTTTTAAAAAAAGGCTACCAGTTTAACAGCGCAGTTACACAAAACATTGTAGATGATAAGAGAAATGATTATTATAATTGTTATGATCGCCCAATCTGCCGTCTATACCCAACAATACCCTTATGGCATCAGTGGTCACTTGCGCTTGCTTGAAATTAAACCGGCAGCGGTTCGTCATCTAGAATATATCCTCTGAGTCAACAAGCAATCTATTCATAATTATATCCATGTGATTATCAAAATAACACACTTTTTTACTAGGAAACAGCGGGGCAATGTCTTTGACTCAATCCATGTTACAGTGTAGATTTAACAAAATTAGTGAATACGTACCACTTGTACGTGTAATCAAATAAGCGTGGCACATGATCTCAATATGACGCAATATTATCGAATGCTCAAAATTTTTCATATAAATGAGAAATAATTGCAACATTCTGTAGGAAAGCTCTACTAAAATATTTTATCTCTTTACGCACGGTTACATAAAACCATCTAGGAGACGGGATCATCCTCCAAATTTGAAGTCTATATTTATGCCCATCAAACCCAAATGCAACAATACAACAACATTCCTTTCCAATTCGTGACAATTAAACCTAAAACCAACCATACCATATTCTCCTTCACTCCGTGATAAATTAATAAACATACCTTTAGAACATCCATACAAAATTGAGGAGGGGTCTCCATGGCCGGGTGGTTAAGGTCGCTGACTTCAAATCACTTGCCCCTCATCGATGTGGGTTCGAGCCTCACTCGGGGCGTTGAATTCTTCATGTAAGGAAGCCATCGAGTTGGAAGGTCGGTGGTTCTACCCGGTGCCCGCGTATGGAGGGGCACTTTGGGTCTTCTTCCACCATTAAAGCTGGAAAGTCGCCATATGACCTATCATGTGTCGGTGCGACGTTAAATCCAACAAAAAGCCACATGTTTCAAATGGCAAACTGATGCTAAAATATTTTTTAAAAAAATAGGTTAGTATGTCACATTCATGGTCACTAAAGTCAGTTTTAAGGTTGGTATGCTGTACATGTCATCCAAATTTCAAGGCTACATCTTAGGAAAACTTTTAAAAAATCACAAGAAAGTAGGCCCGGAGGTCAAGGTCATAGTCAGGTGGCCCCTAATAACTTAGGTTCATCAGTAATAATAATAAACAGTCTAGGAAATGTGATCTGATAATTGTTTAAGTATTTTTCCTATAAAATTCATACAACAGGGCTGGGCGGGGCCTCTTTTCACCCCAAGAACATAATTTGAACAATGTTGTAAAAAATACTCTAGGCAATGCTACATTCCAAATATCAAAGACCTAGGCCTTGAAATGTCAGACGAGAAGATTATTATACTTTTTTCTTAAATAGGTCCATGTTAAAATCAAAACCCCCAGGGCATGGCTTCTTTTAACCCCAGGGGCATAATTTGAACAAGGTAGAGGATCACTAGGCAATGCACATACCAAATATCAAAGCTCAAAAGCCTATACCTTGAGGTTTAGGCAAGAACAATTTTTTCTTTAAGTCTTTGTATAACTTGAGACCCCCTGGGCAGGCCCTCTTTTCTTCCCAAGGAAATAATTTTGGTAAAAGACCACAAGGCAATGAGAAGCCTATGCTGTGCAGTTTCAGACAAGAAAGTTTTTTTTTCCAATATAAGTCTGAACAATTCTGGTAGAGGATCACTAGGCAAGGCAACATACCAATATCAAAAGCTTAAAAGCCTATACCTTGAGGTTTAGGGAAGAAGAATTTATTTTTTTTCTTTAAGTCTATGTAAAACTTGAGACCCCCGAGGCATCTCAAGACATTTCGTTTATTCACTTAGGATAGTCATTCAGGTTTGACTGTACAAGCAGTGTAAATTTAGTTTTCATCCTAAATTATTTAAAAGTTTTGCAACGTGTCGAAGCAAGGACATAAGAAATGTAAAATCGCCATCCAATATTTAAAACACAATGTCTCAGCAAAATGGTAACAAAGAATGAATGACAATTGTTGCTACTTTTCAATTGAAACAGGGGGTGTTCCTCGCAAAGAACCCAGTTTTTGATATCGTAAATAACCGATGATTGTTCGACATAAAAAAACTCATGAACTAGTATTTGAAATTACAATATATTCATGAGCTTTAGTGACCAATAATTGTATCTATTTTATTCATCATTAATTTAATGAGGGGGCCTCCGCGGCCGAGTGCTTAAGGTCGCTGACTTCAAATCATTTGCCCCTCATCGATATGGGTTCGCGCCTCACTCGGGGTGTTGAATGTTTCATGTGAGGAAGCCATCCAGCTGGCTTGCGGAAGGTCGGTGGTTCTACCCGGGTGTCCGCTCATGATGAAATAAAGGAACGTAGGGGCACATTGGGTCAAAGCTGGAAAATCGCCATATGACCTATAGTTGTGTCGGTGCGACGTTACACCCAACAAAATAAATGAATTAATTTAATGAAATATGCTATAAACTGAAAGGACAATTTGTTCAAACACTTATCTGCATTTTGTTTGCATCCTCTCTGTGGCAATATTGCTTGAAGACGCTAGCTCTTCAAACATGTGATGAACATATCATAGTGAAGAAATGAACCGGTTTGAAATATAAAATGACCAAAATGACAACACCCGTTAACTGCTCGTGCGCGAAATCGATTAATCAAAGCACGTTATATCATATGGACTGGATTAGAGTAACTGAAGCAGAAATTACAACTCTTGCGTGCCTTGTGAAAAATAGCACACATTTAAATCTCAAAAGAACATACATTTCTATAATTCCGTTCAATCTGTTAATTGTAAATTATTAAGTAAAATAATTATGTGTTCATATCCGTAGACTTTTGTTTCAAAAGTAATTCCGAATATGTTTCTATATATACTACGGTGGCATAGCAGGAAAACATTTTATTTATCACGTTCGCATGTGTTAGCATCACAAGCACAAGCGTAAGGTACCAAGTACGAACGTGCTAATTAAAACGGGCGCACCTGAATATATATATACTGTATCGAGATTTTTTTCTCTCGTGCTTGTTACGTTCGTAAGTATTTACCTGACAGCGATGAGTGTTTCGTATATTTCCGTAAATTAATTATCAGTGTACAAACATAAGTAGCGAAAGAACTTTTATATATGTATAACTCTTAATTGATATAGTGTCGCATGTGCAAGTAGCTGAGCGGACGGTGTTTAGCTGCGAATAACAGGGTAGTGGGTTCGAGTCCTACGTCTGACCATACCTTTTCGGCCAAAATTTTATGCAAACTTACCACTTATTTCATCAAACGTAACGTGATATTTATTGTCCATTTATTAAACGTTTTCATATCAACCCGTTGTAAAAATGTGGATTTAGATAAGAAGACAAATTACTTGTCACGCGTACCAGAAAATAAATACTACAATAGAAAGCAATAAAAAAACATAAAAGATGATACATAAAATAATTTAAAGATAAAACAGGTGTCGATTACATTACATTACAATACATTACATAACATAACATTTAAAAATTATGTCATTTGTTTACTGTATAATATAGATTATAACAGATAATAGGTAGGGTTGAAGTAACCGCACACGATAATCTGTGTATTGCAAATGTCTTGCTAACGAAGTCGTAAATTCCACAGAAGAACAGGATTGCTCGGGTAAGTACTTATTTGATTTAATAAGTTTTAATTTTTGAATAAAAACTGAATTTTACAGATTGTTTTCTCAAAATGATTTTTTTAAATATTAAATCAGACCATGTATTACATTTCAGTTAATCAGAAACAGGAGTTGCTTCCTATTAACTACGTCGATTTAAATGAAAATATTTAATATATATCAAATGATACCCTTCAGAAGAAATACTATTTAAATTGCTTGAACGAATTCAAAAATTTAGAAAAAAGTCAATTTGCAAAATTTTGTAATCTTAATATGAAAACAAAATTAAAATAGTCAGTCAGTAACAATTTATTTAACTTTTATTTCATTCACTCTCTCATCCAATAGTCAACAAGAATGCCAGTCACTAAAAGTTGATGTTGCAAGTCTTTTAAATAAAAAAGAAATACGGTGCGAAAAATGTTTCATGAGTTTCATCGGGGTAAATGAGAATAAAGTGGTGAGAAAAAAAGCAACTGCTAAAGTTTTAATTTCGTAGAAGCAATGTAGCCAAGGCTAGATTCTCTATAAATTAGGTGGGACGTACATTCATTCATTCGATCAAAACTGAAACCTCATGAAAACATTCATGAAGTTTATATTTACGATCATTTATTTTTAGAAAATGGGTAATCTAACTGACAAAATAATTCTTTTTCGAGACTTAAACGTAAGCGGTCATGATGCATATTATTCTGTCATAGTCTCATATTAAAAAAGGGTTGGCTATGATTATGTTTTAAATTCTGCAGTATTTAATATTTATCTGAAAGTGTTAAGAATTTGATAGTAACCTAAAAGTGTTAAAACTGTAAGAACATCTTAAGACACTCTGTCACTTAGGAAAAAAATACAGACCTACTCTAGATCTTTTGTTTGCCTAGGGCATATATATTAAAAAAATGTAAGAACAATAAACATCACGTGGGAAGGTCTATCTTTGCACGTAAGCGTGTTTTCTTTTCTCTAGCAAGACCTGTTCACATGCATGATTAGACCTACGCGCGTGCACAACCAATCATTCTGAAAGAGGTCATTTGCTAGAAAAGAAATCGAGTATGTTGTTATGTATAGATCATTCTCCCCTAAGGCAAATCATTATTCATTAGCCTTGTTTTAAGACATCATCACTATAAAATCATACTTTATTCCAGAATATTTTATTGCGTCCTGTATTAGTATTGATAAACGGTGGATGTCATTACTTTTAGAAATGATTGTCCTAGATTTTTTCCAGAATGTTCTATTTATTCTTAGTGAAAATTCTGGAATCTTCCATGATACAACAAAAAGTCAAATGTTTTAATATAAAACAGAACCTAAGAAGCTAGACTGTAGATATCAATGAAACTTTCCTGTAATTTTTAAAATCAAAATATTACCGGTTCGGATATTTGATATTTTATAAGATTATTTGAAGGATTTCTATTTAAAAATTCTGCATTTAAAAAGTTATCTTTGAAGAGAGGAATTATAAATTTTGGATATTACTTCTGAACTGTGGGAAACATTGTGGTATTTATTCTGACTAGATTTAAATTTGACATGGACAGGATTTGGACTATTTATACATATAAGATTTGATTTTACGGCTCTTTGTTATTTTTAAAGGTATTTGTATTGTTTCTTAAATTCATGAATAAAATGTTGCCTTTGTTAACAGCTGCTGGTTTGCCTTTCTATTACTTATATTTACTGTAACAAGAAATTGTTACCCTCTGACGTAACAATATCTGTAAATTCGATTTTAAAATATTCAATGACACTAGTACCATTTCTTTTATTTTAATTACCAGTGACATGTATACATTGTTACATAATTATCATCGCATATTCGGCAACTCTAAGACGAAATAATGTACATTATATTGATACACTTTTACACTAAGGGACATTAAGAAACTAATCAGAAGGAGAAATAGAGCTTTTAAAAAGGTTAAGAAATCTAGCTCATTATCTGGTCGAAAGAAATTTCTAGACTGAAAGCATCAAGAGGCTTATAGCCAGTGTCTTGAGCACATCCTAAACTTGAACAACACTGAAGCCTCACTCCCAAATAAATTAAATACTAAGAAACTGTACTCGCTCATTAAACACTCGAGACAGGAATCTTTCTCTGTCCATCTCCTTAAGTATGAAAATAAACTCCATCTGGATAATCCAGCTAAGGTAACAGTACTGAATAAACTGTTTCAATCTATTTTTAGCCCCAAATCACCACTTAACCTTGCCTCGCTCAGCAAAATGAAACTAATTGCAGATGGTAAATCAGTTCCTACTATGCCAGATATTAGGATAGACACAAATGGTACTGAGATACTTCTCAGCAGCCTAAATCCGCATATGGTCAGTAGTCCTGACAAAATCAAGCCTATAATACTTAAAACACTCTATGTAGAACTATCCCCCATCCTTGAAGTCATATACAAGAAATCCCTGGAGAAAGGATCATTTCCATCCAATTGGAAATCCGCATATGTTTCCCTCATTTTTAAACAAGAGGGTCATGATGACCCTTGTTTGCTCACCTGCGTAATATGAGCTACATGTTTCAAATGGAAGATTTTCGATATACAATCAGGTAACCCTTAGGGCGGGGCCAATTTTACCCAAGGGAACATGATTTGAACAAATTTGTAGAAATCTTCTAGGCAATGTTACATATCAAATATCGAAGATCTAGGCCTTCTGGTTTATTTTCAGCATATTTATGAAGATTTCCCTATGTACAATAAAGTAACCCCTTGAGCTGGTTCAATTTGACCCTCCGGGGGTCAAGATTTGAACAAATTTTGTAGAGGTCCACTAGGCAATGCTACATGTCAAATATCTAAGCTATAGGCCTTCTGTTTTTTGGGGGTTTTTTTGTTGAATTTAACGTCGCACCGACACATGATAGGTCATTTGGCGACTTTCAAACTTTGATGGTAGAGGAAGACCCCAGGTGCCCCTCCGTGCATTATTCATCACGAGCGGGCACCTGGGTAGAACCAGAGACCTTCCGTAAGCCAGCTGGATGGCTTCCTCACATGAAGAATTCAACGCCCCGGGTGAGGCTCGAACCCACATCAATGAGGGGCAAGTGATTTGAAATCAGCGACCTTAACCTTTCGGCCACGGAGGCCCTCCATCTGGTTTATTTTTAGAAAATTTTCAAGATTTTTCTATGTACAATCAAGTAACCCCATGGGGCGGGGTCAATTTTGACCCCGGCGTCATGATTTGAACAAATTTTATAGAAGTCTTCTAGACAATGCTACATGTCAAATATCTTTGGAAGATCAAAGCCTTCTGGTTTGTTTTTAGAAAAGTTTTGAAGATTTTCCTATGTAAAGTCAAGTGACCCCTGGAACGGGGTCAATTTTGACTCCGGGTGTCATGATTTGAACAAATTTTGTAGAGGTCAACTAGGCAATGCTACATGTGAACTATCTAAGCTCTAGGCCTTCTTGTTTATTTTTAATAAAAATTTTGAAGATTTTGTCTATGTACAATCAAGTAACCCCATGGGGCGGGGTCAATTTGACCCCGGGGTCATGATTTGAACAAATTTTGTAGAAGTCTAATAGGCAATGCTACATGTGAAATATCTAAGCTCTAGACCTTCTCGTTCATTTTTAGAAAATTTTGAAGTTTTTTCTATGTGCAATCAAGTAACCCCATGGGCGGGGTCAATTTGACCGCGGGGGTCATGATTTGACTAAATTTTGTAGAGGTCCACTAGGCAATATTGCATGTGAAATATCTAAGCTGTAGGTCTTCTCGTTTACTTTTAGAACATTTTGAATATTTCCCAATGTGAAATCAAATGACCCCTGAACGGGGTCAATTTTGACCCCGGGGGTCATTATTTGAACAAATTTTGTAAAAGTCCAGTAGGAAATGCTAAATGCCAAATATCTAAGCCTTCTGGTTTATTTTTTAAAAAAAATTGAAAATTTTCTTATAGAAATATATGTAAAATCAAGTGACCCCTGGGGCGGGGTCAATTTTGACCCCGGGGTCATGATTTGAACAACTTTAGAAGAAGTCCACTACGCAATGCTACATGTCAAGTATCTTAGCTCTAGGGCATCTGTTTTTTGTGAAGAAGATTTTTTTGAAGATTTTCCTATGTAAAATCAAGTGACCCCTGGGGCGGAGTCAATTTTAACCCCGGAGTCATATTTCAACAAACTTGGTAGAGGTCCACTAGGCAATGCTTCACACCAAATATCTAAGATCTAGAGCTTTTGGTTTTTGAGAAGAAGACTTTTAAATGTTTTCATTTCTGTTGGCATGGCAACCAGAGATCTGCATTGAATTCAATTCTTATAACAACTTTTGTAGAGCTTTGCCCAAGGAACATTCCTGTGAAGCTTGGATGAAATTGGCCTAGCGGTTTATGCGGAGATGTCGTTTAAAGTAAAAGTTTACTGACGACGGACGACGGACGACGGACGCCGGACGGTGACCGATCAGAATAGCTCACCCTGAGCCATTGGCTGTGGTGAGCTAAAAGGTGAAAGGTCAAATCCAGTAAATTTCAGGCCAATTTCATTTGACCTATGCAAAGTTCTTGAACACATTGTTTCATCATCTATTGTTAAGCACTTCACCAACCATGGTATTCTGTATGACCTACAGCATGGATTTAGGGAAAAACGATCATGCGTTACTCAGTTATGTTAGTAAATGATCTGGTCACTTCAGTCTACAATAAGAAACAAGTAGACATTATACTACTACATTTAAGTAAGGTTTTCGACAAGGTTAGCCATCAGAAAGTTTTTCTAAAAATGCACGAATATGGAGTCAGAGGCAATACACTAAGATGGGTCAAAGAAGAGCCGCCCGTTAGATCAAGACCGACTACGGCCGTACTTCCAGTCTAACAGATATGCTACACTCTCTAAATCTTCGTCGACTGGATTTAAGGCGAATACATTCTAGGTTATCACTCTTCTTTAAGATTCATCATGATCTTGTTTTTATACCAATCGTAGATTACTTGACCCAATGTCCCGTTGTGTCCACTATGGCCATTTCCCTAACTTATAGGCTTATCACTGCAACTACTGACTATCACAAGTTTTCTTAATTTCCGAGAACAGTGTACCATTGGAACCAACTTTTCCCAGTGTCACCCTACTCCCTACCCTAGAGCAGTTCAGCGCTGCGGTTTGCAGCCTTGAACATGTCTCGCCATAGTTATCCTGCCAACTCAACTTTTAACTTTTAACCTTTTTATATCAACAAAGTTTTGTAGTTTCTTCCACTCTGAAATTTTATCACTATATTCTTTCCCTCTATGTTTCCGCAAGGTGTTTGACGTCAACGGCAGACAGATTTATATATGTCATTGATTTTTTTTTATATATTAGTCACGACAGGTTAATCTATGAGATTTGGATGATTTTAAATCCATCGATTTACAATAGATATTAGTTAGTTTTCTATTTCATATTTGAATACAGGACTGCTGAATTTAAAGCGAAGATGCGTTCAGTTCATTATAACACGAAGAGATGAGACGTTGATGACGAATGTTTTACTTGTCTACAGTAAATTTTAGCGAGAATATTATACTGACAGCGGGTCTGGAAATTCTGAAAAATCTTCAGATCATTTAACCAAACATTAAAACATTTAGTGGCAAATCAGCGTTCAGGACTTGTTTAGTCACAAAGTTAAAAGAGATTTTTCAAATGAAATAAAAAAAAAGCTTAGAAACGCGACTGTTAAATCACTTTCATAATATTTGATCAAAACGGTACATTACAGAATAATTATGCATTTTGAATAAGTCCTAACTCTATAAAGAACCACGGGCGGGCAGGTAAAAAAAAACACTAAAATAGCATAATAACGATGGACAGGTAATGCGACACCATTTGTTTTTCAAAAAAGATAGCTACGGAAGTTTGCATTAAACTGATTAAGCTGGCTTTGGATTAAATTATATTGTGGTCATTTTCTTGTTTTTTTTGGTAGAAATAAAATGAGAAGATTTATTTAGATTAAATCGTGCTACACTTTATATGCTTTTTAAACAAAAAATGGGGACAGGTAAAACTCTTTGGAAAAATCTCTCCCCTACTTATGTCATTAATTTATGTCCGTTTAAGGTATTAGATGCCTAATAGTGATGTTTACAAAATTGTTTTGCTCGGTATATTCTTAAAGGTGGCCGTGTTTCGCACTGTTTTGCAATGTTTTAACAACTTTTACCGTGCCGTTTTTTTATATAAATTTTGAATAACTTATGGTATCTCCCCAAGCTCAAGTAGAGACAAATTTCTAAGTGGAGGCCACTATTCAAAACGTTTGCAGAGAACTCATTTTACAATTAATTTTAATAAAAGAAATACAAACCATTGGTAAACAATTATAAAAAAAAAAAAAAAAAAAAAATGTCAATATCATTTTTCTAGGGTGCCTCAACTAAACGGATTAAATGAGAAATTTTTTTAACTTCAACATTGAAAAAATAAGGTCGAATCCTGTGTTTCTGTTTTAAATTTTGCTTACTTTAATCAAAAGTAACCTTGTGGTAGACGTAAAACCTACCTAAATTTCTTCCACGATATGAAATCTCAGGAGTGAAAACAAAATACAGAATTTTTATCGCATGCAATTCAATATTTTTGAAGATGTGCAACTCTACCCCTTCTTTTTAAGTAGTAAATTACTTTGAACACAAAGAAATCGCTTATCTTTTTTCCCCATTTTTGTTCAATAAATCAATGCTAAGTCTTGAAAGAAGTAAAAACTTAATAGAAAAAATCGAAATAAAGAAAAATAATTTTGTCCGAGTAGGGCTTGAACCTACGCCCTCTATCCCCGAGAATTGCAGTAAAAGTTGTTTATGGTAGGAATTGAATACTCTTCAAAAAGGGGGTATTCTATTACGCTTCTAATACTTTAAGACACAAAGAGCATATTTAGGGATATATAGGTTCTCGACGAAATGAATATGGTGAGTACTGACACTTAAGTTATGTCATCTCTGCCCACACGTCATTTTTTTCGTAAAAATTGTCACATCATTTATAGAGTTTGCAGATATAATTTTCGGTATCTGTGAACTGCAAAAGTCCATTTTTATAACTTTTAATGCGCGCAAATTTTATTTCAGTTCGACGCAATAGATTTTTTCAATTAACCCCACCTAAAATCACAAATCCGTGACGACGATTTATTTTCACAATAGAGAATATGCTTATGTGAGAAGTTTCACTAGTTTGTTCTACACATGCTGACAGACAGCCCAGCCCGTATGAGCCATTCGTTCTCAGTTACGTTCGTCTCAGCAGATAAACCTTACACTCATTGAGATCTGAAAACTGAATATTTCATTTGGTGCATCATTTGTAACATTTTTACTTATCGAATTCCAACACAGAATGTAACATGCGTCTTTTCAAAGCGCTCGATGTGAATTGTAAATGCATCTTTGGACATTAGAAGAGGAGAAATTTTCTTCTGAGCAGACGGCAAATCGAAAAGCCTAAAGCGGTAATCAACCTTCATGGGAATAACGAAAACATGTATAAACAGCAATAAAAGAAGTGATACTGAACAAACATGGTGCGTAAACGACGGAGAATTAAGTGTGGGAATTGTTAGTTTTTCAGTTAAAAAGGATTTTCAAGAAATGCATGATGTTACTGATTACTTACGTTGTCTGCTTATTTCATTTCGACAAGAAATGAAAATAATTCATAATCGTATGAAAAGCTGTTTTAAAAAGTATTAAAGTTGAATACAATGTTAATTTAATCTAATTTGTCTCTATTATGACAATTTATTTTCTCATTATTATAATTACTTAATTATAATACTAGATTTATATAGCGCCCTCTTCATAATAAACACGTTCAAAGACACTTTACATATAGCAAACGCAGCCACACAGAGCGAGAAATTCACCCACTTCTAGTAGGGACACTGAGCGATCTGACCAGAGGGACAGAGTGAAATAAAGCCAGAACAGATAGAGAGAAATCATACCCTGGCTTTTTAATTTGTTTTGCTTTTTTCCAACATGTGTATTCTGCTCTAGGTACGTTTAACATTCACTCTATGTCATCTTTCAATGTGTGCCTCATATAGGAAATCATCTCACATAAAAGAAAAAATCAGGATCCGTACACTACTCATAGTGCATATACGGGAAAAGTCTTGTATTTATGTTTTAAATACTGGTCCGTGTATTCCCCGTATACAAAAAAAAAAAAAAAAAAAAAAAAAAACAAACAAACAAAACAAATTAAATCTGTATGTTACAAAAGTATGGGTACTGGAAAAACACATGGCCCGTATATAAAAAATACAGGTCTGTATTTCCCCGTATATCAAATGCAAATACAGTCAGTATGATGACACAAGTACGGGATTCGTATGTTACGTATACCATGAATATACAGGAGAAGTACGTAGCCCGTATATATAAAAAAAAAAAAAAACAGTTCCGTTTATTCCCCGTATATGACAAAAGTACGGGATCAATATATTAAGTATATCATGCATATACAGGAAAAATCCAGGTCCGTATATAACAAAAATGCGGGATCCGTATACTACATATATCCGGAATATACAGGCTCGTATACTTGTTCCGTATAATCTGAAATACAGTACGTATACGGAAAAATGTCTTAGATCCTTCAAAAACATGAGCATAAAATTTATGTTAAAGCAGGACATTATTAAACACAAGTGCTATGGAAAATTCAAAACTCGTATATTTCAGATATACGGGAAATATACATATTCAGCGTATACGGGATCCCGCATATGCCTGACTGATATACGGTCTTCCCGTATACTAGATGTTCCGAAAACAGGACCGTATACCAGGTCCGTATGTTTGTAATATACATCCCGTATAATGCCGTATTTTCGAAATATACGGGACCGTATGCTTTTTTCGCAGTGCATATGTTCAGATTTAGCTGTGCGGGCGAAAGCGTTAAAGTACCAATCTAGGGGTTGTGGGTTCAATTGCTATGAAGATCCATATCATTATTTACTTCATCTATAAACTTAATAGACTTGAGACTGGTTCGTTCAATTAACGGACTTTTAAAGGAATTGTTGCCAGCTCACGAGGAAAATAAGATGTTTCATAAAAAATACAATAAATGTAATATTGATACATTTACATGTACATTACATATTGGATCAAAAACTGGGCCACTAGGAAAAATAAAAGAAAAAAAAAGTGTTTGCAACTGGAACTGTATTTTATACCGGATCTTCATGAATTTTGATCAGAATGTTTGTCTGGATAAAATCTAGGTAAAATTGAAATATGGATTATTTTAGATAAAAAGGACTACGTCACCTGGTCATTTGAAACAAAAACCGTGTGCGCAATAGGGGCTTCATGTTACACTGAATATTTATAAAATTTAAACTGATGGCCTCGATAAAATCTAGGTCAAGTCCGAATATTGGTGATCTTGGGTCACAAACTAGGTCGTTAGATCAAATCGAAGAAAAGCAGGGATTACATTTTACAATGGACGATATATGAAATCCAATCACAATGTTTGCCTAGATGAAATCTAGGTCGAGTTCGAATATGGGCCATCTAGGGTGAAAAAAAAACAAGCTTGACTGGTAAAATCTTCATAAAATCTTTTCAATGCAATAGGGGTTAAATTTTATACTAGATATTTATGGAATTTGATCAGAATGTTTTTTCTTGATGAAATCTAGGAGGTCATCTGGGGTCATCTGTTCAAAACTAGGTCACCCAGTAAAATCAAAGAAAACCTTCCTGAATGCAATAGGGGCTACATTTTAGGCAGAATGTTTATGAAATTTGATCAAATTGTTTGCTTTGATGAAATCTACGTCAAGTTAAAATATTGATTATATAGATTCAAAAACTAAGTCACCTGGTCAAATTAAATAATAACCTTGTGTATGCAATAGCAGCTACATTTTCAGTTAATCTTCATGGAATTTGATCAGAATGTTTGTTTTGATGAAATCTACACCAAGTTTAAATTGGGTCATCTTGATCAAGAACTAGTAAAATCAAAGAAAACCTCTGTGGATTTAATAGGGGCTGATTATCCAAGATGACCCATATTTCAATTTTACCTAGATTTCATCCAGACAAACATTCTGATCAAAATTCATGAAGATCCGGTATAAAATACAGTTCCAACTGTAAACACAATTTTTTCTTTTATTTTTCCTAGTGGCCCAGTTTTTGATCCAAGATAACCCATATTAAAAGTTGACCTAGATTTCATCAAGGCAATCATTCTGACTAAATTTCATGAAAATCAATTGAAAAACTTCAACGTCTATCAAATATTCAAAGCTTTCCTTTGATTTAAACAGGTGACCTAGTTTTTATTCCAGTTAACCAATATTTAAATTTATCCTGATTTTATCCAGACAAACATTCGCATCAAATTTCATAAAGATAGAGTGTAAAATGCAGTTCCTATTGCATAGATAAGGTATTTCTTTAATTTAACCTAGTGACACTCACCTTTGTTGATGTTCTTTTATCGCGACGTGCACTACCTCGGAAATTGCGACAGAGCAGTTAACCGTATACCTCTTAAAGAGGTAGCTCTGTAGTTTACCAGGCGTGTTATACATGCAGTCCCCATTGTTGGTATATAACATGACAGGATAAAATCAAAATATTGTTTTTCATCTATACTAAATTTTCAATTCTTATAATAAAGTGCATAAAATGTACCGTTTTACCTTTGTGTGCAAGCTTAAATTTACTTTATAACACTGAAATGCGCACTGTGTTTTCTTTCTTATAAAATGCCCTTTACACTATTTAGAAAGCAGTGAAAAAACTTCAGATGAGTGAATGTCACATTTTTAATATTAATATTGAATGTGTACACATCTTTAGATAGAACTTGAAAAACTAAAACATTGCTTTTCTTCCTAAAAGCATGGTGAAACTTGTGCTATATTTCTAAATAAGTTTTTTTTTATTGAACAACAAACATTTTTCTTTTAATACAGAAGTGCCAATATATACTCAGCGTCACTGAAAAGTTACCACCCTAATGACCTTTATATTTTAAAAATCGCACTAGACTGTGTTACAAGCATAACACGACTTCATTGTTAAGGCAACTGAGACGTCACTGGTGTAAAGATTTGTCAAATTCGATTAACTCAATTTGAGTCACGTGCTGAACTTGCAAAATGACTTTTTCCAGCATTGTCGACATGTACGAAAATTCTATCGCAAAACATTCATCGCACTTGAAAGTTAGTCGACAGACTAAAAGGAATACGTTAAAAAGTCCAGAATATTCTTGCTAAGAATGCCACGTTTAAGGCACGATCAACGCCATCAGGCCATTGACATGGTTGACGCCGAATTTTCATGTCGTGAAATCGCACGTCGTATGTACTGTTCTCACCCGACAGTCATGACATGGATAAGGAGACATGATCAAACAGGGCCTATGAGTAAAAGCGGTCGCACAGGCCATGAAAAAGTGACGTAGATATTGTATAAACAAGTAAAGAGGTATATATTAAGTGGTAACTTTTCAATGACGCTAAATATATATATAAATATATATATATTGAAAGTTATCACGTGTTTATTAAATAAAATATAAAATTAAATAAATGATAACATACACTGTTTCCTATACTCACTTATAAGACTGACTTGCTTTCGAATGAAAAATGATCCCTGTTTATTGGAACCAAACAGTGAGAGTTAGTAACCCCAACTGATCTAATGAAGACAGGAATCTCTTGGCCAACTCCCAAGATCTAGGTCTTTTAAGTACCACCACATGTGTAAACACTGAGTTACCCAATTTGTGGCTCGAGGAAGTGAACAGTATCTTGCATTTCTACAACCGTTCATGTACCGATATATACTTGCGGTTGATATAACACGGAATACAGGTAAATGTTATAAGGGCAGTCAACCTGCACATATACAAACAAATTCAAAATAACAGCTCTTTTCTGCCTGTTATTTCATTCATTTCATTATATACGGCTTTAAGTTGTGGGATTCCTGAATACAGTGGCAAAAACACTTGTTATAATGGCTGTCAACCTGCACATAGACAAACCGTATGAAATTCTGTATGTAGAATTTTCGGATTATGGTGATTCTTTGTGCATGAGTGCGGGTTTGCTCAACCTAAATATAATTATCAATTTTTCATTTGAACTTTCGGACATTGTGACTTTGTGGTTACTTTAGATTTGAATATTTTAATAGCATTTTCTGTGTGCTAGCTCAGTCATTTTATTATATACGGCTTGATGTTGTGTGATTCATGAATGCAGTGACAAAATCACTTGTTATAATGGCTGCAAACCTGTACATATACAAGAAAAATCAATTCAATGACCTCATCTGTGATGTGATTATAAACTATTGTAACATCACAGTTTGGACAGTTTTACATATAATCCTGTTATATGCTTTTACTTCGAGTTAAATGCGAAACTGTACCATCTGAAAATAAAACTTGTGTGTATATTGTTTTACAACACAGTATTTACCCTAAGGGGTACCAAATGTTTAAAGACTCTATAGTTCTCACTCAGTTTTATTAACGTTTCGGCCATAAGGCCTTTATCAAAATGACAAATACCGAGAATTACTCTACATCATGGCGTCTCATAATATAACAACATTTGAAATACAAAATCGGAACTGACGTAACGTTATTAAACGTCAACGTCAAATCCTGCTAAAAATCGATACACATTTATGATGCACAAGGACTGTCTTCTGGCCTTATGAAGTTATGATTAAAAAATAAAAGACTTAATGTGCAGAAACACATCAAGCTAGTGAAGTCCCAATGTTATCATGGGAGATAAAATTATATCCTAATCAATGCGTTGGCAGGACAATGAAAGTTTATATACGATAGATATATGACAAACAAAAAGCTAAAACAAACAAAGATACTCATAAAATTTTGCACTTTTTGCACCATTAGATCAAAAATAAGTTTAAAAACGAATAGTTTATCATCAAACAAAATAGAAACTATAAAAAAATAGGCAAATTTTACGTATAAAGGGAAGTATTTAATTAAACGTTGTTAGTCATAGAGAATTATCATAACTACTAGAATCATTATTTTCTTTTTTTCACTTAGGACAACTGGACTTCCATTCATATTAATAAGATTTTACTTGGAAACTGTTTTAAGTGAACTAAGTCACCTGGTAGAGTTTCGCAAAACCTTGTGTATGTTTTCAAAGCTGGAAAATTTGGACATTTATTAAAACAGGAAATGAAAATCATATTTATGCAGAATGTGTGTCTATAAATTTCATGTTTATTTACGCAAAAAAAAATGATTTTCTGAAAAAAAAATCACTTAGAACAGTTTCGCATTAAGCCCTCGATGTATTATAATCTTAGGTATAGCCGCTTTCAGTAGAATTTTCGATTTGTATGCAGGCTCTGGTTTGTAGTGTAATTTTATTATTTCCTCCATCTGTTGTAGTGGCACTCGGCTTGTAGTCCTAGCCTATGCAATGAAATGTTAATTATATCACCTTCTACAAGTTTCTTCTATTTCTATTGGTCAATAGACGTCACGTGCAAACAGGTTATATTCCATATCCTGCTAGTTCACCAGTTTTAGAATCCTTTACTATCTCTGTACAATGGTAGCGTGTTGTCACAGTTCGTACGGGCCCCGTACGATCTTTAGAGAATGCAATCATAGGCTATCGCAGAGAAGTCGTGCGGAGTTCGCAAAGAGCCCGGCCGTACCTCGTACGATATCCTTTGGCTCGTACGGTGCACGTGTACGTGCGGTATACATTCGACATGAATAAACTAGTTTGGCATAGTCTGAAAAATTGTCAATTTTAGCTACTCAGCTGAAGCGATCACATCCAAAATAAACTATTAATTAATCCATACTGTACCACGCTCCGACAGTACCTAGAGGATCTTGAACTATACTCCTGTTTCTATACAATCATGAATTTTTAACGAAGCCCGTACCGCTATCGTAAGGCCCTGCGAGTCCCATGCGAACATCGCACGTTCTCCGCACGATATCCTTAATATCGTACGGACATAGTATGTTGAACGTACGAGATCCTTTCCATAGTCATGCGAGCACCGGCAAGCCTCGCAGTTTTCAAAATCCGCACAGACATCTTGCGATTCCCGTATGAGCTCTTCAAGGACCCGTGCGGTTCTCGTACGGTACATTACATAGAAATAGGGAGCGGACCCAGATGAAAAATAGGAGGTGCGCAAGTTCATATTATGATTAAGACTCATGCAAGGTTTCATGAACTATATCAAATACTTTCTGAGCTAGGCGTGTCAGAAGGTGAAAACGTGCATTTTTGACTATTTCAGGGGCCACAACTTTAAAATTACGGGGCGGAGCCAGATGAAAAGTAGAAGATGCGCAAGTTCATATCATGATAAAGACTCATGCAAGGTTTCATCAATTTATATCAAATACGTTTTGAGCTAGGAGTGTCACAAGGTGAAAATGTGCATTTTTTTATTATTTCAGGGGCCGTAACTCTAGAAATAGGGGCGGACCCAGATGAAAAATAGGAGGTGCGCAAGTTCATATTATGATTAAGACTCATGCAGGTTTCATGAATCTATATCAAATACTTTTTGAGCTAGGGGTGTCAGAAGGTGAAAACGTGCATTTTTGACTATTTCAGGGGCAATAACTCTAAAATTACGGGGCGGAGCTAGACAAAAAGTAAAAGGTGCGCAAGTTTATATCATGATAAAGACTCATGCAAGGTTTCATTAATCTGTATCAAATACTTCTTGAGCTAGGCGTGTCACGAACTTCGGACGGACACACGGACGCACGGACAAGAGCAAATCTATATGCCCCATCTCTCATGGGGGAGGGCACAAAAACACGTTCAAAGGCGCTTTCCATATAGCAAACGCAGCCACACAGGACGCAACATTCATCCACTACTAGTACAGACACAGAGCGATCTGACAAGAAGGACAGAGTGAGATAAAGCCCCCAGAACAGATACAGAAAAATCCTTTTATACAGACTTGTCCGGCTAACTTAGCCTAGCTCTTTGAATAGAATTAACGTGCACGGTGTATAGCACCGATACACGCAAAGACGTCTTTCCTGGGAAGAACCAGTACAGGCGTCTAAGTTAGGTGGGAGAGACTCCGGAGCATCTCAGAAATTTCCAGTGCTTGGACCGGGATTTGAACCCCTGACCTCTGGACTGACAGTCAAGCGTGTTACCACTAGACCACCAGCCCGCCTAATTAGTGCCAGGTGCGTTCTTTTTTTTTTCATTAACTCGAAATTTCGAGTTACTATCTTACCCTTTTATCAGCAAATTTTGAACGTCCATCCGTCAGTCAAAGGCCAAAAATGTAATGAACGACTTTTGACTCTTCAAAATAGAATCATTTATACACACATCCATATATTGTACCGAACATGTAGGAACTTGAACATATACTACAATACATCAATGTATGACCTACTATAGCAGCTAAAGCTACTCCAGATTTCAAACTGTATCTAGGATATATAAACTCATTTACATGTATAATATATTCATACGCTAGGGGCTCAAACTATGTCAAACTATGTCCAGACATCGTCAAATTAGTGAAATATTCTAAGTCTGAATACTTCCCGGTCACCTTCTATGACCTCTCCTCAAAATCAAGGTCTGTCAAGGTGCCCAATCTTGGTTAGACTCATTATTACACTTTCATTTAGGTATGACTATATTTCATTGACATATGGTCTCAAACTAAGTTGCAAATCTTCCCGACTTAAGCATGGTTTAGGCACCTGAGAAAGCTGAGAAGTTGCCTGTGTCGGAGCGACGTTACACCCAACAAAATAAATAAAGAAAGAAATATTGTTTACAAAGAGATACTTTCTATGAGCAAACGCTGCCATATGACCCTGTAGGGCTACTCAATGACTACACCAGGTACCTAATCTTGGCCAGGACCTATACATTAACTTATTATAATAAACAAAATAAGTTAGTTACTCGAATTTTCAAGATAAATAACTCAAAATACCGAGATAGTAACTCGACATTTCGACTTAGTCACTCGAAATCTAAACATTGTATTTCGAAATTTTGACTTTATGACTCGAAATTTCGAGTTTATATATGAAATACACCTGGCACTAATGCTCTTCCGTAGTTATCAGTAAATTTGATAATAATTTAAATATGAATGTTATGTGAAATTTCTGATTTATTCTCAATTTAAAAACATATTAAGGGAAGTAAAAACACCATGATCTATACACTTAGAAACAGATGTTGTTTTCAATAAGAAAACCATCTCAAAATTCCAACACTGAAGTTGAGGGTGCTGGTGCTGACAGAAAATTTTGTCGAGATGGGTTCTTGTGCCGTGTGTTGAGTGTCAAGAGGGATCCTGTGAGGCAACATTGCACCGACTGAGAAGGATCCCGTGACTCAACGAAATCGTTTTTTTTTTTAAGGAAACATGATGAAAAATCACATATCCACATAAAGTGTGTTATCCACATAAAATGTGTTTACAGGTAAGATGGGATCAACGACTTTACATCTAAGGTACCAGATATTTACTATATTTAAGAAAGTCGTATTTAAGCTTCATAAACATCGCACGACGTTCATCCAAGCCAGTACCCTCTGTCTACATTACATCTTCGTTTGGACTTGTGTGAACTGATAAAACAAATGTAACGATAATAAAGCAATAGTGTATAGCTACGTCATTCCGTGGGCAATATGTTTTTATACACAAAAATGTGTTTAAGACGAAAAAATTAATTTTCCGAGCTGACTGACATTGGAGTTCTTTGTTTAGCACAGAGAGTGTCCTGTGCGCGACCAGAGAGGGATCCATTTTCTCATTTTTCATGGAGAGGGATCCAATATGGGTATACACCGATATTATGTTGACACCATTTACTGATATAATTTCAGCTTGAGATAAAATATAGCTTTGCTTTTTGTTTCAATTTAAACCGATGTCGATAGTGGAAATCGTTTTATTTCTTGTTAAAGATAGAATATATGGGTAGAATTCTCGAAAGAGGATAACACCCAAAACACAGCCATAGAGCCATGCATCGCAAAGTAGTCCCATAATAAAGATAGGTAGTTTATAAATGCATTAATATGCACAAAGCACACACGTGAAAAGATGCGTAGTGACAGGTTGGATTAAAAATATGCATTTATCCACTTAATAATATCACTCACATAAAAAGATCTGGAAAATATATTTGGCAGACATCGGATCTTTGTCCGACCAATCTGCTGATATTAACACTAATTTTAGACTTTGATTTGACTATCAGATTTTTGCTGTATGGGCTGTATGGACATGCTCACTGAGTAATGTTTATTCATTTCAGTAAAATACTACGACGTTTTGATCAGCGGCTACATGAGAACTGGTAGTACACTGATGGGATATATTCTAGGTTGGAGAAATGACTCGTTCTATCTATATGAGCCTTTCCGGAAGAGCTTTATGTGGAATTACTGGCATGGAAACGACACTGTTTGTCGCTCTGATCGTCTAGACTGCAGGTAAGTTAGACAGCATCTATAACATCCTACATAAATAATTCTAAAATTGTATCTTATTCGTTATCAATGACGCCATATAGTTATTCATTCACAATATGATTTTTTTTGCTGCTCTTTGCACATGCAATTAATACTCCAGGCGTTAACACGCATTTCATCGAGAGTAATATATAATTTGGAAAAGCTGTCGATATGGAGCATAATGCATCCAACACTTTATATGCAATATACTACTGAAATCATAATTCATGCTTGTGAAAGAACCATTTATATATATCTCTGTAAACGATCACATCTGAAATTTATTGAAATTTATCTTAAAGGTGAACTACAGGCCTATGAAACCAGACAATTCAAACATGAAAGACAAAAAGCAAACAAAAACAAACAAAAAACTTTCAGGATTTTAACGATTTTATATCGATACGTGTTTGGGATGTAGAGTCAATATCATTATAAAGAATATAGATGCAATTTCAACAGATGTCATTTTGTATTTAGCCCAAGTATGTTCTGCCGGTATATCCATAAATTGTGTATGACCAAAACACAGTTTGTGATTTGAAATTATTGAACATAATACTGTGTAATGATTACCCCTGTTTTTATATTGACCTGAGTTATTTATAGAAATACATTGTTAGATCTCTAAATTCCATTTTTAATAGAATTATTCTAGACATAAATCACATATATAATTACATATATTTAACTGGTTTCTCAACCTATTAAAAATAAAATTTAAGAAATAAACATCTTAACATAGCTTATAGTATAGTTAAATGTAATAAATATTCGATTATATAAATCCATTAGACACATTAAAGTATTATAAAATTTTACATTTTTAAGTCTTCCGAATATTTTGTCTTTTCTTTTCCGACCGTTTATCTAATCATATTGTTTAAGTTTCGTGTCCTTGGAAAACAAACCTTGAGGACAGCCATGACTGTCACTCATGAAACACTGAAACGTGGTAGGCAACATGTTGATTGCTAAGAATTTTGAAAGCCAGGATACACATATATCATGAGACAGTATGTAATCGCCTTTACTTACAATTGATTTGTAGTTAAGTTATTAAGGTAGGAAACACACATTGAACTTACAGCTTAATATCAATCACATAATGGCAGCGACAAAGATTTTATCTTAATTTGAAACGTATAGATATCTGGGGCCGCATTCATAAAGCATTTCAAGTATAGGTTTTGACTTAAGTTGAAGATTTTACTTAAGTTTGTGGTGATTTTAGCTTAAATCTATTTAAAAACTTAAGTCCTAGTCATAAAACAGCTTAAACTTAAGATACGTAAGATATGACTTAAGTCAGAAAATAGAATAGCGTGGTGAGTACGACTGAAGTGTTGTTTTCAGATAAAAACACTTGAAACATAATTGTGCATATTGTGTCTGTCTGAAATTACTGTTGTTTGTTTTAATGTTTTCGTCTACAATAAAAAACAAGAATTACATATTAAGTTGTTTTATGAATAACAAATATACTTAAGTAAAATGAGTTTCTTACCTAAGTAATACTTAAGTAAATAATCAATTTTTTATACTTATACTTAAGATGCTTTATGAATACGGCCCCTTGTTTCTCATTCTGGTATAAGTAACATTGAAACACTATCATTTAAGAATATCTCAATTCTTGCACGATGATATAAATTCATTAGGCATGTGTATAATATATCACTGATAGAAGTTATTTAAATATTGTTCTTTTTTCCCGAACTTAATTTCAAAATAGTTTTGGATCAACGTGACCGATTTCAATGACATTATAAGTTAACAGTTTTGAAAAGAACCGTGTCATTCAGTCATGAAACTTTGAAACAGGATAGCTAGCGTGATGATTGTTTAATATAACTACTGCATGCATGTAACCTTTTATACACGATTAGCAGATACAACATGAGATAGTAAGCAATAGCAATTTTTGCACTTGATTAGGAGCAGCAAATATAAGAATTTTATAACCATATGTATCAATTACTTAAATGAACCGGGAATGATTATTTTCAAACGCAAAAGCTACCTTCATGTCAAGCAAAGATATGTCATGTTATTTAAGCAAAATATGCAAAGAAAATAAGAAAAATAACTCTACAGAGCAAAAGAACTGAGGACTATTTGAATCTGCCATTATGGTCTGTGGGCCAGTTTCTGTAAGTCCTCTAGTTTTTCGATTTCGTAACCCAGAAATTAGGCAAAGGTTCGTCCACTACAGCCATTAATACATTCATTCCGGGATTGTTTAAGACCGGATGTCGCTTTCTACCGTATGTCAAATGAAAATTATACTCATTTTAGTAAACATTGTGTATGAAAAATGCGGAATTCTCTCTCTTTGAAAGTACTGTTTGAAAGTACTCTTAATATATTGTTTCAATACCGACTTTCAGATATTAGAGTTTTGCTTATGTAACTGTTCTAAATCAATTAAAGGTTCACTGTAACAATGTTTTCCAAATTTTGATGATTTCTACCAAACTTTGGGGGTTAAAATACCCCACCCACTCGAGCTACATTTTTGTCATTTTAAATAACTCGTAAAATTATAAAAATTACTGTATTTTTTAATAACACATCATCAAATAATGTGTTAAGATTCATTCACAATTTTATTTATCTTCATGAGAATATATAAAATATTGCAATCAGTTTAGGTTATAGACAACGTGCATGCAAACGTAATACATATAAATCACATGCTGTTTCTCAATAAATCAAACCTATTTGTGTTTTATTCAGAAAGGTTTTGAGTACCAATAGTTTTCTTCTATTTTAGATGTCAAAGTAAGCTTACATGTATAATGTTGACCTTTATTTGAAAATGATACTTTAAAATGTCACATACGTAACAGTCGCCACTCAAATGTTCCACCGTGGAGAATTAGCAACATTGAAAATACTCCCAACAATTGCATTTGTATGCTTTTAATTGAAATAAATTATGTTTACTGAACATGCAAACATGACCGTTATAATTTGGTTGGACTTAACCCTGTTACTATTCTCAACTTTAGGATGCCGACAAGCTACAGTAAAACAACGATGCCTCTTCCAGCATCACTGTAAATATAGCATAGATTTGATAGCAATGTTTATGGCTTCTGCTTCAAAAGATAGCATATTGATAATTAATAGTAGACTTTGTTACAGTATGTACGCAGTCTGAATATTTTTGACTTTTATTCAAAATAAATACAGAACGTGTAGGTATCTAAGAATCAGATATACGTTACCTAGGTTTTAGTTTATACTAATTTGTTTTAGCTCGATTGTAATGAAAGCTTCAAGCTGTTTGAAACCACTCTTGAGTCCGCTTCCTGGAAAAACCAATACTGGTGCCATATGAGAGGTCATGGTTGTGACCCCAGTGGGGCTCGAACCCACAACCCCTGGATTGAGCAGCCGACACCTTATCCACTAGACTAACTCTTCTACATAGGATTTATTGGTCACCTATTCAATTTTATATGTCGTATATTATTATCCCAGGCTAATACATAAATCATGCTTACTGGCATTGCAAAGCACCTACTCAGTCAGTTTGTACAGCATTACAAAGATAATATGAATCATATAATATTAAACATACGTTACCAAGATTACACAGAACATTACGTAACATTAAAGGTAGGATAGTTTTAGGGTTTCGATGGATTGAAGTGGTTTCAAGACAGAAGATTTTATATTTTTTTTTGCCTTGTTTTGAAATTTATGGAAGGTAAGATTGTATTCATTTCTGAAGTTATCGGTTTATATGCATTATGTATTCAAAGCTGCTGATGTAATTCCTGATGTAAATAAACACGGCACATTTTGAACTTAAGGAGCATCAAACATATACAGTACAACATGGGTACTTGTAGTGAAACAATTGACACTTCTGGTAAAACATGCGTTTTAAAATAATTCTGTTTATTTGATCATGGTAATTTTCAAATATTACTTATACTGTGGGACGGAATTACTGAACTACGAATTCATATTACATTCCCTTAACGAAAACATTGATAAGACTCCTTGTTCATATAGTGGTTGTGGTATCATTATTATCAGTTCTAAGTTCTTACTAAAACTGATGTATTTCAACTGTTACATATAGATTACCTCGGTATGGAACTGTGTTTCAACCATTAAGTCTAGTAACTACCTTAATATAATTTTGGTAACGTATGTTTCAGAACTACACAAGAGGGCACATTATAACACCTATGTACACCATATGACAGAAATACACTCTAAATTTGTATATGAGAGGTTGCGAGAATTCACTTTCCGGTATCAGTATCAGAATAAGTTTATCATACACGCATAGATGCATATGTACATACTTACAGAGTCTGCACTATTTGTTTGGAAAACGCCAGTGGTGTATTGATATCTTTATGACATGTATGTAAAAACTCTTTTTAGTTAAGTGATTTATTCCGTAGTAAAGTCATTAAGCTACATCCTAAAGCATACGTTATGTAAAATATTAATTACAATAATACCAATAATTATTACTCATACAACCAAATAACAAACAGATACGACAGACGACTTCTTGGTTCCAGGACTTGCTCAATTTATAGTTGCGAAGCTCTGTACACACTACCTGTTCATTATGTCAAGCAAATGCATGACTATAGACGTATTCATAATAGTTTGGCACTCTTTCAGAGAAATACGCATTGAAAGGATTTTGTTGGATGATATTAAAGGGATTTGGCATTATGATATATATTTGACAACTTCTATTTCAAACAAAACTGATCCTAGTAAAACGTTCAAGCACAACCAAAAAGTACATCTATATATATGTATCTTAAATTGCTTTGATAGGTTTAGAACTGTATATGCTCATTTCCGTTTGTGTAATCAGATAGGGCTTTGTTCTTTAAAAAGAGGTCGTACATATTTAGCTGAATTGTAACAGAAAAATGCAATTTGCATTGAAACATAAACTTTATAAATCCTATTAAATATTTAAAAAAATATGTTTAAATGTTTTCTCATTATTCTACTAGGATACACTGTATATGTAATATCTATCAGGCAGCCATTCTGATACAAAGTAATATTACATTTTAGCTACATTCAAAATCCTTTGAATGAAAATTGAGAGTAACATGTTTATATAGTTTTAAAAGAAATAAAAGCAGTATTTAAATCATATTATTGTAATGTCTGTTATGGTACGCATTTTGAAAATGGCGGCATCTTGATAAAAACAAGAGAAGTAGCTCATATTGGTAACGTAGTGAAATTATTTTAACTCATATTACAGCAATGGTTACTTAGATCTTATCCATATGTATGATTGCAAACTTATTTCTGGCGGCCAGTTTGAAAGTGACAGGACAGTATCTTCATTAAATTGATCTGGATAACCAAACTTCAGTCCTTGAAAACTTATTTGGTTTGTTTTATAATACTGAATATTTAAACATTAGTAGCTCATCAATATTTGTACATGTAACCGATTTCAGGTGGTCATTTTGTGAGCGGTAAAATCCTCTGTAACATGTTTTAATCAAAATCAGGTGATTCCTGTTATAATTTTGACTTTTAAAGAGCTACGCCTCTTTCATATGTGCATGTTTGATCAAATTTAATGCTGTTATTTGGAAATTTGGAAAGTGGCGGAAGTCTAAATTTGAATAGTCTGTGTAACTAAATAACCTGTTTTGTTGGTAGTTTAACAAACCTTAAATTTGGGTAATTTAAATTCTACGTACATAATGACTGCTAAGAAGACCTAAGCTAGCATAGGAGAGAATTAAAGCAATCAAAATGTAAAAACTTTGGTGCCATTAACTCATATTTATAATAATTTTAGATTAATTTGAAATAGCTGTTATTTTGAATAAATACTTATTTTGCTGGATCTGCTTCCATTTTGATGTTCCCTTTAAGGAAATTCCATACAACATTTGCGGTCGTATTAGTTTTTGCAATCCTTTCACCATTTTTACTGCACGAGCAAAGAATAGGTCTGTCAGTATTCAATTCGCCCAGAAATGAAACACAAACTATAGGTTTAGCCAACTGACATTAAAGTGCAAAGGTGTCTGAATTTTTAGTTTATTATTCATTCAATTTGTTTTCTTTACTGTAAACATTAGGATTCTGTTCCTTTATAAAGGATTAAAAGTCCTGAAGATTTTCCGCATAAGTATCTGTGTTAATGTGGTGGATGGGGTACATCAACCCCTACTTTTTACATTTTATTCAGTATATAATACATACCGTAGCATTCTTTGACAACCAAAGTAAATTATTGATTATTTCAGGCATTAAAAGATAAATTTTGTTATAAGAAATGTCGCATAATTGTCTCTTTTACCATCAAAATCAGCGATATTCCTATGCAATTCTAAATTATATTTATTAGACACCAACATTCTTTAAATCGTCATTAAATTTTACTGACATGTCGCTCAGACCGACATCCACCCTTAATGATAGTATTACATCATGGCATAGCTCAACCTTTGCCTAATTTCTGGGTTGCGACTTTCAAATATTTTGGCCTTGGCCCACAGACCATTATGCGAGTACCATAATTTTCCGCACCATTTTCCCATTTAGTGCCTGAATGCCTTTAGCGGATTGTTTTTATTTAAACCATCAGCTAGATTTTTATGTAATACTATGTAGTTTTACATTATGGTCAATAAAAAGTAAAGGGATAAATAAGAAAAAACATTATAATGCCAAAATATTTCTTGAAATGTTAAATATGTGTAAATAGACTTTTCTTATATTTTGTTGTTTTTTCTTTCGGCCACTGTACGAGGGGCGGTAAGAAAATATCCAGACCTTGTATGCGTTTGTCATTTCACATGCAGCTATTTACACATATAAAGGAGGGAAAACTACATTTTAGTATGTATACGCGAGGTTAAGAGCATATTAACATTGTATATGTTACGGCTATAATGGTCTCTAAGCTGGAGGAAAAGATATCTGTGATAGAAATCCTGGCTTGAGAGGCAGAAAATCCTTGACACTGACACATTTTTCAAAGATGATAGGTTTCTTTCTAAAGCCTGCAATTCCCATATTTGTTTCTCATTTTTGGGAGACTAGAACAACGGAACAAGCATGAGGGACAAGCCTATGCCAGTGATGCCCGCTGAGGCAGTGACCCTTATAATGGTGATGAAAATTTAGGTTTTTTGTCAAAAAAGATCACAAAGTGATCTTGCAGAAGGTAGCTTATCAGTTTACACCCGGAAAAATGTCAACAAATCATATTGTTCGTGCAAAATTATTTGTGAGCGAGGTTAATGATATGTTGGTGCCGACACAGCTATCAAAAGACCAAAAGGGTTCAGGGTGACCATAGAAGAAGAACGTTTTAACTGTGATGAAATACGTTCATTAACTAGGTTGTTAATGCGGATAAAAATATGGGTTCACTATGCTAAAACTGAAACAAAAGCTCAGTCATATCAGTGGAAAGGAGCTGGTTTCCCAACTGAAAGGAAGTTTAAGTGTTCAATCTTTGCTGGATAGGTTATGTTTGTTGATTTTTGGGATTCATTTTTTTTTCATGATGCTGGCTTATTTTGTTTCAAATGGTCACATTTCGAATGTTAGTTACTATTCAGAAGTGATTTTGAATAAAAACAAATAGTCAAAACTTGAAAAAGGTTGCACCACAGACTAGCCTATTAACATGTATGTCTTTTGCATGAAAATGTCCCAACTCATACTGCCTCATCCACAATAGAACGTTGTCCCATCATCCGTACTGTCCAGACTTTGCTAGCTGCGACTTTTATATGTTTATATAACCGTTAACAGGCTTCAAGGAAGCAAATTTGAGACTACACCGGCTTCGAATACAATATGCAATGTAACTCCGCTTGTAGTTCTGTAACCGCTGGCTATTTTAAATTGCGGTTTTTGGCACATTGTAGAGCATTAGTGAGGTGTACTCAGGTATACTGGACCATAATTATAATTTAGGTTTGTCCTGGGCATCCAGAGTCTCAGAAAATAGAATAACTTGTAAAATCACAAAATTATATCATTTTTCTACGAGGTACAGCAATCTGTGATAGGTTTCCGTTTGTTTTAGACTATTTATTACATTTTTTATTTTACAACACAACTAAAAATTCTAAACTCGGGATTGATTCCATCTGGAATGGGTGTTGAGAGCGATTAGTCAAATTTGTAAGAAATAGTTTCGCAATCGAGAATTCAGATACTTGTATAAATTTAAAATACAAAAACTTTTTAAACGATGATTATCACGCCTGACAAAATTGCAGAGGCTTAATGTACTCATCTTATCATTTTTCGAGTAAACACATACACACACAATTTTGTTATAAACTTTTATTTTTAGTTTTCATATGTTTTTGTGAAGATGTGAAGATCATGATTAGTTTTATCTGTTTAAACTGAAAATTGAACTTTAGTAACTGTTCTAGTTGTTGAATAGTAGAATCAAGAAATTGCATATTACAATCTCAATGTTTTGGACATAAAATTGTCGAATATTCCGGAGTACACCTCACTCAAATGATTATATTTTTACTTTGAATCTACCAATTGTTTTAATTTATATAACATTGTGTTGCCAATAAATTGCTCTATAATGTGCCGAAACCGTATCTTAAAAGAACCAGCGGTTACGGAACTACATATGGAGTAACACTACATATTGATCGCCCCTCGTATGATTGTATGGTGTCTGTGAAACAAATTCATTTGGAGAGTTGCATCAAATCAAAATATTCCGCAATGTAGCCTGTAGGGAAGCCTTTTAATATCATGTTTTACATGATGAGTATCGTTGTTTATTTTATTATTTCTTTTTTGATTATACTTATTGCTAGTTTGGATTTGTTATGTCGCCGCCGTCTTCTTTCCACTGTAGTCTACTTTTTCCATTCTTGATACAGTGTCTGTTTGCCAAGTATATGTTTACTATTGATTTATTCCATCATTGGTAATGATGTTATGTAATGGCAAGCATCAAAAGATAATACGTAAGGTTAGATTTCTCAGAAGCACAGAGCACCTAAAACACAGTCTCAGAGCCACGCATTAGCAAAGTTGGCCTGCAACAAAAAGAAGCTGTAATGGAAAAAATATTACAGACGGGTTGCTTCAAACGTCTAACAAGTACTTATTCTTTATGTGAAATATAGATTTAGGGCGATTAAGTGATAAAATGGTGGGTTCGGGGGAGGAATTAGAAGAGGAAAGAAGAACAAGGATGAAATTACAAAGGGAATCCTACGTTCCTTTATAACAGTCACACTACAACGTAAGGGCAAACAGTCGTGTACAACAATCAAACACTCAACATTTCCCAATTAAATAACATAGAAAACAGTAGGGCACCGTCGTAGACTCACAATTACACAAACGCACCCGTATAAGCAGAAAAAAAACAACAATTGTGTACCTCCTTAGGATTCCGTCAGCCTGAATGGACTCTTACACTTTATTAGTCATCGTACCATCAAATAGGAAAGCGTAGCGATTAATTGTAAAGGGGTCAATCACTAAACATGCACTGTGCTTCACGATTTTCACATCGTATCCTCTCTGATAAACTTTTTAACCCATTTTACAAATATTTGATTGAAACAAGGACTTTGTTTAATTTTCCCGAATTTTATAAACTACATCTCTATAATATTCCGGGTGTGTAAGTCACTGTTTTAGGTTGTTTGATAATTTTGAGCAGTTTTCCCTTGAGCACAAGAGATATACAGTATATCTTAGAGTGTAACAGCCTCAGTAGCTCAATTGCTTTCAGGTATTTAAATGGTTCTGTTATATAGACAGGTAAACTTGTGTTATTGTTAATAGTTGCTGGCGGGTTTGTCTGTTAAGTTTAGTATTTAATTCAAATAACAAATAGTTGCTATCTGCAGACGTAAAAGAAATATCGGGCTCATACGGGAACAACCAATGATTGCTATACGTTTAATTTCATATTTTAAGACTTTTCAGTCAAATTTGACAAACTATTTTGCATAAAATAAATTTCTAAATATTGATTTTTGGAGAGGTACTCATAACAGCAGGTGTCAAAATGTCGTTTGAATTTGATAAGTTTGTGGCTTAGCCATCCAAGGAGATAACCCAGTTAGCTAGGAAATTTGATTACTTCTTCCTGCCAAGCGTTATAACATTTCTGAAATAAAGTCATGTATGCTAAAAGAAAGATATAAGAATACTATTTGTTTAAGGGGCCTCCGTGGCCGAGTGGTTAAGGTCGCTGACTTCAAATCACCTGCCCCTCATCGATGTGGGTGCGAGCCTCAGCCGGCGCGTTGAATTCTTCATGTGGGGAAGCAATCCAGCTGGCTTACGGAAGGTCGGTTGTTCTACCCAGGTACCCGCTCGTGATGAAATAATGCACGGAGGGGCACCTGGGGTCTTCCTCCACCATTAAAGCTGGAAAGTCGCCATATGACCTATTATGTGTCGGTGCGACGTTAAAACCAACAACAAATACTATTGTTTAATATTTCATGGATGAAGACATTTTTTATTCATCTGCTTAGTATGTGCGTATGAGTAACTAAGTCATTCTTGAATTATGGCCCTTGAATTACTCGAAATCTGCGTCATTAGCATTGTCTCTTCAATAAGTTTTGATCCGGTCGTCAGTTTTCATCCAACTTAAATACCTTGATTTCCCCTTATAGTCAGGTAGTTTTAGTGACAAAAGTGCTCTAGAAATCATTTTATGAGGGCCGGCATGTTAATGCCCGAAGACAACATATTTGTTGAAGCTTGAACCTTACCGGTTACTTTGATAGCTGTCTCCAAAAAATATAACGATGTTTTATGTAAATTAGAGGGGTCAAAAGGTCATGCTATGAAATTCTGATTTTGCAACTTTTTTGTGTAGCTTTTATTTCAATGTATTATGAAACTATTTTAGTCACTTAGAATTGATGCAAAGCTAAAACAGAACATGACAAATAAAACAAGAGCTGTCGGAGGACAGCAACGCTCGACTATTCAACAGCCTTGTCGATTGAATGAATACGAAAGTCGAAAAAGGGGCATAATTTAAAAAAAGCAAAATAAGGTTATGGAACCTGCATAGTGCTTATCAGCTCATGACAGTGGACAAGTGTGTGAAGTTTCAATCCATTCCCATTAGAGGGTACTGAGATACCAGCTTACATATAAGAATTTAACCCAAAACTCCTAAGTTTAAAAAGGTGCATAATTTTGTAAAATGCAAAGTTGAGTTATTGACCCTTTGCATTGCATGTCATATCATGACAGTGAACAAGTGTGTGAAGTTTCAATCCTTTCCCATTAGTGGATACTGAGATACCAGCTTACATACAAAACCTTAACCAAAAAAATCTAAGTCGAAAAAGGGGCATAATTTTGTAAAAAGGCAAAATAGAGTTATGGAACCTGCTTTGTGCATGTCAGATCATGACAGTGAACAAGTGTGTGAAGTTTCAATCCATTCCAATTAGTGAGTACTGAGATACCAGCTTACATACAAAACCTTAACCAAAAAATTCTAAGTCGAAAAAGGGGCATAATTTTGTAAAAAAGCAAAATAGAGTTATGGACCTGTGCAATGTAAGTCAGTTTATCACAGTGAATAAGTGTGTGAAGTTTCAATCCATTCCCACAAGTGGTTACTGAGATACCAGCTTACATACAAAACCTTAACCAAAAATTTCTAAGTCAAAAAAGGGGCATAATTTTGTAAAAAAGCAAAATAGAGTTATGGGACCTGTGCAATATAAGTCAGTTTATCACAGTGAATAAGTGTATGAAGTTTCAATCCATTCCCACACGTGGTTGCTGAGATACCAGCTTACATACAAAACTTAACCAAATCAGGACGCGGACGCGGACGCAGACGCCGACGCCGACGCCGACGCATGGGCGAGTCCAATAGCTCTACTATTCTATGAATAGTCGAGCTAAAAATGTCATCTATGGATACTATTAATATGTTATCCAAAAGTGATAAATGGAATTCATTCAAACTTCATACAAAGATTAAAGACATTAAGGAAAAGTGCTTTGTACATGTACAATAAATCTATCTAGCTTAATTTTTGAATTATCTCCCTTTATTAAACTTACATATAACATTTCTAAAGAATAACTCTAAATTTAACCAATCATTTTTGTTGAAATTTTACACAACGATAAAGACCACTAAAAGAAACTGAAGTGTATAAAATCATGAGTCTGTCTCGCTCATTTTTTAAAAATTATCTCCCTTTATAGAATGTAGTTGTCTTAACCATAACGTTAAACACTAAATGACATTACTTTCTATTCAGTGGTCTAAATCGTTACAAAGCTTTTGTCAAAAAGTTTGTGGTACACTACTTGCTTAAGGGATGTTCAATTATATAAAAAACAACATATTAGCAGATGGTCACAATCAATACTATAGACTAAAAATTAATATTTACCGTATTTTGTTCTTGTTAAATCAGATCTCAGTTCCTTGACACTTACGTTATCATCAATATATATCATGTACAGCACAACATATGATCTTTGATAGTTGTGTATTCCCTTTGTCTGCATATTTAAATTTTTGTATATAATTTAACACAGATATCTTAAGCATTGTTATAGAATATGAGGTTCCTTTTTGGCTCATCTGATTTTTAGCTCGATTATACGAAGTATCCTACTCGACCAGGCGTCGGCGTCTTTCCGCGCCCCAACTTTGGTTAAAGTTTTTTTTTACACTTTCTCTTTTTTTCTACTTACCTCTGTAATAACTTGATGGATTTGATTCAAACTTAAAACAGTTATTCCTCATCATCACCCACATCATCTGACTTAAGGGCTATAACTCTGGTACCAATATTTCGTGATTTATCCCCTTTTCACTTAAAGTTTCGGGTTAAAGTTTTGATGCACTTTCACTCTATCTCTGTTATTGCTGAATGGATCTGATTCAAACTTAAAATAATTGTTCAACATCATCACCCACATGATATGACACAAGGTGCATAACTCTGGTACATTTTTTTTCATGAATTAAGCCCCCTTTTTACTTAGAATTTAAGGTTAATTTTGATGCATTTTCACTATATCTCAGTTATTATGAAATGCATATTTAATTCAAACTTAAAGAAGTTGTTCCACATCATCACCAACATCATATGACACAAGGTGCATAACTTATGCACCAATATTTAATTAATTATGCCCCCGTTTTTGCTAACAGTATACTTATATAATGTTTTCATATACTTTATCTTTACATCTCTTATTACTTAATATTTTTGATACAAGCTATTGTGCAATATTTTCATCCACCATTGGAATCACTCCATTGACAGCTCCAGTTTCCTCAGATGTGCCCAGTTTTACCATCCAGCATCGAGCTCGCTGTCTTCTGTGACAGCTCTTATTCGAAAATTATTGTCATCACTTGATCGTCATAGTCATTGGCGTCTGCGTCGGCGTTGCCTGGTTAAGTTTTATGTTTAGGTCAGCTTTTCTCCTAAACTATCAAAGCTTTTACTTTAAAGCTTGCAACTCTTGTTCACCATCAATAGCTGACTCTGCACAGCAAGAAACTTAACCCCATTCTGTTTTTTTGCAAGAATTATGGCCCCTTTGGACTAAAAATATCAAATTTCTTATTTAAGTTTTATGTTCAGGCTAATTATCTCCTAAACTATCAAAGCTATTGCTTTAAAACTTGTAGCACTTGTTAACTATTAAAAGCTAACTCTGTATAACAAGAAACATAACTCCATCCTGCTTTTGCAAGAATTATGGCCTCTTTTGAACATAGAAAATATCAGATTTCTTGTTCAAGTTTTGTGTTTAGGTCAGCTTTTCTCCTAAACTATCAAAGCTATTGCTCTAAAACTTGCAACACTTATTAACCATCAAAGACTGACTCTGTAAAGCAAAAAAAAACATAATCCTTCTTTTTGCAAGAAATATGACCCCTTTTGGACTTAGAAAATATCAGATTTCTTGCTTAAAGTTTGCGTTTAGGTCAACTTTTCCCATTAACGGTCAAAGTCGTTGCTTTAAAACCTGGAGCAGTTATTTGCCGTTTAAAGCTGCAGGTACAGTAACTCTACATTGTATTTTTGTTAGAATTACGACCCCTTTTGAACTTAAAATATCATGGATATGACAATATTTCTATTATACAAGAGACAACTACCCACTTTAAACAAGAAACTTTACCTTTTTTAAAACTTTTATATCAAATCAAGTAAATGTTGTGTTATATACCGATAACCTAGATGAGTTTTCATATAGGAGAACAGTTAAATATTTCTGAATGTTTATATGAACTCATTGCCCTATGCTGCTATTCTGCTAATTTCATATAAACGAATTATTTAACAATACTGAATATTGTTCTGTAATCATGAGTTTACAAAGTACCGATACAAATACATGTTTTACATATAGCCGACATCATCCTTACATAATACATATATTGGCTTGCAATTTTTGTTGATATATTCCAACGACGCCACTTAAATATTCACCATTATAAAGAATATAACATGTGCAAAGGTCAAGGTCACATGCACCCAAATTAAGTTTCCTTTTTTTTTGTAGATGAAATTACTTCCCTTTTATATCATATAGAATAATAAATGTGTTTTTCTTCAGTTTTAGAACTAATTCAAAAATGAAATTACGATTGGTTCTGACAGATATATAAAAATGCTATTAACAATATTACATTTCCAGAATATGAACACAGACACAAGTCACAACTTTATTGAAAGAATAATTTTTTGGCATTTTTTTTCTGTTTTATCTTTTTTCAAATATTAACGTAACTGAATGGTTTATCAATTAAATTAAGCATTGATGTAGTTTATAAATGATACCCTTTTATATGCAAGGTTATGCATCTTTTCAGTAGGCAATATGATCATGTTTATTTACACTTCATAGCACTTACTGCCACCTTTGGACCTTTAACATATATTTGTGACATTTAAACTGAGAAGCATCTGTATGATCAAACTGATTGCATTAGTTAGATAAAGAAAATTATCTTAAAAAGAAATCAGAAATATTTGGTTAAATAGTCACAACCCAAATTAAAACAAGTCAGAACTGTCCGTAAGACAGCGCACTCGAATTTACTCATTGCTTGACTCTGAATTAGAGCTTTGCCAGTAAAAACTTCACAAAAATTAACCAAAAAATCTAAGTTAACAAGTGGCATAACTCTGCAAAAATTCAAATCAGAGTTAGGGAGTTTGTTTCTCCTGGTGTAGACTTTGATAGTAAAAACTATTTAAAGTTTCAAGTCAATAGCTTTGATAGTAACAGAGGTATTTGACTTTATCAAAAACTTTAACCAAAATTCAAATCAAATCATATCTCCAAAAAGGGACATAACTCCATCAAAATTCAAATCAGAGTTATTGGAATTGTTTCTCCTGGTGTAGACTTTAATAGTTAATAACCATTTTAAGTTTCAAGTCAGTAGCTTTGATAGTAACAGATATATTTGACTTAATCAAAAATTTTAACCAACGACGACGCCGACTCCGATGCTGGGGCGAGAGCAATAGCTCTACTTTTTCTTCGAAAAGTCGAGCTAATAAAGCAACGAAATAAAACATTTAAAACTTTACAATATGACCTGTCAACAGTATTTCATGATAAAATGTATGCAAATATTACATAAAAATTTACTCGGACGATTTTAATCTGTAAAATAAAAGCTTTCCTAAAATTGTATATAACTAATATATACTGAACAAATTAACCCCCAAATTTTTATTTGCCAATATCTTCAAAAAAATAACATAAAATACTTCTTGAAATGTAATGTACACTCAGAACAATATGTAATTGATAAAAAGCCGAACTTTCAACAAAACCAAAACACGTCTTCAGATATAATATTCATTCCTTTTACGATTTCAACCAATTTTTGACAGGTCACAAAAAGTAAACAAACATGTTTACAATGTGCATGCACATACTAAAAACGAAAACGTATTTTGGGAAGATAATGAAATAACTTCGTTAACTTGCTTTTTTCTAAAATCAGCATTCACCATTCGTCTCATATTTAACCATTCGCTAGAAAAAAATGTTAGTATGAACAGTTCTTATTCTTACAAATGGTATTCACTTGTTCACTTAAACACAGCTTTTATGTGTTTTTGTGACTTTTTTACAAATGGGGTGAGTTAGTAAATTGAATAAAATTTATATGTTGGCGTCACTTAATATTTTTGAAATTTTATTATGTTATTAACAACACTTTGTTCTAAAAGTATGCTAAATTTCAAATTTGTATTTACAGAATTTGCAAAAATATTGCAAAAATTAGCAAATGCGGTTAGCTATTTTGTTCTGTTTATATACTCTATGACTTTTAACCTTTATATATGAGCATACAATACGTTTCCGAGTGCGAGTCATAATCTATTAACTGGATACAAGTGTAAGGTTTATTTAATCTTAATATTGTAAATCAAATCCTGTATAATGAGAAATTATTCATGAATCATTGCATCAGTGCCAAAAATTATGTGAAAATATCAGTTTTAACGCATGACCTTTTGACCTCTATAATTTGCATATAATGGTCATATATTTTTGGAGACAGCACCCGGATGAACCAGGGATGTTTAAACTTTAATAAAGTTTTTATCTCCAAGCATTAACATTCCGGCCCTCATAAACTTTTTTCAGGGGCTAAAACCACCAGACTATTACTCCTGTTTGGTGTTAACATGGCATACAACATCAACGTTATTACCTTTATGATACGCAACTGGATATTTAGACGGTCATGTTTTGAGACAGTCTAGCGCTCTTGTACATCCTGGCCGTATAGAATTATGTTCTGTGAGTTTATTGAGATACTTTAAAGCTACATAGACCTCTGCTTAATAAATTGTACAAAACAAATGCAAATAGTGTTTTGGTAAATACATCCTTTTCTCTTACTGTATTCTGTTAATTCTTCAGTCCATTTTTATAACAGATATTTCTCGTTTTTATTGGATGTATTCAGATATTTCACATACCGAAAGTACTTAAAAATGACATATAGTCTTCAGTATTTCTTTGTGTTTTTTTTTCTCTTTTTTTCCACGGGAGGGCGTAATGTTGTTATAACTTCTGGCCCAATTCCTTATATATATTTGCATTGGCTTGTATAAATATGTTTACTGTATGTATGTGATTACAATGTATAAGCATACGCAAAGAATATGACTAAAATGAAATCGAATATATATAGAATCTAGATTATGTGTTAAATCAAAATTTGCTTATAATAATGAAACACTTTAGAATGTGTATATCTGTGCTTTTTATCATTTTTGTTTTATTTTTTTTTTTTTCTATTTTTTTTTTCAGAACGGTTGACCCTAGGCAGGCTGTTGAGAACAGTTTCCTTTCTAACAAAAACGACAAGTAATATTTTATATCTGTATTTATCAATACCACACTACCAGAGACAAGATGATTAGAGTTGTTTCAGCAAGTTCATTTGTAAACCGATGACTGTATTGTAGTTTACATATGTGCAAATCTGTTTAAACTAGCTATTTGATACTTAGTAGGGTTTGTATTTGCGTATGTTGTCCTTTATTTGCGGAATCGCTCATACTTGATTAATATTTATTAAATGATACCTTTTAATTGCTATATCTAGAAAATGGAAATGAAATTCAGTTAACAGTAATTTAAGCAATATTTGTTTGTCCTTCCCTGCGTAATCTAATGGTTCATTTCTGAAGAGCATTCCAACAAATCAATTTAGAATTTTTTCTTCTTCTACTTATTGTCTTCACGCAGGACAAACCATTTTACTGACATGGTTTATATCTGCACTTTTCCAGTCTTATAGCCTGAGCACTGTACTCCTTAATGCTCATGCAGAACAATGTTTATATATCCAACTTGCTTTACTAAAATGTGTTGCTTATGTTTCTTAAATATTCCGTTTTATCAAGCATTGACTTAGGCTAATTTTAAATAGAATCAAACTCACCCTCAATTGAATCGTAAATGGCGGCAAATTTAATGTTTTGGTCAAGTTTCAAGAGTCATTCTTTATTTTTTTCAGGTTGTCCGCTTATTCGTTAGTTATGGCAATTCAGGTATTAAGAAACATCTATGATTGTCAGTTTAACGAATTTGAACGGAGAGTTTTTCAGCCCTTTACTGCAAGACGGGGAGGTGAGGGTCAAATGTTATATCTAAGTGTATGCAGAATAAGAATCCCGTGAGTTCGGAAAAAGTTTGATGGCGACATGAACCAATCTGTTATGCAATGTATAAAATTTAGGTAAAGACATGTCGCCAGTTCGAGCTCTGCGAACAGACCGATCTATGGCGTCATCTAAATGACTGAAGTGTTTGAAAATATTACTTTGATTATCTTAAGATTAACTAAAGTGACACAACAAAAATTCACCCATGTGAGAGGAAACCCCCCAGCTGGCTTGTAGAAGATCGGCTGTTCCATCCAGTAATTTGATGTCTAAAACATTATAACTGGAGAGCCCACCGCCACCCAACCACCACCCATAGTCAAATAAAAGACATTCAGATTGCTATTCTCTCACTTCTCTAATTTTCATTGACAGCTAAATGGTAAAAGTAAATTGCAGTCAGAAGACCTCGGATATCAAGTTAACAGTCAGCCTTCTCAAGATTCTGCATTAAATGAAAACATCAAGGACTGATAAAGGCTTTCTATAACTTGTAAAAGTGCAGTCTGAGAATAGTTTAGTGTTGACAAGATAACATTTCATCTCTAAAGTGGGGACACAAGTTCGAAATGCAGTATGTCACGGTAAAAGCAAAATGTTTCAGTAAATAATGTTTTTGTGTTTTCCGAAAAGAGGGGCTGAAAGTTTGGAATCATCAATCAGTGCTTTTGGAATAAGTTATGGACATCTGAACAATAAAGATATGTCCCTTTTTTGAGTTGTCACAGACCTAAAGAATGATTGGTTTCTTTGAGCTAATTAGTATAACTCACACTGGACACTCAGAAAATGGAATTATGTTGTTTTTTTAATGTTTCTTCTTCAGATTTATGGAAAATATTTAGAATGTCATTTCTTAAAAATGTTGAAAGTTGTTTAACCAAAGTCCCTATAATGAGAAAATAACTTACCTCTTGACTTTAAATTAAAATTAGAAAACGAAAGTCTCATACGTTTGATTACTTTTGCATGTATAACATTTGTTATATTGAAATTTGATAAAATCTAATATATATTAAAAAACATGCACTTGAACACGGAATGAAATAGACACATGACAATCGTTTATCTTGTGTAAAAGAAGAAAACAAACACATGTTTTGCAGTTCTAATAAGATTTGGTAACCACTTTACAGCATATTTATACATAATGGCCTATTACTGACAAACATATGCAGATCTAATTGTATATATTCTAACATAGATAATTTATTTTAATCTACTTGGATTTTATAAGCTACTTTCCATGGTATCGCAAGCAATTTTATCATTTGTCTATATTTTCTTTTTGGTTTCAGACTATGCAAATAGAACTTTTCTTTTTAAATTCCATTTTGTTACTTTGTAATCGCCTTTTTTGCGGAAAGAAAGAAAACATATATATTTCGAACTTGTGTCAACACTTAAGAGATGAAATGTTATCTTGTCAACACTAAACTATTCTCAGACTGCATCTTTGCAAGTTTTAGAAAGCCTTTTATCAGTCCTTGATATTTTCATTTAATACAGAATCTTGAGAAGGCTGGCTGTTTACGTGATATCCGAGGTCTTCTGACTTCAATTTACTTTTACCATTTAGCTGTCAGTAGAATCTAGAGAAGTGAGAGAATAACAATCTGAATGTCTTTTATTTGGCTATGGGTGGTGGTTGGGTGGGCTCTCCAGTTATAATGGTTTTGACAACAAATTACTGGATGGAACTGCCGATCTTCTACAAGCCAGCTGGAGGGTTTCCCCTCACACGTGTAAATGAATAGAATTTACATGAACTATTTCAAGCATTTAATAAATTTTATATATTAAGTAAATGTATAATATATACATCTTTCCTTTATTCTTTTAATGAAAATAAATTATCACATAGACCTCCCTCTCCTTTAAAAAAAAATTAAAGGAAAAATTGCATGAAATAAATTGACTATTTTTTAACTTTGCTACAATTTAATTGTAGCTACATGAATTCGAAACAAAGTACAAAAATATTTTGTTAAAAAAAAGAAAAAAATGAAAAAGAAAAAAATACCCAACATTTTATATTTTTTTGAAATCAGACCTGATCTGATACTAAAACTATAGATAAAATGATTATACCTTTCTTTTATTCCATTATAAGGATGATGATGATCATTCGCTCTTTGAAGAATTAGTCTGGAAAAAACACAAACCCAACTGAAATGGTTGTTACTGTTGTAACATTTTGGCAGATTGAATCATTTTCAGCATTATATGGACATTTAACAGGCAAAATGCAGAGGGTCCTTTTCTGGAAAAGGGCGTGTCATATTTCATTATTTGAAACACTTATTTTTCGGAATTAAACACGTGCAGTATTTTGTAGTCACACTATGGTAGAATGTATGTCAATTTAAGTTATAGAAAGTCCTACTAGCTATTATTGTTGCATAAATTGAGAGGTCAAGATTTCAAACTTTTATGAATACGGGCATGTGGGGTTTTGTTATACCGTAGAAGTGGCAGATATATGTTTGATCTTGAGATTCAATCCATAAAAGTGGACAGATACTATAGAAATAGAACCGTAAATGTGGACAGGCTAACGGTACTGGAATTCAAAAGAATCTACCCAGATATACCGAGCCTCTCTCTCTCTCTCTCTTTATATATATATATATATATATTAACATTGACACAATCAAGCCATTAACATCCAATATGAACTTGTAAAACAGGCATGTGCAGATTAAAACAAACTGCCTTATGTGTAGCAGTTGAAGCAATTAAATGTTTTCATTTATCAGCATTTGAGTTTTTACTACTGTAAGTCTGTACTTCTACAGGTAGTTTGGCAAACACATACACTATTGCAAATGTATAAATGATGACAGCCTTTCTAGAACATCCACTCACTTCATAGTTGTTTGAAATTTTCACTGTGGTATACGTGCAACGGCTGGGATTTTCCGTGAGCCGGAGGGGACACACCAAGATGGCGGACGAAAGTGAAGCTAGAAGGTAGGAGCTTGTTTTTGCCTCCCGTTGTATTTAATTCATGCCTTTTGGTTCACACATTTAGTCGAGACTAATGCAGAAAAACTTCCATGTCATCAGCGTCAGAAATGAAGAGTGCTTTATTTTCAGCATATAGGACATGCTATACGAATCAAGTTGCTACTGCATGAGAAACTGTGACCTTGAAAACATGCCGCCTTCGCTTCGATTTTTCTGACCTGTAAAATGTCAGGTTCAGGAGGACGTTTTGGGGAAAACATAGGAATACTGGAGATATGAGCAATTACGGCAGGCGGAGAAAGGTTTCCTGCATTAGTCTCGACTAAATGTGTGAACCAAAAGGCATGAACTAAATAAAACGGGATGCAAAAACAAGCTCCTACCTTCTAGCATCAATTTCGTCCGCCATCTTGGTGTGTCCCCTCCGGCTCACGGAAAATCCCAGAAGTTGCACGTATACGACAGTGATCATCAAGCAGTCATTTTCAAAAGACACAACTCACAGCTGAAAACCAAAATAAATAAATTTACAAAAATACACATTTTGAAATATAAATATGCTTTTATCTGCTTTTACAAGTAACACAAAGGAAGCATGCTTGTTGTCATTTACATCTAAAATCAGGGTTTTTACCAAAAAGGAGGTAATTCCAAAGCAAAAAAATATGCTTTTTCCCAATTCTAAATTTGAAATTCCCAAATGAGTGTGTTACCTTGCAGGGTGTTTGATGTTTAAAAATGGTTTAGCGAATTTGTATGTATATTTAGGTTATTAAAACAACATTTATACTGTTAAAATTACTGAATTGTAATTCAATAATATTTTACACTAAAAATATCTTAACATAGATTTTGATTATTTCGAAAATTTATACATAAAACAATTTCTGTAAGCATTTTCCAAATTCCACTGCTATTGGTGCATGGTATTCGAAAAATGATGAAAAAACTCCTGTAAGTATTATCTTGGTAATATAATAAGAAATGTCTGTCCAATGATTATGAAAATGGCCTCTGTATGGTCTTTGAATCTGTTGAAGGAAATGACCAAATATCTTGCATAGCGTGAAAATTTAACATCTCAGATTAAAACCTAAAAAATATTCTGAGACTCATCTGTTTTCATAATAGTGTTATCCTTTAACAGTGATCCTTTAATCAGTTGAACACACACTTCTCTTATGGAGATACACAGACAGATTGTTACCTACAGTTTAGACTCATTTCTGCCAAAGACTTTTTTTCCCAAATTTCAAACGTCTGACTGTCATTGTATTAACATACTGAGTATTTGCAAAATCCAAATGGAACTCTGATTTAAGCATAATCCAGAAAATGAACTAACTTAAGCTCTTTGTGATTTCCTAAATGTAGAACATCAAGGGGAGGTAATGAAAATAGGAAAAATATCCTATATCATAAACTTTGGCCCAAATCTACAAGAATGTGTCAGAATCACCCACTACAATTTATGTTTCTATTTAAAATATCATCTTCTCTTTACACAAACAAATGTTTTTTTCTGACACTTGTGCACTTTTCAACACGTAGAGCACAATATAAAACGTATGTTTTGCTCCATAAATATATTTTTCCAGATGAAAATCTAGATCATACAAGAATCAAATAGATATTTGGAAATATTAATTTGGTATGAAACCTTTTCATTTGCCTTTAACATTTGCAAGTACGCAAATAAAGAACACTTTCTAGTACTTTCCAGATAACAAAATAGTAATGAACCCTTTAATTTTGTTTAGAAAATTACGCTTAAGTTAGGTATTTTCATCCTCGTTTCTATGGTAACCGGAGCATATATTAAAAATGAAATACATGCTTTTTTTTTTAATTTTGCATCCTCTTCAATAAAAAATCGGTTTAAAGGATATCTGTGACTATGAGTTTACAACTTTTTGGGTTCTACAGAGAATTGGTCTGAAATTCTAATAAATAATGTCTTATTAAACTTTTTAAACTAAACTTATTACCCGTCTTAGCTACATGTTTTAATTTGTCAATGCCATGTTTTTGTAAATGCTAACCATTAACATATCCGTACATATAATGCTAAAGGGTTACGTTTCCGAGATACTGTGCTATTGGAATTTAGTTCTTATTAAGATGTATATTACTGTTGCGTCTACTAAGATAAAACCAAAAATTGCAATGCTATTACTTTTGTATTGATTATCATGTCTGTATGTAAATGTGAGAAGAAAGAGATAATTTAAATCTTGGTATTGCACCTCGAAAAACATCTTAATGGATATACATGTCTCAGTTGGTGAAATTCTCGGGAGTGTTTAGCCATGTTGATGATCCATTAGTGTATACAGTATAAACCACAGCAAGCATTCCGATAAGAGTCTCGTTTCGTAGAATGCATAACTATTACTACATATTATTGCCGTAATTTAAGTCTGGTTTGAATACATTTATGGTAACCTTAAGACCGTTTTCCGACGAAGAACATTACAACCTAACGATTATGTGGATGTTTATTATGGACGTCTAAAATTTTTGAAGTACAGCAATTTTCAATATACGTGACAAAATACAAAATGTTTACGTAAATTTGGCAGTTGACTGACGACTGACTATTTCTAGACCCATGTTTTATGTTCAGTCCCATTACAGTTGGCCGTTCCGTTTCTTGTGACAAGAAATGTATAGGCCTCGATGAACAGCAATTATTAAAGCCGGGCGCAGAAGGTCTTTTTCTTATTGATCTGTTTTACCTGCAATTGCACTGAATGCATGCTTACAATTTTCAGGTGTTGTATATTTTTGCAAAAGCACTGTTGTACTTTACATACCGTGCATCTAATTACATTTGTTCCGATTCAGTTTTATTTTTTTGCTGTACGTTTGGCATAAGATGAGAAAATAAGACTTAGGGTTTGGTTTAAACTGACTCTCCAAAGTCGTGTTTCGTTTTGCATCTATATTTGACTGTTACCTAAGTTGTTTAGTGTATACACCTTGCCAATGTACATATATATGCATTTATATCATGCAAACAACTATACTTACTTTAGTGCATTCTGATTGATATGGCTGTGTCCTTTGTGCGTGGTTTTTACAACTGGACCTTAGTAATTGTGTGAATCATTTTTGTAACATAGCCGATCATCTTTCAAGATAAAGAGCATTAAGAAAAGTAATATCAACATTACATTTCAAACATGGATATTGAAATGCACTATGCATTTTATGTACTACTTCTGACTGCTTTTTTTTTGTTTTACATAGGTCCCAGCTGGAGTCAGATGCGGTCTTGCATGAAAATCAAGAAAAATTCTACACTATGTCTACATAAGTATATTCCCCGAAATTGTCAGACCGCTACACACCGTGTAACGAAAGTACTGAGGTTCTCAACCGATCTGCTGGCAGATATACTTCTTGAACGTGAAAACCTGAAGGTCATTCATCTTTTCAGGGATCCCAGGGCAATCATCAATTCAAGAATTCAGGCGGATTGGTTTCCAATAAATACAGAAAAACAAATTATTGAGGACGCTAAAGCTCTGTGCAAGAAAATGCTGTTTGACTTCAAGGAAGGTCAAAAGCTACTAAAACTTTTCCCTGATAGATTTAAGGTCGTTTACTTTGAAGATTTATGCAAAAATACATTCAATAAATCCAAAGAATTATTCAAATATTTGGGTATGGATTTAGATGAACATAAGTTTCCGACGTTAAGGCTGTTAACTGTATCTAGTGATTCGGAGAATCGAACTGAACATAAGACAAACCAAACATCCTGGTGGAGAAAATCTTTAAAGTGGGACATTCTGCAGAAAATAGATCTTGTATGTAAGGGTGTCTATACAGAACTTGGATATAAATTCTTGAAAAATGTAGAAGAATATCAAAACCTTTCATTTTCAACTGTTGATATACCAAAAGAATACTTAATTGCATAGGTTTCCAAAGTGATAATTATTTTGTACATTATCCATGAAAGTAACATTGCTACCATAAATATTATTTTTATTATCATCATTATTATTAATATTGCCTTGCATAGTGGTAGATATATTTTCATATCGACTGAAGGGCAACAATTGTGTTATTATAGTTGCTTAAGACTTCGAGGCATTTGATCATCTTGTCTACAACAGTGCTTTGGTCTTATATACTATATGATTTTATTAATGTTTTTACTAATCTAACTATTAATATCATAAAAGAAAACTTTTAGCTTTAATCGATGTGGCATTTTTCAGCAACAATCAATTTAACAAATACATCATATGGAGTTGTGATCAGGTTTGTAAAGCGCTTATGTTTCTGTTACTAGATAACATATTTATCAAATTTTAAATATGAACAACCATTACCTTTTTACAGAAATGGTGAAACGAATATACCCAAAACAGATACAGCTTAACAAGGCTGTCAGAATAGTTTGTATGCATAATGTTTGATACATTGATAACGTAATACATAAGCACAGATAGTGCTTGACTCCCCCCACTTTTTATTGCTATCATTGCTATACTTATTGTTGAATTGCTGTTGATAATAGCATTTGGGTCATTCATCATTATGTTGATAGCTGGATCCCAGCATCACACACTACAACAGCTAAATGGAACCAGGCATTTGTTAGAGCAAGTACTTATTGTACTATGTACAAATTTGACCAATTAGAAACAAGTTATATAAATACACGTCTGCTAAGGTATAAATAGGTAGACAGAGAACAGAGAGATCACTCGGTACTCAGCGATAGAAGAAGACACATCGAGGATTTAACTAATAATTTATGTTATTAATTTGATCAGGATGTTATTGCAACTACACTGTCAGGATTGATACATTATTAAAAAGAAAAAGTTTGAAGTTCATAGCGATGCAGAATTTCAACAGGTGTCGAACTATAGGGTCAGCGCATAGGAGCTTCTCCTTGAGGGTAGTTGAATGCTATAGACGATAGCAAATATAGGCTGAGCATCAGAAACTGACACAGAGACCCAGAATTTGGTAATCTACTGAGATAGTAGAAGAGTTCCAGCTTATAGACGGTTCAGCGTTACTGGCGAAGTACAGCCAAGGCATTGGGGATATACCTGTACGGTAGTTGAATGTTACAAGTAATAGCATATAGGCACTGAGTATCTAGCAGTCAAGGCAATCATTTAGAGTTGTATTGTCAAATTCAGAGGACAGAGACCAAGCATCTATGCGGTAGGACTTGTATGTTGTTGATTCAAAGACATTGTCTGACGGCAACTTCAACAAAAAAAACACAAAAAAACAGTCAAACATAGAGTTTCCATCCTATTCGAGCTTGAGCTAATTATTATTAACTGAAAATCGTTACTTTGAAACATTTAGTGATTAGCCTGATCCCCCTGAAATCATCTAGCCCATAATTGAAATCATTTAAGAATCATTGGTAAACGAATAATTTAGGCAAGGTAGCCAGAGGAAAGTTTTATATATGAGATATATGGTCTCACCAGCTACGTTTTAACAAAGCCAGTCTACTTCGTTTGTCAGCTAGTCTAACACATAGTCACCTTAGAGATATGACCATTTTCATTGTTTAAGATACTAAAGGCGTAGGTACTTCCATGGGTTGTATAATTCGTTTCCTGACAAAGGCTAATACCTCCGATCAAGAAGTGTCAGTTTAAATTTAACAATTTTGAATTATGATCTAGAAACAAGTTATATAATTATGATAAAATAGACTTTCTCGTTTTTCAAGAAAATGCCTAGAGGTAGAGGATTTTACTGACAAGCATTGTCATATCACCAAACAATATTTCAACCGTGTTAAAAAGAATAAAGTTTTATGAAATATCCACAATAAAATCAGACTAATCACCTAAGCTATCTCTATATGTTGAAAAGTAAAGCTATAAGACAGTTATATGCAGAAAGCAAGAAACAAATTTTTATGTAAGTGTCTAGCTGCCTCGTAACCGGATATTTATCCTGCGTCTGTCCGTCAGGTAGCAGGACGTACCGTCTTTTGTCTGCCCAACATAGCAACATATACCAGAACATAAATACAAGGCTTACATTGGACCAAACATTCAATATATTTTGTTCTTTCAATAACAGTTAAAGCGGAAATGTGACAAATTTTATAATGGCGAAAAGATTTGAATGTATAAACAATATCTGATATTTTCTTTAAAGGAAAAGCTTTAATATACTGACATTACATTTATAAATGCTATTATATGAAAAAACATTTCATAGACACAATACCAGTACAGTTTTTAAAACGGTATACTTAATATCTACTACACAAAATGTTGTCTCGGTACATCACAACAGCTGAAAATGTCATTAATTTTTACACCGCTTATTCTCTAAAGGAACTTTTGGCAGTACAACTTATTATTCAAATTAGTGTTTTATGAAAATTTACTGCATGAAAAGCAGTGTAGAATAAGATCAGCCCGCACATCCATATTGGTCTGCACTGGACACAAAGGCAGAATCACTTGCAGTCAGCAGGGCTACAAGATAAATAATGAGAGAAACTTTCTTCGCAGGAGCGTTTATAACACAAAAAGCAACGTAATACCTTAATTATAGTAAGTCAATTTTCAGTCTTAATAAATTTATTACTGGACGGCTGGATCAAGTTACGCCCAGTTAATTGACGGCTAGACATTCCCAGCTGCTATTTGAAGTTGCTATCATATATATATATGAGTTGGGTTTTACGGCGATTCGACACAAAACGGTCATATATCGCCAAATAATATATATATATATGTGTATATATATTCATTAGAATGGTTAAAGTATATGGCTAGAAAATACAAAAAAAAAACAACAGAATATAAAAATATTAAAAAATGATAAAATCGCAACAATTTAAAAAACATAGAGTAAAACGGTATCGTCAAACATATTAGAATGGTTAAAGTATATAGAGTAGCTGGCTAGAAAATACAAAAAAAAAAAAACAGAATATAAAAATATTGAAAAATAATAAAATGGCAACTTAAAAAAAACATAGAGTAAAACGGTATCGGCAAACATATTACTAAATAGAATGGTTAAAGTATATAGAGTAGCTGGCTAGAAAATACAAAAAAAAACAACAACAACAGAATATAAAAATATTAAAAACTAATAAAATGGCAATAATTTAAAAAAACATAGAGTAAAACGGTATCGTCAAATATATTAGAATGGTTAAAGTATATAGAGTAGCTGTCTAGAAAGTACAAAAAAACAACATCAGAATATAAAAATATTAAAAAATAATAAAATGGCAACAATTTAAAAAACATAGAGTAAAACGGTATCGTCAAACATATTAGAATGGTTAAAGTATATAGAGTAGCTGGCTAGAAAATACAAAAAAAAAACAACAGAATATAAAAATATTAAAAAATAATAAAATGGCAACAATTTAAAAAAAAAAAACATAGAGTAAAACGGTATCGTCAAACATATTAGAATGGTTAAAGTATATATCCTTTACTCCTACGATCTCAATTTCGTTTATCTCTGTACTTAAAGTAAAATTGTTATCCAGGTTTGAAGTACATGACCCTCCAAAGTTATTTTATATTGCAAGAAGAAGCAAAATACAGATATTTAACACTTTTCAGTGTATTTTGGTTTCATTGTTATCTGTAGATGTCTGCATAAATGGTTATTTTGCTAGTATGCACGTTAGCTGTCTAAGTTAAGCTCTAAATGAATATGTCGCGGGGCTCATGTTTCCATTGTAACGCATCTTCTCTTATATGCAAACACTTCTATATATGAAAATGAGTTTTTAGACGGCTTCAGTGCCATTCTGTTAATGACCAACATAGAATATTTGGGTAATATTGTTAGTGAAATACCAAGCACTTACATGGTACCCGATTTTTTTTAAAGTTTTAAGTAACCACGTTCGGTAAAAGAGATGTTTAAAATAGCTTATATCCTGCTTTTTTCTCGAAATTTCTTATACAAAAATACCGAATAAAATTATCTTTCTTGTTGATGTAGTTTTTTTTTTATTTCTAGATGAAAGTAAGGAATTTAATCAAAATAAAATTGATATTCTATAAACAAAAGGTGTTTAAATATGTGATTAAATGGATTTATGACTGAAAATATTACCTCCGAAAACTGAATATTTTCCAGTCTTTATTGAAAGTCGTATATCTGAGAGCGAGTGCGAACATGCTTAAATTCAAAATGAACACGATTGGAGAATATAATAATTTATTCTTGAAAACTAATGTCTTAATTCTAGCTGACATTTTAGAAAACTGTTCTTTGGATATTAAAAACTTGACACTTGCTTTACTTTAGTAGTCATTTTGTTGTCTTGGAATAACATGTTAAAAATAACTAGAATAAGACTAGACTTAACATAAAATATAAACGTATACCTTAAAATTCAAAACGAATTATGAAGAGAAAGGTGTTTTATCGCTTTTACAGCAAAAGATAATTGGTAAGGGTAGATCTCGGAAGCACAGAGCACGGCAAACAAGTCACAGAGCTAAGAAGGGCCACAACAAAATAATCCGTAACGAAAAAAAAAGAAAAACAACATCAAATATCTAATATCCAACAAGTACATATTCATGTATGTATTGTTGGATATTTTTTTATTATTTTATGTTTTATAAACAAATAATAAATACATGAAATACATGTACTATAGTCAAAAATCAAAAAACAAATATATTATGTACATCGACGTAAATAACGTCCATGGATGGGCCATGAGTCGGCCGTTGCCCTCAGAAAACATTAAATGGGCCACCTAAAACGACATCTTCCTTCCAAAGATAAGAGTCAGTAGTTTCAGAAGAACAACATGCTTAATCAGACAAAGTCTATAGTTGAATGTAATGTTGAATATCCAAAACAATGACTATCCTTCAGATCCCGAAAATATTCTTATTCAAGACCAGTGACTTTCAAAGTTCATCAATCGTGTTAATAGTAAGTTTAAAATAGGGACAAGTAATGTACATAAGGACATTACAATTTCAATGAAAACAGTATATTGATTTTAATATTGAAAAAGAATGTAGCCACACCTCATTTGTTTGTAGTATCATATTTAATGAGAATTTCTTTGGTATTCATAAAATTAAAGAAAATATGTCATACAACCGCTCTAGCTATATCGGAATGTGTATTTTGGATTAATGAAATATCCAATGAATGATTTTCTTCAAAACTATATCGAAATTGTAAAGAAGTGCAAAAAGCTGGCAAACTTGTATTTAGTGAAACTGATATTTTTGATATCAAATAAAACAAAAATGCATACAACGCAACTTTGCTACGTGTTATGAGTTATATCCAAACAAGTTGGTGATACACATCATGGCCTGTATCTAATGGATTGGATATAAAGAAACGATAGAACCACTGTCTCGTATTTCAAAAACTAACATAATTATAAACATACCGAATCTTTTAGCGATATGTAATGCAATATTTTGAGTAAATCTTTTTAGGAGCTTATGAGACAGCCATAGAGAGCAAAAATCTTTATTACAGATCAACACCTTTTTGCACATTTATTGCATATCAATACCATTTTTATTACGGGACTAGTGGTGATCATGTAATTTATTACACGGAAAATTTATTACATAGGTCACAGAAAAAAGTGCTACAGATGAGATGCTAATCTTCGTATTTAACATTCAAGAAATACTTAAATACTGGAAGATTGTTTATGGTAATGTTATTATTTTCCTGGCCGTATAACAAGAGTATTTGTAAGTACAAGCCTGTATGATTTTCAGAAGCAAAACTCCTTATCTAAGGAAGTAATCAAAGTAACCTCTTTGCTTATATTTTCGCGGTAACAACCAAATAAATGAATCCTGAAAAAGAAGAAAAGCGTACGGCAATATTCTGTTGTCTTAATTGTGCACTATCTTCACTGTTTTCATTTATTAAAATAGTTTCACACATTTCAAAACTTTAAACTATGTCCAAAAACTGTCATATTACCGGTGCGACCTTCACTTCGGTCAAGGAAGTTAATTCTAATTTTGCAGTATTGCATTTCATCGTAAAATGATGAATTATATAGGTCCCAGTATAAATTTGAATCCATTTCCAAAATGTCAAACACTAAACATATTTATTTAGGAAATATTTGTCATTAACATATTCAAAACGAGCAAATACAATACTTATAAAGAAGTGATGTTGAATTTTTATTTAAAAAGATCCATGTTGCATTTCAAGTGCCTTAAACAACCGTCATTAAAACATGGTCGATATTGTTTTTGTAAAAAGCCCTCTAGGTAGTTTTTGTAAAGAGATGGTACTTAAAAATTCAAATTCATCTTTACAGACTTTTTTCTGAGTGAAATGATAGCTAAGTGCACAAATTCTCTAAATATATTAATGATTATTCCCTTCTCTATGTAAAAATAGAAATATTTGATATTTAAAAAGTGACTTTCTCAAAATATCTGAAGCAAAATGTGTAAGTTTAGTCTACTTTAAACACTTTGAAAAGCCTACACTTAATTTCTTTTTGTTTTTTAATAACGTCAAGTTCCAAGAGTAGCCATGAGTGTAAAATACATGAAAAAATCTAAGTGAAAGAGAATGACATGCTCTTTATAAAAAGCTTACCAAAACCATACCAAAAATTTACCTGAAAGAAGTTAATAAAGATTTTAGATAATGTAAACAAACCCCTGCACCATTTTACCATCAATATTTTCCACCCATGATGTTGATATTATTGTAAATGAGAGGCCCCGACAAAAATCTTTCTTTTTCAAGTTGTATTAACAGTTTTTGTTGTAAATTAATGTTAGTATCTGAATGTACCCGCTTATTTTTTTTCAACAATAAATAAAACACCTAATAGTTTGTTTTAGGTAGTTGACCTGTAACGAAAATCATTAAATAAAGTAATCTCCGTATGCTGTTTTTTTTTTCTCAGCATTTATTCGTTTTACATGGAAACCAATGATCGTGGTATTTCCAGCGATAGAATGTTGAATTGCTTTAAATACATTGCATAGAGTCATTACCTTTCAGCTACCTTAAACTGATGTAATTACAACAATTACCTTTAAGTTAAATCATTGTATTTTTTTATGTAAATGACTTTTTGTGTTGCATTATTTGCAGCAAAGTACTCTTGAACAGTTAGAGAAAAGCTTCAAAATAACTAAAGCGTAAGAAACACTTTCTAGGTTCACTGAAGTGATGAATGCGTGTATAAGCAATCTGGCTACTTTGTTACACAAACGTGATAGCAATTTAAATGTTTAGTTTTTTCTCATTGTTTGATGTATACATTTTACATTTCAATATATAAATTTTGTGTAAAAGAATGTATCATCACGGAAAGCGATAAATAGCGTTGGAGAAAAAAAAAGCTTTATAAGCTTTATTAATGTCGTAAAATTTCTTTAAAGGAATTTATGCATTATTTTACTTTATTTTCGTGCACTGTTAAACTTTCTTTCAGGGCCTCACTACAACTGTCAGTGTAAGCCATGAGGAAAGTGTGCATACTGTAAATTGAATACAAAGAGATTTAAACAAATGTAGATCATATTGTGTCTGCCTGATCAGTTGTTAGAAAAAGGACCTATCTGATTTTTCTATCATTTTTGACCAATGTTTTATGTTGGCTTAAGTTTACTGGTCAATTCAGAGGTGTTTCCCTTAGATTTTCTTGGGTAGGTACCATCTCTATGTTGCACAGAAAACTGGACACCGCGAAACCGGATTTAACGCGAAAATAGCAGCAAAATGTATAGTACCGGGCTTTGGTAATTTGGGCTCAAGGCAAGGGCGTAGCGCCGATTATGCACAATATGCATGTGCGTATTATAAAAAATTACATGTATGTTATTGGGAAATCAGGAGTTACTAAATTATAGCATCTTTAATGAAAGGCGAGTAAGATACCTGCTACAGTTACAAATTCCACTGAATTAGGGGTTCATTCCGCATCATACATATGCTTAAACATAGTACTTGTGCAAGCCATGTAAGGCACCTGTCGTTGGAAGAAAATATTATTAAAAATATATATTAAGATTTTATATATATAATATATATGAAAAAAACTGTCGCGCGGAAAAGGTGTTGCCGCGACCATCACCGCCTGAAGAGACTTTTGGACAAGTCGAAACAGTTTATGTCATGATTTTACCCAAACGGGTATATTCAGCGGTCGAAATTTTCGAAATACTGAACTTTTAAATGTCCGAACTCCGCTAGAATTTTTTGCCACAAAATGCGTTAGAATGCACTATTTTTATCTGTCTCCAAAATTTCCTTTGTAAGAGGAGAGTTTTAGCGGTTAAAAAAAATCAGAATATTGACCTTTTAAATGGTCGGAGATCCCTTGAATAACATGGCTGAGGCAAACAATGAAAATTGCAGACTTGGTTTGATTGAGTCTGTTCATGAGCTGTAATGGAAAATGCAACACTGCCACGCCCCCTAGCACCGACCTAAGCAGTATTCAATCTTAAAATTTAAATGAGTTGAAATCAATGATCCCGAAGGACCAGGATATATAACAACACTGAGATGAAGTCGAGGCGACTTTTTACGGCTGCCACACATCACTAAACACCCGCTGGTGTGAAGTAAATAAAATCTGAAGAGTAGATCCCATTATAATACAATACAGTACGATACGACATGATATGATACGATACGATACGAGATGTGGTGCGATACGATACGATACGAAACGATTCGAATACGAAACGATACGATACGATACGATACGATACAATGCAATGCAATGCAATACAATACAATACAATACAATACAATACAATACAGTAGACAAACCGTGTATAATACTTTAAGAAAAGAAACGTTAGAAAAGATATTTAATTCAACAACTTTTTCATTTTCCAAGGAGCAACGATTGACAAACTAGGAACACAGCAGTAAAATTGTCTTAATTAATGAAGTTTCCCGTATAAGGAAATGAGGATTTTGTACAAAATATAACGTGAACAGTAGAGGTAGACAGTTTGTGCTGTAGGATAAAATGAAAATTTACAGTTGTACAGAAACTGTTTTCTACCTCTGAACAAATACTGGTATGTCACATGGAGGTGGTTTCAAACGCTTTACCTTTAACTTATGTGTTAACAGATAAAACAAATTGGATCAATTGAGGCTGTTTGGATTTTTTTGTTTTTAATTCAATAGGATACAAGTGATGGGCCGACAATCGGCGACAATCGAATAATCGTCGGCGTTGCATTCATGAGCGCGATCGCCGTCTTCACTTTTCTCTGGCAGATTAATTACTTGGCACCCTAAGACGGAAAATTTAGTTGTTTCTGACCTTTTTCTTTCTGGTATTTACGGTTCTGCGGGAAACTACCCTAAGTAAAAATGGCTTTCTCCAAAGTCTCGAAAGAAATTGAGGTCATCTGTGATCACCCCGATTTTGAAAGATATATTGCTTTTACAAAATTAAGCCGGGAAAACCGTCAACTTAAACTCTTGATATAAGTATGGCAGTATGCATAGCATGCCATAAGACTTACGCAAGCATATAGCAAAAGTATTTTCAATTTTTGATGTTGTGTTACTGAAATCATTCCAGTCGTTACCTAAGAATTAATAAATCGTCAATACATGTACCTTTTTTGCTCCAGATATTTTTAATTTTATAACACAATATCACTGGATAAGGCTCTGGTGAAACTAAGACGAGTACCTTATTTGAAATTTACTATCTTCACAAATGTTTTACTTTTATGCTGTTAACTTACTCGTTTTTATGAAAGGGTACAATAGAAATAAGATATTTGTTGTCTGTGTGGTTCATTTCTGAAGTAATGACATAAAACATACACTGTGAGGTGGATTATAGATATGCCCGAGGATCGAACACAGACAAACTCACCGATATGATGCAGTTTTGATAATGGAGTTTGTCATTTTGTCCTTAGAGAAGCTTGCGGGAGGCTTGCGCGTTGAGACACTATGATGTCAGCGGATGATGTCCTGGTTGCCATAGGATACTTAAGGGAACCTTGCAGATTTCCAAAGAACTTAAAAAGATAGTATTATCTTATGCAATTAAATTATTATTGAATTATGAATATGAGTAAAACTGCTTCATTTGAAGAAATATCCGTTGGTACTGAACAATTTAATAGTGAGTCATGCAGGCATGGCGCCCTAGCGAAGAGGTGAGTCATCGACAGCCGTGTCAAGCACAATTGCAGATGCAAAAAAAAAAATGAGACATGCAGGCATGCCTCAGATGTTAAAATGTGAATCAGGAACTGCTCAATTGTTATTTCTTTCAGGTACGTATGAAATTTAAAACACAACGGTGAGTATATTGCCCAAAAATGTCCGTCAACAGCCATTTCTCAGTAACTAGCAGGTAGAATTTCATGAAACTTGAAATAAACATGAGCCAACATACTGCAATGATGCCCGTTATGTTCTGTTTTTTTTAATTGGTCAATTTCCGTCAGAGTTATTGCCCTTGATTTAATGAAAAATCCACGTCTGCAGCCATTTCTCATTAATAAGCTGATAGAATTTCATGAAACTTGAAATAATTATGAACCAACATACTATGATAATGCCTATCATTTTTTTGAAATTGGTCATTTTTCCTTAGAGATATTGCCCTTTTATTGTTTAAAAATCTACAGATTTGTACATAATAAACCAACAAATGGTTAGAATTTCATTAATCTTCTTTCATTCTTTTCCATGAACATTTATTATAAACATGTGAAGTTTTGTACAAACACCTGGTCACCACCTTGCCTTGGTCACCCCCTCCGCCTCCCCCCCCCCCCCCCCCCCCCCCCCCCCCCCCCCCCCCCCCCCCCCCCCCCCCCCCACACACACACACAAAAATAATTCCTTTTTATTACTTTTTTTTCAAACCTTCCATGGATATTTATCAGCATGCATGCAAAACTTGTACCATTGCCCCACCTCCCTCTCCACTAAGTGTTGCCCACTACCCTGATCATGCATCCCCATCCCCATCCATTTTTTTTTTCATTTTAAATTTCCATCAATATTGTAATCAACGTGTGAAATTTTCTGGAAAAAAAAATCATTTTCTGTTAAAATGAGTTTGACTAATGAAATTGTTTGCTTCTTAGTAACATTCATTAACTTTTTGCCGGATATATTTTTTTGCCATTCCTCACCACAAGCCCTTTCGGCGGGGGATACCAGTTAATCGAATTTGCTTGTTTAGTATCAATGTTTAATTAAATATTAAACCAGAAAATTAGGTCATAACGGATGAAGAAAAAAGAGAAAATTTAAACGTTTGTTTTCTTATTAAATAAAGCACATTCCAAGTTCACATAATTCCCTAGCAATATATTAACTCTCGGATCAACATTTGCAGACAAACAGCCTTGACATTATCATTTTGTAAAGAGCTGGGATAAACTGAAAGATATATTGAAAAAAATCTGAATAATCTGTACTACATAATGTGATATATGTAAAATAATATAGACTTCTAGATGACTCACGTGAAACAAACATTTTATCATTCTGTTTAAAAAGTAAACACATAGCACTGTAACGAACGATTCTTTATGATATCAGAATTATAGATTTATCTATTTGTTCCTAATTGATGATGCGATGACTAATAAATTTTATGACTACATGATGTTTTTCTCCTACATCCTACATACAACGGACGGAGGGAGTTGAATTTTGTCTTGCAGCATTCTTAGTCGTGCCCTTAAAAGTCAGGCTCTTGATGCTCTGACTTCGGACAAGTTGTTGAGTACATTGGTGTAATTATACCTAAGATTTACCTTAAGGTAGCACGCGAATAATAAGGTGCAGTACAAGGTTCTGATCCACACCTTTAAGGCTTTACACAATCAGTCCCCTGCCTATATCAGGGATATGATAGAAGTGTATAAACCGGTCAGAAACCTAAGATCACAAGTAACGCTGTCACTGGTTATACCAAAAACTAAAACCATGATGTATGGCAATCGTATCTTCTCGTGTACTGCTCCAAAGCTTTGGAACTCCCTTCCCGTCAATTTGTATTTGTTTGATGTTATATTGTCTATTCTACTACAATAAATTCTATCTATTTAACTCAGTATTTCAAAAAAGGCAACGACCTTTCGACATACTTATATGAATTTCAGCATGCCGTAAAATTTGAGTTTATGAAATGACAAGGGTTGCTCCATGTTTAACGTTAAACATTTTACGAACATTTCATTAATTACACAACATATTTTAACTAAATTAGTAGTTGCCATCTGAACCAAAACCGATTTTGTAGAAAGATTACCCTGTCGTGCAGAAAATTAAAAAAAAACTGAAATGAAAAAAGAAATCAAAACTCAAAGAATGCGAAAACTGCATAATTAAATGTCATGCAGAATTCTAGAAAAAAATGAGGATGGTATTTGATGTTATTTGAAATATAGTCGAGTGCAAGGTTACTTAATCCGGTCATTTTCATATAAAAACTTTGCAGGTTGATTTTTAATACGTTTTTTTTAAGCTTTAGTATTTGTTTAGATAAATGCAAATAAACGAATGAAGAACCTATTTTAAAAATGGAATGTCTTGAAGCTACAGTTCATGAGAAAGATTAATTTATTTAATATATTATTTTCTAAGAAATCACGATAAAAGGCAAAGTGTAGTATAATTGAAAAATCTCTGGTGTTTATGTTATAGCTGTTTGTATTTTGCCTTTTGTTGCAAGACCTGTTTCCACACATTGAAAATGAGATAAAAAGCATTACCATGGAACACGAAACCTGTGACATGTACATTTCTTCATTCAATATGTATCAACATTGGAGGCTCATGTACTTGGCATAGGAAATAGAGATCAATATAACTGCACCTTAACTAATCCTACCAGGTGTCGTGTATTACAAAAGTGCTTCTATTGTGACATTCTGATACAAACAAAACTGTATTATCTGCACTTTTATTTACTTACTGGTACTTCATTTTATTATTGGCTTGTTAAAAGTAAATTTTTTAACATATGTAAGTTGACAGATTCATCGGAACCATGTTTTGAGTGGTAAATCAAACACAAATGAATAAATCCTAAATGTTTTTGTTGTGCAAAAATGTATGATATTGTGTCTACAACAGTTTTCATTTTCCACTCAACTGTGTAATTGCAAGGGAAGTAAACTAATAGATATCTCTGCTCATAAGTACTAGCCCAAGGCAAGAGTTGTCATTCTTTGTGGATCACAACTTTAAACTTAAAATTAAAACTTCTGTTATTGATATTAGCAAAACTATCATAAACTTCTTATTTGTGAAATCATTTTTGGTTATTTCAAGGACTTGGAAATCAATTTCTAGACTTTATTTAATGTATTACTATCATTGAAAATTTTAGGGTCTATCTCTACATGTACTTGAAACCTGAATGAAACTTGTACTTGAGATTGTATCAGCTAAAACAATGAAATACAGGAAATCCAATAATTTGCTGAGGTTTAGCTTTGCTTACAAGATATATTATCTCCTTTAATATTTCAAACATTGCAAAAAATGTAGAATTCTTAAAAGTGATTAGTTCAGTCTCTTAAACCACACCAATATTCCATATACGTTAAAGGTGAACAATCTACTTTCTCTAAATAATCTTCTTTTATAGCAACACAATTTTGATGTTTGGTGACACAACCCGTTTATCAAATAGTAAATTATAATATACGAATTTACTGTACAACAAATAAATGTAATTGATCTTGTCACTTTAAATTTTATGGCCATGATGTACAACGAAGCTTTGTCACGTTAATGTTGCACATCATCCATATTCGCTCCATTTCGAGTAACATATTTTTGATGTCTCATAGTACATCACATTTATCAAATCGTGTACATTTTTGAATAGCATGGGCCGGGATTTCATATCGTCAATGCGACCAACTGCTTGTTATTCGTACCTGGAAGTTTTTGGTCTACCTTTTGAGGTAACATGATCGGCAAAAAGGAGTAGACTAATGGTGGAGACCCCAATAACATTAAATTTTTGTTTAATCATGTATTACGAAGAAAAACTACTTAAAAGTTTGACAGACTATCTACGTTTCAGGTGCAAGCCTAGTCTAATGTTTTATACTAAAAATCGCCATACCCATTAGTTGATAAACCCTTGTCACATCTTGTATTGAGGCGCAACTGATGGGTTGTTTTAGTAACGATGAGTTACTCGATAGTTTTGCCGTTTGCTTCACCGGGTTAATAAATACAACTCTTAGGACTCAGTATTGACCCCTAGGTACACTGTATTTCAACAGTATGTGTATCGATGCCTCTTAATCAATACCCACCATTTGAAACGAATGGGAGACGGGAAACATGCATAGTGCTTTTGCAACTTTATTATCTTAGGAAATGGTTCTTTACGTAGTTCGTATTTACAAATTCTTAAATGCCTTTGATATCTAAAGCCAGGAATAAGATATAGAACAAAATATGGCGGTCATGTAAAATAACTGAACATACCATAAGGAACTAAATCCAATCTCATGAGAGGAGGAGACTTTCTCTACCTGTCCTGGAACCTCATTTTAAAGTATTAACTAAAAGGGGGGAAGGGGTTAAAATGTTTTTAAATGATAGTGCTTTTTTATTTGGAAAGATATATACTTCAGTTTCAAAAAAAACATAGAAAGCTAGCAGCACACAACTATGCAACTGGTGTTCCAAACCAAAGACATTATTACCCGATAAACTCTTTTGTTCCAGCTGTGGTGATCAGTCTTGAATGTAATTGGTGCCACAGGCAACTTCACGAAAGATCATTTTGGTCACGGACAGATGTGTGTGACAGCTGTTTAAGGAGACGTAATACTTGGCAGAATAGACAGTAACATCAGTATGGGGATAGTACAGCTATTGTTTTGGAAGACACAGCACAGTCCGCCACATTAGATCCAACGCATAGCAATTTGTGAAAAACAGTTGTAAAAGGCGTTAAACCAAAAACAAACAAACAAACAAAAGAAATTACGTGACTCACTATCGAAATTTGAAGTATTGTTTATCAAAAGGTCTTATTCTGACAAAAGTGCATAGAGTTATTGGTCAACTCAATCCAAGTGGCTTGAACCATACAAACATTTTAACACGAAAGAATGAGGTTAGCCAAAAACAATTTTGAAAAGGAATTGTTTAAGGTTTTTAACAATAGTATTTGGGTAAAACCATAAAGAATTTTAGATAACGCGTTTATGTTGAATTAGCCCACATCTCAAAATTTCTGAGAAAGATTTGTGCGAAACCCAATTTTCAGTCATTTAAAATTATAAATGATGACTTAGTTGCCGTGAATATGAAGAAAGTTAGCATTGTTTTGAATTGACCTATCTATGCAGGATTTTGCACTCTTGACATCTATAAAGTCTTCATGTATCAGTCCCACTATTATTTTGTTGAACTGACATCTTGTCAAAGAGCCCGACTCCTCTTCACCGACACTAATAGTCTCGGTTTTGAAATAGAGACAAAGGACACGCTCGAAAACCAGGACCTATTTGACAGAGGTAATTTTGCAAAGGACATCCGTTATACAACAACAAAAATTGCAAGGCTCTTGGAAAATTCAAAGACGTATGCAATGACAAAATAATTGAACACTTTTATGGTCTAAGGCATATGATTTTGATAAGAATTTTTGATCATCACATTTTTATTATTACTGTCAACAAAACAAGTATCTCGCCATTAGATGACAAATGCTATTTTACCGGCATAGACATCTTAACATGTGGCCACTATAAGATATAAAGTAATGAACCATTTGATATCTTTTGTAATAAGTATCATTGATTATTTTTGACAATGATTGACAAAGTGGCACTTGTGCATAATGTTGTTAATTCATATTCCATAATTTGTGTATTTTCTTATGTATTTAATAAATATCATTATGGATTGATTTTATAGCTTTTATTATCAATCTTTGCGACAAAGTTTCGGCCCATGGCCTTTATCAAGTCACTTATTTCCACCCTCTCCCCTTCCCTTAATGGGGTTAGGTCGGGGTGGGGCGAGGTTCGTTGGGTGTTCTATATCACTTCAAATTATTTATTCAAAACATTGAAGTAGTACAATTCAATTAGTTAATTGATTGTTACATTGTACACGATAGCCGATTATAGAATGTCCAATTTAAACCGATTTACAATGCATTTACATTTTTTTGTTGGGTTTAACGTCACACCAATACAATTATAGGTCATATGGCGAATTTTCAGCTTTGATGGTGGAGGAAAACCCCAGGTGTCCCTCCGTGCATTATTTCATCACGAGCGGGCACCTGGGTAGAACCACCGACCTTCCGTAAGCCTGCTGATCGCTTACTCTTTCTTGTATTCTTCCATTACACTTAAATCAAGTTAAAGATCGAATTGTAGCTGTTTATATATAAATAAAGTCCTAAGCGATGAATCTTCAAAATTTGATAAAAAGTGTTAATCTATTTCAATGCTGTGCCTTTGGAGTAGACTAAAATAATAAAAAGAATATCAATGTTTTAGTCTACCATTTTATTATTTTGGTTTTACCTAATTAAACACTGTCATATATGTTGATGAGCTATGAATTCATTATAGCAAACAAAATTTACATATTATGTATTGCAATCAAGTCTCAAAATGAATTAAATGTCCAGTCTGGGAATAGTAGATGCATCATACATGAAAGCTGTTGTGTTGTAATCACAAATGTATCTTTCAGTGGAAAAAAGTAATAGCTGCTCTATGCATTAAATTTGTACGCATATTGAAACATTCCAGTAACATATCTATTCAAAGTCTTCATTATCAATTTCTTCTTGGTTGTCGTCATTATCTTTATCACTGTTCACTTCACCTTCTTCTTCGAGTTCCTAAAAAACTTCTTAATAATGTTTGTATTTGATCAATGTTAGTCGAATGGCTCTCTAAACAGTGTTACGATCCAGGTATTTCTCGACCGTTTTAAGCTCATCTCATTTTTTGAAAAAGAAAAATGATGAGTTATTGTCATCACTTGATCGGTGTCGGCGTCGGCGTTGCCTGGTTAAGTTTTATGTTTAGGTCAGCTTGTCTCCTAAACTATCAAAGGTATTGCTTTGAAACTTGCAACACTTGTTTACCATCAATAGCTGACCCTGTACAGCAACAAACATAACTCCATCCTGCTTTTATCATAACTATAACCTGATTTTCGCAAGAATTATGGCCCATTTAGGACTTAGAAAATATCAGATTTCTTGGTTAAGTTTTACGTTAAGGTCAACTTTTCTCCTAAACAATCAAAGCTATTGCTTTGAAACTTGCAACACTTGTTCACCATTATAAGCTTACCCTGTACAGCAATAAGCAAAACTCTGTCCTGCTTTTTGCAAGAATTATGGCCCCTTTTGGACTTAGAAAATATCAGAATTATTGGTTAAGTTTTATGATTAGGTAAACTTTTCTCCTAAACTATCAAAGCTGTTGCTTTGAAACTTGCAACTGTTGTTCAACATTATAAGCTGACTCTGTATATCAAGAAACATAACTCCATCTTGCTTTTTGCAAGAATTATGGCCCTTTTTGGACTTAGAAATATATTTACCCTAAAGAGTTACAGCTTAACAAGGCTAATACTTCAGATTTAGAAGCGTCATTTCTGGATCTAAATTTAAGAATTGTGAATAATAATCTAGAAACGAAAATATATGATAAAAGGGGCGATTTTAATTTTGAAATTGTCAACTTTCCCCATCTTGATGGAGATGTCCCTCGAGCAACATCATACGGTGTCTATATTTTACAGCTTATTCGTTTTGCAAGAGCTTGCTCAAAGATAGATGATTTTAATGACAGAAATCTTCAGATCACCAAGAAATTGTTACAACAGGGTTACCGTTATCATAAGCTACGGAAAGCTTTTAGTAAATTTTACTACAGATCGTCTGAACTATTAGAAAAATACAATACGCCTCTAAAACACTTTTAAAACTTGGACTTACACACCCGGAATACTATGGTGATGTAGTTTATGAAATTTGGAAAATTAAACATAACCCTTATTTTAATCAATTTTTTGTAAAATTGGTTAAAAGTTTATCAAAAGAGGATACGATGCGAAAATCGTGAAGCACAGTGCATGTTTAGTGATTGACCCCTCTACAGTTAATTGCTACGCTTTCCTATTAGATGGTGCGATGACTAATTAAGTGTAGGACCCCATGATGCTTTTCTCCTAAATCCTACATACAACGGACGGAGGGAGTTGATTTTTGTCTTACAGTTTTCTTAGTCGTGCCCTTAAAAGTTAGGCTCTTGTTGCTCTGACTTCAGACAAGTTGTTGAGTACATATGTGTAAATGTACTTTAAATTTACTTTAATTTTTTGTTTTGTTTTATTTATCTGTTATTTTTGCACTAATGTTAGAGCCTTTGTATTGTGTGTTGCGTATGTTTTCTTGTTTGTTGTAAGCGTTTTTCCTCCGCCCCACTCCCTCTTTTGCCCTCTCCTTTCCCTTGCATTTACGCTACTTTTTGCATCCCATCCCCTTTACTTTTAGTAAGTTTTCGTGGCTCCTCTTTATTTTGGCAGCCGAATCCCAAGACGGTACTTGATTGTTTTTTCCTACTTGTGTGGGTGCGTTTGTAAGCTTGTGAGTCTATAACGGTGCCCTACTGTTTTCTTATGTGTTGCTTGTTCGTTTTTCTATGTTATTCAGTTGATCGTCGTTGTGTGTTTGTCTTTGGTACATGAGTGTCTGTGCTATTGTGGTTTACGTTGTAGTGCGACTGTTTTTAAAGAACATGGCATTCCCTTGTATATTTGTCCTTGTTCAACTTTCCCCTTCGGATTCCTCCCCCACCCCGACCCCATTTCTCCCCTTACCATTTCCTTCCCCTTTATCAATATTTAGTTTATATTAATATGTACTTGTTGAATGTTTGAAGCAACCCGTCTGAAATATTTTTCCATTACAGCTTCTTTTTGTTGTGGGCCTAGTATGTAAATGCGTGGCTCTGTGGCTGTGTTTTTGGTGCTCTGTGCTTCCGAGAAATCTACCCTTACCTTATATCTTTTAGAAAATCATGGGTAGGACAATTTTTCTATTATACAAAAAGATCAGATGAGCGTTAGCCCCCGCAAGGCGGTACTCTTGTTATGAAATCCTGTTGTTTTTGCTGCGGATCTAGGACATGACTGGATTGTTGCTGCTGCCGCTGATGCTGTTGTTATTGTTGTTGATGCTGCTGCTACTGCTGATGCTATAAGTCATGATATTCCTCCTTCCTCTGAACACTAATATATTTGTGTTGCTGCTGCTAGTGGACCTTATATTCATGTTGCTAATGTTGTTGCTGCTGATGCTGATAATGATACTTGTTTTACTTCATGCTGCTGCTGTGCACTCTTCAAAATTAATTCTACTTATTCTGGATGGTTTTATGATGTTACATGATATACCTTTTTGAGCTAAGCGTGTCAAAATGTGCTAATGTGCATTTTTTTACTATTTCAGGGTCATATCTCTAGAAAAAGGGGGTGGATCTAGACAAAAAGAAATAGAACATGCGCAAGTTCTTGTCATTGTAAAGACTCATCTATGGTTTCATCAATTTATATCAAATGGGTTTGAGCTAAGTGCGTCACGAGTTGAAAATTTGCAATTTTGACTATTTCAGGGGCTATAACTCTGAAAATAGTGAGCAGAACCGAAAGAAAAGTACGAGGTGCGCACATTCATATCATAGAAAAGACTCATGCAAGGTTTCATCAATTTATATGAAACACTTTTTGAGCTAGGCGCGTCAGAAATTTCGGTTAGACGGACGGACAAAACCAAAGCTGTATGCTCCGTCCACTCTGTTCTGGGGGCACACACATGTATCAGCTGGTCTTCTTACAAGTGCACTTGTGTTAAACGTGAATCAACTTGTTCAAACTCTTAAATTAATTGTAATACAAGGAAATTGCTAACTAAAAATAACACATATAAAAAACCCAGTGCTAAATATAGCCAGTACATGTTTATCAAGCAAAAAATAAATTTAACGGATCAGTTGTTATAATGAGGATTTTGCGACCAAAAAACAAACATTACTTATCAGGTGAATGATTGATGACTCATCATTAGACTTTAACAACGTATGCCCTGCCAAATTTTCTAGGGGATGCGATCTGTTTTGTTCTTTATGCAGTACTTGTTTGTAATACTATCTGACCACGTTGCCAGCATAGAATTTTTTTTATTAAAGGCACTGTCTCGTCTTAGGTATGTCAAGTACATGTTATTGGAACGATACATTATTCTATGAAATATGAATAAATGAGCCAGTAAATGAAGCCAGAAACCAATTTTGAATGGAATAGACACACTGAAAGCAACACCCAAAAAGCGTACAGCAGGAGGTACTTAGGGATAGACATCTAGTACGTGTTATTGCGAACGCCTTTGTGCTAGAAAGTCTTTTACTGACAAATCTATTACTGTTTTAGTTAAGCCTAGCCAAAAGCCCCATAGCTTTATTTCAGGTTTATTAGCGCTTTTAAGAGGTTTGCATAAAAAGAAGATAGAGAATAAAGACAAAAGGTTGTCTATCTAGAAAGTTCAAAAGAAAAAATAAGTTTCTGACATATGTAAGTAAAAAAATACTTTACGCATTTTTAAATTCGATAGTATGTACTTCATTCAGTATAATATCGCAGGTTACCGTAGAGGGTTCGATCCCGATTTGTGTCGCCTCGCAATGAAAATCGTTAGGATCGATTCCCTATAATACAAAACTCTGACCCACTCGTACAATGCTCTGCAGTAGCATTCCGAAGCCGATATAAGTTAAAATATACCTAAAGTTATTTGAAGACGACTGGGCTTGTAACCTGATTTGGTAATCTTGCATAATATATTCATATATACCTAATTTTTATATGTAACTGTTTTGGAATGTCTAGAAAAATCTCTGCACAGCAGAAACGTGTCTAATTATATACTACATCCCAGGGCTATTTAAATGTGGAATTGTTCAATTAGAAAAGCAGACTAGGGGTAATTTTTGTGACTTTCATACGAAGGCCGTTATTTCAAGCCCTGCCAGGTGCAACTTCTCAGACATAACTGTAGTAGAGTAGAGAATAAAGATGCACTTTAACTCCCTGAGGCCAATATCATAAAATACCTGCCGCGGCGAGATAAGAATTACCACCTGACGTCGAAGAACATTATCTGATCTTATCATAATCACACTTGCATGCAGTCAATTGAAATCATGCATTGAAATATTATTAACATGGGTGTAAATCAAACTATATTTATAAAATCTTCCAAGTTTGAACAAATATTTATATATATCCACTATCGTCCGTAACTTATATCCAAATAGATTAATAATTTCACTTCGAAACATTCATCATTTTTACACACCTATTGCGTTTAATAAATATTTGAACATTTCCGATTTTATTACTTTTTTCACATGTAAACACATTAAATTCCAATAAATACAAAAACAGTATTAACACAGAGTATTTACATCAGTATTACTCAAAATTAACACCCGTTTTTGAGTGAATATCGATGGTTTATTTTGATGTAAATTAATTTCTAAACATGTACACAAACGTTGTGTGACACGCACTGAGACAATTAAGTTGTAATATTTACACCCATCTTTGAAGAATTATTTCATTTACAAAAAGCGTTTATTTACACTCATTTTTATGTATGAAACATGTTTTGCTGTGTTATTTTTATCCATTTGAATTTAATGCGATGTAAGTGTACGAATATTTCAGCTTTCTAAAACTTAACGTTTTCCGACCATTCATTTCTCTGATAATGAAATGTCATCGTTGGAATCATCATCCGACAGAACTGATACGTCAAAATCAGCATAATAATGAATATTTTCTTCAATGTAAGAAAAATCTCTGGCAGCCGACATTATTTTAATCTTTTGAAATACTGTATGAACGAAACACAGCGGAGTTCGTCTTTTTTATTTCCTTTACCGCATATTTACAAACATTTATTTTAACAAGGAAACTTATAATAAGCATAATTAATAATTGTAACATCTAAGAAATAATAGCCGGTATGCAAAATAATTTTGCTTTCATCAGGATTATCAAAAATTAACAAGTATGTGACGTAATCAGCATGATCTCGGTGCCGCGACTATACTCGTCAATCGCCGTCCTGGGGAGTCCTGATAACGCGCGTATAGTCGGATATCGATGCTCCGGGGGTAGAAAATATAGCGCCTTTAGTCGCATTTCGGCCTTAAGGAGTTAACTTCCTTGAGATTGTGCTAGTTTATAAACAGCGTAGTGGAGTGGCCTCCTTAGGTATCAGAGCTCCCGGATTGGATTCCCGGTCAGGGCTTAAATATTTTCATTGTGTCAAACTTACGTACAACGAACATAACGTACAGGAAATAAAATCTGTAAAAAGATCCTTTGGAAGCAAAGAATGCAACCAAAAAGAATAATAGCAGACTCGGTTTGATTGAGTTTGTTCATGAGAGGTAATGAAATGTGCAACACATCTAACGCCTCTAGCACCGGCTTATGCTTTGAATGGACACCTTGGAATGTCCCGAACATGTCTCAACTTCTTGAGTTCAAAGCAGAATTATAAAATGATATATGTGGGGTTGGGGTTAAGATCTGGTGAAAGTAGTGTGGTAGAGTGTACATATACTTCCTTGCTATTGAGCTAACTTTTATAGCGCCATGTTATAGTGTTCACTTTAGAAGTAAGAGGTCCCGGTTTCAATTCCCGGCCAGGGCTGAAATATTTTAGTCCGTTACAATGCCTTTGCTCTTTAAAAACTTATTCTGAAATTTGAAAGTTTAAGCTCTTGCCTGAATTAAGTTTAAACAAACAAATATTACTTAATGTGTCATAAAATAACAATAAGCGAAATAATAGTAATAAGCAAAAATAAATTAAGTACATAACCCAGTTTTCTTTGTTATAAAGGTGGAATTGTGATAATGATTAGCTTTAACTTGCCAACATTAATTTAAAAATAAAACATATAAAAGTATGCATGTATTTAGCTGGGAAATAGATTTGATGTAAGTTAGGAGCGAGCTTTCTGAAGTCATCGGCCTTTACCACTCGGAGGTACCTGAGTGAGGAAAACAACACTTCTTCATTTTGATATCTTGGCTGTCATTTTACTTTTGGCGGTCATTCCCATGTAAAGTACCATAAATACATATAAATGAATTAAGTATACATCCCATATATATAACTGTATAAATATGTTGCATTTTGGTCACAGTTTAGAAATATTTTACGTGGTAACATATTACCAGAAGTAATATTTGGATTTTTGGTGGCAAGTGTTTAAATATTCCACAAGTCGAGCTTTTTGGATATTAAAACAATTTTCTTATTTAGACAAAACCCATTTACATGTGAACCCAATTTCCCCACAAAAAGCACGATTATACATGAAATTTGGGTCACTATGTGGCTGTGCTAATATACCTACATATATAGTTTTGATATAGTCACTTCCTTCGTCCTTCCTGTAATAATAAGTTTCGTTTGGTCTCCTATCACCGTCACTGTCATCATTCGCTTTGTTAATATATTGCGTTCTATGATGTTTCATTGACGTTATGTATCTAGATCCTTCGTTTTCCAATTGAACGCTTTTCTTGTCTGTCTTTTGAACTTTGGAAGTAGCAATTATTGTATCAGTTTGAGGAAGTTCCGTTCGGCTTTCTCTTTTTAACATTCGTATTCCAATACAATTTAGTACTGCAGATATACAAAGAAAAATATAACAGAAAGAATTATAGTCTGATTCATTTAATTTTTAAAGAAAGATTAAATGTAACCTATTGATGTATTTTCGTCTCAGTTTGCTAAGCCGCATTTTTATAGAGGAAATATTATGGTACTAAATACTAAATACTTCAATCTTTTTCTGCTATTTGATTTCTTTTCACTTTTTACAATTTTCGAATTGCAAGGTTTGTTTCTGGGAGCGTTGCTTTTCCTGGTGGATATCTATTCTTCTTTTACTCTGGGAAAACCAACATTTTTGAAATGTGAAAACAGATAGATTTTATTCGTTATTATTATTAAACTTTAAAACTTGATCTAATGAGTTGATTTGAATTGATTTTTATTTATTTATGTATGTATAGAATCTAATGAAAAAGTGCAGTCAGTATATTTATATGATGAAGTGGAGAAATAAGATTTACTGTCAAACCTAATGGCTAGCTTAAAGACAACATTGAATTGCCAAAACTTCAAACGCAGCCTAATAAAGTTGCAAATTTATCTTTTTCTGGAAACTTAACCAGTTTAATACCAAATCAAAAGTCAAGTTTTCCATTTTGCCCTTATCTCCTTAGACACCATATAATTTATTTACATCGTATATTACCTGTTGTTCATCTGTAAAGTGTACCTACACTAGAGATCAATAATTGGAGATTTCATCAACAATATCGAAAAATAGGGGATTAGGGAAACTAGACCCTGTGGCATGTGAGATAAATTTACACAATATTGTAAAAGAAAGCGCACATAGGTAAACGAGGTGGTGAAAGTAAAGTAATTCCTAAACAAAATGGTGAATATGTATCTTGCATTACTCTGAACTGTAGATATGTTGTGAACAAAGATGGCTTTGTGGGCCAATACCTCAGGGATGAGAAAATAGAGTTTGCCCTTTTGACTGAAACTTGGTTCTCGGACGAGAAACAACACCAGTTTAAAACTTCAGACTTGAGCTAGAATGGATATGAATCAAGTGTTACTAATTGAAAAAAAACAACTCTAAACTGTGGTGATGTTGCGATCACTTGGAGAAACACAGGACATTCAATAAGGTATATGGAAACTCGTTCAAAAATGACCATACACCCTCGGATCTATCAACTGGTAACTAGTTCGTTGTGAATTCTTTGACTTCGCTGTAAACATTTTCATGACAAATTATAAACTCTTTGCACATTTTAAATATTTTATTCATAAATAATACAGGTTTGCAAATGTATTAATAATTATTACTGTTTTCTTCAATATAATATATTATATTACTTAAAACATTTTTTACTAATTATATGATGTAAATATTTTTCTAACATACCCGGAAGATGTTTTTTCTGAAGTCTCAAATCTGTATGGCTATATGATATATAGATATGAAATGAGATGTGTCAGCAATAGAAAATTATTAATTGTCTGTAATCTGCTGTATGGACCATGTGGTACAAATCAACAAATAACCCTTTCTAATTAAATCCTGATTTAACGCTTGAAAAGTTATATATTCCAGAATAGTGTACGTTGTACACAGGACTGAATATAACAATATTTAGTCCAATTATTTTTAACCGCCTTCATTCGTCACTAATAGACCTATTGTTGTGATAAATAATGAAAATACCGTATTATCAAAAGATCCTTTGGTAGCATAAAACTCAAGCATGTAACCAAAAGCTGGCTCTGTTTGGTTGAGTATTTTCATCAGAGGTATTATCTCCGTGGATTATTAATGACATTTGAAACCTCGCATACCCCTTAACAACGGCTTTAGCGGGATTCTATTACTGTATAAAAACTGGTTTCAATCATTCCAGTGTTTCAGAGAAAATATTACAACACTGAGTATTAACAAGTATGTTCAACTTTATTATATAACGTACTGTATTAGATCAATTGCTCATATCATATAGAGCTATAAAAATATAATCCAAATCATAACTGAGCCAATGTGAGAAAAATGCAAAAAAAACAAGGCCAGTAAGGGATTCAAGTATTATGATTGATTAAAAAGAGAAGACCAATAGGGAGAAGTCAATCCAGTCATATTGTTCAATGACGCCATTTTGTTTTACACCAGAAATATTCATTACTAATAAACTTTGATAATGTGGCAGTTGACCTTAATACAATCGACACTGTTTATTTTCCAATACAGGTAAATCCAATATTTGCTTTACAACAGATCTATGACAAATTATCTTTGAACACCCCTGGACTTATTGGACTCAACTGCCACATTATCAAAGTTTATTAGTACCATATTTTATTTACATTTTGACAAAAACATCATCTAGCATGTCCATATAATAACCAGGTATGACTGAGTCAACATACAAACAAGTGTTCCTGTCAGAAACTTTGACAATGTTTAAGGAAAATACTGGGAAAATATGCAAATGGCAGATTTATTAAAAGGATGAGATTTATATTAAAAAAGTTAATTTGATATTTTGGACAATGATAATAGCGATTTAAATGCTGGGAAGTGGATGAATAAATTGGTTGCGAACACGAGTGCAAACAATTGCGGATAAGAATAAAACATGGCATAGGGGTGTGTGGTATGTGTTTGTTTGTTTGTATTATCTTGATTACCACATATGTGTAAACATTGTGTCTTATTGCCTGCGACCTACAAAGAAACGACATTTTGAAACACTTTCTATCACAGTTCAAATGATCAAAGGGCGAGATGCTCACCAAAAAAAAATCAGTAAGGCACACTATTTTTGATTATGTCGAGGCTTTCTTCATATTATCTCTCAAAATTATTTATACGTAACCTACATACAACCCATTGGCTAAAATGATTAATATGTTTTTGTAAATAAGACTTAACATGTTTTGTTATCTGAACTTGCATTGTCATAGGGTAGCTCAAACAGTTCTTATGTTGTTACTGTCAGTATTCAAAAGTTGAATAATAAAATTGTTATTAAGTGATTTCATATTGGCTCAGGGTTTTTTTGTTCTCTGGAAGTCGTATAGGCCATTGGCTATATTGTATTGATTAATACCATTATAGTGCATTTTACATTTGGTTCGATCATTGGTGATGATTAGAAAAAAGTGATCACCTTCTTGCTTTAATTAAACATGTAAGAGTCTTCGCCTGATTATTGAACTGTGAATAGACTTTACAGCAACGTGACTGTTGAGATCAGTCTTTGCAGTTCATTTTAACAACAAAAGTAGAAATGATACAAGAGCAAATTTCGGAGTACATTTTTCTAATAATCTCTTTTTAAAAAGATTATGTTCGAAATGTTAGCAGACAGAAGGCAAAATGAGCATAAATTTATAAACAAATATTTCATTTTGCTATAAGTTATCTCTTAACTAGGTATCTAATATTTCTAACTTTGTATCTGAAATAAAAACAGCTTTTTTATATTTTCATTGGGTTATATATGTATTATCAGAACTAAAGCGACGTTCATTAAATTATTTTTCATCATTTCGGCAATTTCTTGTTGTTTACTATTGATTTGAAACTGTTTAGTTTGGGAATGTCTTTTTAACATAGCATTTAGCATATTAATACGGGAAAATTGTTTTTATATTAATAATAGATTATATTTTTTCTTGTTGTTTGAGTGGTAACTGACTATTACACTCTGAAAATATTAAGAATTTAACAATGTACTTTTCAGGAGTTATCATCCATTGCATGTTTCAAAGTTCAATACTGCAGTGCCATAGAAATTTTACCTCTGATTTAGTAGATTTCATCGATTGAAAGTGATATTTCACATAAATTTGATATAGCTGTCACCTTTAATTCAATGTTAAATACCGATTAAAACCAGTATGTAAGAAATGAAGCATTTTTTCAACTTCAGACCAGTTGTTTGCCTGGAAGATAAAAAGAAGAGATAAACTGGGAGATAAAAATATAAGGGTCATGTAAATTAGTCTTTATTCTTTTGACGTGGTGATTTTATGTAAATAAGATGAACCTTAATAGTTTAATTGTTGATTTTGATAATTGCATTTTTTCATATTTCTTGATAGGTAAAATTTTACCTTTGATGAAAACTAGTATTTTAAGAGGAAAACTTGTGGACATTAATATTACTTGTTCGCACATTGTTAAGCACTTACAGACTTTTAATCCGTACTTCATGCATTTATGTCATTGATACATTTTATGTTTGTTCAATATCCTTACAGATACTTTAAGATATTTTGTTTCGTTTTAAACTGAAATGGTTCTTAAGATCTTTGTTAAAGTTTATGTACATGTTATAATTTTCAAATAAAGTATGCCCGTAGTGCAGCCTTGGTTTTCAGATATTGTGTTCACATGTTGTCTTCCGTTCGTCTGACTCGTGATAAAGTTACCTGGCTGGTAGAGCTCCGTTAGAGCCTTTCTAAGCGGGGATTTTATTTATATTGTGTTGTCTAACTTTTTGAAAATAGGGTAAGTGCGAGGTTGGCATGCCCTTAACGTGTTTAAACCCTAAGTTTCCTTTATGTAAATTACTGACTGTCCCAAGGCCGTGTCCCTTTTTTAACTGTTTTTTTTTTGTCTGTTGCGTACGTTTCCTTGTTTGTTGTAAGCGTTTTTCCTCCTCCTAAACAAAACAGTAAAATGTTAAAGTCCTTAGACTTATTAATGTTGCAGTTTTGTTCAAAGTCCTTATGTACAACAAATGAAAATTATATAGTAAAAATGCATTTGTGGCGTACCATTCATAAAATTTCAAGGTAAGGACTTGAGCAAAAGCTAAAAAATAAGGTACAGAGACGAATAAAGTACTTCCACAGAACGTTACTATGAAAAAGGTTTCACAAGTTTTATAGATACTGTCTCTACACAGGCTTTACTGAGTATGGATCAACATATGCTTTTGCCTGAAATATTTTGCTCCTAAATCTTGTTTCATTTGTAGATAAGAAGCCTACTTATATGTATCATTATTTGTCATTCCTGTAGTAGATTACATCAGTGCATCAATGTAAACATTAATTTTGACGTTGTCAGAATAGTTTCTAGAAAACAATTCTTAAGATTTATAGTGATCCTTTCCTTATTTACCTTTTGCATTTATAAAATATATCGTGATTGTCGCTGACCTCAAAATATTTAACACTCGAATTCTATCAATTATTATCCGGCATTATCCGGCATTTCTCTACTGTTAAAAAAACTATATGCAACCAATGGAACTCTCACGACACCGCGATCCGTAGATTTGCGCTCTCCCGATTGAGCTGAACGAGCGGGCTTACATTGTATCGAAAAGTGTGTCAAAGACTTCTTTGATAACTTTCAGTTTTGTACGAAACCTTAAACACCTGCAGTTAAAAGCAGTAATCATTAACTTAAGTGCCTTCATGTTGATGTTGTTCGCCATATTGGAAATGTCTTAATTTATCAAGGAACTCCTTATACATGCATCATATCAATACTGTTTGCTAATTAAACTATCTGCATATCTAGAATTGATTTGTAACTAATGATGTTCCCGTTAAAAAATCGAACCCCTTAAACTCGCATAATCATAAGGAATAGGCATTATATCATTAACTTGTTTTCCTCATGGTATTAAAATCACCAAGAACCATACAATGTTACATTTGAAATTTGAAATAAACTGTTCAGCCTTGTTGTGACCGTAAAATGTCGCCCAGTACTGATGTGCCCTTTACAAAAGATAACTTACAATTTCATTCATTTATAGCTTAATTCAAAAAACCTCAAGTGACGATGATTAATTTCTAATATTTTGAATTTATTGTCATAAACAAGCTTACTAGGGTTGATCTCACTGCATATTTTAGCCGGTTTTAAAAAATACATTTCAGTATTTGCCCTTTTTGTGACTGAAATAGGTCAGAATATTGCACAAACAATAAAAATGTTACATCCGCAATTAAGGCCAGAAAACATAACCGTAATTTGGGGTATGAAAACAAAATAAATATATATAGATAAAAGCGTCAGAGGAACAATTCACTAAAAGCACTGCAATTATTTTGGTTCATGAAACAGAAATGTAAATCAGTTATAAATTAGACATGCTTATCTATAACTTACTCAAGGTGAATAAAACCATGACCACGAGTCTGTTTATATGCAAACAAGATCGAGCCGGTATTCTTTCCTTGGAATAAAGTGCTATGATCCAATTTCTATATCCGGTTGTTCTGCCTCTTGGGGTTAACATACTGTGCACATGCGTCTATTTTCAGTGATCCACCATTGAAATATTTGCTTTAAAAGTCAAGTTCCACTGTGTATTGTATATGGTTGATAAATTCTTTGCATTGATTACCTCCAGTTAATTTTTATGCAATTCTAAGTTTACTTATTTTTCCTTTCAGTGTGGTTTTAATAAACCAACAGGGATTCACATACAGTTATTATCATCTCTTCTACAACACAAAGCAATTGTAATATACACAGTTTCAGTCAATTTAACCTATTCAAACTGTTATTACTACGTAAGCTTTCTAGTATTTGATATCTACAAAATTTAATTATAATCGTTGTATCAAACGTTTCAATCTGATGGGTTATTCCAAAGGTTGTTAGGCATTTTGATATGGATATTCATACTATGCACGGAATTGGTTTGTTACTCTTTCGAAAAGCAGAAACCTTTGGATATATAATCTAAAATTATTACAGATATGTACATAATACCTTGAACATCATTCACATCTATCCGTTGAGAATCGAAGAGAGTTCCAAATAAATGCATTAATTTACTTAACTATAAAACTCGTTTTCATCCTTTTGTTTTTGAGGCACTAAAGATAACTACTATGAAAGAGGTATATATTTCAATAGAAAGCAAGCATTATGTTTCGTTGGCTTCGCAAGCACAGCATTCAAAAGAATCAGCTTCAGATAAATGACAGAAAGAAGGATTGGTCGTGGAATTTGTTGTGGATATTTTATTTTGAAAAAGGTAACCCGCAACAATCACACGAGCAGTTTGAAGTTTAAACATAGAAACTGACCAGTTTCATATAATAAGTGAAATATGAATATATCGTTACTAAACTTTTCTTTTTCAGGACAGCAGCAAACACTTTGGTGCATATACAGATCAAAATAGATATATAAAACATTAAGGTATGTCTGTTATAATTAAACGGTTAATTTGGACTTTATACTTATGTAAAAGTATCCACGCATGAATTCTGCATCTATCTGTTTCAAATATCTTTAAATTCATGAGCGCAGATACGAAGGATTTTAACTTGAAATTAAATTATTTGATTAAACTTAAGTTCTAAGTATATACTCCATTACGATTTGAGAAAACAAATTGTGACTGAAATCGTTCCTTCTGATTCATTTTGAAGTTTGGATGTTACTTGCGAAGACTCGTTTTGAACTGGTACACAATCCCAGAACACAGTGTAAGTTAATTGCCCGCTTTTACCTAACTGAAACACTGATATAAAACGGCGTCAAAGCCCAAACAATATCAGCACAAAACTTAATTTCTAATTAGAAATGTTCTGGTGCTGTATTATCGTTATAGTCATCCCGGTGATGTGAATTTTAGGCACATGTACATGTTCGTGAATGCACATATAAATTTTCATAGATGGATTGGGCATATGCTGGTACAAAATAGTTGTGCATTCAGGCGCGTGGCGCAGCATAGGTGCATCATCGTGAAAAACTTTATAAAATCGTTAGGATATAACATTTATTATCGCATGGGCAATGTAGATTTTAGACATATACACTTGTATGGCACATTTGAATATTCATTAATGCATTTTGTGTTCAGAGATGTCGAAAAAAGGTGTTTTAATCGATTGGATTTTGTGATATTAGTCATATACATTTTACATGTATACCATTACGTTACATGTACATAGACAGATTCTACATCCGCCGGTATTGCATATTCTAATGTTCAGTACCGTAGAACATATGAAATATACAGCTTGAAACTTAATAAAATTTGATAGGTAAATTTTGAATAATAAATAGAGACAAGTAACCTTAAAATAATATATAAAAATATACCTTTATATATCGTGACCGTTACAATCACAAGAACGTTCTGTTCTGAATTTTTAACACAGTAAGATGTATGGTAGATATAATTATTTAGAAATTAGTCTCAGGTATTCAGACCCGATGCAACACAGGGTCGTACGAGTACGTTGAAATAACATTTATTTTGAAAACTAGACTACTATTCAAACGTAATTGCATCAATGTTATAAACACCTGTTCGCCTCCTCTGTGAAATGTTATTAGCATTTGTTAAGTAGACATATATTATTAGACACCCTGTTTTACTCAACAATTTTGATCGTGTTTGTGGCTGTTTCTTTGTTTTATCTTTAAGCGGCAGTATTTGTCATTAAGCCATTTGTTTATGTATATTAATTGGGTACAATGGAATAGAAGAAATTCGGCAACATTTATGAGATAATTAGAATGAGAGAGAGCAAATAAGGGACATGTGTCGTTATTACGGTGAACCCTTTTATATATACAACTGATATGAATACGGGACTAATCGTTTTCTAACCGAACATATATCTGTATAAATGTAATATTTTAGATCGATGTATGGTAACTACAACGGTTGTGGTGTGTTTGGCTATGCCCAATGTGGACACTCAAAGAGTAAAGTGGAACTTTAAGAGGTCGCTCAATAGAACAAAAATAAAAATGCTGCAGGCTTCGTTTAATTGGGTTGCTCATTGAATATTATAGTAGAAATGCTTCTGTTGACGTCTTCCAGCTCCGGGTTGAGCAGAACTCATACACATTTTACAACTACAGAAAAAACATTTCAGAGACGTCAGCAAATGTGTTCATGAAACATTCCATGATAATCCTGTGTGTAATTCTATGAAAAGCGGCTTATGGTCCCATGAAAGCTTAATCAAAAAGTGTTAGTTGAATAATCTGCACAACTCTGTCAGCAGGAAAAAATCCTGTTCGGAAAACATTCTATCGGGATTTTCCTACTTCTAAAGTAACATGCTTACCGTTCAGCAAATTGACTATTTTTTCATTTAGTCACTGCAGAATGCTCGGCATAAAAGGCTATAAATGTTATTATAAACTACATTTACCCGCTGTGAATCTTAGACAGTTTTATAAATTTCTATTATCGTTTACTTTTTAATTTACTATTACACTTTCATTCAACGTTTTGGATTTCTTTGGCAGATAAAGTCTGCAATCATCATTTTTCCTCTTCTAGGTTACTAGCCTACCTCATTCTAGGGACTTACTATCAGTTTTATTTATATCAACTACTCAGTAAATATACCTTCCCATAAATTTACATTCAATTTGATGTAAAGTACATATCTCAGTTTCCTACCTTTGGGGTTAAATTTTCAATTTGGGAAACTTTGAAATTTTGAAGACTCAAAGGTGGATAAAAAATATATAAAGACATTGCAAATGCACGGCAGAAATTTAGGAAAATTATCTCGGGTTCGCAATGATGTGTGCAAAACAATACCAAGGTATGATAAATAGTGATTTTGCTTCAAGAAAGGGAAACAGTCCATGCATGTTTAGACAATTACAGTTAACAAGTGTACGAAGTTTTCACGAATGAATCCAGACATATAGTAACTGATACCTACGTGCATGCACAAATGTTACAAAAATACTTAATGAAAAAAGGGGGCATAATTTTGTGAAAAAGTAAACTTGAGTTATGGTATTTGTGCATTACACGTAAAATCATCACAGTGAACAATGTCTTTTGTTTCTGTAAATTCCCCCTAGCGGTGTCTGATATAACAGCTTGCATACAAAATAATACTTAAATTCGGGATGTCGAAGTCGACAAACAAATGCGGACGTCTTGCCTGAAACAATTTGTTCAGAGTGTTTGATCTTTGGTTTAAAATGCAACTGACAACTTAGGTTGACAGTGAGCTAGGATTGATTTTAGATCAAATCAGCACTAATACGGTAAACTTGCTAGAGAACTAATCCTTGGTTTCACAAACGACGACTTTGATAATTGCACGGATCTCATACTTAACGTACTTCCACCCAATGTTTTGAAATCGTTTTGATATCTATCAGGATACATAATTTTTCATTCTAAACATGTCCCATAAATAAATCCTGCATTATAAATACAAGTAAAACTTTTGTATGCGTCAGTTACAAAAATATTTAGTTATTATTACAACTAAATTGAATGTTAATTTTCGGGCTTGCTAAACATAGTTATAACTTTTGTCTCAAATGTTGAGTTTTATGACTACCAGTTTACTTCTTTCAAATAGATTAAATTCTTTGCGATGCGTGACTTTTTGTTTCGATTTGCAGTAAAATCTAACCCACTACATTTTATTTTTTTAAGATATATCTGATATCCCAACTCATATCATAACTGTTCGCACTTGATATATGCGGATGACTTTTGTTTTTACTTTGGTGCAAATATACTAAATTTGCCAATGAGAGAGTAATGACAATGTGAAACACTGCTTCTTCTTTCTTCTAAACCATTTGTGCTAATGAAAACAATAAATAATTTCGATAACATATTTTTAAATTTTGTTTTCTCATCCTTTTTGCATATACCGAGTCAATAATTTCGATATTTTCCGGTTCCGGTTTATGTACAGTCCGCAGAATGGTTGTCTGCATGGGCAACAGAGCACCCCGAACCAGTCACAGAAATTCGTAAACCGTGCCAACATGATTCTTTTATCTCTTTTTCGTAATAAAAAACGTACCTATATATGCAATGAAAAACAATTCTTTAAATAGAAAATAAGTGTAAAGGCCATCATGTTTCTACGTGGAGTGCAAATATATAAAAGATAAATCCACGTTCTCGGCGGTGCCTTAATTCATATTATTTAAAACTGTATCATCTAATAATTTGAATCTTAGAATGATGTGTGAAAATAGTATATATTATTATTTAAAAATGTATTATGTAAAATATGAGTTAAATAGTAGAAATCAGCAAAAGTTACGTGATGTTACTGGACATATCCAAACATTTGGCAAATGTGTAGTTACAATTAAGTATCATTGGACAAAACGTTACGTAATGAAAAATGTCAAATCATATCGATTTATGCCCGTACTTGTATATTCTTAGCTGCAAGCAGAGTTAAATGTTTAATTGTTGTGATATCGTCGAAATGGCTAAAAAGACATTGCTTGCAAAAGGGAAGCCAGTATGCTGGATATTGGTCACGAGTTGTTGCATACTTACCCTTATTAGTGTCAAATCAAACAACAGGACAAAATACATTTCAGTTTACGAAGAGCAAAATATGAATTAGACACTCTTAATGACAGTTAACAATGGATATTTTGACTTTTTTCAAAAACTGGAGTCATTTCTACAGAAGATTTAATTTTAACTATACGCTAATAGTCATAGCAGAAGACGATATTGTTTTCTTTAAACTACAATATTTGATAGGGAATTAACAACGCTTGTAAGAGGCCGGCGAAATACTTCGAGTGAGGCTGTTGTGTTTGGAAGTCGAGCGTATGGTGAGCTGGCATCAGGACGCCCGAGCTATATTCTTAGATACCTGCAAAATGGAGTAAATATTGTGTACACGGATTTAGATGCTGTCTGGTTACAAAATCCTTTCCCTTACTTCAACGGAAACTTTGAAATTTGGATGCCGTCTGACGGGCGGCCTGGGAATGTGTGTGCCGGATTGATGGCTATTAAAAGCAGCAAAGAAACTATAAAGCTTATGCAGGAGTGGAAAGCTTCATTAAAAATAAACATCTTAGAGGTAACCAGTATGCATTCAATCAAGTTGTAAAACATTCACAAGTACGCTTAAAAACTCTAGATACGAACCTTTTTCCTTCAGGAAAATTTTTTTTTTAAAAATTCAATGACGAGCAAAGAAGGAAAGTTGTAATCGTTCATAATAATTGGATTAAAGGTCATCCGGCAAAACTACAACGCTTTAAAACATATAAGCTGTGGTTCTCTTAGTAAACAGTCAGTCAACCAGCTTCTGCCAGATACTACAAAAGGAACACGTATTTGAAATAAGATTTGTCAATAAAATATCAAAGCTGATGTGACTAGAAAACCGTCATCGAAAATTCGTATAATAGTGATATATCTTTATAAATGAAATATGTATCTGAATCATATTTTGTTATCTAGTATACGATGTGGTTAGGTAGGTAAGGCATTTCTATGTCAGGCTATAATGTGAGCTGTTGCCTGGTCAAACATGACCTTACGATAAATATTTGTATTATAAAGAACTAGATGTATATCAATTGGACACTTATGACCCCACTTCCTTTACCTGTTCATGACCCTTAGTGAATTATTTTTAAAGTATTATCATGCATATATTTTTTAGTAGTAGTTTAATAGTTTATTGTGTATTTATCATTGACCCTTATTCTGGTCTGGTAAAGTGAAATCGGAAAAAAAGCGCACAACTATGCATGCTCTAATGGTTTATTGCTCTAAGTCAAGGGTCTTGGATTTGGTCCGACTGGGCATAAATGCCGAAAAAACTCTAGAGTTTTGCTAAAAAAAATGATCAGGTAGACAAATTTACATGCTGAATAATATTCCTATTATGTTCTTTATCGTAGGTCAAATACGTGCGGTACAAACTTTAATGCCCTTTTATTCACTATTTACTATGTCAAGGGCCATAACTCCGGGTACAAATTAAAGAACTAACAAAACCACAAGCACACATGCTAAAAAATGAGTGTCTCATAACCCTAGGTCAAATACTCTTTTAGATACTTGCGATACAAACTTTTAGGCCCTTATATGCATATCATTTTTGATTAAGTCAAGAGGCAGAAACCTGGTCTTACTGTGTGAAATCATAATAAAAACAACAAGTGCACAACTTCACAATCTTATAGCTTTCATGGCTCTATGTTGAATACTTTTTTAGATATACACGACACAAATTAGGACGGCCGGACAGTGCAAATCTAAGTGTCCAAAACACGAGAGCTAACGATATATTGTGGCAACTTTTTGCTCGAAAAATGAGTAAATTTATGTATGCACAAAATACTGAGTCCACTGGAAAATCTAATACAACATATGGTTAGCTATCTCATCTAAATAAGTAAGGGAAACAACTACACTTAAAGAGCATTCCTACAGTTGTTTTCCTTTCATAGATTTTTTTTTCAAATTCCCATATATGATAGAAAAATTTGTGCTGAAAACAATGAACAAATAAAAGCCATGGGTCACCAGGTCACCAAGGCTTCTTGTTGTGAAAAAAATGTGTTTTGAACAAACCCACCGTTGCTGAAACTACTAGCGACTTTTCAACATTTTCATAATTTACTACTTTTTCATAAATAATAACCAAAATATGCATCAAAACAGCACAATAAGATTTATTCTTTTTACAGATTTTATTATATACTTATTTGATATCATTGTCATATTTGTAATACTATTTCATTAATATACTGAAATGAAAACAAAATCTTGTTATATATTCATTTTTGTGAACTTACAATGGAAAATACTCATAGTAAAGAATACATTTTTATAAATTTTGAAAAAAAAACTATTTCATATATATTTTTTCCTGTTTTCTATAGATAATTGTATTGTAAACATAAAAATGGCCAATATGTATGGGTCACCAGGCTAACTTTTATGTCAAGACCGCTTGAATACAACACCTGTTCGGACGAAAAATTGCGCGAATCTGACCAAATTGATAATATCTGCTTGAAATTAAAAAACAAATGTTTTAAAATCTCTTAATCCTTTCTTTAATTGAAAACTAAATGATCTTAAGGTAGGTTACCTTGTTACAAGGGTAAATTCAAATTAGTTGAAACGCAGCATTATTTTGTATTTCGTGTAATATGAAGTTTTAACTGCTACAATTTCAATTTCGTTTGTCTCTGTCCCTTCAAGTTCAATTTTTATCCAGGTTTGAAGAACATGACCCTCCAAAGGTGTTTCATATTGAGAGAAGAAGGAAAATACGGATATTTAACACTATTCAGTATATTTTAGTTTCATTGATATCCGTAGAAGTCTGCATAATTGATAATTTTACTAGTATGCACGTTAGCTTTCTAATATATAAGCTTAAAATGTATATGTCGCGGGGCTCGTGTTTCCATGGTAACGCATTTTCTCTCATTTTTAAACAACTATGTATCAAAATAGGGGTTTTCGACGGCTTCAGTGCCATTCTGTTAATGACCAACATGGAATATTTGGGTAATATTATTAGCAAAATACCAAGCACTTTACATGGTATCCTATTTTTCTTAAAGTTTAAAGTACCCATGGCAACAGAGATGTTTAAAATAGCTTATATCTTGCTTTCTGTCGTAATTTCTTATAAAAAATATTGAATAAGATTATCTTTCTAGTTGATTTAGCTTTAAAACATATAATTTCTAACGTAAGTAATATTTTCGTGTTATTTGCATTTATTTAAATAAATTTCACAGCTTAGAATACTTACAGCAGTACCCCTCGTCTGGCATTTTTCATGGAAAAATCGTTAAGCATGCTACTATTATTCTCATAGATATTATTAAAAATGAAAATAAAAAGCCGAAGCTGTGTTTCTTAAAAAGACCAGTGTCAACGCTTTTGAATTTTACATTTAGATACATAGGTCACGGGCTTCGTTTCCATGGTAACATCAATTCAATTCAAGAAACCACAATTTTCTACTGAAATTTGAACAATTTTAGATCTTACTTTTAGTATAATGTAACAAATTATCAACGGAACCTGAAAAATAGGTATTACAAATCAAACTGCGAGACTTTTTATTTGAAAATGGCCGTAACAAGTAACCTTTCACCCAACTATATTCCAAATAACATTGGTTACCATCATCCAATTTCTTACAATCCGCATAACATTTCGATATAACTACATAAAAGAAGCAAAATATTGATATTATTCAGAGCAAAAGACTCGTACAATTTTTTTTAGCAAATAATGGTATTTGAAAATAGTAAAATAAAGAAAATGCACAGAATTACGTACTTTTAAGATAAAAGCTATAAATTTTGCGCGGTAACTGACACGTAACGTCATGACGTCAATGACGTCATTTTAAGACAACATTGTTTTGAAGCGTTTCTGCGGCAATTTATTCATTATTTCTGCATTATTAAACCATAAAGCATCAGATCGAAGACAGGTTGATGATTTGTTTTCAGAAGAATGAATATACAAACACATTTAGTTTGTCGTAAACGTCGTCGTAAATCGTCACGTTAGCTTCCGGTTGGACATGCGCACATACAAATATGAAGGTAACCTACCTCCTTAAAGGAGATATTGTCTTATCAATACAAAGTTAAAGACCCACCACGGCCTAGTGACCTCCTTTTTTCTCCCATAAGAACTTCATGAAAATCATTCTAAGAATACAGCTATATTACATGATGATAGGCGGATAACTTAGACCCTCCCTGAATTAGTATGTTTCACAACTTCATCTACAAACTTACTCAGTACATCGCTTTTCAGTAAAGGTTTAAAAACATTGATAAATAATTATCTTGTCATGTAGAAACAAAGATTGATCTAAGCTTAGTTAAATATATCAAATACTGTTCTAAATCCTACATTCATCCAAACAATGTTTAGACATGAAACACATTTTCTTGGCCTTAAATATCTTACAGCAAAGGTGTTAGTTGATACTTGTATTTCTCACTTTTTTCATGCAAATAATGTATAATTACCATCATGGAAACACAAAAGAATACTGTTATTTTGTGGTGCCTCTTCAATTGTCTAACATTATATGAACAATAATACTAAAATGCGCTGTCAAAACACAGCTACAATTGACCACATGCATGGAAAATGTCAGGCATGATACATGTCAATACAACATACACCAGTATCAACATTTGATTACTAATAAAACTTATTTAAAATGTTATTTTAAGCAATATTTTTCATATTTAAGATTGTCTGTCACATGTTTCAACAAATGTTGTCTTCTCTTCTATTTTCCATAGAAAGTGTCGGCTGAGCAAAACGATGCGCATAAAAAACTATAGGAATTCCCATTATTATGATAATTTTACTGGCATTGTGTATAAAATGTTGGTTCCGCACAGTTATATGTTTTGTCTAACCTTTGCGACAGTAAGGATAGTCACAGTGACAATAAGTTAATGTAAATGCATTTTCTAGTCTGTAACCAAATAACCGTACATGTATTTTCCCTCGTCTTGATTATGACGAAATATTCATTATTGGTTTTCAGCTCACCTGAGCACACAGTGCTCTGGCTGAGCTATTGTAATCGCTCATCGTCCGGCGTCCGTCCGTCCGCCCACACTTTTCTTTAAACAACGTCTCCTCTTAAACCACCAGACAAATTTGGATGATAGGGGTTCACATGGTTAATATAGATTTATATTGGGAAAACTTCGAGAATCTTCTTGTCCAAAACCAATGCTAGGGTTTTGATATTTGGTGTGTAACATCATTTTATGTATTAGGCCAAAAAAGAGTACCTCATTTTTGAAGAGTATTCAATTACTACTGTAAACCTACTTTGACTGCATTTTTCAGGGGTGGGGGAGGGGGCGGTGGCGTAAGTGCAAGGCCCACTGGGACCAATTTTCCCCTTATTTTCCTTTTCATGTAAGTTTTTACTTCTTTCAAGACTTATTATTGATTTATTGTACAAAAGTGGAAAATTGTCATTATATTAGCGATTTCTTTCTGTTCAAAGTGAATTTCCATCTGAAACAGAAGGGGTAGAGCTAGATATTTTTAAAAATACTGAGTTACATGCGGTAAAAGTTCTCCTTCATTCTTTAGACTACATATTATGGAAGAAATGTAGGTAGGTTTTACTTCTGCCCAAAGGTTATTTTTGAATGAAGTGAGCAAAATTCAAAACAGACCCGCAGGATTCGACCTTACTTTTTCAATATTGGAGTTAGATTTCTGTTTTATTAAATTCGTTTATTTGAGGCACCCTTGAAAAAATGATATTGACAGTTTTATTTTAAATTTTATAATCGTTTACCAATAGTTTGAAAATAACGGTATCATGAATTCGCTGCAAAGGTATTGAATAAAGGCCATCACTTTGAAAGTAATGTCTACTTGATCTTGAGGAAATAATATAAATTACACAAAATTTAAAAAAAAAAAAAACAAAAAAAAACAAAAAAAAAGAACGGTAAAAGTTGTTTAAAATTGCAACAGAGGGCGAAGCACGGTCAGAATTTACCAAGCCAAAACTTCTTGTCTGAAACTACAACGAAGACCTAGGCCTTTGATATTTGGTACGTTTTATTGCCTAGTTGATCTCTAACAAGATTGTTCGAATCATGCCCTTGTTTAGCCTGGAAACGTGATATAATGCTAGGCAGGTCATGCTTTTGACAGATCGCTGTCAAATGAACATCAGTCTAGAAAAACATATCATTAAAGTACCCATTTTTACCGACAAATCCAAACTGTGCTTTACTGCTCCCTTTAGGTCAAGGGTTCTTTGGACTACTAACATTATAGTCATGAACGAATTCGGTAGGCTGTTAGTCGATTAAACATTCCTAAGAATATACATAGTTATAATTATCTGTTTAACATGTAATTAAAAGAATATAAAATATCTAAACCAGAGATGTGTGCTTTCATTTTTTTACTTGCTGCGCTTACTCGACTTGCTTCTTTTACTGGACTTCCTGCGAAAACTGAACTTGCTGCGCCTACTGGACTTACTCTTCTTACCAGACTCAATGCGCCACCTGGATTTGCTGCGCTTTTTGAATCTGTTCTTCTTACTGTACTCGATGCGCAACCTGGACTTGTTGCGCCTACAGAATCTGATCTTCTTATTGGTCTCGCTGCGCAACCTGGACTTGATGCGCCTACTGGATCTGCTCTTCTTATGGGACTCACTGCGCAACCTGGACTTGCTGAGCCTACTGGATCTGCTCTTCTTATGGGACTCACTGCGCAACCTGGACTTGCTGCGCCCATTGGATCTACTCTTCTTATTGGACTATCCTTATTGGACTCGCTGCGCAGCCTATACTTGTTGCGGTTATTGGTTCTGTTCTACTTATTTGACTAGTTGCGCAACCTGAACTTGCTGGATTTCCTTAATCTGCTGCTTCTCCCAAAGTACTGCGCAGCTTAGACTTGCTGCGCCTGCTAAACTTACTGAAACTTTAAAGTTTCCTAAGTGACAATACTGGAGGTTTCTTTTTGGACCAAAATTTATTTCTTTTTTATTTCTAATCCGTTTCACATATAAATACTAAACGCGCGAACCGGATAGAGGGACGCCATTGTTACGTCACGCGAGTAAAAATAGCAAACACAAAATTGCGGCAAATTGTGTTTGTTTTAACAAATAAATTGGTTATTTTTGACACTAGCAATATTGTTTTTTTGCAAGAGTAAGAAAACTTTACGTCTGTTTTAGAGGGATTAAGATTTACTAGCCATTTTTAGCCCAATTTTATATCATATATAAATCGTTGTTTAGTATTGTTTAGATATATTCAACATTGTCAGAACTAACGGCGAGTTAACTGTCGTCAGCATACAGTCGAGATATACTTAAAAGAGACTAGGTAATGTCGTTTACGGAAATAAGATAAAAATAAAGGTCCCAAGACTAATCCCTGAGGCACTCCTGCATTTACTTGTGTTTCACCGGAAAAGGAAGAATCTAATAAAGACTTTTTGGCTTCGGCTGTGCAGATAAATGGTGATCCAGTTTATTATGTTTCCGTTTATACCACACTGTCTAAAATAGAGAAAAGTAGGAACTTCACAGGTCGCTCAACACGACAAAAACAAAAATGTTGCAGGACCGGTTTGATTGAGCCTGTTCATGGACGGTAGTCGAAATGCATGCTACCGTCCACGCCCTCTAGCCCCGGGTTGAGCAGAACTCAACATTTACACATGCTAAAAATACAGAAAGCAATTTAGAGACATCCACAGATGAATTAAAACGGTGGTGAACATAGAACCGTCAATGATACACGTGTTGAGGCGTGTAATTCCATGAAGAGCGGCGTTTGGGCCCCAGATAAAGTAAAGGGTTTGCCCTTAACGAGAAAACAATGGGCAGAACTAAACAATCTGGAATTTAGGAAGTGGATCTGAGGTTATGGAGCCTGCGTATCACAGGAACTGTCAAAAAACAAAATTAAAAAGCAGGCACCATATCCAAGGGGTGATTAAACAATGCAATAACCAAGTTTGAAAATGAGCACTGAATGCCATACCCTATCAAAAGGTTTACTAATGTCGCAGAATATTATACACGTTTATATAAGTCCATCAAAAGCCGAAAAAATTTGATTTATATATATAATTAACTGGTAGACTGTCGAATGGCCTGGAAGAAAACCTGACTGTTTATCATATATAAGATCATTTGCATGTAAATTGTTGTATATATATTTGAACACCACTCGTTCCATGACTTTACCCACGCAACTTATAAGAGATATAGGACGGTAGTTTAATGCAATATTTTTATCAACCTTTTTTAAAAGAGGCATTACATATGCACCTTTCCACAAAACCGGATATATGTTTTCTTGAACTGACCAATAGAAAATAATAGTTAATGGTACAAAAACTATTTCACGTGTTTCCTTTATCATGCGATGACATATTTCATCCGGGCCGTTTGCTTTATTTATGTTAAAGTTAGATAGGACATCAATCGTATCTTGTTCAGTTATTGTGTTATTTTGACGTTGTTTGTCAGTTTTTCTAGAAAAAAAAGAAGATAAATTTGCTTGCGAATCATCAACATTTGAAATATTAGCTTTTTCAATATAAGTAAAAGAATACGTGCCATTTTCAATTAATAAAGGAGAGATAAAATCATATTTTTGATGAATTTTCTTTAAAGACCATTTTAACTATTTTCGAATATTGGCGAAGATTTCTTTTTGCATGTTTTTTCCATATTGTTAACTTTTTTACGTATTTGTTTGAAACGTATCAAATCAGATTATTTGCCAGAGTTTGCCACTGTTCGTTTTAAACGGTCAAGTTTTCTAGATGTTTTACGTATTTCAAAATAATACCAGGGTCGGTCTCGTGGGCGCAAGGTTACGTATGTATAAGGGACGTTCGATTATACTAAGTCTAGAAACGTTTGGGTAACTTTCAAAGGAGCCGAGTTTATATCTTCACTGCTTAGGAAAGACCACACTACTGGATGCACATACCATTAAATATGGTTTAAAACCCTGTAAAATATCCATTAAAATAGGAAAAACCGTTAATTAACCCCATTAATTCTTGCATCACTTTATTTAACAAGTTTCACAATATTAATGGGTTACATGTTAAAATACCATTAAAACACCCATTTTTAACCATGAATCATGCCATTAAAAATTTAGTTTGGTAGCTAAAATAGTTAATGGCTTTGAAAAAATAGTGAAATTCTGTATTTTTTTTAATTTAACAGGATTATTCATGGCCCTTAATTTTGATTTAATACCCATTAAATGTTCAGGTTGTGTACGATTTCATTTAAGAGTAAACTTAATGGCCCTTAACAGCAATGTAATGCCCATTAAATCCTAAATTCTGTAAAATGTGATTCGTATATATTTTCTTTATGGTTTTTGGCTTGCTCTCCTATTGAATGCTTATAATTCCAGTCTCATATTGTTCTAAAATGGACTTTAATCACAATAAATACATACTACGCACACATCGTCTATAACATATCATGATGTTATATTTAGTTGCATTGAAGTTATTTCCCCTTGATGCAGTTACGCCATTTGTTTTTCAAATGTTTGGCAAATTGTGTTCCTACAAAAATCGGATTTATTTCAATGAAAGTCGGATGGAAACATATTAATTTATTTGATAACATCAATCTACAATATGTTGGTAAGGGTAAATATGTATTGGTGCATGCCACTTTTTCAGTTCTTTGTTTTTCTTGTCCAAATAATCAGCATTTGTATAAGACAATGGGTGGGGTAAGGAATTTACATTATAAAATGTGTTCAGACTAGTTTAGATTTTCAAATTCTTGAGTAGAAACTAAGGTTTAGAGAAAAATGAACAGTACACATAATTGTGAAGATTAACAGTCTGATTTAAATTCATTTGGGGCATGGGCAGATCAATCGCTTCTTTGTTTCAACTAATCAAAGAGTGTGGTACGCTTAATTGGTGATGGGAGAAGCTACTTGTGATGCAATCCCTCAAACATTTGCTCTTAGCTGTACAGTACATGCATGTGAGCACAAAATACTGAAGTAGAGCTAAATTGTGATTGCCCATTGTGTGCTGACATTGTCATCAACAGTTGCTTTTTGAATACACCTGATGCCTATGCAAATAAACACTTGGTCAGAATGTTTGTCAATATTATAATGTTGAATATTTAAAACTACCCGCATGGTCGCTTGATCTATTAAACCGGTACCTGTAAACCCTTCTCAGTACAACTCAATACAATACAATATCCATTTATTTTCTCATTTCATATGAACATATGACAGAATAAGGATACAATATAACAAATGTTTGTACGAGGCTGTTACATGTGTTTACATTACAAAATAATAAGAGAAAAAAGAAGAAACAAATATTCTTCTAGCATTTTACAAAACAGTACATATGTATAGATACTATTACATGTGTAGTAATACGTAGTTTAAATCAATACGGCAAATATTAATATGAAGTTGATTATCTTAAGATGTCTAATTCTGAAGGCAAATTTTCATGGCCCTTAATCTGACATACAATCAAAATATTATAAACCCATTAAAATTAAATCTGACATATTTAATGAGATCATTAATCATTTTTTTTAATAATTAACGGTCATTAACAGAGTATTAAGAAAATTAATGGCCCCATTAGTTCTTACTAATTAATGAGGAATTAAGGGGTAATTTTTTAATGGCACATTAATTTCATGCCAATTAAAAATTTTCATGGAGTTTTAAGGAGCCTGTTAACTTATTTTAATGGTTTATTTTAAGCAGCTTTTCATGGCCATCAAAGTCATTTTTAATGTATGGCATTAAAACTATGGTCATGAAAATCCCAATAAATAGTAAGAAGTAATGGGTGAATTTTAATGGTGACCTGTTAAGACTCTGTTAAAAACCTTTGAAAAAATTAAGGCCAATTTCATGACCCGTTTAATGGCATGTGCATCCACTAGTGCCAGTCAGTATAGATTCGTTTAAGGCATTATTATAATTCCAGACACGTCTCTTGTAAGATGCATTGGTATCACCAATCGCAGTAAGATCTACGTAGGTGCCAAAATGATCACTAATATAATTGTCGGTTTCGAAAGTACAGGAGTGAAGATATGATATGTTTTTGTGAGGTCCATGAGGTCCAGTAACGTCCTTCAGTATGTACTAATTCTTGTAGGCTCAGTAATGATATTTTCTATATTTTTTACAATTAAAACATCTCTTAATTTGTTATTATTTATGTTTAACTGGTCTTCATTTATGTCACCTACTGTTATTATTTTATATCATTATTCTGTCGCTTGTTCAATGCAAATGTTAAATATATTCCAAAATTCTACGGGGGTAATAAATATAGCATAATAGATATGTTTCTTTTTTATTTCTGAATTCAACCCACAAGGACTCATGAAGTAAATATTCTAGTTCTTGGACATGTCTGAATATTAAATGCGGCGAGAAATAAGTAAGTAGACCACCTGATTGAGCAAAATTGTCTTTTCTGTAAATTTGTCAAATCCATCAAGCATAACTGTATTATTTGGTATATTGATCTATAGTTTCCTTTCTGTAAAACATAAAATTTCATAATCAGAAAAAAAATGTTTTATGTAATCCAGTTTATTTCGTATGCTTCTAATGTTTTGATGAAAAATCGCGATTGCCGAATTGTCTTCTCTGTTATTTGGCCCCGGATTTAACACAACATCTCAGAAATTACAAGCAAAAACTTAACGATAAATGTGTAATATGTAAAACCCGATTTTCGCTAGGACGATCGCTTGAATGGTATATTTTATTTTCAGGAAAGGCTGGTGAATGTTAAAATCAGAGATGGGGACTATGACAAGTATGTAGTACAACTATAAAAAAATGTAAAAATAATAATAAAAGTAACGATATTCGATTTTGGTACAACTTTCTTTATGAACGATTGTGTACTCAAGAGCCACCTAAAATTGTGTACTGTACTGATGATAAACTCGGACAGAAAAAGAGTTGTTTTTACCTATAACTTTCTTATTTCTGCACATTGTTCTCTATGGTTGGTATCAAAATAATGCATTCGATTGCAATGGCCTACGTGTCTGTTAAACTGCAAAGTATGTAACTGGGCAAGTGAAAAATGAAACAAATAAAAAAGAAGAGGTAAAGTACCATTAAAACACAGGAATACTGTAGTAAGTGTTAACATGTTAAAATACCTGACAATATCTAACTAACATATATTGCCTGACATAACTCTATAAAGCCAAGTGCCAAGCAAGGGAGCTTCCAGTACTATTTCACGTCTTAGGTATAAAGCGTCCGGGAATCGAACCCGCGACCTTCCGCAAACGAAGTAGAATCTCCACCACTAGGCTATCGGGATGTTTGTAATAAATACTCTAAGACAAATGTTTAATTATAATATACCTGCTTTAATATTGGTGTGTGTGTGTGTGTGTGTGTGCGTGCGTGCGTGCGTGTGTGTTCGGGTTTAACGTCTTTTTCAACAATTTTGCAGTCATATAAACGCCGGTGTCTATTTTTAGCAGTATGCACAATGCCCAACTTTGTAGTGCTGCCTCACTGGAATATCACGCCGTAGACACGTGACATATTTACCCACCCAGTCACATTATACTGCCACGGGTCTGACCAGTCTTACCCTCTTAATGCTGAGCGCCAAGCAAGGAAGCTGCTAGTACCATTTCTTACGTCCTTGGTAAGACGCGGCAGGGGATCGAACCCACGAACACCCGCACTCGAAGCGGACGCTCTACCACCAGGTTACCGAGGCGGTCGAAATAATAAAACCCCACCTCCAAAAGTACCTGATACGCTAACCGATTACATGTGCTTCAGGCTTGAAACGAATTGATGTTTTATCCCCAAAATTGATACATGAATATATATACATTATCCTGAAGATCCATATTAATGGTGAAACCGGCTGAGATTTTTAACTTGTAATGTTACTTAATTAAACTATGTTATATCAAAAATGGCATTTCCTTCAATCGTTTTTCGATATATATATATCATTTATTGTTATTATTATATATATGTATTTGATTTAATATAGACTTCCATCTTGTGCCGAGTCTTTTCATTGTCAAGTTTATAATATATATTTTACAACTAAAAAATCATAAAAGCATAATATATACCTATCACTTATAGTAAGTGAGGTAACATGCATTTTTATGACCCAGCTGGAAACAACTCTTACTATTGCTTATCCCTAGGCAATATTGCAATATACAATGAAATTTAAAGGGTGATTAAACATATGACACAATTAAATTATGTAATTATTAACCCTTCCACTGCCTACAAGACGGGTATACCCATCCCACTTGTATGTCAGCCTATTAGCCTACAAGACGGGTTTCCAGCCTATAAACAATGCAAATGACGTCACATGAATTTATCCCAGAGCAACCAATCATATTAAAAGAATGTTTTCCATCCGTGTTTGCTGTTGCATTTTTAGAAAGCCCATAATGACCTAAGTGACGTGGTAAATTTCCAAATTTCAAAATAGTGGACGACGATGCAACTGCAGGGAAAAGTAGAAAAAACAACTGCAATATTCCATTTTAACGTCAAAGATTAGGTAAGGAAAGTAAATCCGTCATATTGCTTTGTTTTCAAAATATATATTTACAAACCAAACAGATTCTTCAAAAATTTATACTATTAGGTGTTTACGGTGATTCTTCACCTTCGCTGTCTACATGTATGACGGGTCTGTCCGTTTCAAATTTAGGTCGGCATATTTCAGTAAAATAATATTTATTTTTGTTGAAAAAAAATCTGTTCATCTGTATACATTTATTATTTTTATTTCTAAAAATTATAGGTTTTGTATACTTTCTGTGAACAATAAAAAATAAAATCTGTAAAAAGATCCCCAGGAAGCAAAGAATACAACCAAGAAGAATAATAGCAGACTCGGTTTAATTGAGTCTGTTCATGAGAGGTAATGAAATGTGCAACATCTCGCACGCTCCCTAGCACCTGCTTACGCGGAACTCAATTACACATATGTTGAATGGACTCTATGGCCGCTAAACTATTCTGTCAAAACTAAAGTGATTTCCAGGAAAGTGCTTTGGCAAATACAGTGTACATGACGTAATCGGGTCCTCGGCAGCGAAAGGATTTTAATGTAATTGTAAGCATTCTAGCTATGGAGTAAAATAAATAAAACATAGCATAATTTTCAAACAAATAATCGAAAATGTACCAAAAACAGGCATTAAAGGCTCTGGCCTCCAGATGGTTCGACAACATTTTTTTTAGATATCTAGAAATTAATGCTATATATCTTAAGCATGCTGAAAATTGGTTGTTTTAACTACTTTTTACGATGAAATTTGTAAATTTAACATCCATTGAACACTAAACCCTCCATAGCGTAATTGGGAACGACAGCGGAAAACTTCTTTATAAATATTCTGTATTAATAAATAAAAACATTTGTCGATTTTTATCGTCAAGATATAGCCGGTCCGTGTGAAACCCATCTTTAATAGTCTGGTGGTTTTAACCCCTGAAAAAAATATATGAGGGCCGGAATGTTAATGCTTTGAGACAGAGGCTTTATTAAAGTTTAAACATCCCTGGTTCATCTGAGTGGTGTCTCCAAAAAATAAATGACCATTATATGCAATTTATAGAGGTCAAAAGGTCATGCGTTAAAACTGATATCTTCACATAATTTTCGTCACTGGTGCAATGATTCGTGAATAATTTCACATTATAACAGGATTTGATTTACAATTACAGGTTTAAATGAACCATACATTTGTGTCCAATTAATTAATTATGACTCGCAATCGAAAACGCATTGTATGCTTATATATAAAGGTTAAAGGTCATACGGTATATATACAGAACAATATAGCTAACCGCATTTGCTAATTTCCCAATATCTTTGCAAATTCTGTAAATACAATTTTAAAATTTAGCATACTTTTAGAACAAAGTGTTGTTAATAACATAATAAAATTTCAAAAATATTAAGTGACGCCAACATATAATTTTATTCAATTTACTAATTCACCCCGTCTGTAAAAAAAAAGTCACAAAAACACATAAAAGCTATGATTTAGTAAACGAGTGAATACCATTTGTAAGAATATGAACTGTTCATACTAATATTTATTTTCTAGCGAATGGTTAAATATGACATGAATGATGAATGTTGTTTTTAGAAAAGCAAGTTAACGAAGTTATTTTATTATCTTCCCAAAATGCGTTTTCGTTTTTAGTATGTACATGCACATTGTAAACATTTTTGTTTACTTTTTATGACCTGTCAAAAATTGGTTGAAGTCGTAAAATGGATTAATATTATATCTGAAGACGTGTTTTGGTTTTGTTGTAAGTTCGGTATTTTATCAATAACATATTATTCTGAGTGTACACTACATTTCAAGAAGTATTTTATGCTGTTGTTTGAAGAAAGTGGCAAACAAATATGGGGAGCACTTAGCTATTTTGTTCAGTATATATTAGTTATATACAATTTTAGAAAAGCTTTTATTTTTCAGATTTAAACGTAAATCTTTATTCAATATTTGCATACATATTATTATAAAATACTGTTGAAGTTCACCTTCTGGCAAGACATTTTGTAAAGTTTTAATTTTTTTTTCGTTGCTTTATTAGCTCGACTTTTCGAAGAAAAAGTAGAGCTATTGCACTCGCCCCAGCATCGGAGTCGGCGTGGCCGTTGGTTAAAGTTTTTGATGAAGTCAAATATCTTTCAAATATCTTTGTTACTATCAAAGCTATTGGCTTGAAACTTACAATATTTATTTACTATCAAAGCCAGAAGATACAATTCCCATAACTCTGATTTGAATTTTGATGGAGTTATGCCCCTTTTTGATTAAGAATTTTGGTTAAAGTTTTTGATAAAGTCAAATATCTCAGTTACTATCAAAGCTATTGACTTGAAACTTTAAATAGTTATTTTCTATCGAAGTCTACACCAGGAGGAACAAACTCCCTAACTCTGATTTGAATATTTACAGAGTTATGCCTCTTGTTTACTAAGATATTTTTGTTAAAGTTTTATAAATTTTTACTTGCAAAGCTTTAATTCAGATTCAAGCAATGAGATAGGTCAAGCGCACTGTCTTACGGATAGCTCTGACTTGTTTTAATTCGGGTTGTGACTACTTAACCAAATATTTCTGATTTCTTGTTAAGATAATTTTCTTTATCTAACTAATGCAATCGGCTTGATCATACAGATGCTTCTCAGTTTTAAATGTCACAGATATATGTCATAGGTCGCAATAAGTACTATGAAATATAAATAAACATGATCATATTGCCTACTGAAAAGATACATAACCTTGCATATATAAAAGGGTATTATTTATTAACTACAACAATGCTTATTTTTATTGACAAAACATTCAATCACGTTAATATTTGAACAGAAAGAAAATGCCAGTAAATTACACTTTTCTCTTTTCAGAAGGGTAAGGTATATTATTTCATTCTATGATTAAAAATCGTCATGTATCCGAATAAGGCTTTAACACAAATGAACGCATACTCTTCAGAAAGATTCAGGATATAGGCTTGTTTAGTTATGTAAGCTAAATAAACCCCGCAGAATATAAACGATTTCAATGTAAAATTTGTTGTCTAACCTCTATTGCATTTAACGGAAGATATTTCTTAAAATGGCACGTTTAAAAATGTTCACTGTCAAGAGGTTTGTTGGCATAGTATAACAAAAAGGGTATAAACTGGTATAGACAGTTTTCTGCACATTGTATCTCCTCTCATTATGTGAAATAAAATGTCAACTTGATACCTTGAATAATTTTTCACTTATGTTCAGGACAAGCATAATTTACTATGATAAAAGAATGTGGTTTGTTGGTGTACAATTTCTTAAATCGTTCTCTTAAGAAACAAACCCTTGAACCATTTCTTGGAAAAAAAATTTTAAATGTATTAAAGTGGGTAATTTAAAAGTGACAAACTGTGGACCTATAAGAGTTACGTTTTCTTTTCCAGTAAATGTATCTATCCCTGTATGCAGTTTATACAAACTTCTTTTCCCATTTGCAATGTTCAGGACAAATAAATTTGATAAAGGTAGATAATTGGAAAAAGTAAGCACGATAGCAACACTTTCTCTCAACATACCTTGTCATAATGTGAAAAAGTTTCACAAAATCCCTTAGATAATTTTAGAGTTGTCCTAACACCAATATTAATTAAAGGAAGGTTATTATGAAACAAAGCAATGTTGAGTTATGGTTCTTGTACACAAGAACGTCTCTTAATGTACTCTAGTTTTGTATGCAAATTGAATAAAGTTTCTTCAGCACTTTTAGAGTTATAGCCTGAACAACTCAATTAGATAAAATAAGACAAGTCGAAAAGTTTCATGTACCCTTAATGTCACCTATTTTGTCTTTGTATGCAGTTTCCTTCGGACTTTTACACCAAATGCCACTAAGGATGACCAAAGTAGATGATTGGTAAAATCAAACAATACATTGTTACCAATGTCATCCATCTAGGGACATTTTTCAAAAACCGCATGCTTATACAATGTACAGCATTTTCTTTTCAAAGTAGCTGTGGGGGCATATGTATATAAATGATAACTATATGTATTATATAATTCATGAAGAGGTATGTACTGTATGGCCATATGTATATAAATTATAACTTTATATATGATATAATTCATGAAGAGGTATGTACCTTAAAATTGTCTGGAAATCTATAATTTCTCAATGCTTTCAAATGTTAATATCTGCATTTTAAAGAAAGAATGTGATTTTCTTTCTATATTGGTAAGAAATAAAAAATGAAAATGTAATTAAATAATATTATAATAATATCATATTTAAGGATAGTAATTAATAAAAAAAAATGAAATGCAAGATATTTATATAGTACTAATGCATAAAACAACGTCAACGTTTATACCAGTGTTGGTCAATGCAAATCGACACTGCATTTTAACGTATTGTATTGGTATCATAACATTCTTGTATTACCTATATATACAATAAAGTTGTGACTTGCGTCTGTGTTCATATTCTGGAAATATAATATTGTTAATAGCTTTTTTGTATATCTATCAGAACCAATCGTAATTTCATTTTTGAATTAGTTCTAAAACTGATGAAAAACACTTACATTATACTATATGATACAAAAGGAAAGTAATTTCATCTACAAACAGAAAGGAAACTTGATTTTGGTGCACGTGACCTTGACCTTTACACATGTCATACAGTTTATAATGGTGAATATTTAAGTGGCGTCAGTGGAATATCCCAACAAATATTGCAAGCCGATATATGTATTATATAACGACGATGTCGGCTGTATGTGGGAGTCGCTAAAACATGTACATGTTCTTGTAAACTAAACTCATGATTACAGAACAATATTGAGTATTGTCAAATAATTCGTTGATTTGAAGTTAGCAGAATAGCAGCATAGGGCAATGAGTTCATATTAACTTTCGGAACAATTTAACTGCGTTCCTATATGAAAACTCATCTAGGTTATCGGTATAACACAACATTTACGTGTTTTGATATAAAAGTTTTAAAAAAGATAAAGCTTCTTGTTTAAAGTGGGTAGTCGACGAAAGTCCCCACCTGTAATGGATGGAACAACTTATTTCCAGCGGAGCCCACGGCAGATGTGATATTTACCATTCCAGCATCCAGTCTAGGCCGATAGTGCTGGAAACAGTACCAGTACTGAACACTAGTCGGGATATCAACCGCGACCTTGAATCGAACCCGGACCGCTGGAGTTGTAGCCCAGCCTGCTAGCCACTGCGCCACTCACTCTCTATCAATAGAGAGTTTTAATGAACATAATCTAATTAAGTAACGTATGTACCAATAAGCTGCATCTGGCGAAAGAATGCACTTTAAAGTAATTTACATAAAGAATTATTCAAAAGTCATTTATAGATGCTTCTTACTAAGCACTGAAATTTAATGCTCATTGTATGAAATGTTTGTCAATCTTAAGTGTTATAATGTAACGTTGATTTTGGTGAAATAAATGGTACGCTAAACAAAGCACGATAAACTAGTAATCAGTGGTAGACAGTCATTGATCAAAGTGTGGTAAATTGTGACGGGGGCATTTTATTAACTCATTCTGCCCTAAAGCGTTATTTCCACTTCTACTCTGCTGATATTTATCTTTCAGCCACCTAGGAGGCTGATAAGCCAATCTACCCTGAATACCGAGAGATGTTTTGAGAGATAACATTGATTTTGTAGTTTTTTGCTTGGGATATTGTTGCTAATTAGTGACAACAAATATGTGCTAATAGGTATGGAATTTGTACTCTTTGTAACTAAATTGATGTAGCTACGCAACAAAGTTAATTTCATGCAGCTTTGTAGTACAGTCATTTCAACAGACCGTTGAATTAAAGACACAAAACAAATGACCGTATTTTCTCATCAGATCTTATTTTGGCTAAACAAAATTTATAAAATGCTAAATTTTATCATGCAAATATTTAAACAACAAATATGAACAATTCTTAAAAATATATATTCATTTATACGCATCCAGGCAATCAAAACGCATCAAAATAAAGTTATTTCTCACAAAAATAGCGTATGTGTTTAGTATGAAGATGTAATAAAATGAATATTTTAGCTATTTTAGACAGAAACTATTGCGCTGAAAATAATTTTTATTTTGGGCTAATTTCAGAAAACATGTACATGTACTTAATAAAAATTTGAATTTTGAAACAATTTTGTGGAGTTTCTAAAGTATCACAAACAAGCTGTCGAAATAACTGAGTTATTATCAACACTTTATTCTATATATCAAGAAACAGTCTCGAAGTTTAACAACAAAATCAATAGATGAATTAATAAATAAATAGATACCAACGAAGATGTTTTTACATTTTATACACACATAAGCATTGTTATATCGCACAGGTAAGAATTAAAGGTCTGGTGTGCATGAGTTGAAGATAGTTTAATCTTACATGTAAAAGAAACTATTTTAGTTCTTTTCTTTTCAATGATATAATCCACAATTCTACCAGTTCTGTTCAGGCAGTGTTATGTGCGTTCACGGTCACGACGCAAAGATGTGACAATTTTCACGCGGTATGCAAATGTAAAATAATTCTATGACATTTTTGTTTTCCATTTCGGTATGATACTTACATGTTATTTTTGTGCGGTAATTATGTACGTCTGTCTTTACTGAAGTGTATTTTTTATAACAGTACCCGATCATTTATAATTCTTTTTTTTTCCGCACTCAAATGTTTAGAACCGTACTTATAAAGAATATACTCAACGCCCTTTATAGCTCAATAGCAGCTATGTTTTTATATTGATCTCTGTTAAATTTTGACAGATTTAAATGAAATTCTGGCAGAATGTTTAATGATAATTTTATTGTAATGAAACGTAAGAATGATAATAATGAGAATAATCTCATTTAGCCGTAAAATTGTTTGATCCCGCAGATGGCATTATTTACCGCATAGCGACAAGCGAAAAAGTATATACTTTTGGGTTGCATTATTTCAACTGTCATTTCTCAATGAATATTTGTTGTTATCTATTTATTTATTTATTCATTTTTTTTATGTTTCGATCATATAAAGAATCACCCGTAATTTTCAGGCTTCGAGAAATCACAAATTATAACTCGAACTACGCTCGCTTTTACAGCCTTTTTCAACGAAAGCATTTATTTTTTTCACAATATCCGGTTTTATTTATGTTTTAAAAATGTTACGCAACAAAAAAATTGATTGGTCCAACTTGTTAAAAAGAACTAAATGATTTTATTTAAGATCAATAAAATGTGACGGCTGAATGCGTCATGCGGAATTCAGAGCTATTACTGTAAAGACGCATGTACGCGGCGTGCGGTTTCCAGATGTAGATAACAACTCCGCATAGAAGCGGCACGCGGTATTCAGATAACAACTGGTCGACGAATTAATGCGTCGCGCGGGCAGAATGAGTTAATTAAAATTATGTAAAAGCGACTTGTAATAAGAACTAACAAATATGAAAAGAAATCTAATTATACCTGTGTTATTTCTTTTTCAAATGTTAATATAAGTATCGGTACATACTTTATCATGAAAGAATGCTAAAATAATACAAGAACACCGCCTTGCGGGTGCAGATGCTCATCTGATTTTTTGTCTCTGTATATTAAAAATATTGTCATACCCATGATATTTTAAGTCCAAAAGGGGTCGTAATTCTTGCAAAAATGTATAGTTGCTGTACTTGCTGTGCAGAGTCAGCTTTAAATGGCGAATAACTGATCCAAGTTTTAAAGCAATAGCTTTGACAGATAATACGAAAATTTGACCTGAACGCAAACTTTAAGCAAGAATCTGATATTTTCTAAGTCAAAAAGAGGTCATAATTCTTGCAAAAAGCAGAATAGAGTTATGTTTCTTGCTTTACCTAGTCAGCTTTTGATGGTTAATAAGTGTTGCAAGTTTTAAAGCAATAGCTTTGATAGATTAGGAGAAAAACAATATCAGGATTAGCGGGTTGAAAGAAGAACCAAAAGAATATGCGCATAAAAACAACGCAAATTGTAATAGACAAATTAAATGAGAAAATTCCAGGATTAAAGTTAACCCCTTATGATGTAGCCATTTCTTACAGATTAGGGCCTAAAAGGCCAAATAAAAAAGACAGGTTATAGTAAAATTCCTGTCCAGATTTTCAAAGAATATGGTGATGAACAATTTGAAAAAATTCAAAGGAACCAAACTATTCATCTCTGAGGATCTGACCAGTTTAAACCATGATGCATTCCTTTGTGTAAAGAACAAAATGACAGAAGACATAAAATCAGTGTGGACAAGAAACGGAAATATATACTATGAAAACAAAACCGGAAATATACATCACGTGAAGTTTCATGAATATCAAGATTGGTTTGATCTTCCATGGCCGAAAGATCATATTAAGCAAAGGCGAAATGAACAAACCAAATAAAAATCAGAGAGGAAAAAGTGTGCCAGTACATGGGGAACAGACAGTATTTTCAGTGATTTACAAATAATACATGTCGAACTGTTCGAGAGATATAGACCAGTAATTGTATACGCTATAACTCGTTAATCTATCGCTAACTCTTTACAGTGTATACTTTTAACACTCTTTGAAATTGAAATATATAAATTTACATGTAGTCGCATAAAAAAAAAAGATTTTCTATATTTTGACAATTTGAAACGCTTTTTATGTTTAATTTTTATGAGAGTATTAATCTTGCATCTGCTTGCACAAAAACATATGATAAGTATATAGCCATAATTTCACTTATAAACTGTGGGTTAATCTTGTTGATAATGTAAAAATACGAAGTATGTTTGAAGACTTTCAACTAATATGAATTTATTTTGTTATCGTACAGATATGTATGTATCTATAGATGAAGGTATATATGTATACATAATGTCATAGTTAGAACGAGTACAATACAATTAGTACATGAACATCCATATAAAATGTAAAATGTGTGTACGTATACTGTGACATTAAGAAGTAAAACTATTCAAATTTTTCGTTAGGTAAAACAGGTCATATATATGCATGTGTTTGTATATGATATACATAGGTGTGTACATTTTATCGGTGGCATCATGTATCGGCGAAGTACAACCCATCATTACAGACTCATAAAGGCATTGTAGTTGAAATAGAATTATTTCAATTCGATTTTTGAACAGAACATAATATAAATTGACTTATTAAGAAATATTTGTTTGTGTTGAAGGGTACATAGTTCTGTATATGTGTATATGTATACATGTGTGTATATGTATGTAGGTGTTTGAATGTATGTATGTATGTATATATGTATGTGCGTATTTATGTATGTATGTACAGAGGTATATGTGTATATGTGTGTGCACATGTGGATATATGTGTATGTGTGTGTGTGCATATATGTACATACATGTTTGTAGGTATGTATGTAGGTATGTATGTATGTATGCATGTATGTATGTTTGTGTAATATGTATATATGTGTGTAGGTGTGTGTATGTATGTGTGTATATATGTATATGTATGTGTATATGTATGTGTGTATGTGTATGTATATATATATAAATATATATATATATATATAATAGAAAATATTAAAAGTTACTCCTGGACAAGTATATAATAAATAAAAAAGAAAAACATCCAATGGGTTTCCTCTATCTGTATTTCTGTCCTAATTACAGGTCGACTAGCCAGTGTAGAAATACAGATAGAGGAAACCCATTGGATGTTTTTCTTATATATATATGTGTGTGTGTGTGTGTGTGTGTGTGTGTGTGTATGTATGTATTCTGGTGTTTGGGGATGTACACGCCTGTTATTAATGATTATTATACATATGTATCAGAAAGCATTTTGACTGGTGTTAAACCAGTCTAGAAACGTTAATTAGACAAATTAATATATAATATAAATATGTTTATCATCCCGAAAATCAAAAGTATTAAATTTTGTTTGTTCAAGGACTATTTGATATATACACGGTATATAGATGTAAATTATCATTTTTGCTAAGGAGCGTCCAAGTAGCCCTGCGTTGTACTTCGTTTTCTTAGCATATCTGGTGATTGAAAAACAACTAACGCAAACTTTCAGGACAGGGAAATTTGTACCTGTTTTTTTTTTAGTATCAAGGTCATGTATTCTTTTTCTTTTGCACTTGGAATGTTATATCGATTTAGTTGATGCTTAATATGAAGCTTTAGTTATACCTTTAGCAATATAGAAGGAATATATCGGTATATGGAATCCGTAGGTTTTACATAACTTTTTGCCCTGATCTCTCTTTTATAACAAATGAAGAATGTGATTAGATCATCCCCATGTATACGCTCTCATAAAAAATGTATTATATCAATATATCATTGAAACTTTGTATATGTGCTCTCTTAATGTGCGTGGTTTGGGTAATTACAAAAAAACGACAGCAAATATTTCAATGGTTAAGTGATAAGAAATATAAAGTATGTTTGTTGCAAGAAACCCATTCAACAAGTGATACAAGTCAAATGGTTTATCGCGGCCAGAAATTTGTACAAACCGGACAGAAGTTGCGAAATTGTCATTTGTGCAGGAAAGAAGCGTTTACCATAATGTCCAGTACTGGACAGGTATAGTGACCATGCACGGACACAGCCAATTTTCTCAGATGGGGTCCGATCCCCTGCCTCCCCCCCCCCCCCCCCCTGGAAATTTTGAAATTTAGCACTTCATTTTTCGCATTCTGGGACAGTTTTATGGACTAACCTGTTAAATTTGGGAAAATGATAAAACCAAGCTTTCTTGAAGGTAAAATTCTTAGTTTCTTTTAGATAAATAATATGAATTATGTCGGGGTCGTATGTAGCAACAGCCGCATATACTTTACATGCAGTCCTAATGTTGCCTTTTTCGAAAAACATTTTGCTTTCCTTCTTGTCTTCTTTCCTTTTTTAAAGATTTTCCAGAGTGGGTCCGGACCCCCGTCCCCCACCCCCTCCCTCTGGATCCGCGCATGGTGACATATCATGCTTTCTGTTTATGCAGGTAAACTTGTGTTTGGTTAAATTTCAACAGAGCACAATTGTCTGAACAGTGTACAAACTCATTACTGTTTTTTCAGGCAAGGGTGGAAAAAAAGTGGTAGACAATGAAGCAGTAACATTTTTATTAAAAAAAAATAAACAATGAGACAAACATTTCCAACATCTTTGGACGGTTCAAAAATCCCATGTTTAACATACGATAAAGCCCGAAACGCGTGAAAATGTTCCGAATATAAATCGGGTGAAGTAGGCGCTCTATGTATAGAGTTAGTTTATGCGTCTAGATACTGTACCAGAGGGGTCGGTTAATTGTGGGTTATTGATTAAACTGGGCGAGTCTACTTACTTATTACTTGAGGATGAAAAGAAAACGTGTTTTTTAAATGTTGCTCTTAAACAAGGGTGGCGGTTGAGCTACTAAAAGTACAACAACAGTTAATTCACAACAAATCGTACGGTATGTTTTATAATCAGTAGAAGCTAGTCGTATTTACGCTTATGAGACCTGTTTCACCCATAAGTAAAGAATGCACAGGTCCATCATGAAATATTTTCCCCAGCGCGCATATACTTTACCTATTCAATGTGATCGCGGCCGCGATCAATAACTGATACGTGGAAAAGTGAATGGAAGGGAGAAGCTTTCTTTAGCGGGAATAAAAGTAATAGAGCCGAAACAGCCATACTTTTTGACGAATCATTTTCTTATTCAAGCAATAATATGACTTATAAGGAATTAATAACAGGTCGACTAGCCAGTGTAGAACTCACTATCAATGATAGAAAAATAACGATATTTAACATTTATGGTCCAAATGATGATAATGCATTAGTATTTGGTCAACTTGAAAATGAAATATTAAAACAATATGACACAAACATCATTTTAGGGGGAGATTTTAATACGATTTTAGACATTAACTTAGACAAAAAACATGGAAGAAATGATACCCATAAAATGTGTGGGAAAAAAAAATTGATTTGATAGATTCCTGTAACCTTATTGATATTTGGAGGAAAAATAATCCAACCCAATTAAAATACACATGGCACATTAATACAAAACCAATGATTTTTAGTAGACTAGACTATTTTTTTTATTTCTGATACCCTAGTAAATATTACTCATAGTTGCAAAATAAAACCAGGATACAAATCGGATCATTCAGTTGTAGAGATTAAAATTGACTTAACAGACATTAAAAGAGGTCCTGGTTATTTCAAAATGAATAACAGTCTATTAAATGAAGATGAATATCAAACAATTATAAGAAGTAGTATTAATGAAGTTGTAGAAATAAATAAAGAATGTAATCCAAATACATTGTGGGAAACCATAAAAGGCACAATTAGAAACCAAACAATAAAATATGCCACAAATAAGAAAAAATAGACGTGGAAAAAGAAGAAAAACTTACAAAAGAAATAGAAGACCTAGAAGACAAAGTAGTTAATGTGACTGATGACACAGAAAACAATAAAATTAGTTTAGAAATAAAGAAACAAGAACTTGAAAAACTGAACGATTCAAGAATAAATGAATTTTTAGTTAGAAGCAAAGCAATAAGCATTGAAGGGAACGAAAAAATTTCTAGATATTTCGCAAGTTTAGAAAAAAAAATGCAGAGATGAAAAACATATTCAAAATAAAAATTGGAGATGCTGAAATAATTGATCAAGTCGAAATTCTTAAAGCAGAAAATTTTTTTTATGAAAATTTGTATTCAAAACGACCAAAAATAAAAACAGATTATGACTTCTTCAATCAGCATATAAAAAAACTAAATGAAAATGAAAAGGAAACATGTGAAGGGTATTTAACTGAATATGAGTCTTTAGAAGCTTTAAAAGAAATGAAAAACCAAAAGAGTCCTGGACGGGATTACTAGTGAATTTTATAAAGTTTTTTCGGAAACAATTAAAACACACTACGTTAAAGCAATTAACTATTCCTATAGAACAAAACAACTAACAGACCTACAAAAGCAAGGAATTATTACATTACTACCAAAAGAGGGAAAAAATGCATTATCTTTATCAAATTGGCGCCCTATAAGTCTCTAAAATGTTGATTATAAAATTGCAACTAAATCAATAGCGAATCGTCTTATAAGGTATAAATTCCATAATAGATAAAGCACAAACAGGATTTTTGAAAAACAAATACATAGGTGAAAATATTAGGTTACTATTTGAAACTATGGAATATTTACAAACTAAAAATGAACCCGGCCTACTACTGTTTGCAGATTTTGAAAAAGCTTTTGACAGCATCGATCATACTTTCATGTTTCAGTGCTACACCACTTAAATTTTGGTGTCTCTTTTATTGATTGGGTAAAATTATTTTACAACGATATAAGTAGCGTAGTTATAAATAACGGAAACTTGTCCGAACCCTTTCCAATAAAGAGGGATGTAAGACAAGGATGTCCACTGTCATCTCTGCTTTTCATAATATGCACTGAATTTTTAGCAAATTATATAAACACTGATAATTCTATTAAAGGAGTGACGATCAATGGTAAAGAAATTAAACAAACACTTTTTGCAGATGATGCAACGTTCTTAAACAACGGACAAAGAAACTCATTCGAAAAACTTATTGATGTCATCACTAATTTCGGATACGTATCAGGACTAAAGCTTAATTTCAATAAATCAACAATTTTAAAAGCGGGATCTTTAGTAAATACAGATATGAAACTGTGTAATGATAAAAAATTTAATTGGACATCTGAATCGGCAAAAACACTTGGTATATTAATAAAAATGTAGACCTTAATCTAGACCCAAAATTAAATAGCTTTAAAAACTGTTTGCAACAATGGGAACACAGAAAACTAACATAACTAGGAAAAATTACAGTGATAAAAACCTTTGCGTTACCGAAACTTATATATCCCTTTACAGTTTTACCAAGTCCGTCTGAAGAAAAATTAAAGGAAATAATAAAGATAATGTATAATTTTATATGGAAAAATAAACCAGAAAAAAATCAAAAGAGATGTTATACAACTTGATTACGAGAGAGGAGGACTAAAAATGATAAATATTAAGTGTTTTTTTAACTCGATAAAAGCCTGTTGGATAAAACGATTTATGTGTAACAGAGAAAGTGTGATTTGGGGTACTTTCTGTAATGCAATTCTCAGAACAGCAGGGGGGAAGTTAGTATTTGAATGTAATTTGAATGATAAAGACATTGAAAACATATGTAAAAACAACGCATTTCTTAAAGATGTTCTTATTGCATGGCATACCATTAAGAAGGTTGAATTAAATGACATAAGTGGAAAACAGATAATCTGGAACAACTCTGACATAAGGAATGGGAATAAAACATTTTATTACAAAGAATGGTATGAAAAAGGAATAAAATCTTTAGAACTCTTATTTGATTACAGGAAAAAAGATTTTTATTCTTTTGAACATTTCAAGTACTTATACAGTCTGGAAGATAATGAATTCCTAAAATATTATCAAATTATCACCAGCATTAAGCCGGACCTAAAAGAATCACTTAAAAAAGAAAACATTATATACACTACTACAGACAACCTGCTTAATAAAATTCAGGCAGCAAAAGCACCAAACAAATTACTATACACCAAACAATTAAACGTAAAACTTAAACCAGAAATAAAATCAGAAAAGAAATGGGGATCTACTGTTGAAAACAATAACATAAAATGGAACAAAATTTATGGACAAATTTTTAAAGCAACGATAGACACAAAAATTAGAAAATAGTTCCAATAAATAAGTACTTGTACAAAATGAAATTGTCTAGAACAAACTTATGTGATTTTTGTAACATGCAAGTGGAAAGTATAGAACATCTATTTTGGGAATGTAATCATGTTCAAATTTTGTGGAATAGACTTAGTAACTTTCTTGCAGAAAAGGGAATATCGTGCCTGTTCAATCTAGAATGTATAAGTTTTGGCATTGTGCAAACGGGGTTAAAAAGCAATATCATAAATTTCATGATTTTTTTTATGAAATATTTTATTTTTCAAATGAAAAATAGACAAAAGGTTCCCGTATTCAACCAGTTTTTATCCTATTTAAATATCAGAATTTGTCTAGAAAAAGAAATAGCAATTATGCAATATAAACTTCTAATTTCTTATATAGTGTTAATTTTCTTCTCAATTTAAGCGTCTTATCATGCAAAGTGGATACATTTATTTATCTTTTTTGACATACAAAACGATTTTATAAACAAAGCTGAACGGGAAATAATTGCAATTGTTTTATGTATCTAAAAGATATTATTTCTGTTTTATTATTATTTAATAGGTCTGCAGAATTGTACTAAAACAAATGTAACGTGTTTGTATGATGTATGTCATAAAAGAGAAAAAATAAATCATAAAAAAAAGAGATTAGGAGAAAAACTGACCTAAACACAAAACAAGAAATCTGATAGTTTCTAAATCCAAAAGGGGCCATAATTCTTGCAAATAGCAGGATGGAGTTATGTGGCTCGCTTTACAGAGTCAGCTATTGATGGTTAACAAGTGTTGCAAGTTTTAAAATAACAGCTTTGATAGTAAAGGATAAAAACTGACCTAAACACAAAACTTGAACAAGAAATCTGATAGTTTCTATGTCCAAAAGGGGCCATAATTCTTGCAAAAAAACAGGACGGAGTTATGTTTCTTGTTATACAAAGTTAACTATTGATGGTGAACAAGTGTTACAAGTTTTAAAGCAATAGCTTTGAAAGTTTAGGAGAAAAGCTGACCGAAACATAAAACTTAACCAGGCAACGCCGACGCAGACGCCGATGTCGATGACGATCAAGTGATGATAATAATTTTTAAAAACTCAGATGAGCTAAAAAGGAACCCCATATTCTATAACAATGCTTAAGATATCTGTGTTAAATCATATACAAAAAAAGCAGACAAAGGGAATATACAACTATCAAAGATCATATTTTGTACTGTACATGATATATATTGATGATAACTTAAGTGTCAAGGAGCTGAGGTCTGATTTAACAAGTATGTAATACGGTAAATATTAATCTTTATGTCTATAGTATTGATCTATATAATTGAACAATCCCTTAGGCAAGTAGGCCGCCACATACCTTTTGACAAAAGCTTTGTAACGATCAACTGATGCAAACTATTTAGACCACTGAATAGAAAGTAATGTCATATAGTGTTTCACGATATGGTTCAGACAACTAAATTCTATAAAGGAAGATACTTTAAAAAATGAGCGAGATAAACTCATGATTTTATACACTTCCGTTTCTTTTAATGGTCTTTATCGTTGTGTGAAATTTCAACAAAAATTATTAGTTAAATGTAGAGTTATTCTTTGGAAAAGAAATGTTATATATAGAGGATATTTGTTTGTTTGCAGTGTGATATCGAAATATATCTTCACCGATAAGGGAGACAATTGAATATTTTCACGAAGGCGGAAACTAATACTTCATGATGATATTAGGATTTATTTAGGCTACTTGTTACATATGATGCATCCGCTAAATTACCATGGACACTCAGGCACATTGATATCGAATATTGGTGATTAGGTCCGCGAAATCAACACGACGCCATTTTGTTTTTGAAAACAAAAAGTACATTTAAAATATTTTGTTAATAAATGCACAATCCGCACAGACAGTAGTTAAGTAAGCATATTTAAAACTTTTCGGTCAATGCCGTCAGTTCGTTAAATAACCGGAAGCTTGCTTTGTTTACAAACGCTGAAGGTCAGATTAAAAAACAACCCGAAAAACGTAAACAACTGGGGAATATCCGAAAGTCCTTGGAAAATCAAGCTGCAGAATTAAATATCATCATGGATTTAATGGAAATATTGGTCTAGGAGCTGTATAGCATGACGAATAGGGATGGAATTTGGAACACAACTGGCTGGGTGGGGAAGAATTTCGACGAAAATGCTGGCATATTACGTAAGATTGAGTTGATGTCTTGTGATATTTAACTAAGACAACAACCAAATAAATGTGCTGTCGCCAGTAAAATCTACTATACGATAGTAAGGAACCGATGAAAAGTGGAGGAAAGACGTATATCTGTAGCTACATAACGGCAAGGCCAAGCAACTACTTTTGAAGGTAACACTTCTAGAGCATTAGATCTATAATATTATTTCTTCTGCAAATTTTATTATAGCTAGCTTGTCCTATATAGGATTGTCCAGCTGTACATGTCTCCCGCATGGCTTGCATGTTAGGATAATAATAGGATACCAGCAATTGTACATGCAACAAAAGGAGTTAATTAAATGATATATTGTCAAGGGAGGTAATTTTATCTGAAAAAAAAAGAAGTTCGGCACTGTGAGTGTTATAGAGAAATATCTCACTGATATTTTTCAGTATTTCACCAGTTAGCATAAAATAAATACGTTTAATAAAGGGAGATAATTCAAAAGGTAATCTAGATAAATTTATTGTACTTGTACAAAGCACTTTTCCTTAATGTCCTTAATCTTTTTATGGAGTTTGAATAAATTCCAGTCATCATCTTTGGATAAGATATTAATAATATCTATAAATGACATTGTCTCAACGTAAATAGATAAAGTGCATGACCTTTGACCCTAATTTCAGACATTGTTTCTATTTGTCATGTTTTGTTTTAGCTTTGCATCAATTATAGAAATCAATTCTAATTGACTAAAAATAGTTTCATAATACATTTGGGGTACAATTTTCCAGAAAAATTGCCAGTACATAATTAAAAGCTACACAAAAAATTCGCAAAATCAGAATTTCATAGCGTGACCTTTTGACACCTCTAATTTACATAAAACATTGTTATATTGTTTGGAGACAGCTAACAAAGTAATCGGTAAGTTTCAAGCTTCAACAAGTATGTTGTTTTCGGGCATTAACATGCCGGCCCTCATAAAATGATTTCTAGAGCACTTTTGTCACTAAAACCACCTGACTATAAACTTTACACATTCTACGTAAAATAATCATGAGCATATCTATAGCGGCTAGCAGGTTAACAGCAGATGACAGTATTTTTCACGACAGCTTCCGAGTACATACGGATAATGCCGGAAAAAGTCGGAGTATTTGAAGAAATGTTCACTTTACTCACTTAACTGCAAAAAGGACCAAAAAAATCATTATTAACTTTAAAAGATATAATTGATAACGAATATTGAATAAGTTATATACATCTTATGGGTACAGCTGTTTTGATTATTTGTGGAAAATATCTCATCTTATCTGTTATATTTGAAATGGTCATTTTCTGTCCCGTTTTCTACAGAGTCTATAATTATGAAATGAGATCTGTCAAAAGTCAAAAAGGGCCAATCTTTGAAAATTACTGACAGACTATTTGTTATAGAAACCAATGATAATTGGTTGGTTTTAATTATTTTACATTGTTTGTAACGCTTTACTTGAGGTAAACTGTCTAAAATATAAAAACATTTATTTCTATATAATTAACGCAATATATTATTCATCGGTGGCGGTAGTGGTCGAACGATATAGAGGCCAGTGCCTTTAAAGAATACAAAACAATTCCGAAAATTCAAGGCAATAAGAGCATACTGAATGGAAATTGTGATTACAGAAACAATAATATTTGGCGTCACGTTTATTTAATACAGTTTTCGAAACCAAGCAATGTGCAAAGATTAGACATTCTTTATTCCAACTGAAAACCATCATAAAACTGCTTATATTAAGTTTCTAAGTCAAAAAGGCCTAATTCGGTCTGAATCCACGTCAGAGTTATGGGACTTGACCAAATGAGGTTGGTTATTAACCTAGAAAAAAGAAAAAAAAAAAGTTTCAAAGCTATATGTCTTAGAATATAGCTATACACACTTACATGTAAAACGTTAACCAAGGTGTGACGCGGACGTCAGGATGAGTAAAATAACTTGGAGTATTCTTTGAATATCGAGGTTGTTTTCAATGAAAAACATCACTTATCAAGCAGAACATTTGTGTTTTGGGGTGACCGAGGGAAAGATCAGGACTTACTAGGATGGTAAAAATGACTTAGCACTGACCTTCTTAAAAATGTACACTGAAGCGGCCCGAAACATGACACTTTAGAATTGCTATTTTTCAACAGGTCGGGACTTGTGGATAATTCTCACTAGGATGGTCAAAGATGACCAAGCACTAACCTACTTTAAAAATATGCACCGAAGGGGCCCAAAACCTCACACTTAAAAACTTTTATTTATTTACAGGTCGGGACTTTTCAGTTCCGAAAAGGAAAATTCCAGTTTTGGGGTTATCTTGGGGACCCAGATATTTTACAGGCAATTCATAATAGGATGGTCCTAGATGATCAAATAATGCTTTTTTTAACCAAATACGCAGCGAAACGGTCCGAATCTGGAACCTTGAAAATTGTCATTTCTTACTACGTCGGGACCTATGGTAAAATCGAGTTTTCGGGTGATTTTTTGGGACCCTGTTATTTTCCATGTCATTCATGCTAGGATGGTCATTGATGACCAAGCACTGACCTACTTTAAAACAAATACACGCACAGAAACAACCTGAAACAGGACTCTTAAAATCGTCATTTCTCTCTAGGTGGAAAAATCTAGTTTTGGGTCTATATTTCTCTCCTGGATATTTTGCATCCGATTCATGTTAGGATGGTCCAAGACGACCAAGCACTGACCTACTTAAAAATACGTTCCAAAACGGCACGAAACGGGACCCTTAAAATGGTCATTTTTCTCATTGTCATTTCCGTGGGAAACTTGTATTTTGTAATGACTTTTGGACCTGATTATTTTCCATGCAATTCATGCTAGGATAGTCCTAGATGACCAAGCATTGACCAACTTAAAAAATTCGCACCGAAACGGCCCGAAAATTATTCTATCAAATTGTAATTTCTCTCCTGGTTTGTACCTAGAGAAAATTCGAGTCTTGGGATGTTTTTTTGGGACCAGGGTATTTTTCATGCAATTCAGGCTATAATGGCTTTTTATTCAGGTTTTCTGCAAAAGAAACTCTCCCAGAGTATGGCTCAGACTATCTGGCGAATCGAGTAGTGCTTTAAACGTTACCTTGTTACTCACTGTAGCATTTAACTGCCTTTCATGGGCTGGTATTAGAAGATGAGTTAAGCAGGTGGTTTGTATTAAGTATATACGAGAACTTTGACGTTGGATCAATGCGGGCATTTTGAATGCAAAACCTTCATTATCTAAGAAAAAAGTTCTTGTTTCAAGATTGAAAGGCGATTTTTTTTTGGAACGTAGGTTTGATATTTCATCGCTATTTTTTGTAAGATGACAGTTCTGAAGACACAAATTTTCAGCGTTTTGCAGATCTGTAGCTGTTAACTGGAATTTTATGCCAAGCTGCTCTGCATTGTACACAAACTTAAGTACATATACAGTCATTCCTATAAGGCTCCTATTCTTAATTTAATTGCTTATGTCCATGATCTTGTTTACGAGTGTAGTTGTTTCCGAGATACACTGTGATAGACGGTTCTCTCGGTTGTATTCTAAAGTGTCATCTGTCACTGCCGACAACTCTAGCTAGCTTGTATATTCTCTGTGTGCTATTTTGAACATTTATTTGTCCATAAAGGACAGGACTTTCAGCAGTTGCTATTATTGTTCTGTTTTGCAGACATATTACGTGTCAGAAGATCGTCCGGGTTGTTATGGATCGAACAGTATCTCCAATTTTGCACATCCGTCGGCTTCTTGATTTTACGCATTCTGGTCTCAACAAATATTTTTGAGAACTTTAACAGACGTCACATGCTTTCCACAAGTTCACTTTGATTGCACCATGTCTGAAATAAGATCAGGTGTAGGTCAGCATATTTGCTCCATATTCATATAGCATTTGATCAAGTAGGTGGTCTCATATTAATTGCTGCCACCATTTCCGGAATGGATTCTTATTTTTTTTCTGCTTCATGGTTACTGAGGATATTGTTCACAAATGTAAACGTTAACTTAAGGGTCTTTCGTATCTCCCTATTATCTCCATATTATAAGTAAATAAGCACTAGACATCTAGTACATCTTTTTGAACATTTTAACATCAGTTATAAAATAATATGAAACCAATGTTACCTGCTCAACCTATTTAATTTCTAAGTGTTTTAAGTGTTAGTTTTAAGTGTTTACTTCATCAGTGAGTCAAACGCAATTTATTTGACTGATTACAAAGCTCTCATAGCTAAGTAATCAATACTTGGTTTTACTAGGTCTCTTCACGAGGTCATGTAATGTGCATTACCCACAACGCTTAACAGACGCTACATACAGAACAGAAAAAACAATTTGAAATGGAAAAAAACAATAACCCGATGTACAATACGACTTTTTAAAACCTCAAAATGACACTAAAACTGTTCGTATGACATTGAAAACTGTCTGTAGGAATAGTTTTGGCGGCGTTATAGGCCAATCCAGTGAGGTGGATAATATTCAGTTCTGTTGAAACGACGATCTATAGGAGACATTGGTCTCGGGTATCCCTTGAAATATACAGTCGTTCCACCAGAAAGCCATGCACCCCACCAACCAAAAGTTCCTGATGTAACAACTACGTCGTCACACAATGCCATTAAAGCCATATCATCTCCAGGTTCTGTGAAGTTACTGATCACATCCCCTTTGATATGCATTTTGCACCATTTCTTGTCATTGCTTAACACTACAAATTGTACTTTGGAATACCTTTTAAGAAATACCTCCTTTGCACGTTTAATGTACGTTAGATCTGCAACAGAAAACCCATTCCTTAACTGTCTTTCTTTCAAAAAGTCTCCTCGTCGAATATGGATACATACTTTTTTATAACCACTTTTCGTTGATGTACGTATAAAATGATCAGCTTTCATCTTGTGTATTCTTTTTAAAGTTAAAACTTTCCTTATTATGTCTTGTGCCTTTTCAAAAAACAGCCATGATTGAAAATATCCATTCATAGTTATATTTGCCTTAGAATCTAAAACACCAGCGGGACATAAGCTGAAATAAGCTATGGCTGTGCACCTAAATCTAACCGTATTAACTAATATTTCCCTTTTATCAACAGCATTCGGCAAATCGATATATTTAGCTAGTAGACATTGTTTTGGTAGAACTGGTACAATGTCATAAGTGTATGCTACACCCAACACAGCGGCAACTTGAAACATTTGATTTCCCATTCGTCCACGACTTCTTCCAAAAGTCACAAAACGCTTGCAAATATCTGATATGTTTCTTACTGCTTTAGATTCATTGACCGCGCTTAAGTGTTTTCCCGAATTGTGTATGACAATTTCTCTCAGTGTCTTTAACTCTAAATCAGTTCTCCAAGACAAGAAAAAACAACTTTGGTTGTGATAATTTGTTTCATCAATGGCTATTATTTTACTTTCCTGTAATATAAAAGTCCATTGATGTAATATGGAATCGATGGAAAACCCAATTATGTACAAAATACATCCAATTCCAACGAACGTTGTAAATGAAACGCTCTCTTTTCGTTGGGACATATGGTTATAAGTACAGACTATGTTAAAGTACACATGGGATTTCAAAAATATTTCAAATTATCTGTATCCAATCTGAATATACTCTAGTGGAGGAACAGGTGAAATTGGCTTTGCTTTTGTAAAATTTTTCCAATAAATGTAGTTGTATGCAATTACAAACTGAAACATTATGTTAACTAATATCATTCTTTTCTTTTTCAACGCTTCCATGCAGTATCAGTGACAGTTACACTGCCAGCTATAAACAATTTACTTTCTAGAGTTTCATTTGTTCATAGAAACTCAGTCTGGATGTAACATAGGAAACATAGGAAATGTCAACGAGTCAAAGGGACATTATACCCTACTGATTTACAACAACGTAATTGTTACATTTACAAATAATGAAAAATGAAATATTCTTTCAATAGATTTGTAAAAACATAAATAAAAAGGAGAGGAATATGCTTTTAAATATTTACAACTGGATAAAAAATGTACAAAACATGCAATTTAGAAATATGTATTTGTTGAAATGATTCAGTCTGATTCAGGTGTAGAAGTTTGCAGGTAATTGCGGAGAACAGGTTCGTACTGGTAGAGAATCCAGGAACACTACTTTGATTAATTGCCCGCCGTTACATAACTGAAATACTACTGAAAAACGGCGTTAAGACTAAACACAACACAAAAGGAAATAAATCAGCAATAGAACAATTGTTTACATAAGTTTAAGTCCTGTTTTAAAGTTGCTTACTGAAATTTAACATTACACTTTATTTGAAAATTGCACCTTTTTGAACTGACATTGTATCAAATTGATACAATTCATTAGTGCAGATCTACACCCGAATTCTGAAGAGAATGAAATTAATTGTTACAAAACATCAATAATAAAAAGTTCATAAAAATACAGCTAATAGGTACAATTACAGGATGTTGACTTATTCAAATATAGAATCAGGCTTGATGAAAAACATTTCAATCTTACACTGAAGCAAACAAACGTTCTCTTTTATTACATTCTAACACAAGACTGGCTGATTAGAGTAAAGGCTTTTCTTAACAGAAACAGGGTTTGTGTGCTTCTTTCATGAATTGTGTATCATACTTGTAATTATTTTACTATATGTCACATATGTGAAATGTTTACAATTGAAGGGGTCCGTGCAAAAAGTTACCTATCTCTATTTACAAAATTTGTTCTTAAATACGAAAATTGCTGTTTTTGTAATCTTGTTTTATATTTTACCATTATTGAATATCAAAAAGCTAAGTACATTATCGTGACTTTACTCTCGTCATTTCATGTACATGTAAGTACATTTGCAACAAAGTATTATGTACTGTGATGCAACCATGACATGTGTTATCTTTTAAACACCATAAAATGTTTAAAAATGTGTATTTATATTTATTTAAGCACAAATTCATTTGAACGTTGATGCATTAGTTATCACTTACATTGCAAAATAAGTAAATTGATTGTAACAAATAGATAATTCTTAACTGTTGTATTACTTTTTACTGTTTATATTAGTAAACTAAATTAAATTTTACTGCGTCAAATCATTACAACATAAAAATGAACGTAAAAGTGGTCTGTTAGTGTACGTCGCCTGTCTTGTGCAAGTTTGGCTGTACCTTTAGCTTTGGTTATTTTTGTCTGTAGTTTATCAAGTTGTTTAAACATTTATTGTTCACACTTACTGTTTTCATCGTCCATCGCTGAATGTTCAAGATCATAAAATTCTCACAATTAAACATATCCAGTCAACTTGGAATGTAGATTGATTCCTGTCTCAGCCATTCGTAGATAAATGTTAGTTACCTATCTTAGACTTTTTGTTGAGCTTTGCCCAGCTTTCGGCTCCATCTTGGAACCTTAATCAGGGCGGACTGATGTCACGTGACGAATGATGATTATGTGACAGGACCTTCCTATACGAAAGCTAGGCAAAGCTCAACAAAACGTCTCAGATAGGTAACTAGCATCACTTATATTCAGTCAAGCTACACCAGCCATCGAGCATAAACAATGAATCGAGAGATCTCAGGTTTGATCCCGGAGCTGCTACAAATTCACTTTTCGCACTGTAAAGAAAACATTTTTAAGTCAATATGTTTTATATCCATAAAACAAATTACAATCTTTATTTCACTGGCACTTGACTAGATGCAATTATCTATAACGGGACTGGCAGCCACTTTAACGAAGATATTCTCGTACAAACTGTAAAACTCTTCGGTCAAAAATCATCACAGCGCTCAAATATACAAAACATCTCCAAAGCTATGTGCTTTGGACAGACAGACGAAAGAACTAAAAACAACATGCAGACGGAAATGCAGCTGACCTTACGACAGACTTTGATTGACGTACAGAACTGACCAGAACTGACCAATCAGCGATCACCGCTGATAAGCCCAGTTGCTATCCGCCATTTTCTCCGACAAGCTCGCAGACTCCGACAAAGAAACAGAATAAATATTAGGCTATATTTCTACATCAAAATGGTAAAAAGATGCTGTTATTGTACTTGCAACAGCGACTCAAGGTATAAGGAGAGACTCGACGGCGGAGTTATTTTATTCCTTTCCCAAAGCCTGCCAAAATCTTAGGAAAATGTCAACGATATATTCGTTTATGTGGCAGACCTCAAGACCAGCTGAATAAAAACAAACTACGAGACCCATCTAAGGTGAAGCATTTCTACGTGTGCTCAAAGGTATATGGCATTTAAACACTCTTAATTTAACAGTATGGCATAGACATTTTCTTTTGACCTTGACTTTTTGACAACCGTAAGAAAATGGCTGTCAGCATGCATATTTGCAATATTTGTTATTACTTGGAATATAGTAAGGACAGCGTTTATTCGTCTCGGAGTCACTTGAAGGAATTTCGTCAAGTGACTCGGAAACAAAAGAAACCAATATAGGTGTGTATTCCGCTAATTGGATTTCATCTCGAGTCACTTCGAGGATTTCTTTCGAGTTACTTCAGATAGCGCAATTCCTTGCCGAAAAATGGCTGACTCGAAGAGACTTCTAGTCGGAGCCTTGGTACTCGTTTTGGCCATCCTCCGAGAATCAAGTAGAATGGGTTTTCCGCGTCTGCTGATCTGTATATCCCGCCGGGTGAACGCTGGAAAATCACACACTTGGCACACTTGGTGTCATAATTGTTTCAACCGATTTCTTTCTTATTATCTATACTGAGGTATATAATAAAGGAATTCAAGGCATAACTGTATAGCTTGCCTTCTTTTTTCTATATCACTGCAAATGCCTGCGGTACACAACAGGAACCTTTTGATACATCTGTAATTAATGTTTTCTTGAAGAACACACTCAGCATTAAAATAAAAAAACGAGGTCACGTGTATGCCAGGCAAATATTTTTAATTAAACAAACACACTGTAAAATCAGCTCAAAAACGTTAAAAAAATGAAACCCAAAATTGTAGTGGTGGTGAATAAACTAAGTTTCTAGGATCAATTCTGTAACGCAACTATTTCATGTAGAGAAACAAAAACGTGTAAAAATAATACTTAACGAACATGACGTATTTTAATCACGCGTTAAGGGGTTGTATTGACAGAAATAATTATACTGAATGATGCCATTTACGGACGACTGTATTGTTTATATTATAATTCTTCAAAAGTCAGTTTAAATGTAAACAAATGCACAAACTGGGCATCCAGAGATGAGCAAATATGCCATTCGTGCTAAAAGTATTCTCCTTATATAGATTCACATTGATCTTACACCTTAGAGTCAAAGTAAAAATTCTTATCTCTGTGGAAAATTTTGACATAATTTTGTCGCCAATATTTCAAGATTTTGATCTCGTTTTCAACCTAGTCATTGTTGATCGCTGGGCCATTTTATTGTATATTGTTCCGAAAAAAAGAAGTTTTCACCGTGTAAACGATCGCAATACTTCCAGAATGGTGTCCGTTAATTTCCGGATTCCAAACTTCCAGTCGAGCACTTGGTATTATCGACCTCCTTTCTCTACCTTACTCATTAAAAACGAAAACAAAACGGACTTACATCTATCTCAAAACTTAATCTTGAAGCCGTCAACTACGAATGCAGGAGGTCGTGGATTCGATCCCTGACCGCGTCAAACAAAAGACGTAAAATGATACTATAGTAGCTTTCTCGCTTGGCGCTCAGCTTTAGAAGTGGACTGATCAGCCCATTGTCAGTATAATGTGACTGGCTGGGGTATTATGTCATGTGACTACGGCGTGATATTCCAGTGAGGCAGCACTATAAAGTTGGGCATTGTGCTCACTGCTACAAGTAGACACTGTTGTTTATATGACTGAAAAATTGTTGAAAAAGATGTTAAAACTAAGCACTCAATCATATCTGAATTTCCGGAATAATCCTATGATACCTAAATGTCCAGCAAAGACGTGTACTGGGTGCCTACCAGTCGCCGGACAAGAATCGCGCTTTTTTCCTATGCCGTTTTATGAAAAATGAAAGCAAAAACATCAAATTTGCCCTGATAAAACTTCAGCTCATTTTTCTTTTGAAAATGTGAAAACTCAAACCATCTGACGTAAAACACTGGATATTTTGAGGCTCAAAAGAGGGTATGAAACGCACTACCTTAATCAACATAGCCCGCCCGCTTATCTCAGTAGGTAAGAGCGTTGGTCTACGGATCGCGGGGTCGTTAGTTCGATCCTCGGGCGGGGCGTATGTTCTCCGTGACTATTTGATAAACGACATTGTGTCTGAAATCATTAATCCTCCACCTCTGATTCATGTGGGGAAGTTGGCAGTTATTTGCAGAGAACAGGTTTGTACTGGTACAGAATCCAGGAACACTGGTTAGGTTAACTGACTGCCGTTACATGACTGAAATACTGTTGAAAAACGGCGTTAAACCCAAAACAATACAATTTTACGACGCAAGTTGCAACGAATACCGTCGATTATGTTCCATTGTCCTCTTGTATGCCTTCTAAAACATGTTTTCATAAATGTTCAAAGCGTTAAACTACACTTTGAGTTGAACTACATAACAACAGTGTTTTAACCGTGTCACGATTTTAAGCTAAATTCTAGCTGCAGAAAACATCTCGGAGCTAATGCCACCATTTTGAGGCAAGAAAATTTCAGTTCGTGCTGATTTCGGAAAATCCTTGATCTATAAGGCCATACCAAACTGATTCATAGTTCTTCGGAAAATTTTCAAAAAAATGGGAGCGAGAGAGCGAAATGTTTTATTTTTTCTCAATTTTGATTTTTTCAGAGGCGGGTAGCTTTTACATGGAGCGAGCGGGTATTTTTTTTTTTTTTTTTGCAGTTATGATTATACATGAAGTTAACATGTCTTTAAGAATAACACAGAACTTAAACATTTACTGTGTGACTAACACAGTAGATAGCTTTTCTATATGTTTTAAAGACTACATGAATGGTTTTGCAAATAAATTCTTGCTAAAACTCACTGAATCACTTTGTTTTTATTTTGTATTTATAATTACTAAGGGATGAGTGTCTTATTTTTAATTTTGATTGTTCTACATTAATCTGAAGGCGTGCCCATTTAACTGCAGAGGATGAGGAATATTTAACATAAAATGGACACCCAAGTGGAATAATTAACATATCTTCTGAAACCCAGTAAGATGGCTTCAACACATGAGCAACTGTGTGCCCCTAGTGAAACTCCAAACGGTAGAGGTGAGAGGCAAGTAATAAGTCACTTGACCAATGAGATCAAACGGAGTTGGGCACACAATTAAATGCTTCGACATTGCTCGAATCCCATTGGAATAATTTCTTAACAGTTCAGGCTAGCTTAAGTTTTTGTGATAGAGGTTCATTTCAGTCAAAAATGATAAGAAATTTTGAGTTGGGAAGGTCTGTTTTTTTCAGATTCTTTCTTTCAATCAATTCACAGCAAATTAATATACTAACAGGGAAAATTGGGGTTACAATACGACAGAAATTATTGTTTATATCTACACTACTTATTTGAAAAGCTAAACATTTTTTTAAATTGAATATATGCATTTTGATAGAATATCTGACTGCAGTACTAAAGAAGTTTCGTTCAAAACGATTTGAGCCCCAGACATTTAATGTGATGGATCAGTCAGGACCTGTGAACAAACTTCTTTTTTTTAAAGAAAGCACTGGCTTTGGCTCGAGATCTCAAATAATGAACTAAACAACTGATAACAAATGGTTTGAAACTTTATCTGAACAATATTTCTATGTTTAATCCAAATATTTTTAATTGAATCCCCGTGCACGTCTTACAAGTCGGGCTTGTTCTTTTCACTGTATTGAACAATCGTAGAACGTGCCTACTTCATCACCTACCGGCACATCGAAGGCCATGTGTGGCACTAGCACAGACACTCCAGATTTAAAACAAATGATGAAAAACATCATAATTCCCGACTTTTTGAGTTTAAGCCATCAGCTACATGTATTACGAACGCATGAATTCCGATCAATATCACTTTGACGCATTAAAACAGCGATAAAACCTGTTTTGCCGTTATCATTCCGGACCGCGTTAGCAGAAAAAAACTATTTTTCGGAGATTTTTATGTACGTGCGGGCGGTTTTTTTTTGTTTTTTTGTTTCTCGGGAATGAAATCGTTGATGCGGTAGTTCCGACGAACGACAAATCAATTTAGTATGGCCTAAATATCTTTTGATAAAATTGAGGCTCGAAATGGGGGGGGGGGGGGGTGGGGGGTAAATTATATATAAATGAGCAGTTCCACGGGAAAACCTATATTGATGGGATGACTGCATATTAAGTACATACACTTGTTTAAGATACTGGAATATCACTGTTTATCTGATGTGCATGCGTAGACTTGAATCAAGTATACTATTTTACAGTTATCTAAAAGGCAATCTATTTCTACTATATTTTATATATAAATGTCATTTGTGTTGTCATGGGAACGGAAAACTTCAAAAGCATCCGTTTGTCACTCGTGCGTAGGTTAAAGGCCCGTCAAGAAACTAAAGATAAACGATTGAATTATTTTTCAATAACAAAAAAAATAAATAAACCGTTCCCAAATATTTAATTGTATGTTTTTTATACACGTGATGTGTTGCTTTAATGACTTGAAAAAGGCACGCCATGCACGGCGACGTCGCAGGCCTACGACTCTTTACCTCACATCTCTAATTGCCTTCGGCGACTTACTTAAAGCCATTGTAACTCTTGAAATAGTACTTCTAATTTTCACTAATACTGAAATAAAAGGAAGACGTGTTGTATCTTTATCATGCTTATGTTCAATTTATGAAGTTTGTAGCTAATGTTTTTTTTCCTCTAACAAATAGTAAATCACTTTTTTATTTAATGTTTCTAGCTTGTACTTACAAATATTATAATCAAATATACCCGCCAATGAGTATTCAAGTTTACAACATTCAAACGAAATAGCCTAGTAATTCTAGTCATAAAACAAGCTTGCATTACTCCTCCTCGTACAACCAAGGTTTGCACTGACTACAATACCAAAACCCACCGTCCTCTTCAAGACTCTCTTTAACAAGCTCCTTCTCTGCACAACTCAGACACGCTTCATGGTACCACTTACCACACATTTCCTCATCGCACCCAAACCACATAATCCCATTTACTTCACCGTCAATTATACGATGCACACCACATGTACCACACACATACAAGCTATCTGCCAATATGGCTGTATTGATGTCATTCTCATTCACTTTACTGACCTTTTGTCTTCAACTTTATTCTTCTTCTCTTCATCTTTCGTCTTCTTTTCATCGCTTTTCTTGTCTCGTGCAGCCTGCCTCATAATTCTCTTTGAAAGCTTCTCTTCTTGTGCAAGCTTTTTCTTCTCTCTCCTCATCTCTTTTTTTTTCCTTTTCATCTCTGCCTCCTCTTTCTTTTTAAGTTTTAATTCCACTTTTTCCTGGAAAATATCAGTTTTGTGATGTTCATATCAAAGTCCTGAATTCAAAACCATTAAACCTGATTAACGAACTTCGTAAATTTGTAGGGATAACGCATTTTATATTTCGTGTTATAATTTCTGCAGAATCCAGAGGGGTTGATTGGTGTCCGAGCCCGTAGGGCAAGGGTACCAACGTATGCTGAGGGACTCTAAAGATGTTATAACTAAAAAAAACATGCGCTAAAACTATTCTAGCATTAAGTGCGAAAAAAAATACATTCTCCCTTAACGTTATCAAATATCCATGAAATTAGCGAAAATATCTGAGTTTTTTTCACGTTGTCTTCATTTCCATTTTAAATTATTTTGGGCCGTAATACCTAGCTTTACACCTATATGAAAAGGTTCTTTTCTCTCCCCGGTTAAAACGCACTCAAATAGTGAGAGAAAAAAAAAACGGCAGTTTAGAATAATTGTTGACATATATGCAAATATGTGTGTGTATAAATACATGTACATAAGTTTAATCCGATTACCAATGTTTAAATCACTGTAACAATTTTATGTTCACGTCACTTTGATGTTTTATATATTTTGCGCTATCGATTTTGATAAGATATTTTACAGAAGCATAACTTTCTTGATTAATGATTTATGAGCGCACACGCATACAGTTCATAATAATTTGACAAAGTTGCGCTCTTACTGAACTATTTCGCAAGACGCATTACCATCTCCGGTTCAGGAGCGGATAAACAAATAAGCATGAAGACCTACAATTTAGAAACAGTTCTATCATATTTGATCTAAAATTATAATAAAAGGATAACTAGAATCAAAATAATTTTTAGCAAAACTGTGTTTGAACCGGCGGTTACGTAATTATTTCACGGGGGCGTAGTAGCCCTCGTGAAATTATTACGCAAAAGCCCTCGTCAATTTATTACGCTCGGCGTACAACCGTCCATCGTGAATAGATAGTTTTGCTATAAATTATTTCTGAAATAAAACACTGAATATTTATGAAATTTAAACAAACAGCCAACCTTCAACTGCTTAAGCATGTCTTCTCTGTTAATCATGCGGCCCTCGGAAATGACTCTCTTTTTCTTTGATGCTACATCGCTGGCGGGTTTTACAGGCGCTGGAATCAAAATGTCCGCCAGTGGCTGTGGAGTGAGTCCACGCTTGACTAGGCAATTCACAATAAAATGTCCACATTTATCACGATCAAACGGAGATGTGTTTAAATAGCACATTTAAATGGAGGAGAGACAACAGCGTGTGAACTTTTAAATTTCGTGCAGATATTTAACATTCAAGTTCCTTGAATATTTTCAAATTACACGAACGTGCTTACGGTATGAGGTTTATCTTGAGTACAATATAAATAATAAATAAAAGTGTTATGAAAACATTACCTTCAGAACAAGGCTCAAAGGACGGAGTCACAAGTTGTGGAGTACCGACGGCTGCAGGTTTGAATGGGCATCCTCCGGTAGCGGCAAATGCTTCCTGTACAGAAACCGGTGTTGTTTTGTCCAGGGCATATTTTAAGACAACGGGAAATTTTGCTTTACCGATGGTCATTTACCCACTTGTGAATCCGAGATTCGTAGCTGTCTCGCTGAAGCGACTCTTAAGTGGACCGATCACCTGTAATTTATATTTCAAATGACAAAACTTCTTTCATCTATTTTAGTTTATCTTTAAGTTTTCTATTTTTGTTGAAGAACAGAAGTATAGATATAAGGAACACTACTAAGACTTAATGTCGGCTAACGAAACGGAGGTCACAAGTTCGAACTATAATATATTGACAACTTGTCAGGTTGATCACCAGACAAACAAGTACTGAGTTCCAGACATCTTGAAGTTTTCTTGATAATTTGCATAATCAAAAAAGTTAGCATGAGAATGTCATAATACAAGTTGTATCGAAATATATTTATCTTCTCATACAGGAGAATTGATGTGATAAGATTTCAGATTTTAAAGCAAAAACAATGTCTCATACCTTTACATTAAGGGGCTGCATGATATGTGTGGTGTGTCCAGGGAACCCGACCAAAACTATTTCATTTTCAATAGCCTTTTCAACAACATTTAGAATTATGTGGCTGTGTTGGTTGTCCATTAGTAGCACGACAGGTCATGCCCGGCCACAATTAGGGATGAATAGTTCTGTAAACCATCTATAGAACAACTCTGTATCCATGTAGCCGCTTTCACTCTTGCCAAAAAAAACATGAATCTGGGATTCCATCCCTGTAGCTGCGATGTGGAAACGACCCCTGTCATAAATAGATTTCGTGTTTAGGTCCTCGTTTAACTGTTATTTTATCACAATTGCAAGAAATGTTCCTTCCTTTTAACGCTCTGACTTACAGGTTTAAAGGACATTTATGTAAATGGATAAACATCTTGGTACAAAAGAGGCATTTAACTGTATTTTCATCATACCTGAAATATTACAATCGTTGGAAGGAATCTACCGTCTGCACAGACACAGAGATAGGCTGTTATATCAGTGGTCGTAGTGCGCCTGCGAAACACGTGCCCTAACTTCGGCCCGATCACCTTAGCCTTTGCCATTTCCTTTTCTGACCACCCCGTCTCGTCACAGTTAAAAATCTAAAATTAAGAAACTTCAATAACATAACGGCATTACGAGAAAAAAATACAAAGAATTGATGTGATATAATTCAATAACTATGACGGAGATTATAAATATTATGACTATTGTAATAGTATTTTCCTTACCTGTGACGGTTTGTTCATGACGTCGTACTTCACAAATACATCCTTTAGAAATGAGAAAAAGCGTCCCATAACGCCCTTGTTCGACATGGCTGTTCTGGCTTTGTCCTGATTCTCAGGCTTTCTCTCGGATAGCTCCGGGTGTCTCTGGATAAGCTTTTTGAACCATTTGTCCGATGGCCCTTTTTTTATATTGAAAAGCGTTTTTCGTCCTGAAATTAAATTTACATTGTAAAAAAAACAAACACATGATTTTACCTTTTTGCTATCGCAGTGAATCTTATACCCTTACGTACAGTTTTAATATCAAAGTCCGCGTAAATGTATAATGTTGCTATAATAGTAGATAATATGTCAACTTTTCTACTCTCGTGAACATACAATTTGTATTTTTCAATTACCTGACTGTTTATCTATATCTTGGATATAGCACCTTGCCATATTCCTTGTTAAAGGAAATCCCTGGTTTGCCATATATAGCATATAGCGCACCAGGGCATTTGCTTCCTCATCTGTCATTTGCTTGTTTGGGCCAAAGGCGGATTCTGATATTTTCCCCGAATATAGTCGCTGAGCGTCGACTTTGGCACGTGAAATTCAGCTGCAGCCCCATTCTGTTCTGGCGGATAGCTGAAACTGCAGCATCCAAGTTTTCTTCGGTGTTCTTCCGTTTTGACATTCTATAACATGTAACAGTTCCAGATTATTATACTAAAAACCATAATATTCAATATCTACAACTAAACATATCTAAATGATTCAAATATGTTTTGATCTGATAATCTAGCAAATACTGAAATTTCATATTAAACGGCAAAAAAAAAAAAAAAAAAAGAAAAAAAAAGAAATTCAACAACAAACAAACGCAAGGACTCTGAAGAGACAGACAGGATTTCAGGACGAAGTTTAGAAACGGAATACGTTTTTTCGTGAATTCTGACAAGGGCATTAACTCATGCAGTTATATATAAGCGGTCTTGTACGTTTTGCCTCCCTTGGATTAAAAACAGTCGAGCAGCGGTCCCCCTCCTAACTTTTTAAATGTGTTTGTTTTATTATTAATATTATTATTATTATTATTATTATTATTATCATTACTATTATTATTATAAGTGTGTTCACAGGACATGTTGATTTAAACGTGTTTTCTAACCACTATTCACCATATAGCAGTATTCAGCACATGGCCAAGCAAATAATGCAGACGTTGATTCTTTTTGTAAAAACAGTATTTTACTAATATATTAACTAACTTTTGTTTTGCCTGCAAGCAAAGAACTAAAAAGAAAACTGTCGTCTGCAGTTCTTTGAGTCTGTACTATAATTACTGGAGACCCACTTAGTGCCCCACAAAAGTAAAAAAGTTGCGCATGCGCACTGTCATTCCAATGCCCCAAGGTCAAAGGACAGCTGTTTTGTACACACAGGTGAAAATTCGAACGATATTGATTTCCTTGTTGATACTTACTTGTCCGTCAATGCTGACACTGGACAGTCAAAACAAAATACCGAATGTTTCCGATTAGCCGATAACTCCGATAAAATCGAAATAAAGCCGTAATTACGTTTGTCCGGTATATATTCCTCTCCGGCGACTGGTAGGCACCCAGTAATGTGATTTCAGTAAGAGGGTAGCAAAAACACATCGGAGCAATTTTGAAGCTGAACATTTCCATTTTTTTAGCCATTTCCATATTAAATGTCTACATGCCTTACATATTAAAATGCAAAATTTCTGCTTAATATAATAAAAGCATACATATGTTTATTCATAAAGTCTTGGCGAGACTTTTAAAAAAAAAGATATTTGTATCGCTAGACAGATAATGTACTGGTTTCAGAACAGTTTCCGATAAAAAATGAGGGTTTTCATTATATTTATTTTTAAATACAAATTGTTTACAAAAGTAATCTACAAATAATTAAACCCTAGTCTTTACTCTTTGCAAGGATGTAAACAATACCGGCCTTATCTGCGCATGCGTCGAAAAACAGGGGCTCCAAAAGGGCAGTCTAATTAACGTTAATTGGTTTATCTACAGTACCAGTTTCCGATAAATGGTTTTTAAGCAGCTTTAAAATTGTTTTGACTGAAAATCTTTTCTAATTTTGATTTTAAATTATGTAATTAACCTTTACAACTTTTTCCCATAAATCGTACAGGGTGTGGCTATCTTCCGTTCCGTTACGTACGGTACCGTACAGCACCTGTACAATCATATTATGCAACACTTCAGACAAGCACCTTTCACATCGTGTATTTGTCTAGCTTGTAAACAGTAGTTTATTTGATTACTGTATACATTGTACCCCCGGTATATGGGAGTTTTATATTGATTTTAAGTCCTTAAGCTGTGTTATATAGATTTAAAAAAAGTAATAAAAAAAGATAAAAGTTTATGCGGAGGCTGGGATTCGAACCAACGACCACTACCTTGTAACTAAATACCCATGTGATGCATTAACAATATAATTTCCTTAATTTTTTTCTAATTATTAAGGGAGAGTAATTCTACAACGGAGTGCAAATCATAAGCTCAGGATTTACCTCCCTGGAATAGGACAAACATGGGTTTGTCTTCCGCGCATGCGTGTCATGTGGAATCCCTCAGGAGGCAGTAAACAGTTTTCTGAGCTTCTCGGCCTAGTGTCGTCTACCTAACTTTCAAAACCTCACACAAAAGTCTGTAACCACACACCTGAAATAAAGATATTGCAACATTAACATCACTGTATGTCTATCGTTACAAACCATCTGCAATACATCTCTAATATCTAGTTTTCTGTTTACAAGACCTGAATTTTGTGCTCTCCCGGTCGCGGAAACTGATGACGAAAAAAGCTAAATTTGCCAATTTTTCAACCGCTGCAGAAAATTCCCTGAAAATGATAGCCCCAATTGCTACACTGTTCCATACTCCAGTAACACTGTAAAATCTGAAAATAAGCTGAAATATATGGGCCATCCGTACCGTTTTTTCACTATTCCACTTTTCCTGAGATCCCTGCTAAAATGACAACCCCACTTTAAGCTAGCTCAGAGGAAGCATGTATACGCTCCTGCAAGTCATTACGTCATACTATCAAGATCAAGGCTACTCAACTGATTTTCTTTAAATAAGTGAAACTCAATTCTAGCCGCTGAAACTTCAATTCTAGCAATTATTATTATTTAGAAGTTCAAATATGCACTTCATTACGTAAATTGCCTCTTATTTGTAAATTTCACCCCGGCCAATTCGACACTAACAGCTCAAAACTGTTTACTGCCTCCTTAAGGGAGACAAAAGTGACCCCAATAGTATGACATTTGCTGTTTATTTTGTAATTTAATCAATTCTGACCAAAAGAAACCCAATTTCATACATATCCAACATATGCTGTTGAATATTTTGACAACTGGAGTATATCATGTATGCAAAAATTCTACCAGGAACGCGTACCGAAATTAACTAGTAACATTATAGTTTCATTTAAGGCCCATTGCATACAAAAATGAGGTCTCAACCATGTTTTTAGTATCTAGATCTCGACATCTGCATTTTAACCATATACTTTATATCATATGTATTTGTATATTGACATTTATGTGAAGCTGTGACCAATTTCTGCCAAACATTAATCAAAACGAAATTAGTTAATAATTGCTATGGTAAAACTGTTAATAGTAAAAAGTAATGTATTCATACAACTGTCTTGAGTTGTTCTTTTATAGTATTATTATTTTCTGTGCCAAGCTATCTTCAGTAACAGTTTCAATGTTCTGTAATGTTATAAGTTTATGCCAATCATTTTCCTGTTCAGAGTCTTTCATAAACTTTAACAAATGCTGTAACCCTGCCTTTTGGTATGCTGCAAAGAGATTTACAATTTTCGATTTCCGAAGGTGGAGAGCTGGAAATTCTGGCAGAAACTGTTGATATTTTGAGTTTTCATTCATTAACTTTATCACATTTTGTGAAATCTTATGGTCTGGTGCAAATATAATTCTGTCTTTCTGATTGTTGCTTCTGTCCAATTTTTGCAATGTATCATCTAAGACATGGCGAATGTTTGAGATACTGTCATCTCTGCCTGTTGCTGGAATTGGATGCCTACATAGCAAAGGAGGGACTTGGAACACAGGCAGTAAGTGATCTGTGGCAGCCTTCTCGATATCCACGGAATCATTTCTGCAAATGGTATCTGATTGTTCTCTTACAGAATCTTTCTCTTCAAATGTGACTTGCATATCATGCACTGTAGTTTCATTCATTTGATCCTGTAAATCATTAATGAACTGCTGCTCGTCTAAAGACATGTCTATGGTAAGGGACTTATTAAATTCCATTTCCAAATCATCCATGTCTATCAGACCAACATCCTGGCTGTTGACTTCAAACCTGGTGTCTTCTGTGGTAATGTTGATTTTGGAAATACTCAAATCTTGTTCATCTTCTACCTGTTCATGGTCTTCTTCACTCTGACATATCAGAGAGGGATTTTGATCATCAGGATTTCCACTGGATGTATTACTGTCTTGTTCAGTATTTCTGTTCAGAAATTGGAAGAATATTTCATCTTTCACTGCTTGTTTTACAATACCCCAAGTAAGTTGCAAGCTAAATGTGTTCCAGGCAGACGATTCTGTTTGGGTACACTGAAAAAGAATTTTGGAATCTTCCTTATCCAGTTTGACAGGATCCATGCATTTGCAATCAGTGGACATATCTGTGCAGTCCTCTGTGTGCCATGTTTCGGTGATTTTGTTGTTTCGTGGCAGACCTTTAAATGTAATTGGGAGTGTACACACTTGTGATGTTCTGCTACGTCCAGGATCAGGATCTTCATGGGTTGACAGTCGCACAAGATTGTCCATAAAGAATACCAGAAAGCAGTCTTTCAGGTTCACATGGTGGGTACGTACTTCAGTTTTATAAAGAGACTGATAATCCAATGGATACCTCTTGATGTAAGTCTCATAGTGTGAAACATTTGGATCTGAAGCTATTCTCAACCACCTGTCGGCTGTCTTTAGGCTTTGGGTACATCCAGAACTGGCTGTGATGTCAAACACTGTTGTAAGTGAATGATAATTTACAAGAAGCTCTTCTGAATTAAGCTGCTGAATTATCCCTTGATAATTTCTGTTTAAGAGTGAAAGTCCTGTGTCAAAGAGGGCATAAAGTCTTGTAACCTTGTTCTTCAGGAGTGATCTATGGTCATCACTTTTCTTTAAGCTCTTCTTGTTTATAAACCAAGTTGAAAAAAACAACTGAACTTCAACTGGAACGTGATATATCCATTCTGCCATGACGTCTAATGAGCGCCAGTCGAGGGTGTCATTCAATTGGAGTGAAATTTTGTCAAAGCAGAGTTCACACAGCCTAAGGTTTGATGCTTGCTCCAAAACCTTTGGGTCATTATAGTCTAATTGACTTGTTCTCATAGTGCTCAGGACAACATCTTGTGATTTAGAATTTATGTCACATTGCAGCTGAAATCGATGTGTGTTTCCTTGATCACAAAAATGGCAACGATAGCTATCAAGTGTTCCATCTTTTACAAAGATGTAAAATGTTGCACTTATGTTGTGTGTTCCGAGTAATTCAAACGAAAGTAATTCCGCTATTTCTGCATAACTATTGTTCAAATTATTCTTTAGTTCCACTATCACATGTATGTCCCCTGAATGAGCACAAGAAGTGTTGCAACTTACACATACACACTGCCCACATCCTTGGGAATAATCAACCAAGCAGTCATTTAATGATTTGTCTAGTTTAATATATGAGTGCGTCACTCCATTATGAATGCAGTTTTGTCCATGAATCTCTTCGGCAGCCAACTTCCTAAGCTGGTTTGTCTGCAAGGCTTTTTCGCACTTTTTCAAACTGTCATCAGCTATTTCTTTTGAAACTTGAATTTTTTGCCAGCAGCTAAGCTTCTCGCATAATTCTTCTTCATAATTCAAAACCTTTATGTAAGTTTTTGCAAAATCAAACTCAAAGAAGCACACTTTTTTCCACTCCGTGTTGGTAAAGTTGTTTCTGTAGTTTGAATACAATGTAGGACTTTCTCTTATATCTATGTGTTCAAGCTGCTCTTCACACCATAGATCAGAGTCAGCTATTTTATTATACAAATCCAATATATTGTAGTGGGAAATTTTATTATTTTGCCTGCCAAAAATGGTTTCTGTTATTTCACACAGCACGCTATTACATATTGCATACTTGTCAGAATGTTTAACACAGTATTTAACAACAGATACAGCACAAACAATTTTCTAGCCATTTAAGTCAGACAGTCCAGCCTTACAATTACGTAATTCTCGAAGCAGGTTACTGTTTATTATAGGTGATTCATTTTCTTGTCTCTGCTTTTGAAGGAATGATGAAAGATTTTCACACTCTGTCCATATAGTATCATCTACTTTGAAGAAATTTAAGTCTTTTAAACATCTGAGTTTTGCTGCAACCCCCATTTGCTACCTATAATTGTAAAGACAAATCTTAAATCACAATCAAGGCCACTAACTGAACTTTCTTCTTTACATATTCAATATTTTGCTTGATTAGTGTCATGGTCTGAATAAAGGTCACAGTCATTCTGACTTGAGATCGATCATTTCAATCACAAAATACGCCTGTCATCGAATTTGGACCAATTCAAGGGCCATAATCAAAGAATGCCTGGGGCGCTTTGGCTGATTATCGAGCTTCGCAGAGATATTTTGCCCACTAACATTGTCAGTAAGTTTGGTGTGAAGGTCGGATGAAAACTGTTCGACTTAAAGGGCAGACAAGGCTAAATTCGCAGATCTCGTGGAATTCAAGGGCCATAATCCAAGAGTGCCTGAGGCAATTTGGCTGGTCATCAAACATGGCTGAGATGTATGTCGACAAATGTTATCTGCAAGTTTGTAAATATCTGATGAAAAGTACTGGACTTAGAGAGCGGACAAGGCTAAGTTTGCAATTTTTCAAGGAATTCAAGGGTCATAATCCAAGAGTGCCTGGTTTGATTTTGCTGGTTATCGGACTTGGCCGAGATATTATGCCCATAAACATTGTCACCCAGTTGGGGGAAGATCAAATGAAAAGTATTTGACTTAGAGGGTGGACAAGACTAAAATTGCAAACTTTGAGTAATACAAGGGCCATAACTCGAGACTGCCTGGTGCGATTTTGCTGGTTATCAAACTTTTTCGAGCTATTATGCCCACAAATATTGTCACCAAGTTTGGTGAAGATCGGATGAAAACTGTTTGACTTAGAAAGCGGACATGCTTTTGGATGCCGACCGCCCGCCACCCGCCTTCACATAATATGACCCGATATTTCAGAGACTGGCGTATAAAAAGGTCACAGTCATTATGACTTGTGATCGATCATTTTAACTTAAAGGCATACCCCGTCTGAATATGACTCAAAGGCATTCTGAAAAAAGGTCACAGTCATTCTGCCTTAATGGCATAGGCTATCTGAACTCAATTTAAAGGCATTTTAAAAAAAAGGTAACAATGGTTCTGACCTATGATCAATCATTTTAACTTAATGGCATAGGCAGTCTGAACTCAGTTTAAAGGCATTCTGCACGGGCAATCAGAACTCACTTCAATAGCATTCTGAATAAATAGCACAGTCATTCTGTCTTGTGATTGGTCATGTTGACTTAATGCCATAGGCAATCTGAACTCAATTTAAAGACATCCTGAAAAAAGGGCTCAGTTATTCTGACTAGTGATCGATCATTTTGACTTAAGGGCATAGGCAGTCTGAACAGGATTCAAAGGCATTCTGAATAAAGGTCACAGTCATTCTGACTTGTGATCGGTCATTTTGACTTAAGGGCATAGGCTGTCTGAACAGGATTCAAAGGCATTCTGAATAAAGGTCACAGTCATTCTGACTTGTGATCGGTCATTTTGACTTAAGGGCATAGGCAGTTTGAACAGGATTCAAAGGCATTCTGAATAAAGGTCACAGTCATTCTGACTTGTGATCGGTCATTTTGACTTAAGGGCATAGGCTGTCTGAACAGGATTCAAAGGCATTCTGAATAAAGGTCACAGTCATTCTGACTTGTGATCGGTCATTTTGACTTAAGGGCATAGGCAGTCTGAACAGGATTCAAAGGCATTCTGAATAAAGGTCACATTCATTCTGACTTAATGGCATAAGAAATCTGAACTCAGTTTAAAGCCATTCTGAAAAAAAGTCAGAGTCATTCTGACTTGTGTTCGACTTTTGAACACAGGCAGAGAATGTTTCAAGTACTTAACGTAAGGGGACGACCATTTAGTGCGTGCGTGCGTGCATGCATGCGTGCGTGCCTGTCAGCATGCCTGCGTGTGGGGAGTGGGGGGAGAGGGGTTGAGTTTTGAGAAAAATAATATTTCCCCAATGTAAATGAAATCAATTATTCTCAAAGTAACAGGAAATAAATAAAATATCGCCCGAACATAGGTAATTTGGTGTTGGTTTTTTTTTCTGGGTGAATGCAATTATTTTTCTTCCTTGCTAAGATTACACAATATTACTGGTTATTAAAAAATATATATATCACTGTTAAACAATGTCTGTGCATTCCCTTTCCAGTGTTTTAGTCTGCAACATTGACGACGTAAACACTGGAAAGATTTCAAAAATGCGCCAAAACACACTAATTTGCATCCTGAATGTAACTTTTTTTCCGTAGGGGTGGGGGGGGGGGCGCATGTCCCTTGGCCCTCATTTTGTATCTATAATGTAAAATTTTTCTAGGGAAGCATGCGAACCCCATATAAATGGTCATCCCCTAAGATATTACTAAAAATGTTAATATATACATTTTATTGTATAATACATATATGTAATAAATTACCTACATTTCCATTTTGTTGCCGCTGATGTCTGTAGTTTTTCTGTTTCAGGGAATGTGGCAAACTTTCACTAGTAAATTTTGTTATGTCATATTCAACAACTCCTTCAAATTGTTGAAAACACCATTATTGTGTAAAAACAGTGTAACTTCATGTTTTATCGTGAGTTACAATTATATAAAATGATGACATTGTTTATTCCATAATTTCATCGTGTTAAACAATTTTAATAAACACATCTCAAAATACAACAACTATTGAGATAGAACATTCATTCTTGTTGTGAGAGTCAAAATTTAACATTAACTAAAAGTTAAAACATGTTTAACCACAGTTAGGACAGATTCAAAGCTTATCAGATGGTCAGTGCCATTAATGCACATTATGTGATTCTTAATGGGGCATCAAGCTGAGAGGACATTAAGCCTGAAAGTTCCAAAATCAAAATTGATTCTCCAGCTACCCCTTGTCCTATAACTGAATGGTATTTTTATCACAAGCCTAACTTTGTAACGATTGCCGGTATGCGGCCCGTTGTCGATTTACATTCGTGAAAATAGTAAACTGTAAAACTTGAAGACAGTTCGTTCAAATGTAATTTTCTGATAAAATGATTTGCTTGATTTTACCAGATATATTTGTCGACGCTCGACGATTAAAACACTTTCCTTTAAATATATAATCAGCATGAAAATAGTATATCGGATCCTTTTATCTGAAATTACTATTTTACACTAAGTAATTTAAAGGTGAATCCTGAAACACACTATACCAATTTAGACATCAGTCTCCAGATCTCATTTATACGAGATCGCGAGTTGAGCGAAGAGCCTGTTCTATCCAAATAATGCTGAGCATATTATTGGATCACATCTTTGGTACGCGACCAGGGATCGAATCCGCGACCTTCCGCACCGAAAGCGGGCGATTTTACATTAGACAAAAAAAAATCACTAAATGATCTTGCTGTTACACTAGTAAATTTTGCATGAAAAAAATTTACATATAGAAAAGGAAGATTTTACAATATTGCCAAAACAAAGAATCTGTCATTATGTGTAATAGCCTGTTGGCGATGAATTTTTCCCTCTTTAATTGTACATTCTTTAAAAAGTTAGAAAAAAAAAAATTTTGAGGGCTACTTTTAAACGTCCTAAACTTTTAAATTTTTCAAATTAAAATTGTAAGATAAATGAATTTAATTGGCAGTGTTTTGTAAAAAATAAGTCTAATTCTTGCTTTGTAATTTGAAAATTTTGAGGTGAGGGGCCCCCGTTTTTCAAACTTGGTAATAACCGAGTTTTTCTTGTTTTTAAAAGGACTTGGCATTTTTTAGGTGCAATAATTTTTAGTATTTATATTTCCCAAATTTGTGTTTCCCGGGGCCCCTACCTTAACAACATTTCTCACCCTCAAATTTACTTAAATTTGGCAGTTTTTCTGTAAATATGAGCCGTGCCATGAGAAAATCAACATAGGGGCTTTGCGACCAGAGGGGATCCAGACCATCTGGCATCTGCGCACTCGGTCAGGTTCATGCTTTTTCTTTTTCAAACCCTATTGCTTACTTGCACTTTTTTACTACTCAATACATTCCGCATTAAAATAGACGGTTTTCATGTTTAAAAACCCCACATGGAAGTTTTGCGATCAAAACCGAAAGCATGCTTTTTTTTTGCGGAAAAGAGCAAAAAATTTGTGTTTTTTTTTAGGGTAGCAAACCACAACTGACGGCATTTCCAAAAGGAATATTAAAACCCCCCTATTTTCTTTTCATTTTGTCTTTAAATTTTTTTATGATAAAAATTTCTTTTAAAAAAAGGGTGTGGGAAAAAATGACGTTCTTAAAGATATGAAAAGACGACCTGAATGTTTTTATACGAGACAAAATTTACTGCCCTTAAAACCTTTAAAGAACGCTGTAAATTTTCTTTTTTTTTTTTTAATTTTATTGTCAGACATGGCCTTTTTTTAAAAAAGATTATATAGCAATCTTTTAAAATGTTTCGTTACAAAAATTTTGTATTCATTTTTTGGGAAATTTGAAAAATATTTGACGTCGGATTTACGTTATTAACTTTGGGATGCGGGCCGGGGTTCATAAAAAAGAAAGAATTTTTGATGGTAAGAAATTACGGTTAAAAAGGTAACTTTTTAAGGTACGCCTTTTTTTCACCTTTAAAGGGTGTAATCACCGCAATACAGTTATAGCTTTTTAGGTCGTTTTCAAATCAATGTTAAAAAATTTGCCAACGCTCTCCGGCGACTTGTTTGTCTCATCAAAATTTTATTGTTATTCTTGAAGAAAATTTATATTTCAGCTGCTTGTCAAAATGTAAAATGTTTTTTCCTTAGAAGGAACCTTATAATCAAGTTTCTTTCCTCCAAAACGGAGATTTTCGGACTTTGTCGTATTTTCCATACATGTTTCCCTTTTGTAGCGTCGTCCCGCCGAGGCGGGCTCAAATCGGAGAAGCAATGTTTCAAATTATTCCGGGCAATGCAATAAAGAGCTTTTATGAAAAAATCTTATGCGGCGTATTTTTTTTTGCATATTATAAAAGCGGATGAAGCACTACAGTGATTTATTTTTTGCACACGCAAAATAGTTGGACGATTAAAGTTACGTTACATTTTTTGAAATCATTATAAGAGCTCGGCGGGGGTTTGCACGTCTCGTAAATTATTTAGAAGAGCGTTTATAAAATTTATAGATAAATATGGAAGCCTTCTACGGCGCCTGAAAGGGGAAAATTATAACTATGTGATTTGACGTCCATTTGCTACTTTTCTTAAAAAACGAACATGATTTGATTTGTTTTTAATAAATTTATCAATGTCCTGTAATAGTAAACGTTTGATACTACTGAAAAAACGTTAAATATAAAATATCTTTAAAGTGAAAAATTTTTTTTAAAAAAATTTTGGGTAATTTTTTTAAATGTCAATCATATTTTAGTTATTTCGCTAATCTCCGAAAAAATAATTTCATTTCTTAAATAATATAAAAAGAATACGGGGCGTTTGGAAAAAGGGGCATACATACGCCCCTATTCTTTACTTGCCACACGGCCTGAAAAAACTATAGTCAAATTAAAGGGAATTATAACACTCACTATGAGCAAAAAATAAACTTTTTTTCCAATATGAGGTCTTGATATTCGTGCTCATATTAATATCTTCCCGGCCAGTCCCACTAAATTTGCGCTAAATGGTTTTAATACTTCACTTAGCTCCTGTATTTGAAGATAAAAAAAGTAAAACATATTTCAGCCCCTGGTTTCCGGTTAAGTAAATGTTGTAAATTTTATGAGTGGTTCCCATAAAATTTGAAGGGAACAGTGGTGTTTTTTTTTTTGGTGGTTCGTCCTCAATTTAGGGGTCCTGGGTTCGAGCACTACTGGGTTTTCCACTGGGTCACGACCATGACTTTAATTGACACCAGTCTGGTTTTTTTGGAAGCAGACTCAGTTAGTTCAAATAAGCTTAAAGCTTACTCAAGTAAAGCTAAAAACTTTTAGTAAAAAAACTACACATGAAAATAAGTGTTGTCATTCACACAGGGAAAAAACATATTTCTCCCATACTTATATGCGAAATAAAATATGCCAAAAATTAAGGCCCATAATAAAGGGGGAAAATTTACTGAACCATTCCCATGTATACAAAAGGATAACCAATAAAAAAAAATTTTTTCTTTGTTTTTATTAATTCACACTTCAAAAAAATTTTGTTACAGTTTCTAGTTTTTTACCGGGCGTAGTTTTTTTTCCACAAGAACCCTACATTCCACAAGATTCCATACATTTGCTTCAAGAAAACAAAAAGGGAAAAAGGGGGTTTTTTAATAGATGCAGTGACTTTTTTTGAATCAACCCACTGAACTCATACCCCCAATTTCCCCGCATTTCAAAAAGCGGTCCCCCCGAATAAACCCCCAATTTTCTTTTCAAGTAAAACTGTCCTAATTTTGTAAAATTTCATTCCACGAGCGAAAAAACCCAATTTTGGGGCCCCATTTACCACAAATGCACGACAATTGGAAAAACAAAGGGATCTATTTATTAGAGACTCTTTCGAAAAATTTAAATCAATATATCTTCAAAATTAACAACAAAACTTTTTTTTTTCAAAATAGATAATCAATGAAAAATACTTTTCGCGTTGTAAAAATTGAAATATAGCAACACTTTACCACTTGAAAAAAATTTGTAATAAAATTTAAAACTAGTTTATAACCTAAATTTAATAAGTAAATTTTCCACTACATGATTTTTCAAGAAATAACATTCATATTTGAAATATTAAAAAAAGCGATACGTTTACCCGGATTTAAGTTCAAATGCGCACTTTTGTGGATTTTAAATATTTTACAAATTACAATCAGGTTTGATAAAAAAAGAACAAATCTTTTTTTTTTTTTTTTTTTTTAAAAAAAAAACAACAATTTTCGTTCCATATTTTATGTTTTTTAAGGAATCACGAAGTTTTACCGCTTGGCGAAATGCATGTTTTTACTTGTTTGACAGTATGCGGGTACTGCTACCCGAAAAATTCACTATTTGCAGTATTCTGCAAATTTAGTTTAAAAAAAAAACGTAAAATTTTAGTTTCTTTTTGAAATTTTTTCAAAAAATATAAACAATAGAAACCTGTATTAACTTTCTCTTTTTTCTTTGTTTAAACGGTTGATATGATATAATTAAAATTTACGGTTGGTGTTTTGAAAATTAAATTTCTAATCCTTTAAAAAGAGGGGATGAATGAACTAAACCAATCAAGCGCTATCCTTTTAAATTTCTCGAATTCGAATTTTTCTTGCCCTTTTATGATGTACCGGTACCGTAAATTTTTTTTTTTTAAAATTACCTCGGAGTTCCATTTTTTTACACTTAAGGACAGACAGACTGCAATGCCCGTACTAACAGAGAAAACTTTTTAAACATGGATTTTTTAAAAATTATGATTATAAAATGTTAATAAAAAAACCGTCAGAGTTTGTATGTTATGAAGACCCGATTTAGAGACTTTAATTATTTTTTTTGCTATGGTCAAACTTTAGACATAGCAAACATAAAAAAAACGCGCGCGTTCTCTTATATTTCCCTTTTATGTATCAATGCCAATTTTAAAACACTTATAAAGAATTTGGGGGAAGGGGGCCCCCCCCAATCCCGTACGTCAATTGAAAAAAAATCCTTACTCCATGTCAAATTTAACTACTTTTCAAAAACTGACTTACCCCTAGAACTTTTGAAATCTGTTTGAAAATAATACGTAAAAAAATGCCCACTTTGATAAAAAATCTTACAAATAAAACCACGTGCATTGTTTTCCCGCCAAATGAAAAACAGAGTGCTTTTACAATAAAGTCTTTAATCTCAGACTTCAGGACCAATAATAATATCTGTCATGTTTTACGACTCGGATAAAAATTTCCCCGTCCGAGGCACCTGCGCTTTGGGGCGGTAAGGGGTTCCCAAAATTTACCGCCATGGGAGGGGCCGAGGGACGGATTTTTCCCCATCCGATTCGTAAAAAATTTGACTGATATTTTTTCTTCTATCATACATGTTAGCATTTTATTAGGCAGATTTTTTTCTTGCTCGTTTTTACAAAAAACAAATAGAAATCTTTTTTTGTAGCACTCTTTCTTATAGTAGAGCGCGGGAAATTAACTCCGAAAGCAAAAAGTGCGTCATGAGTTTTCGTTACGCACAATAACAAATTTCCCACTTTAGTTTTTTCGTTTGTAGCGTAACGTTATGTTTTACGGTAAACAAGTATTTTGAATCGAGAAATATACTATAAGGAACGAGAGAAACTTCAAGGTACCTGCTTTTTTCGTGTTTTTTCATAAAAATATTTTATCGTGCATGAACAATATTTTGTCATTAACAGCACAGAGCATCTGGCAGGGGGGGGGTGCCGAGGGGTTTTGCCGGATGGGTAAAATCACCGAAACCCCCGTCCGGGTGCAAGAAAAGAGATATTCGAACCCAATGTAGAAAAAAAAAATGTGATGTAATGAAAAAGAAATTAAAAGTTTAAAACTTGTTATTAAAAGTTTGTTTTTTTCCCCTTTTGCGTCTCAATGTTTACTTTTTTCATTATATCTGAACCGATTTACTATAAACAGAGACCAAAAAACAATTTTTGAAGTTTACAGGAAACGAAAGTTTAGAAAAAAGAAAACTTCAGTAAATTCTTAAAAAACATGCTGTTTTAAAAACATCTGTACCACAAGCTAAAAACAATTTCCATATATGGAATGAACAACAGATGTAAATAAACTATCGAAATTTGTACTGTATACCAGGGATCAAATTTTTCAACAATAATTTTTTTCTTGCACAATTACTCTACAAGATCATAAACTATTTTTCTTTATCGGGTAAACATAAAAAAGAAAGTTTTTACCATTATATGCGCATGGACAATACTCGTGTTTAATATCATTAAGTTACGTTAGGTTTGATTTAATATTTATGAATAGGTCCCCCCTCTTGAAACTTTCAAAACCAGTGATCAGAAATATTTATAGATATTTTTCTTATTTTAGACGTCAAAACTGCAATTTGATAAAACAAATATTTTGTTTTTTGAATTTGTGAAGTTTGTAAGAACTCAGACTTTTTTAAAAATCCCTTAGATATTGTTTAAATTTTAGTTTGTTTTTGTTTAAATTTTTTACGACAAAAACATTATTTTGTTTAATTTTTGTGAAGTTTAAAAAAAGGATAAATGATCATCAAACTCAAAACTTAAGTAGTCTACATCAAAAAATTTAAAGTTTGATAGTTTATTTAACACATTTTCTTTTTCTTTTTTTTTTTCCCCTTTTCTTAAGTGAATACATTTAATTAGAATAACTTTCGGAATCTCGAACATAATTATAAATAAAGTATGTAAATTCCTCAGGAGGGAGATGGGTTATAATCTTTTTAATTTACGTGATTTGTTCATGGGAATAAATAAGACTTAATTTTAAAAAACAGAAATATAATTTATTTACATTTTAGTATAAAATTTAAAAGGATCGTGAAAGTCAAAGAATTACATGATTTTTTATATAAATTATCGCCCCAATTTTTTTATATTTTTGTATATTCTATAAACAACACATCGTAACCGAACTAACGAATAATTAAGCAAAAAAAAAAAATTTTAACATTTGTTTCTTGACCTTGGGAACAGTTTAGCACTCGCCGCCGGAAGCCCTGTAAAAGAAAGCACATTTTTCCTGAAATACGAACAAAGAGCAAAAAATAATAAGTAAATAAAATAAAAAAAAAAAAAAAAAAAAGAATTTTTAAATATAGGCAACCTTTGCTTTTTAAAAAATTTAACATAATTTTAAAAATCAAAAATTAAATTTTTGGGCTAAAAAGTGTTATTAAATTTTTCGATAAATAAAAAGAAGAAAATTTTATAATCATTACTGTTTTTTGCCGTCGTTAGGCCCCCGCTCAACTTGCCCCCCCAATTTACCAAAAAAAACACCCTTGCCCCAATGCGCCCCACAAAAATCGCCCCGCTAAATATCGCTTGCCGAACGTGTCCCTGCGAAACCTCACCAAGAACCTTTAAGCCTAGATTTGCTTGTACTATCCGTCATGATAATAAATGAAATATGTTATCTTACATAGGTTTTTTATGACTAAAACGAAAACGAACTAATAGTAAACAAATAATATTCCACAGAAAAAATATCACAGGTAATCATGTTTATAAATAAGCCATAATGCACTAAAATGCAATAATGTTGTCGGAAAAAAGATTCAAACACTGGAAGTTTTATGTTAACACTAAAAACGACAAAATTTGGAAACACGATTTCCCTATAAATTTTAACAATAAAGGTTAGGTTTTTTTCAGTTAAAAATTTTTTTTTTTAGGGGAATATCACTTTTTACGGACCTCAGTCACAGTTACCCCGGGCAAAGGGGAATTTAGTTTTTCGGGACTGATACATTAGTTTATTACTGACTGTATTCTATTGTTTTCTGATTGGCTGGAAAAGGTTCGAAAATAATGGAAAAATATCTTCAATTTATCTTGGGTTTAAATGTACGAAACAAAAAAAATAAAGTAGGTGTTGGAAAACCCAAAATCAACCCGATTTTGGGCCTAAATTTACCCTTTTTTCTTTATTAAAAAACTTGTAATAAAAGACTGACTATACAATTTTTTCTGTAATAAAAAACCAAATTCGACTTTTTTCATGGGTTTATATCAGGATTTATCAAACCCCAAAAAGTTATAGGGGTTCACCCTTTTCAGGTTATAAATCCCGATATCAACCCCTGAAAAAGTCGATAATTTAATGTTTACTTATTTTCAGTTGTCATGTTATAAAAGGCATTTAATTGCGTTGAGTAAGGGTTTTGTATTTTTTCACGTTTTTTGGGAAACCCGTAAAACAACATTTTAACGAGAAAATTTTATATTCTATAAGGATTTCAACTTTCATAAAATGCAAGCTGTTTCTGTCAATTTTTTTGAGGAAGTTTTTTAACAGGAATAAATGGTTAACCCGGGAATTTTTGCGCGCACGTATGTTTAAAAAACATTTTAAAGCGTGGCCCCCTGGCAAAACGTAAAAATAATACGGGCCCCAAAACGGAAACCAAAAGAAAATCTCAAGATGAAAACAACGGCCCCCAAAACGGAAAAACTCAAAAGAAAATGAGTCGACAGAAAGAACAGCTGCAGCGCATTTCATGAAAATTTTAATGACGTTGAGAGATAAAGTAATATTTTTCCCCCATTTTTTTGCAAGAATAATGTAAAACGCATCATGTTATAACTCCTCAGAATTCTTTAGGATATTTAATACCCTCGCTCAACGGCTCGGGAACCAATCACCCTTTAGGGTTTTGCAGTGTTAAACACGAAGAAACCCTGTTATAACCAAAAAAAAAATGCGTTATACGTACAATATTATTGTTTTGTTGTTGTTGTTGTTTTTTCGGGTTTTAACGTCGAACCGACACAAAAGGTCATTTATACTTTCTACTTTATTTAAAGGAAAAGCCCAGCTGCTTTACAACGAATGATTTCTTACGGATGGGCACGTGCTAGAACCACCTCCTTACGTAAAACACTGGGGGCTTTCCTCACTTAAGAATTCAAAAGGCCCGAATAAGCTCGGGCCTACATCGGTAGGGGCAAAAAATTAAGTCAAAAACGGGGCCGTCCTACAATTTAACGACTTGTAGTAATTAAAAAATGCACTAATCTACTACATAAATGTTTAAAGCCCTCCCTTTTCAGCACGGGTCAAAACCCCATAGTGGTTGGGGGAAAGGGAAACTACACTAAAAGCGGTCGATACTTGATATTATACTATTGTTAAATTCTTTCCATATCATTCAATTCTGCTTTTCAGCTGTTGAAAAGCCTTTCATCAAAAGGGAATAACAAATGCGGACACATTCGAAACTTTCGATACAGATCGCATTTGTAACAAATTTCCTACCACGCGACGCATTCGTAACAGGTAAAATGTGTTACAATGTGTTTGTCCATCATGGGGGTTGACATGAGAACAAAATTTTTCATGTTAGTTTTAATACTGCAAATGTTTAAAACCGCTGATTGTCATCGCAACATTAACAAATACCTGCCATCACACCCCTCACAATTTAGCGCCCTCGTCATCGACTCGATGACGTCACAAAAATAAAATTTAGCCATCATGGAAAAAAATTGGCCCCCGGGGAATCTTTTAGGGTTGCGATATGTCGGCCCAGATCCGCCTTTCCCTCCGCGCAGTTTGACAGGGCCCAAACCGTTTGCTTTATTTCAAAGACATTATTCTACCTGATTATGAAATTTTCCACCCCAATTCAGATCATAAAAGCCAGGTCACCTTTATGTACACTTTTGGGAAATTCACGAAAAAGTCACAACCCTATAATAGACACAACTTCAGCCAAAAACTACGTACCTGACAGCAAATGTAACCCACTGCCAGGTTAGGTTCGAAAAAAACGGTGGCGAATACTTTGAGCTATATCCTAAAAGTGGAGTTTGTGATTCGTGAGTTATATATTAGGTTTTTGTCCCTTGATAACTTTCGAAAAAAAAGTTAAGGGGCATATTTCATTTGGATCCGTTGTTGTCAGTATAAGTATTTTGGGTTTTAAAAAATGCGAATTACAAAGATAAACAAAAAAAAACGAAAAAAATATCGGATTTCGAATTGCCCCCGAGTTTTGGGAAATTTTACGATTTTGGCCTTTTGAAAGCGAAGAGACAATCTTTTTTTTTTATTTTGACTAAAAATTGCACACAACTTATATATCTAAAACAAAAACCCATTACCCATTTCATTGGAGTTACGGGCCCCGAAAACCCGTCACCAAGCTGATCTTTTCCTTTTCAACCAAGGAGACTACATTTATTATTTATTTTTTTTTTAAACTAATTTTGGATCGCACTTCTTTTTTTAAAAAAGCTATATCTTGCCATTTTTTCGGATTTTTAAACTGAAATGGCGTTTCTTTGTTAGTATGTGAACACCCCATAGCTTTAAAATTTAACTAAACAACAGCTTTTTAGCATATTTGTTTTTGAGTTTTGGCCCAAAAAGGGAAATTTAAATTTTGGGATTTTAACATAATGAACAGCAGAGATCAATTTTTATTTGATTTTGACCAAACTTGCATTTAATTTTTAAATCATAAAAAAATCTGTTTTTTTCCCTAAAAAAGTCCATACACGCTAATGGCTAGAGTATGGCCCCCAAAAAAATTACAGATTTAATAATAGAGGTTAACATGAGTATCTTTTCTTTGAAATAACAACGAGTTGAATGAAAAAATTTAAAATGCGGCTCGTCAGCATTTTTAATTTTTTTCACGAGTTTATTAAATTCAAAGTGGAAATCACAAATGTATATCTTTTTATCACAGTTTTCTTTTCCTGTCGATACGAAACGTTTTACTTCTTTTTAATATAAACAAGTCATTTGACCGACGCCCTATACTTTAAACCGTCGAGCAAAGTTTTAACTAGTGACCCGTGTATTATCTTTTTTTGTAAGACTTTATTTCACTCCTGGACATCAAAAAAAGTATAAATAAAGTTTTTTGTACGTTTGTCAAACAAATTAAATGATCCATCGTATTCACAAGAAAAAAGTGAACGACGGCGGGCCCACGACGGACGACGTACAGAGCTTGATCACATAGCTTCTTTGTCACTTCCCAAAGGGGCAAACAGTTACAAACGTTTTCCCCCCCGAAAAAAAGCGCTTTTTTTCCTTTTTTTTCCCATCGAATACGACAGTGACAAATGTGACAATAACACCGGGTCACATTTTCTAAAAACTGTACTTGTTTCTGTTGCATATCATACATTTGTAACACTTGTACAGATCATCTGTTACAAATTTTGGGCTCCTTTTTACTTACGTTTTTCCTTTTTGATTTTCCGAGTTGGGTTTTTTCCATATCTTACAGATAGGGGATATTTAGAAGATAGTGACTATAAACCCTTACATGTCTGCGTGAGACCAGTTTTTCCCTACCCAAGAGACAGTGTTGAATGAATAACCGAGCGTTAGCGAGTTTTTTTTTATCAAAACTATGGGAAGGGTAAGGAAAACAGCCGCCTTTCACATTCAGACATGTGAGATCATTTTCCTTGCCTATCACGTTCAAAATAGATCGTGGTGACAAGTAAATTTCGGTATTTCCTTACACTATTTTGATAATTTATGACGTCATAATAGTGCCAGTACTGTTTGACGTCACCAAAGTGAACGCTGTTTTAGACAACGTTTTTAAAACCCCTATGGAAAGACAGGAATATTCATCCCTGGCGCATGCTCAATCAAATCTACACTTTCCCAATTAGGTAGGCAAGGAGCTCCACCTTTCGAAGAAAAGAATAAGAGAAAAAGCTTCCGTGCGTCAGAATCGCGTCATTAATGTTTTGGTTAAAGTTTTGCGTGAAAGTTCATATCTCCGATACTGCTGCATGCATTTGGTGGAAAGTTCACACACGTCTTTTATGTCATTATGTGAGGTCACTGGCCAAGTACCATAACTTTTTCCTGTATATTAGCAGATTTATGCTCCTTTTTATACGCCCGTTTGAAAAACGGGACGTATTATGGGAACGCCCCTGGCGGGCGGGCGGATGGGCGGCCGAGCGGGCGGGCGGCGTCCACAGACTTTGTCCGGAGCATATCTTCTACATGCATAGAGGGATTTTTTATGAAATTTGGCAAAGTTGTTCACCATCATGAGACGGAGTGTCGTGCGCAAGAACCAGGTCCCTAGGTCTAAGGTCAAGGTCACACTTAGAGGTCAAAGGTCAAATTCAAGAATGACTTTGTCCGGAGCATATCTTCTTCACGCATGGAGGGATTTTGATGAAACTTGGCACAATTGTTCATCATCATAAAACGGAGTGTCATGCGCAAAAACCAGGTCCCTAGGTCTAAGGTCAAGGTCACACTTAGAGGCCAAATGATACAAGAATGAAAAATTCAAGAATGACTTTGTCCGGAGCATATCTTCTTCATGCATGGAAGTATTTTGATGTAGCTTGGCACAGTTGTTCACCATAATGAGAGGGAGTGTCATGCGCAAGAACCAGGTCCCTAGGTCTAAGGTCAAGGTCACACTTATAGGTCAAAGGATACAAGAATGAAAACTTTGTCCGGAGCATATCTTCTTTATACATGAAAGGACTTTGATGTAGCTTGGCACAATTGTTCATCATCATGAGACGGAGTATTCTGCGCAAGAACCAGGTCCCTAGGGTAAGGTCAAGATCACACTTAGAGGTCAAGGATACAAGAATGAAAACTTTGTCCGGAGCATTTCTTCTTCATGCATTGAAGGATTTTGATACAACTTGGCACAAATGTTCACAAGCATGAGACGGAGTGTCATGCGCAAGAATCAGGTCCCTAGGTCTAAGGTCAAGGTCACACTTAGAGGCCAAAGGTCAGATACAAGAATGACTTTGTCCGGAGCATTTCTACTTCATGCATGGAGGGATTTTGATGTAACTTGGCACAATTGTACACCATCTTGAGACGGAGTGTCATGCACTGGTCCCTTCTTTTGAATTATTTCCCTTTGCTGTTACAATAAATAGCTTTTTATTCTCTCTTTAATGATTAACTTCCCTTAGCTGTTACTATGAATAAATTACATTGTAACTCTTTTATAATTGATCGTAGGGAAAAACCAAGACCACTTTTCTGTGGTACAACATTGATGTTACTTTCAAATTTTGGGTGTATTTTAAGGTATCTGTACCTGATAAGGATTTTTTTGTGGACTTAGAAAAATAGAAGAATTACAATAATTTCTAAAAATAATATTTGCTGTGACGGGCGTATATTATGACATTCTGGCACTCTTGTTATACTTAGAAAATAAATCAAGTTAAAGTTTTGCGTGTGAGTACATATCTCTGTAACTAATAACGATATTTAATTGAAACTTCACACATGTCTTCAATGCCATTAGATTTATGTAAGACCACTGACTATGTTTTATAACTCTGACCTACATTTTAGCAGTATTTTGCCCTTGCTTGTACTTAGAATATTCTGGTTAAAGTTTTGCATGCAAGCACATGTCTCTGTAACTACAAGATATACTTATAGTATCGCGATATTTACATACTGATGAGAGTATGTTCCAATATCCACCAATGTTATGACAAGATTATTTTTAATGCAGCTTTCAAAAGAAAATATTGGAAAAGCAAATGGTATCATATCCTCGCTTTTAACTTAGTGCCTAATCAAATTATATTGGTATTGAACGCATACAAGAACGTAGTCTACTGCTGTAGATTCTAATTTATCTATAAATCTTTCTTCTCCACTTCCTTACAACATGTTTTTTGGTTGATCACTACTACAAAATAAACGGGAAATGATCCTACCGATCCTTCTACCGTAAAATGCGATGTACAGATCGAGATTTATACTTAGTCTATCGAATTAAAAGATGTGTACAGAGCGTCTGACAATGGACTTTTTTGGAAGAATAGGCTTTTTCCTTGTGCCGAATAAGTGTCCGCATAATTTGTCTGAACCGCAATGTCTTGCTTATTATTACAAATACGGGCAGTGTTGGTTTTTTTTATTCCAAAATCTTCCTTTAAATTGACAGAGAACCGATCCTTGGCGAAACTACGAAAATCGAGATCGATCCCTCTACGGTAACATGCGATATACCGAATGAGACATTTATAATCGACTTGAAAATTGTGTACCACGGTCCTTGCCATCATCAGGCAGTTCTTTTCAAATGTTACGGGGTGAGTTGAAGTCCGATCGATTCCCGATTAACGCAGTGCTTTGTTTTCATATTATCGTGACATGATTGTTTTCTTTTTTAAAGGTCCAGTAACACTTATAAATAACTTACAAAAGATTATTTTTTGTTCATACATTTCAGTTAAAAAAAACTACTTTACTCTAAAACTTACTTTAAAAAAGCAGCACTACAATTATCTTATCGGCCAAATTCGTCAGAAAGATTAAATTTCTTGTTAAAAGAAATGCTACTTGTGATCATTACATCCAAAGTGCTACTGGACCTTTAAACTATCTATTACTGTAACTCCAAAATGGACTGCTAACTGTGTTTAACTTTCATTGATTCACATGCTATACTTAAATTTCAAGTGTGTTAAATTTCCTTAGCATTTCATTCAAAATACATTTTAAGTAATACATCAGTTGTATTTTTTTCCTGGAGCAATCTGTTATTCTCGTGCAATTAAACCAATTAACAAATAAACTGACCTAATGTTCATCTCAATGTCAAAAGCTGACCGTGGAAAAGGGTTCTGGTAATTTGATAGGGCTATTTAAGCCAATCTTCAGATGCTATCTGTAACTCTCTGGAATTCCATGTTGTTATAACTTCGCGCTCTGATCTGAAATTCTGTGAGAGACATTTTAGTAGGAGTAGTAGCCTGGCTCCCTGGCTGCATGGTTATTTTTTATATAAATACTGCAAGCAAAATAAGAAAATCTTAAGCCTCTAAAATAGCACATTTTTATCTGAAGGCTGAAACATACCTATGTTTGGAGCCAGGGGCAATAAAAATGTCAATGTAAAAACAATTTCCTCTTAATGAATAAACATATATATGTAAATAAGAACAAACATAGGGACAGGAGCCAGTCTATAGGAGTAGCTACATTTTAGCCGTCCTGGGACAAAGTGAGCTCTAACCGTCATAAATCATGTCTTTATGTACACAAACCTGGGAAAGACGGCAAGGTTGACTATACCGTGGCTTCTTTGGTCAATATCCTGCAATTTACAGCCTGCTTCCGGCGATGATTAAGGATGAAAGTTACACACTTATATACTAGATTAATGGAAATAAGTAACGCGCACTCAAACTTCAACGTAATAGTGTGAAAATGAAATAATTTGGATACAAGGTGAGGTATAAAAATGTTAAAAATTCATGTAATTTTTCTAAAATATTTTGAGTTTGAAATGTTAATGTATTACACTACGTTTTATTGTGTGTCGTGCAACTGTGAATTAACGTCATTCAAATCTGGTTAGTATAAAAGCAAATCAGCTTAATTTTTGTTGAACAAGTATTAGGACATATTTATTTATTCAGTATTCTAGAATTTCCCAGTAGTATGAGTCCATTGTACCACTTATAATTAATACATGTATTCAGTAGAGACGTTTAACAATACTGTACATTTATATTATGTTGTCTAGGTTTTCAAAATCAGAAACGAAGCAAGAAGAACTTTTCTGAGGCTTAAGTGTTGAAGTTCAGTTGTGATTGTCATGCCCTAGGATATGCTAATGGATTGATGGAGAAGTATATTGATTCTGTTTCATTGCACTTTTTAAAAAAAATTACAAATATTTCATTTTCTACAGATTTTTATGACATGTGTTTAACGAGTAAATTTAGTAGTTCTGAAACTTATTAATTCTCGCTGTTTACATTTTTTTTATTTCTGGTTTTGAACAATATTATACCTAAAGCGATTACTTTACTAAATACACACATTATTAATACTTATCACAAAACACCTAACTTTATTTCCAGCCCATAAATCAGCTATTGCGTTTCCCACACATATTTTACTTGAGTCTGAAAATTATTTAATATTAAATGGTCATTTATTTTTTCTGCGAAATATGTATTTTTCAAATTTGTTATTTGCAGTCTGCACTGTATATTGGTTTGATTTTTTTGCCGTTTTCAACAGTATTTCATATAAGTAGAACTTCACATATAAGTTTAATTTTATTTTTAAACTTTCCTAGTCAAGTTTCTATTTGAAAAAAAAAAAAAAAAACTAAAAATGAAAAATTACATAAGAGACTATCGAATTCTTTTACTCGGCCCGCCACTTTGTAGACATTTAATTGATTATTCTGAATGGCTGCATTTGTTCAAATAGGAAATTTCGCGCCAATGTCTGTTTTCCGTTTATTTTTTAAAAGGTTGCGCGTTTTTTTTTTTTCAGGAACGTCTGGATTCAGATACAGAAAGTAACATGGTAGACATGTACATATTTAAAGCAAGTGGAAACCTTTAAAGTAAGTAAAATATGTTATATATCTTTATTTCTTTTTTAAATAGTTGGAATGTTTGAACAAAAGGTTATATAATTTCATAATACTTTAAGTTATTACCTTGGCGTGTAGAAATGTACATAAATTCTAGATACAATCAATTATGTTTTAAAGACAACATCTGAACACTAACAGGCTCTATGAAGACCGTCGTTTCCTTTTTTTTTTTTTTTTTTTTTTTTTTTTTTTTTTTTTTGAAGTAATGTATATTAAAATGTATTTTACCTGTCAAAAAAAGAATTCTCATGAGTGAAATTTACATTTCTTTTTTGAGTATTATATGTTAGTAGAAGTGCACTATATCACGCCATGTACCCGGATAATCTTAACTCTGTTCAGCGACCCTAACTCAGTGCCAACATGGCGGATGTAAAGCCGATACAACTTTGTTTTCTGTGTAATTACGATGTATAAAGGGATTTTCTGTTGTTATATCTATCTCCATTGATCAAGTATATATTTATTTCAAAACGTTTCATGTTAAATATATCAGTCCTTGTGTTTTCAGGTGGAAAAACGACGAACAAGGCAACTTTTTCAATGAAAACTTTTACAAAAAATCTTTAAAAATACTTCTATGCTTTTGATGCCTCGACTATTTTGTTCTTTGAAAGCAACGATATACTGCTTTATAGGCCCGTTTACACTATATTGTTAACCCACTACATGTTGACACAATACATGTTCAAATGTACTGACAGCGAGAAAAGGGATAAAAACCTAACTTTGATTTGATAAAAACCGAACTTACACGAAATTGCGTGACGGATAAACACCTAACTGACTAGTATTCTATAGAAATGAATGAGTTGACATGTACATGGTCTGATTATTGTAAACATTACTTTATAAGCGGTATTGTCTTCAAACTTTGTCATTAATTTCACAAGATGTTATATGTATGCCCACTAGAGTCAAATATTTTTTCATAATTTTAATATTATGCAAATAGCAATGTTTGGAAAAATCTGGATAAACCCTCAAAAATAACTCAGTATAAAAGTCAAAATTGTTATACTTATATAAGAAATTATTTAATACCACCGATGTTCGAAGTTCTGTAGTCCCCAACCCTCTCTCCCTCCATCTCTCTCTCACACACACACACACACACACACACACACGCACACGCGCACACACACACGCGCACACACACACACACTGTTTCAGAAGAATTGTGTTTGTTTCAAATCTTGTATATCGTATAGTGTAAGAGATTTTTATAGAGGTGCTAATGGAATAATTTTGATATTGTTTAAATTGGATTAGATTTATGATTAATTATTAAATATGATATTTTTCAGACGGTAAATAGGGAAGAAAAGTGTGTGTGTGTGTGTGTGTGTGTGTGTGTGTGGTGGTAGGGGGAGTGATGCATGGACTGACGGGACAGGGGTGTGGGTATCCTTACATTTTTCACTTGTCCATAGTCAAATTTCACTTGCTCTGATTTGTAATATTAAACCTTCATGAAAGCGCAAATAGACTGGAGATCGAGTTCTTTATTTAGGACAATAAAATAGAAAAGCATATCACAGTAACTGTGGTAAAAATAAGCTGTTGAAATATTTGCCTTTTAACGTTTATAAAAGTCTGAAATCGCGTAAGCAGTGTTCGGGATCTTTTGGGGTCATGCCCGAAACACTGCCCATGCAATGGTGCAAAGCCAGATGAATTCAGAGAAAGACTCTTAAAACTTTCCGACTTATTTTAGTCATACTTGCGATCTCTGTGTGCTTTTGATTTTAATTTGGCTGACTACTGGCTCAAATATTTCCTTTGACAGTGACTTATTGTCTCAGCAGTTGGAATTCTACTTACAAACTTGTCATAATACTTTTTTAAGTTGTTTACGTTTCTGATGTCTTTAAATGTCCTTTTAGTTCTCTTTGTGTAACCCTTGTTTTCCTTTTTTAGTTTTAGTTACAGAATGCTATATGCTGATGATGCAAATATTTTTCTTCAGCTACTTTAAGTAGTTCTTATGTTCCCTTTAGCATGTATACGATTTCTTCTTTTATGTTTTTTTTTTAAATGCATGTTGTAAAATGTGACTCTTCTTATTTTTGTGTAGTGTCGGCTAATCTTTTTTTTATGTTACTTTAAATGTGCTAAATCTGTATGTGGTAAATTACTTTTTCCTTTTATTTGCAAGTACCTATGTGCTATTTTGCTTTAATGCGCTGTGACATGTATGTGATAATTTGTGATTTGTTTCTTATCTACTTAGAGCCAGATGCTTAATTATTTGCTTTAATGTGCTTTAACATATTTGCATTTTATTACAGCTGTTTTACTTATGTCGAGCTTATTTACATGTGTTTGTCGGAAAATGGCTTTAAGCTAGTGTTATATGTTTATACTTATCCGACGTTAAATAAATCTTCTTGTATCTAAATCTTCTCTAATATTTTATCATAGTCACCGAGTTACAGTGTGCGCGAGACCTAGTCAAAGAACCCATTATCTTTATCACCTCCATACACTTGAAGTCACAATCTAAATGATATTTTATGTTTTCTCATTTTATACCTGAAAAAAGTATGCTTGTCCGCGGACACACAGAATGCAAAATGCACTTGTCCGCCGGCAAAAAATCACGAGTCGGATAAGTTGGACATAGGAATCCCACATCCCTGCAGGGGTGGGTAGATCAAAGAACTTCGAGCATCAACAGTCCATAAAAAAGCACAGACGAACAGCCGTTTTCGTTTGGTTATGTGTTTATCCATTCTAAGTTTGTATTTATCCAGCACTGTTTCCTATACCAGTTAGGAATTATCCCCAAATTTAAACCTACTTCATAATCAATACATTTTTTAAGCTATAAAAATCAATTTCAAACTTTGACACTGTTAAACATTGTCAAAGAGATATTTATGGAACTAATACATTTAATAAGTAAGGTCTTACTGCAATTTCTGGTACTTTAAAACAGTTAGAAACATAAAACATGTTCATTTTGAAGACTTTTTGAGTCCATTTTAATGAATTCCAGCCACATAATGTGACATTTCGATTGAAATATTTAGTACACAAAACATGTTATCAATACAGGATATTATGACTATCAAAAGGTTTACGCTAACATTGCATACTCACATAAAAACATGAAAAAAGACAAGGAAATTAACTACATACATCGTCTTTCTGTCAGCCATGTTGGCACTGAGTTAGGGTCGCTGAACAGAGTTAAGATTATCCGGGTACATGGCGTGCATATGATGTAAGACCTTTTCTTTTGATAATACAAAGAAAATTCTATAGCACAACTGACATACTTAATACTTGTTTAGCAATGCACGTAAATTTAACGAAAACGTTAGTATTTAAAATATCGGTATGTTTAAATATGCACTCCTCAGAAGTGCTGATTTTCATACTTGTGTATTTTTATATTGTTTTTAGAGAACGAACAACTAAACTAAGAATTATATGCACATCATAGGATATTGACGTCAATGAAAACAAAATGTTTGTACTAGTTGATCGCAGGAATATTGATGAAAAAGTTAAAAGGTATGGATATAACGATAGATGATTCTAAATTACATTAATACAACTTGTTACTACATGTACGTTAATATCATGAAACCCTAATTCATAATGATATTGTATAAACATTTGATGAGATTTGTCTAGATACGAGAGGAAAATGAAAGCAGTTTAAAGGGATAAAACAAGTTTAAAAATTAGCGATTAATTTTTGTTAGAAATGGAAAAAAAAATGAAAAAAAGAAAGAATGACTAGAATGTTGAATTAAAATCTAACAACTCACAATGAACTTACTGCAACTTTTAAGCGAATTCAAATGCCAGATACTTTTAATATAATTTTCTTATAAATAAGATATTTCTTATCTTAATTCACCTGGAAATAAGTAGTTAATTTGTTTTTCAATGTAATTTCGATAACAGGATTAGGTACGCTTATTGGGAATGGACATTATGTTTGGTGCATTCCTTGTTGTAATACCTCGTTTTAATTATGGGGAGCTTATAAAGGCAGAAAAAAAATAAGAGGTGATCAAAATTGTAAACATTAATGTAACATTAATTAGTGATATGTAATATGGAAGTAATATGGTTACTTCTTCCGCTAACCACCCCCCGTCCGTCTTATGACTTGATCTAAATGTTTTGCTGTTAGCTGGCTCTTTCAGTAGGTAGAGCGCAGATTCAGGATAAGCAGGGTAGTCCGTTCGATCCCAAGGTGAGAGGGGTATATGTTCAACGGAGTAATTTGATAAAAGACAGTAGGGTTGGTAAAATGTGAAATCTGTCTCCTGCAGCTCTATATAGATCGGAAACTATATCTTTTAGTTGTTAATAGTAACCTTAGAACAAATGTTACATAAATGTATTTACAGACATTCAGTGATAGGGATGAAGTGGAGGCCTTATCGATAAACAAAGAGTCCCCAGTTCAGGAAATGGTACACAGTCGCAGAGTTTTTTGAAAGTTAAGAAAGGTTGGTAATTGTTATTGCATTAAATTCATTTCTTATTGCTTGATCTGTGAAATATCCGCATTTAGCTCACCTGTCACGAAGTGACAATGAGCTTTTGTGGTCGCCTGGCGTCCGGCGTCCGTCAGTCCGTCCGTCCGTGCGTAAACTTTGCTTGTGACCACTCTAGAGGTTACATTTTTCAATAGATCTTCATGAAAGTTGGTCAAAATGTTCATCTTGGTGATATCTAGGTCAAGTTTGAAACTGGGTCAACTGGGGTAAAAAACTAGGTCAGTAGGTCTAAAAACAGGAAAACATTGTGACCTCTCTAGAGGCCATACTTTTAAATGGATCTCCATGAAAGTTGATCAAAATGTTCACCTTGATAATATCTAGGTCACATTTGAAACTGGGTCACGTGTCATCAAAAACTAGGTCAGTAGGTCAAATAATAGAAAAACCTTGTGACCTCTCTAGACGCAATATTTTTCATGGGATCTGTATGAAATGAAATTTGGTTGAATGTTCATTTTAATGATATCTAAGTCAAGTTTGAAACTGGGTCAACTGCGGTCAGAAGCTAGATCATTAGGTCTAAAAATAGAAAAACCTTGTGACCTCTCTTTTTTCAATGGATCTTCATAAAAGTTGGTCTGAATATTCATCTTTATGATATCTAGGTCAAGTTCGAAACTGAAACAACTGCGGTCAAAAACTAGGTCAGTAGGTCTAATAGTAGAAAAACCTTTCGACCTCTATAGAGGTCATATTTTTCATTGGATCTGTATGAAATGAAATTTGGTTTGAATGTTCATCTTAATGATATCTAAGTCAAGTTTGAAACTTGGTCAACTGCGGTCAAAAACTAGGTCAGTAGGTCTAAAAGTAGAAAAACCTTGTGACCTCCCTAGAGGCCGTACGGATCTTCATGAAAATTGGTCAGAATGTTTACCTTGATGATATCTAGGTCAACTTTGAAACTGGGTCACGTGCTTTCAAAAAAAGATCCCATGAAAAATATGGCCTCTAGAGAGATCAGTAGGTCAAATAATATAAAAATCTTGTGACCTCTCTAGAGGCCATATTTTTCATGGGATCTTTATGAAAGTTGAGCAAAATGTTCATCGTAATAATATCTAGGTCAAATTTGAAACTGGATCAACTGCGGTCAAAAACTAGGTCAGTAGGTCTTAAAATAGAAATACCTTGTGACCTCTCTTTTCAATGGATCTTCATAAAAGTTGGTCTGAATGTTCATCTTTATGATATCTAGGTCAAGTTCGAAACTGGGAAAACTGCAGTCAAAAACTAGGTCAGTAGATCTAATAGTAGAAAAACCTTTTGACCACTCTAGAGGCCATATTTTTCAATTGATCTTCATGAAAATTTGTCTAAATGATCACCTTGATGATATCCAGATAAAGTTTGAACTGGATCACGTGTAGTCAAAACTAGGTCAGTAGGTATAAAAATAGAAAAATATTGTGACCTCTCTAGAGGCCATACTTTCATGAGATCTTCATGAAAGTTGGTGAGAATGTCCTTGATAATATCTAGGTCAGGTTCCAAACTGGTTCATGTGCCTTCAAAAACTAGGTCATTAGGTTCAATAATAGAAAATCCTTGTTTAATAAAAAATGCTGTGATAAATCCAGGATGACAGAAATGTGAAGTTTGCCCGGGTCGCGAACCTTCTGAGCAAATTGTCAAAAAGTATGACAGTTAGGGACTCGAACTTTGGACCTACCGACTGGGCTAACTGGCTACTTAAAGTAAATCCGTACCGAGAAAATGATATATCGCCGATATTTTATTACAAAAATATATCTAGAATATTTGTTAATCGTGTCATGTTTTCCATAGGAAACTACTAAGATTTTTTTTCAATTAAGCTTGGTCATCACGATTGATAGACCATACTTCCTATAATCATGCTGATTCTGTCCAGGCTGTACTATATTAAACTAGTACTTTCGTGTTACTTTCTTTTAAAATTGTTTCTTGTGCTTATCATTTACGGAGAAAACCAACGCAGTTTTGTTTAACATAATTATTGTTCAAAAAGTGGTTTATACACAAAAACAAACAAACAAACACGGGTTGTCATTTTATCTTCATTCTTTATATTTTACAATAAAGCAGCATTATTTTTTCAGGTGAAATGTATAAAGTGAGATTTCATGAAGATGGTTCCTAGTAAGTCCGGAATATGGCTAGTATTCGAAGAAAAAATGTGATTGTTTGTAAAAGCAGTTTACATGAAATATAGTTTTAGCTTTTAATCAAAATATTGTTCTTTCTTTATATTCAACGGATGTTTTTTTTGTAGTGCAAGTTAGCATAACCTTTAAAAGAGATGCATGCAAACCTGTGTTAAAGACCACCTCTGAACAGAGGCCACCTGACTCTAAAGACCACATGGTTTGTTTCTAGTTTTAACATTTATTTAGCCTGTGACTACCTCCAAATAAAGACCACATTTTGGCTCTACCTAGTCTTGTCTTTATAGACAGGTTTGAAAGTATATGTAAAAGTACACTCGAAGTTTTATCTAGCATTAGTGCAGTGACTGACCCATAAATTTTGGTCTGTCCGTTTGTCTCTCTGTATGTCACAAAACTTAAATGTGCATATCATGTGAAACAGCAATGCGGATTCACACCAGTTCATTGTTTTGTGATCAGAGTTTTATAATACTTTATATTATAATTTGTCATATCGTACCCCGTATTGGCAAGCTCATTTTAAGCGATATCTATATACTAGCACGTGTTTATACCAAGTTGCGAAATCTCTATATTCATGTAGTTATCATGTACATTTCTTCGCTGATGAAGTAAATGTAATAAATATACACTTTTATTTAATAATAATATATATTTATCCACAATTCTCCACAAAAGTGTAGACCTGTACTATTGAAAAGCATTACTGAGCAAACATATTTCATCCATTACTTTCATAATCACTTAAAACAGATGTATAAGCAATGTAATTGTACCCTGGCAGTGCAGTGGATATAATATCATAATAAGAGTATGGTTACAATACATTCCAGAACTCGAAAACTATTCGGTGTGATATAACTGTTGAAAAGCAGAGAGGGGCACGCGAAGTCTTACTCCACCAAAGAAAGCTGAAAAATCGCCATATGAACTTAATTTCTGCGATGTGACTAAACAAAGAATTAACTGGGAAAATAAACAGAAATTAAATGGCGATTTTATCGCAAGAAAGTAAACAGTTAATAAGTTAATAACTCCAAATATTCCCTATCAATTAATTTTCTTTCAAGGATGACGTGAACTAACGTGTTTTTTTTTTTTTTTTTTTTTTTTTTTTTTTGCAGCGTTTCAGCGGAATTACGCTATTCTCAAACTTGAAAATAATTTCCTCATTCAAAATGTTATACTTGTCCGATCCGCTTTTCATATGTTGGAGTAAGCGAATTATTTTAACATACAATTATTCCCTAACTAGCAAACGTGTGCTATTTACACTTTATTCCAAGGGTTTAGATCCTATTCGCTCTTAGCGAAATTTCGTTAAGAGGAGGACGTTGCACTGCAAATATACTCTTTCCTCAGAATGCCTTAGCGAAATTACACAATCTATAGATTGGATGAACCATAAACTTTATAGTATTGTTTGCGAGGAACATTGTATAAACGTTGATGATTATTCTTGTCTAAGAAGAAAGTAACGCATTCCTTCGATACGTACATACATTAGAACACTAAATGAAGTAGCAACAGTCTCGATTTTAATGGTTAAGTTCTGCATTTTTATGGCAAATTGATAATACCGCTTAACGATGTTGTAAAAGTAAAGAAAACATTATTCCAAAATGTCAGGATAAAACGATTTGTATACCAAATTGGCATGTTTTTGACATAACTTGACAGTTTGGAAACTGTCAACTGCAAATGGAACCTGTTCAGATACAGTTTTTCTAAAGCGATCTATCAACGTCCGAATGATTGTATGTTTTATTTCACTGCAGCTCCACGGCATAAAACGTTCCGAATATTTTAGCAATAACTAATTATCAAGATTGCATGAATCATTTTAGATTTAGTAATCACATCCGACTGTGTAAAATGTTAAAGCCTTTCTTAACCATAAAAAATCTCTCTTAGGCACAAGTTACGAGCTCCCACCGAAATACATATTACCTGTTGTGAAAATGCGCGCCCTGTCTGGACAGAAATGATATCCAATCGAAAGGAAAACTGCGTCAGAGGTTTACATTGTAAAACATTTAACACTGTTGCAAGCAAAAAGGCATATTAAATGCACAAAATGCAATATTCTCCCAGACAAAAGTGCCTTTAATTACAGCGGCTATATTTGATATTATTAACATAATGTGGTAAACTGGTATATAGACTCAACAAATCTTATGTACGGAATGAAGAAACCTTGTAATATTTATTTCTTTTAAGATTTAGCTAGATTTTTACTGGCTTGAAAGGTTTTTATTTTTCAGAAATTGCATATATATTGTCGCAATGTCTTGTCATGTGGGGTTCAACAGCCGTTAGACTGGAAATTTTGTAATAAAAAAATAGTAGTGGTATAAGATATAACAATGAAACAAGCTTAATATATACTTTTTCTGCTATTTAGGAATTCAATTCATATCGGAAAATAGAATCTTGCTGAATTTTAATTCAAACTTTGAAAGAACAACTACAGTGAAGAGATCAGTGACCAAATCCTGGTCAGTGGTAGAACTAATGGTGAAGGTTTAAGAACTATGATATTCCTTACATAAAACATAAATATAGTGTTGGCTTTAATTGATGATGGCATTAATGACTACCTAGTCAGCTGGTACAAAAACATATGTAGAGAATATTTTTGTGGCTCCTTTTCCAGGTGTGTTAAAGTAAACTCAGGTTTGGGGGGAGAGGGTGGTATGTATTCTATTGAGTATTTGATTTGAACAGATTTTAATAGGAGAATTATCGCAATAAAATTTACGTTTCCAAGCTGTTTATGCATCAGAAACAGCATTACATCGACTACAACATTAAGGTGTTGTTGTTCTTTGTTTTATTTTCACGGATATAAATACCTTGGATTAATTGAGGTTTATGTGGCTACGCTAAGGTCAGTATGCGAAATCAATCAAAAAAAACACTCAAACATTATATATGCTATAAGTCTCTATATTTCTCAATATTTTATCACGGCGGCCATTTCAAGTGCAAATGGTCAGTATTTCAGCCGAACGCCATCGTCTTTTGTTATATGATACGACCGTTACTTCTTAAATTATCTATACACTCTGTTACGTGTTACAATTTTACAAATATTTTATAATCACAATACACATTCACCTATAACTTGGTTATTTACATTACTGGGCGTTTGATCTGTCTTTACAAGAGAATCACCATGATTTCAGAAAGGAGTTTAACATTAATTTCCAGCAAGATGGGAGCTAAAAAAAACTGTTGTGGTTTTTAATAATCTTAGTGGTGACAGTCTTGGCAGTTATGATATCAAAACGGATTAATCTGCTAAAGGAAACATCGCAGTTGGAAAATATATATCATAAAGACATGAAGAAGTCAGTACAATTGGAAAATATAAATTATATAGACATAATGTCAACACTGAATAGAGATAAGGTTGTCTTTAACGACAGAACATTGATATCTATCGTGCAGAAGTATTATGTACAACCTCCGTCTATGCTGCCATACAACCTTTCTCATTCTGAAATACAGAATCCGTCACCCGGGCAAACACAGTTCATAGACGAGTATTTGAATCATAAGGTAGATTTTTACCGCTGATCTTTCGAAAGTATAAAAAAAACAAAAACAGAAAAGTAAACTTACGAATAGACAATCCGATTGAAATAATTCATATTATTTTAAATGCTTATACAAAAAAGTAATATGTTAAACTTAAGCTGTTTTAGACATCATATAATAGATATAAATAAGAAAGATAGCGATATTCGTAACAAATATATTTCTTTAGAGAAGTCCACCTGCTTCTTCCTGTGTAGTTTGTTAAATTATTGTTAAATATTATGAATTCTTTTTACCGATATATCCCAAACTTACTTATTACTGGTGGTTACCAATTAACGATGCAATCCGAAAATCCATAATATTTACTTCCTGAAGAGCAGAAATATGTCCTTCCTAGGGGTAAGTTACGTATTGTATATGATTTGATGGAAAATATGTTGTGGTTTTTTTATTTGTTTTATTGATAAACTTCAATATCACTCGATGAATAAAGAAAAATTCCTCAGAAAAAAATTGACAGAAGGATCCCCTTCCTGTAAATGACGTCATCGATCACTGCCTCGCGCACGCGCTTTTTGGCGCCCTTTTTGATAAACAATGCTACTGGACTAAACTTCTGACTTTTTATTGTTAAGAACTGAGAGAAAAAAGATGCATTCAATTTTGTGTGCATGTGGTAATTTTTCTTTTTTAAATTCATTACAGTTACCAACCATCGGCAAGGCTACAAAGAGAAGGCGACTGTATGATACTGGGCTGATAGCAAGGGCATACAAAGATGTAGTCTCTTCCTGGATGTTTGTGTACAAGGCAGCCAGGTTATATGGTATACCAGAGTCCACTCTACGTAGTAGAACCCTTGGGCTCCAGCTAGATACAGGAGAGAAAGAAAATCTTCCGAGCAGTGGTCCACCACCAACATTTACTGCACAGGAGGAGCGAAAACTAGTAGAACATAAAAACTGCATGGCAAGCATAGGGTATGGCTATACCCGTGCTGAATTTCTCAGCTTGGCATTTGATTGGGCTGTTACATTAGGAAGGAAGAAACAGAGTGATACAGATGTTGCAGCATCATGGTACAAGGGATTCAAAAGACGGAACTCAGATGTAACTTTAGCCAAACCCCAGAAATTGTCTGTGCTTAGAGCAAAGTGTACCTCAGATGAGACCATGGACAAGTGTTTTGTAAACTGGCAAAAATGTTGAAGAAGCACAACCAGAGTTCATCTGGAATGTTGATGAAACTGGTTTAGTGATGGAGTACAACCCCCGCCATGTTATATGTATGAAAGGAACAACATCTCAGGCCATAACCTCAAACAGGGGGAAAACAGTGACAATCATTGCATGTGGAAGTGCAGCAGGCAATAGATTACCGCCATACTACGTATTCCTTGGGATGAGATGGAACCGGGACCTTTTGACAGGGGCTTCTCCGGGGTCAGCCGGTACAGTTACAGAGATGGTCTAATTCTGTTGTATTTATCGAATACCTAGAACAGCACTTCTTTAAGCATGTTTCAACCAAGGATTATCCTGTCATGATTTTGTTCGACGGTCACAAGTCACATATCAACCTCACACTTTCTACGTCGGGAGAGGCAAACAATGTGGTATTATTTGTTTTGCCACCACACACCTTGCATGTAACACAACCCCTTGATGTAGGTTACTTTGGACCGCTTACGAACATCTACCATAGCGAGTGTCAGGCTTACATGCCAGGGATGCAGATCAACCGCTGCTATATAGCATAAGTCTCCAGCAAGGCGTACAACAAAGGAGTTTGTGGAGAAAATCTCACAAGTGCTTTGAAGAAGATAAAGAAGACTGGTGTGTATCCTCTACAGCGGACATCCATAGGAGCTGCAAAGACTACTCCATTCACCATTTACATTGAAAACAACGAACAACCAATCAGTGAACCTGCTGTCTGTATCATTTCTTGACAGAAAAATAATCTTGAAAGTGCTTGAGACAACAAATGGTACCAGAAAGAGGAAAACTACCAACTACCGTGATATATCATCTCCATCAAAGAAGTTGCTGATGACTCCAGTTGACCATCCAAAGAAAACTGAAGTCAACAAGAAAGGCAAGAAGGGAACAGCACCAGGAGTACCTGGTCCATCTGGGGAGAAGATTATGCCAAAGAAAACACAAAGAGAGTCAATAAAGCACCATTGTCAACAATCCCTGGTCCATTTGGTACAATAACACTTTTGACTCAGAGGAAGACTTCCACAGTGAGATTGCTGAGAAAGACCTTTGTTGTGTTTGTGGAAAGTTCACGCCAGAGCCCATGAACCTGATGTACACCCTGGAACTTGTGCAGTGGGACAGTGTGATAAGTGTGACCACTGGACACACCTTAAATACTGCTGTGATATAAAGTTTTAAGAAGGCATGATGAGTTCTTGTGCCACCACTGTGTTCGAGTAACTGAATGTAATATGTTGGTGATTTTTGACAAAAATGTGATAAAATGCTGTTTGTGATATCATTTATTTATTTCATTCATTTTGTATGTTATAATATACTTTTATTCTCCATAGCAGGTTAGATAACCCAGTAGCCAGAACTTTCAGCTTTCTTTACTTGTTATTTTTATGTATCTGGATGGAAGTTTAGTGCAGTAGCATTATTTCCCACAATTCCACCGATGATTGGTACCTTAAACATCCAAGATGGCGACCATGGTCGGTCAGTATATGACCTAACATTTCCAATTACTGTTTTTCCAGGTGAATAAAATTAACTTTTAATGAAAAGAAGATAATTTTTCTTGAAAATGAGTTTAATTTTGGTAAGCATATAAATTGAATGTTGTGTATTGGGGAATTTTAATCATTTATACACCGATAATTGGTACACCAATAATAAGTCTTGTACTTCAGCGAAATGGATTTTATGTCGACTGTGGAGCTTTCGATGGTGAACGTTTATCAAACAGTTTGTTTCTTGAACGGTATCGCAACTGGACTGGTATTGTTATTGAACCTAACCCTACAACATACGGTTCGCTGCGACAGAAACACAGAAAAGCATATTCTCTCAATGCTTGTCTTTCAACAAACAAATATCCTTCACTTGTGAGTATCATTAAATTTTTTACATACATATGTAAACAGTTTAGTCTACTGCTATAAATAGTCAGACAATATAATATTTATTATGTTTCTTGTTCGAGCAATTATACATATTTACTTAATTAATCGAAAATCCGTTAATGATAGTTATGTAACATTATGGCTTGGCCTGCATTTGCAGCTTGTCGTTTATAATCATTTACCCGAGCATTTTTTATGTTTTACATATCCCGACTTTTGTTGTGTATGTTAGGGGCTGCCTTTACTCATTTCTGCATGGCCCTAATGAAACACATTAAAAAAGATTGAGCTTTGTACAATTTATCGGCTAAAACACTTCCCTATATATATATAAAACATTACTCTATGTTATATAAAAATACTGTTTTACTATTCATGTAGAAAAAACTGATATTCTTTGATAAAGAATGTGTGTTGGGTTTGTATGAAGCATGACTGTTTTCAAAATATACGTGATACTAGTGTTTTTATTGTTGCCAAACAAAAGATAATAGGCCAATATAGACGAAGATTCCACTGGCGGAATCTTGTTAGGTTCTTTCACTTTCAAATATGACGGGCCTTTTGTGGTATACAAATGTTGCTTTGCCGTATTGTATCTATTTATAGTAGATCAACAGTATATTGTAATAAGTCAAAATGGATCTTAAATTTTATTTTCGTTCCAGTTAATGTCATTCTGCAGGTTATATCTTAAGCAATCGATTTTTCCGGTCTAAACGGGTCGGTATTAGAAAAGGGGTTTTTGTTTAACAACAACGAAAGAGACCGAAGCAATCAAATCCCATGGAGACATTTTAACCTTACTTTCAGTGCGAGCAATTGCAATTATATTGGTAAACTGAGAACCAGCTGTAACTGTTCGATGGCATACAAGTATATGTACTTCTCAGATCTTCCAGTCTTAGTAGCATAAGAGTTACTTCAATATTGATTTCTATCTTTGCATAAAGTTTGAAACATATACAAACAAAAATATTTCAAATTTTAGTTAATGTTAAGACTTAACATGAGAACGTTGTAAACATGATAATATGAAATGGAGGAGTAAGGTTTTTCACCAAGTTAATTGAATATGTGCAATAGGTTTATTATAAGAAAATATGAATAGTATGCATACCTTCGGCAAACTTGACGGACGACCAGCTATTCTAAAGATAATACTGTAGTTACATGATTGTTATATTATACGAATATTATCACTTGTGTATTTGTTCACTGTTGCCATGTAAATATATGATGTATATGTACCACGTGGGTCTACTACATACTGGTTGAATGAAAGTTAAACAAGCAAACTTGTAAAAACATGTTTGATTTGAAGCTTTCGAATGATGTCTTTTTTTGGGACAAATAGATACTGAAAAGTTACAGTAATTGGTATACTGGAAGTAATGAGAATCTTATAAAAACGTTTGTTAACAGGCAGAGCTATCTAGGTACTACAAATTAAATATCATTCTTTTCCCGTCTATCCCGTTTAAAACAATCCATTGTAATGGCCTAGGTATCATATTCCCTTGGAAAGAGTTGAAAAACATAATAAAACGTCTATTTGCTCATTATACAGGAAACGTATGGTAACATATTTTAGCTATGAATCGACAGCACTGGTCATTTCGCCGTTTCTTCATTTGGCACACATGTTCTTTCACCCGTTAAAACAAGCTGAAATACATTTAGATACTATCCATATGCGATAATTAAATCAGAGTTATTGACAAAGTTACAGCATTGCCCGAGAGCAAATTTTACGCAGAAATAATAGATAGATATCATTAACGATATGATTTAATTGAATTTCTACCACATATACACATTCATACACATATATCAATTCAAATTCCTTATGATTATTACTTCAGACACGGACGGGTAGCCTACCTAGCTAAAACCATCAATCTTAAGCCAGCAAAATGGCTTCTTTACATCAAAGATTTATACACTTCCAGCGGGGTTTCGAATCCAAAGTGGCGGGTATTGATAAGTAATTCAAATTAAATTCAACGATCATAACCACTCAGCTACTGAGGCCCCCTTAACTAAAATACAGTAAAAATATGCACTGCCTCAATGCTATACGGTTTCAATGAATGTTGCGTTCTATTAACGTGTCTAAAAAACTCATAACTCTTTTGTTTATAATTTGGTAGCCACATGTTTTGTTACGAACATGAAATATCACTGCGAAAAATATGTGCATATACGGGAGTATACGGTCCCGTATATGTCTAATATACGAATATCATATAAAAGGTATCTTTCCTGAAACTTTAAGTATGATCAAAACCTACGTCTTAAACATACTTTTGGACCTTGACAATCCCTAACCTTAAATACTGACATAAACTGTTGAAACGTATTTATGCTAAGTATGAATGAACGAATCCATGTGAGAAAAACATGAATGTCCAATTAAAGAATACGGGATTCCTGTATATGGAATGTTCCATATACGGGAAAAATGTTTCCGTATACGCCCGTACATTAGGAGTATACGGAATGCGTACACTCCCGTATACGGAACCATTTTCCGCAGTGTATGTTTAAACCTTGTTCCTCTTACTAAGACATAAAAATCTTGTTATTTTTATATTTCTAAATAGTTGAAAAACTTATTTATAGATTTTTAAGTAAAGCCTTGGTTTTCTTTACACGGATGATGATTTTTTATGCAAATGCCAGATATTCTTTATATGTTTAATTGCAATCGTCCCTATAAATATGACTTTATTAGCGTATACTAAGAGGAATTGCACATTTCATTACCGCTCATGAACAGACTCATTCAAACCAAGTCTGCTATTATTCTTCTTGGTTGCATTCTTTGGTTCCAAAGGATCTTTTGACAGATTGTATTAACTATCACAACAGCAATCTTTAAGTGCGGTGTGGCCTCCCCATAATTGGATTCAGTGTTGGTATATTTTCTGGTCCTTTGGGATCATGGAGTCCATTCAAAATATGTGTAATAGAGTTCCACTTAAGCCGGTGCTTGGGGCGTAAGAGGTGTTACACATTTCATTACCGCTCATGAATAGACTCAATCAAACCGAGTTTGCTATTATTCTTCTTGGTTGCATTCTTTGCTTCCAAAGGATCTTTTTTACAGATTTTATTATCTATTTATTTAAAGACACATTTAAAAATTCGCCTTTGACATGATGTTTATAATTTGAAAACAGATTTTGCCAGAATTGTTGAGATGAACTGTATGAAAAAATTTAGTTTAGATTAAACATATTTATTCCAAGAATACAGTACCTACCCTACTACGTAATATTATGCAATACTTTGATCAAAGCAACACATGAAAGGACAGACTGAAGAACAAGTATAAGTTCTTGTAAAATTCAGTTTGAAACAATATCAAGAAACAAACGCCTATGTAAATAATCTTTGAAATTGTTATGCTCTCAGTTTGTCTGACTTGTCGTTCCGCTGGTGCTTCCGGAAAATAGCATATAGGAATAGTCGCGACCGATTACCTCCCCTGTCCGCCGAACACTCGTCACCCTCGTCAAGAAAATGAGCTAAAGTTTCGTTTACATTATAATATTAACTGCAGATATGTCTCTACCTTCTTTCCTTTAAAATAAATGCTATATATAAAACGTCTGAATATAATGTAGATCGGGATGATTTAGTTAAGATTCACACATACTTTAAACAGCTAAAGAATTATATATATGCAAACTGTAATTACATAATCACAATTTATTCCTTCAAAACTTTTCAACAGCCCAATTGTATCATATTCAGACAGTTACTTCATAACCAAAGTTTCTTCCTGCACCATTAAAACAATTTAATCAGCCCATGTGTATCATAGCCCGCCGATAACAATATTAATCACAATCTAATACTTTGTCTTCATACACTTTAAACAGTCAAAGTTATAATATCGAGACAGTAACAACATAATCACACATTTTTCCTTTGGCCTTTACACACTTTAAACAGTCCATATGTATCATATCCAGACGGTAACAATATAATCATACATTTTTTTCTTTGGCCTTCACACACTTATAACAGTCCAAGTTATCATACCCAGACGGTAACTACATAATCACAATTCATTCTTTCACTCATCAGACTGTTAACAGTCCAAATATATCGTATCCTGACGGCAATATCACATCCACAATTTATTCCTTCACCCTTCACACACTTTAAACAGCCCAATTGTATCATTTCCCGGCGGTCACTACATAATCACAATATATTCCTGTGGCCTTCACACACTTTAAACAGCCCATTTGTATAATATCCCGACGGTAACTACATAATCACAATATATTCTTTCACCCTTCACACACTTTAAACAGCCCAATTGTATCATATCCCGACAGTAACTACATAATCATAATTTATTCTATAGTGAAAAAATCGAAAATAACATCTTTGTCTTATAATAACTGTCATTTGTGAACACAAAATCGTGGCAACTCTTCCCGTCTGAATTAAAGTGTACGCTTTCAGATTTATGTAAAAAATTCGCAATTTACAAAATTCTTTCAATAGTTAATAATGGCAATAAAATAAAAATATGAAGTGATCTTTTTGTGCATTTTAAGGACATTTTAAATATTATATTGAGACTTACCCTAAGCCCTGTTTACACAAGGGAAACAATCTGTTTATATTGTGAAATTGTTTAGTGAACACCGTCTGTTAATCCTAATCCTGTCCCTTTTTATATCAATGCAATGGAAAAGTAATCTATCTATGTTAAATGCTATGCATGATAAGACAGTCATGCATTGAAAAATCCTGAAATTGATTTCTTTGATTTTCTCATATTTCTAGATGTTTTGCCATATTTTGACGCATATATATGAATAGTAGAGATTGTTCTTTTTCCAGCAGTAGCCTTTGCAACATATTTTACCTTGTGAAATTCTGTGGGTTTTGACTATTTCAAATTAATCGTCTGTTTGTTGACAAATTTCACCACAGAAAATGTCACACTTTCCCCAGGGCTTTAAATTATTTGATCTTTACACAGTTTTCTATTCAGATTGTTAACCTTTGTGACAATTATGCATAATTAAGCATGTACATTTTTCCTGCGTAGAGGTAAAAAGTGCATAGTTTGCATGGAGTACTAGGCCAATAACCATCTAAGCCTACAGTAAAGTCATACGGAGTTGTCTCCATTTTACCAAATATTTTACCCGTGATCATTATTTTTCAGCTCAAATAACTTTTTTCCGAATATGATATCTAATATATTTTTTTCAGTCTACATACTTTGATGCAGTTAGGTACACATATATTTAAAATAAATAGTTCCTACTTGAAGTTTGTATTTTTACACTGCCTATATTATACACTTTTTTTTGATTAAGATGATATATTTAAAACGCCCGAAATTCATGCTATTGAAATTTGATGCAATATAGAAGGAATTTAGTTAGTTTTTTTTTTTTTTTTTTTTTTTTTTGTTTTTGTTTGTTTGCTTTTTACATTTAAATTTCTTAAACAGTATTGGTTTATCTAATACCACTTGCTGTTTTCACTCTAATGAAATTCTAAGACATCTGGAATGATGTCTCTTTTTGATTTTTCACTGATACAAGATAATCTTTTTTTTATAATTTCAATGGTGCATGTCCTTGCGCTTTAATGTATGTTTAAACAAGTTGTAAGTATTTGGTTGTAATTGGTGAAGCCAATACAAATCACTTACAATTATTTCTTTTTATTTAGGAAACATTTTTCTCCGGAAGGAAGGCTGTTCTAGGAAAAGTTCTATACGATCGATATAAAATGAAAAACAGTGCAAGAAAGCTGATCCAGGTGCAGTGTTTCCCACTTTATACAATATTGTTAGCAATTGGCAAGATGGATATCGATTATTTCAGCCTAGATGTTGAAGGCGCAGAGCGTGGTGTTTGTTCTTGATACAATACCATGGGACAAACTTAATATTAAAATGTTCTCAATAGAGCACAACAAATGGGTTGGAGGAAAACAGCATTTGAAACGTTATATGGAAACAAAAGGATACAATTTTGTGAAAGAAATTCGAGTTAATGTTGCTCCAGATTTCATATTTGTGAGAAGGAAACTCTAGTGTTTAACACAAACCTAAAACTGACTGGTAAATAATGTTTTAATTTTAATGAATTATAAATTCACGCTTTCGTAATAGTAGCTGTCAGTTTTCTGGAAGTAATTTAGAGCTCTCAAAATGTTGTGGGAAAACAAACTTGGCAATAGTTTCAAAGCTATTGTAATTTTGATGAACATATTTCAAGGCCGTATTCTACATTTAGATGAACAATTTTTTGTCAGAGCATTTTGACGGAAACAATTAATTTTATGTATATACATGTATAATGGTGTTGGTATGTATTATTTATGTAATGGTAATTTCATCAAACATCAAACAAAGTGTTTCGTAATATGTCGGCTGTAAACAATTCAGTAAAATGCATACACATTAGAATAGCACAGAACAGAACAAACACTTTATCTATTATTATATATTGAACATTTACAGTTCGTCGTTACATGAGAACAAAATTACACTGTAATGATTTGTTGGCTTGTGACTGTCTTTATTGCCGATGTTTTAATTACTTTATCAGCGTATCAATTGCTTTTATAAAAGGAAAATTATATTTATTCCAATAGATATTATATCACATTTACATAGCTCTACATTACATTTATGTGATTTTCACATTTAAAACGGCATATGTTATGCACAGTGGTACTTTGATATAACTTTGTACTTTCTTTTTTTAAGAAGGGACGCTTTTCAGTGTTTACAGTAAATAGTTTATAGTTCTTATTCCGATAAATATGGCTAGAAGGGAAATCAGTTTCGACTTCCGTTTTAAAGCCGGTTTTTACATCAACTAAAACATTTTCAAATGATGCCTTTACACCGCATTTAGGCATGGATATGTTTACAACCAAGAATTATAGTGAGAATATAATTCATTTGATATGCTTCACGTTTCGATATCACCTTTTAGGGAGTATTGCTATAAGATATAGTATGTGTGGGTTTGGCCTTTGGGAGTCATGATACTGGCACATGTTTCCCTATATCTCCCCCTTAGTTGTTAGTCGTGACAACATCTCAGCTGCACAGTACCAACATGGAGTTTTGCTTCCCATTGCCATTCCACACATTTACCTGTCGTGTACCGTATAACCAGATTGCAAAAGCCTCGAAAGCTCCTCCCAAACAACGTGATATTCATCTTTTTGATTGCAATTTAGAATCCCCAGGTCTTTTAATCCAACTGAGATTATTTGATTCACAAGTTAAATGGCCTTGAATTTAAACTTGGGTGATTAAAATAAAAAGGTCGTTTCGTCTCTAAATTGTGTTTGGTACTTGTAGCATGTGTAATTTTTGAGTTCTGCTCCACCGGGGCTATAGGGTGTGCTCTGTAGCATGCATCTCCACTACCGTCCATGAACAGGCTCAATTAAAGCGGGCCTGTACCATTTCCAATGTTGTCGTGTTGAGCGACCTGTGAAGTTTCCACTTTTTTTCTGTTGTTCAAACAAATTTAAATATTTCTTGACTATACAGAATGTTAGTCCTTTGTATTACTTATTTAAACGAAATGAAAGTTCTTATGATAAAAACAACAATATCTTAGCTCTTCTCTATTGTTTTGAAATGTTAAGAAATTATAGTATTCCAAGTTGTGAATAAAATCTTTTTTTTGGAGCTCAGATGCGAAGGAATTACGCCATGCATCTGAACGACAATGATTTTATTCAAGACCTGATCAATGTTTAAGATATATATCATTTAGTATCTTATGCACTATCAAGGAACGCTATCTACATTCTTGAAAATGTCCACCAAATAGTAACTGTTGTCTGTTTTATGCGTTTCTTCTTCCAGCGTTTGATGCGTTGACGTAATAATTGTAACGTACAAACAGAGAATGCGTTGTATGATAACATACAGATTTCAAAGTTCTTTTTAATAGAAAAATAAATCGGACCGTGTTGGAATTGTTGGAATTGTTATAATTGTTATAATAAGCTCCTATTCATAATAATAATTTTATGTTTTGTCATTATTACATGAAATACGTACCTAAAGTGAAATACGATAAATATTTCTGTTTCACCTTTTTCGGGTATGCCACAAAATAAATCTTATGCAAATTATAAAAAATACGAATAAAGTAAATTCAAGATCGTCGCAACAATACCTGTACGAAAAAAGGACCTGTTTTACAGCTGTAAAACGTCTGAAAAAGACCTGTATTTTGAAATTACAACTGTAAAAGACCTGTAAGTGGAAAACTGATCAGAAATACAGTCAAAATTTTCAGGCGTAAAATATGATGGTCTCAGTTTACAGCTGTAAAAAATTTACTGTTGAAAGTTACAGCTGTAAAATGGCCATGTCTCAAAATTACAGCTGTAACATTTTTGGAGGGAAACATGAGTTTTGTCAGCCATCTTGAATGCATTTTGGCGGGATATAACTGAAATTCACACAGACATCACATTTTGTAAAATTTTGGAATTTAAAGCGGTATAGAGTAAGTACAGATGTTTAATTATCTATTATAGTTGTAAAAAGACATGTATAAGTACATACATTACCTATTTACTCTATACTGGAAGCCGATAAGTTTAAAATAAATAATTACAAGATTGTCATATGTTTTCATGACTGACAAAGAAAGTTTTATAAACAAGATCTGCATATGTTTTACTTTGTATCCTACTCTTGAATTTTGCTGTTGCTATCCTGTAATCATACCACATATACTTTACGTACTAGATCATTTATTTTGCCATTTTCATAGTAATTGCTACCTTATCTAGAGAATTGCAATTCATTCTAAAACTTTTGCACCTCTACTTTCGTACCTTAAAATAATGCCCTCTTTTTCAACACCTATAATATTTCTACAGCTGTAACTTTTGGGCATTTTTACAGCTGTAACTTTTTTTCATTTTTACAGCTGTAACTTTTTTACAGGTGTAGCTCATTTGCATATTTCGAACTGTTTTACAGTCGTTTGACAGCTGTAAATTGAAATCTACAGGTGTAAAATCAATGTTGTTATATACAATCTACAGGTGTAAATTTGGAATAAGCATGACTGTTATTTTGAACAAAAATACAGGTCTTTTACAGCTGTAAAATTTCGTACAGGTAGACAAACTGACGAATTGATCTGTATACTAATTATTGATGAATTTGCTTGGAGTGATAAATTTGAATACCTGTATCAAGGATTTTGAATTAACTTGAAACGCTTACATGTACCTCGCTGTCCTGATTTACAGACGAATAATCCTGAAATTGACATGCTTCCAGATGTACATTAAAAAGTTACCTTAATTAATTGAATATCAATTATAGTTTGAAGTTTTGAAGCATATAACAGTGTTCTTGTTTCACATACTAAATTTGAACCCAGTAGATCTTAATGAGTTTTGTATCATTAATATTCAATTGAATGAGTGTTTTAACAACACAGAAATTGGGATTTGTGTAGGAATTAATGAACGTCCGATAGATGACTATTCGGTTTAGATTGTTTTAAAAGATCTCCTATCCTAATCTTAGGATAGTTCTCATTGCACATGCTATTTTGAACATTTAACAGAAATAACGTTTGTATTCCGTGTCCTGTCGTCAAAGCAAGTAGCGTCGCTCGTTTTCTAGATAACTGTAGAAATGATAAATTATAAAATACTGTCAATTTTGACCAAATCAAGGGCCGTAAATCTGTAGATACTGGTCCGAATTTGCTGGTTATTGACTTAAGCCTTGACTTTATAATAATAGTAATACACATTCTACGATAGTATTGTTGACATCAAAGAAGAAATACTTAATTACCACGGGGACACTGTCAGTTCGGACAAATTCAAAGGCCATAGCTCTGGAGATACTTGACTGAACTGGCTTATTATCGAACTTGGCCTAGTTTTTATAGTTAATATATCTTCTGTATAAGTATGGTTGACATCAAAGAAAATTTACTCTTACTAGTGGCAGGTTGGCCTATATTTTATATAGACATGTACTTTGTATAAGTTTAGTTTAATTCCGATACAGATACACTAGCATAGAGCAGACACCATTTTTTCTGCAGGGTGAAAACATAAAAATATATATAATAATGTTTACTGAACACTTGCATGTATATTGACTTATTTTCAGAAATAAAAGAGTTTTTACTTTGCTCAATTTACATATTTTCCAAAGCAAATGTCACAAGGGATATTGTTTATATTTTTCTAATTTGTAAATTAGGTGAGCATAGTTTCTTAGTCGACACAATTTCTTAACTCAGCTATGAGATTGGTGTATTTGTGAATCTTTTCCATTAAGTCCACCACGTCATTCATGCTTTGGACATATGAATTGGAGACATAGTGTGGAGTCTCAATGCAATTAAAAAAATTCTGAGATATCGCTATATGTTTGTTGCACGTAAATCTATATGTGGATTTTCTAAATGAAAGAGTCATAATGTTTATTAAATTCCACCAATAATCCTACTCAAAAGTTTCAGTCTGTTCCATTAATTTTAGTTGTTACTGAGATAAGGCAAAACTTTAACCAAATTTTCTGACAAATATGTTGAAAACAGGTCATAATTGATAAAAATTCCACCTAAAATAGCCATAATTTGTATAAAATTGCACAATAAGTAGGAAGCATTCTGTAATGTTTCAATCCCAAACATGCAATAGTTACTGAGATTTCATCTTGCACACACATTATTTTTTACTAAGGTGTGTTGTCTACAGGGACTATGATGCTGACACTTGGGTGAATAGAATAGATATAACTATAGATAAAATCTAACGCTTGAGGCGTAGCATACTTCATGTGATGAAGCCATCAAGCATGCTCACATGAGGTCGGCGGTTCTTCACTGGTGCCCACCCGGTATGAAATAATGCCCGGAGTGGCATTTGGGGTCTTCTTTTACAATTAAACGTTGTGTCGATGTGACGTTAAGCTGAACAAAAAAAATGCAGTGGCAAGTAACTTATTGGAGTTGTAACTTTCAATTTTATGGTGCCGTTATTAATTGAATATTGCAACAATTAAAACAAAACTTGAAAATTACACCTAGAAGGGTAAAGATACTGACTCATAAAATACAGTAAATTATTCTACTTTTCTCAGGCGATACTGTGTGACGACGTTTTATCTTTTAAGTGCGATTTTCTTTCAATTATAATTGAATTTGCTTGTTAAGGAATCTATGAAAATAGCTTTTCTCTGGTAAATGGAAAGATTAATATTTTTTAACTCTCACTTTCTCCACTACCCCCACATTGCAAGCAATATTTAACTCTGCAAAACACAAATAAATAACACCTGCAGGTAGACTCCGCTGTACAAAATCTCCAAGTCGTTGTAATTCTTCCGTCTTCCAGTCGGAACGCTCAGTACGAGTTGTATGGTGTGCCAAATCATTTGAACTTCTGTCACTCTTTATTGGACTACAACAAATCCATGAAATCATAATTTATATTGGTCACTATTTTATCAATGTCTATGCTGTATGGTAAACATTATTTTTACATAAAAGGGAAGAATAGTAGGTAAACTATGAAGTGTTCAAGGTATTCTGTAATTTCAGCACCAATATGACCAGTTTAAAAGTAAGTGTCTATACACTACGGTGCCGTACGGTACGATACGGGTTCGTATACGGGTTCCTATTTCAGTTAATATTTGTTTGTTTTGTTGGATTTAATGTCGCACTAACATAAGTTTAGGTTATATGGCGACTTTCCAGATTTTACGGTGGAGGCAGACCCCAGGTGCCGCTCCGTGCATTATTTCATCACTAGTCTGCAGCGAAAGGAACAGACTATTTATTTCGAAGCCAATTCAAAGTTAAGGTGTTATGAACTTAACACGTACATTTATCATAATTATGCAGATATTAGCAATAAGCAAAAGTGTCTGTACAAATTATGTCGCAATATTTTGTATTTACATGTATAATATTTTTGGAATAAAGTTCTATTGTATGGCCATTTTCTTTAAATCATAGAAATTAAAGAAAAGAAACTCACTTATTTGTACAGATGATATAGGCAATGTCGGAACAAAATGATTCAGCTCGTAGACAGAGAGGCCCGTCAAGACAAGTAACATGACTACACGTTTTCTGCTATTCCTTCTGTAAAAGAAATGTTTAATTTATGTTCAAGTCAATTATCTTCAGACTGTTTTTAACCAGCCCGCACTGCATCACGTGCAACATCATGGCTTTTGTCTTTAAATATATACCTTTATTGCAATGGGACGATTAATGTCACCCAAATGGGGGCAGTTGATTCGCGTATAAGGCAAGGAATTTTTCCAAACCCGATGTATGCCGGTCACGTGAGTGATAGGAAAATGACCTTACATGTGTTTGTATAATTTTATACTTTCCAGTTTTGCTCCGCGTTCCAAGGATAGGCATATATCTTGATGATAAAAATCGACATATGACTTTAATTTATAAATACAGAGTAAAATATTGAAAGGAAAAAAAGAGGACCAAATGGTAGCTCACCTGAGAACAGCTTGATCAAACTGAATGTATATCCTACCTAAATTGTAACCCCTTTTGCATAGGCAGTATATTTTTTTGATTTCACCAGAATATTTTGTTGTTCAATGAAGTATAGTGATTAGAATAGACAGGCCGTACTAAGGCACTACAATTTCCGATATTTTGATAAAAAATATACATAGACAATTAAACTTTTGTCAGATATTGAACATATTTGTAACATAATTGTACAGAATATGTATATAAACAATAACTAACAAGCAACAAAAATATATAAAGTACATTTTTTTTCTTGAAAACATGAATTGATAATATCTACCATAGAGATCCCTGAAATCAACCAGGAGCACCTCCCTATTGGGAACTTAATCAACCGCAAGAGCACCAGGAATTCTCCTGACCCCAAACAATCGTGAATTGAAAGCGGTAGAGATTACAATCTATGCCTCCAAGATATTTAGGTTTTAGAGCTCTGACTGTTGATGTGACTTTCAAATATAGATGACGACATTTGTGACGTGAATTAATTTATGTACATGTGACGTCAATAAATAGGTGTACAATAAGTGTTTATTTACTACGTTATTATAACTTGATGTAGTCTATAATTGACTAACAAGTATAAGAAACAGGAATTTCAAGTACAAAGTAATCAGACGTTAGGCTAAAATATTATTATAGATTCTATTAGAATTTAAAATACAAATAGAGGTACTGAAAAAAACATTAATGCGTCTGTTACAGAAAGACTTCATCTTAAAGACGTTCACGACGCAAAGTTATGTTTCTTTTTACCAACAGTAAGGAAATCAGATTAAGTTATCTATTGTCGAAATTGAAATAATAGAGTAACAAGATGTGCACAATTACTGTGTCAGTACTTAAAATATACTTTATTTCTAATCAGTATGGGCTTCTTTCAAATACTTGAAAACTTTATTCAGAATAGGATGATTGTACTTCTTATTCTGATAATAATGTTCCAATACTAAAAATTCATTGTACAGTACTTTCATCATATTAATAATTCTTGCCCTGCTATCACTTATCATATAAGATTTATAGATACTTAAGCCAATATGACTTAGAATAATATTAACATCTTGATAAGCTGTGAGCTCTGTTTTATATCCAACGACAAAGTATTCTAGATCATCAAAACATTTACATATTTTAAGTTTTTGGAAAATGGAATGAATTACATCCCAAAGTGGGGTGACATATGGACATCTAAAAAGAAAGTGGTCAGTTGTTTCAACGTTCTGACAGTGATTACAACAAGGGGAGTCAGATATTTTCCAAGTAAAAAAAGTTCTTTTGTTGCAATTATTCTATGTAAAAGTTTTGATTTAAACTGTTTCACTCTATTGTCTATAATAATTCTATTCAACATAAAATATACGGAATTCCAGTGTATAGACCTTTTAAATGCCTGTTCCCAATATCTATGAATATATGGTATTATTTTTAACGCTCCTAATATTTCATCTGTATTTTTCAAGAACAGAGCAGTGTCGTCAGCTAACTGTGTTATTTTGATATTTTTTTACGTTTTCTGAGTCTGCTTTTATGGATATTCCATTAATATTGTCAGATTGTCTTATTTTTGTAGATAAAATAACAGCAACAATGATAAATAAAAGAGCAGAAAGGGGGCATCCCTGTCTAATGCCACGATGTACTGGGAAAAAAACGTGATTTTCAACCATTATTTATGACCGAAGAACATATATTATTGTATAGCACTTTTACCCAATTTATAAACTCTTGTTTGAATCCAAATTTTACCAAAGTATCTATCATGAAGTTCCATTCGATTGTATCAAAAGCTTTTTTAAAATCAAGAAATAATATTACCCCATCTATATCGAACAGTTCTGCGTAATCGATGATGTCTTGTATTTGTCTTATGTTGTAACCAATGAATCTGTTTTAAATAAAACCTTGTTGGTCCAGACTTATAATTTTTGGTAGTACCTTTTGTAACCTCCGCGCTTATACTCTGGCAATAATTTTATAATCTATATTAAGAAGAGAAATCGGTCTTTAATTTTCTAAGTTTTAAGGGTCACCCTTTTTATACAATAAAGAGAATATATATTGTTTTTGACTTCTTGAAAGCTCTTTTTCATTGAAAGAAGTTTCATAAGATTTTAGTATTAGAGGTGACAGTTTAGTCCAAAAATTTTGATAAAATTCCACTGTTAGGCCATCAAGTCCTGGGCTTTTATTTTGTTTCATACTGTTAATAGCCTGGGTGCATTCCTCCAGGGATATTGCGCCTTCACAAATACCAGCTTCAGCAAGGGTTAGTTTATTTTCTAGATTTAATTGATTTAGATATACGTCATGGTCACTATCACGTATAGACAACTTATATAAGTTTTCGTAAAAATCAACTTCTTCGGATAGAATATCTTTAATACTTGAAACACGATTATATTTGTTATCATTGAAGTAATAGTTTTTCTATTTTGTCTAGATTTTTCAAGATTTAGGAAATATTTTTTTTTTCTTTCTCCTTCATTTAAAATTTGTACTCTAGATCTAATTTGGGCTCCAAAGAATTTATAATCATAGACATTTTTTATTTCACTTTCAACCTCAGCAATTCGCTTATTATCCCCTTGTTCTGTATACAATAAATTTAATTCCTTTTCTAAATGATATAGTCTATTGTGCCTTTCTCTTGACTTCTTTTTTTAATTTTTAATGGAGCATTCCTTTATTTTATACTTACAAATTTCCCATTTAACTTTGTTATCTAGTGTTAAGTTAATACATCTGTCAATAATGTCATGAACATGTTTACAATATTCTTTATCTTCAAGATAAGTATTGTTAAGTTTCCAATAGCCTGGGCCTCGTTTTAATGGAGTTTTTAATTAGATGGATATTGCTAGATGGTCAGTACTTTGAATTATTGCAGGTCTAATGTCTGTAGAGTAAACAAAAGGATTATATTTTTATCAATTAGCCAAAAATCAATACGACTCTTTCCAATACTATTTTTTCTCCGCGAAGTGTATTGCTTTTTATATTTATTAAACTCCCTCCAAATATCAGAAAGGTTATTACTCTTAATTAGCTTGTTAAGGTTACTACTAGAAACTATGCTCTGGTTATTTGTGTTCGCAGACTTTGTAATTCTATCTTGAAGCTCAAGAACTTCATTAAAGTCTCCGCCAATTACCTTTATACCAGAAGAATGATCTTTTAAAACTGTTAAGATAGTCTCAAAAAATAGATTGCTTGTCTTTTTATCGTTTGGTGCGTAAATGTTTAACAAAGAATAAAGATTATTATTTGCTTCTATATCAATAAGAATATATCTTCCATTTACATCACTTGAAGTATCAACTACATTAAAATTTATCTGTTTATTTATTAAGATAGAGCACCCTTTACTATTAGTTTCTCCAAAAGAATGAAGCATTTCCCAGTCACTGAATTCTTTATTTAGATTTAGCATTAAGTCTTTCGTAAAATGCATTTCTTGCAGTAATACAATATTAGCTCTTTGTTGGATTAACCATTGGTGAAGTCTAGCACGCTTTAACCTGTCTCTTAGGCCTTGCACATTAAGTGAAATTATATGCAAGATTTCATTAGAAGTCATAAAAAGGTTATTTACATTATTATTTTAAACTTAAAGATGTACTTTTTTAAACTACATAACATCCTTAATAGAACATAACACAAAGGTTACATGACACTTCCGTATATAAATAACTGTTAAAAACATGTACATAGTTGCATATTCATACTTAATGTATCAGATGCTATTGCATTTATACAAACAAAAAACAACTTTAAGGTTCATTCTATCGGAAAAAGAGAGGGTCTAAATAATTTAGATTTGCGGGTTTGTTACTGAACAAAAGTTATAAAAAGTATATACCAATGGATTCGTCTTGGAACGAAGTATACGATGAGATAGTCAAACTACAACTACGTCTCTTTCATAAGTCGTACGATGACGAATTTGATAACAAAATTGATCCTGTTTTTTCAAAATCAAGGGCTGCTTGAAAATACGTGCGGAGTCCGTTTATCGTGTATTTACAGATAGACAAGACATGTATCTAGTTCCTGCCCCCCTTTAAATTACCCTAATTGTTTTCAAAAGGCTGACGATTTACGTTTAAAAATACACTTTAGAATGCTTTAAACGACTGTTTTCATCGCCCTTTGTTGACATGACGGACTCCTTTTTAGTTGCTATAAATATGAAAATTGCACGGAGAAATCGTGTTCGATTCCCGCCAAATATAATAAAGGATAGTTCTTCACGACATTTACCTTAAGGGAGAGTTCTTTATCCCGATAATCATTCTCGACAGGTGTGAAAGATCCAGTAACACTATTCAAATAGTACAGTAGAAATATTTCAAGAATAATTAACAGTTTTTGTTAATTTTTTGGTCAAAATATTCTACAATCTCAAATGAAATCTAAATCATCAGCTTTATTGAACTATCTTACTTTTTTCAAACGGTCTGTTTAATTTAATAAAAGCGTTATCGTTCCAAACTTTGTAAAATTTCTTACTTTCAAGACCATTAGGTCTTTTGAAAAATTCAACTACCAGACTAGTCATTTAAACCTTCAGTCTGTATAAAGAAATACATATCGCAGTCATTTAAACTATTCAAACCTGATGGAGCTCTATTATATCAAATAAATGTAATTATGTCAATAAAGGTCTTCTTTAGGGGTTTTAGCACACCTGAATCTTAAGTCTGACAACAGATTGATTTTATGATCTCCGCTGACTTCGTTGATTAGCTAAAATATTGTAAAACTTTACTAGATCCCTCGTGCGAGTTATATGAAGGAGTGCCTGAAATTTTGTGTATTTAGGAGAAGCAATTCGGACACTAGACAGCGACCTAAAAGGCCTTAGTCATGCCTTAGGACAGGTTCGGATCTAGAAATATCTTTATTTGGTGGGGTTCGGCTCTAGTTTAGAATGAATGTGCCACCAGCGAGACGCATAGCTCCGATCGTGAGTAGGTTTCAGGGTGTTCTGCCCCGGCAAAAGTTTGAAATATAGATATGTAATGGTGGCCTCTGGTCTAAATTTTGAGAAAATATTATTGCAAAAATAGCTGGATGCAACTTTGATGAATATAGGACACTCCGCTTTTAAAACATATGCATTATTTTGGACGTTTTTTCAAGGCTCGGGTTTATCTCAGAAATTTTTGAAAAACATACAACTGACAGAATAAGTTTGGGGAACCAATATCATTAATTGTTGAGCTGTTCCTCTACATAAACAAGTACTGTCGAGAAGTCACGAAATCGCAACATTTATAAACCGACAACTGAAACAGAAAGTACTTTTTGCCTGACTGTTTGTGTTTGTTTTGAGTTTAATGGCGTTTTTTCAACAGTATTTCAGTAATGTAACGGCGAGCAGTTAACCTAACCAGTGTTCCTTGATTCTGTACCAGTACAAACCTGTTCTCCGCAAGTGACTGTCAACCTCCCCACATGAATTATTAGAGGTGGAGGAGGAATGATTTCAGACACAATGTCTTTAATCAAACCGTCATAAAAGAACATATGCCTCGCGATCCGTAGACCAACGCTCTCCCTACTGAGCTAGGCGGACGGCCTTGCATTTGTGTAAAGACTGATGATAGACACACGGATGTAGGATTTCTTTTTACACAAGGTCTTGGAAGCAAGAATACCTTTTTTATAATAAGGTAGAACATATTCACAAACAAAAAGTGTTAGTATATAGCATCTTCTGTTAATGCCTGTGCTATTAATGATAAAAAGAATGAAAGGGACAAGTTAAGTAATTTATGACAACAGTTTTATTTTGCAGCATAACAAATGCATGCATGTCAACACATATAGAAGTAAATATTATCAATACACAATTATGCATAGAAAGGTGTGCTACAAAAGGAACCGAACTCCAAAACAGTGTTACTTCCCCTTATCTGTACAGTTTGGCAATATTTCTTCATGGAGGTTGCAAAAGGAACTAGAATGGTGTTGACAGAAAATGTTTCATTCAATCATGTAGTATACCGACGGCTCAATAATGTTATTAAGTAAAATTGACATAACTAAAACAACTGAACACAAAACAAATGCACATGTCTACATAATGTCCATGATGCTTAACAAATTTTTATTGAAATGAACAGAAATGTAAGAAACTACAATGTAGTTGTCATTAGTCATCTAAGAAGAGCCACACCTCCAGAAAAAATAATCGATCATAAAAGTCAGGACAACATGTACATATCCACTTCATGCCGTTGATGTATACCAAGTTTCAATTCAGTTGGATGGAAACTGTAGGACTCAAGTTTACAATGTGATGGAATTATTTCGAGGTCCAAAAGGGCAACAACTCCAGAAAAAAATAATCAGGCATAGAAGTCCCCATGCATTCATGTTGATGATGTAAACAGAGTTTTATATGAATTTGATGGCAACTGTATTGGTTAAGTTCTTTGACACCGTATGCATAAAAGGAGTTTATTATATATCTTGGAATAAGTATGCTCTAAAAGTTTTCTTAACGTAGTAAGCTGGTTTCATTTTAACCTAGTTTAAAAGGAGCTTCTATATATATCACTAACCTAGAGCTAGAAGTCCGAGTAATGAATTTTACATACATGGCATCTTGTTATGATGAATATTTGTGCCAAGTTATGTGAGCTGCAACACATTCATAACAAGAGGGCCCTGAAGGCCCTGTATAACTAACCTGAAGAAAATCGGTCAGTAGGTCACATTCATGGTCCATGAAGTCAGGTTTTAAGATTGGTGTGCAAAACTGAACATGTCATCCAAATTTCAAGGCTGTATCTTAAAAAATACAAATAAAGTAGGTCAGTAGGTCACATTCCACATGACCCAGATTCAAACTTGACCTACAATTCATCAAGATTAACATTCTGATCAAGTTTCATGAAGATACAGTTGTCTCTAGGGTGTTAACAAGCTTTCCTTTGATTTGACTTGGTGATTTAGTTTTTGACCTCACCTGACCCAGATTTGAATTTGACCTAAAGATAATCAAGATTAACATTCTGACCAAGCTTCATTATAGTATGATCATAACTGTTGCCTCTAGAGTGTTAACTAGCTTTTCCTTTTATTTGACCTGGTAACTTGTTTTTGACCCCCTGACCCAGATTTGACCTTGACCTAATGATCGTCACGGTTAACATTCTGAATAAGTTTCATTAAGGTATAGTCATAAATGTGGCCTCTAAAGTGTAACAAGCTTACCATTGATTTGACCTGGTGACCTAGTTTCTGACTCCACTTGACCTAAATTTAAACTTGACTGAAACATTATCAAGGTTAACATTCTGACCAAGTTTCATGAAGATAAGTCATAAATGTGGCCTTTAGAGCGTTAGCAAGCTTTTCCTTTGATTTGACCCGGTGACCTAGTTTTTGACCTCACCTAACCCAGATTCATAATTAACTTAAAGACCATCAAGATTAACATTCTGACAAAGTTGCATGAAGATATAGTCATAAATATGGCCTCTAGATTGTTAACAAGCTTTTCCTTTGATTTGACCTGGTGACCTAGTTTTTTACCCCCAGATGACCAAATATCAAACTCGTCCAAAATTTAATTGAGAGTAACATTCTGACCAAGTTTCATTAAGATTGATCCAAAATTGTGACCTCTAGAGTGTTAACAGTCAAATTGTTGACGCCAGACGGACGACAGACACGGGGGTGGGGTCAGGTGAGCTAAAAAGTTAAAGACAGAAAAAGTTTAGTTTTTGACTACTTAATTGTGACATTGACTATCATTTGAATCTAGCATGTGTCACATCGAAATATAACATTTAATAACCATGCCAAGTAATTTGAAAATCCACCCAATCATGGAAAAAAACTGGCAATGAGAAAAACAATATTTGAATCTCAATTTCCACACCACAGAAAAAAAGCAATAGCACATTTACATTGAAACATCATGAAACGTTTTCTATAAAACAAGTGCGAAAGACTTATACTTTTTCAAAGACTAGATTATTAAGTTAAATACATTGTTTATGTAGAACTATGCGCAGTGAATTGAAAAAAAATATTGTGCCAGTAGATGATTTATCAAAATGCGCATTTCTAATCGTCCATATGTATAATGTCATTAACAGTTTTGAGGCTTCAAAGTATGTTGTAAATTTATATAAAGCAGGTTCCTCATGCATGACAGATATTTCTTTTTCCCTATTCTTGATATTTCTTCTCTGATTCTCCCATTTTGTGTCTAGAAATATGATTACACGTTTCGTATTCTTCATGTAGCCATGTTACAATTTTTATGTATAATTATAATGTAGAATTATGCTCAGAAAATTGAAAAAAAAAAACAATGTTGTTTTGCTGTATTGTCTGGACAGATATTTTCCAGAAGAGTACACCATTCTTAACTTCCATTAGCAATTGTGAGATTTCAATGTATTTTGCAAATTAATCTAAGGCAGTTCTTCATGCATGATGCATATTTTCCTATCTCCCTAACACTTGATACTTCTATTTCTCTGATTCTGGAAATCTGATTGTACATTCTGTATGATCCATCAGATAGTTCAGTTATGTGTTTTTTTTTTTTGTTTTTTTTTTTGTTTTTTTTTTTGTTTTTTTTTTTTTTGTCTTTTTTTTTGTTGACCAATGCTTCGAACACTTGCGGGCCTTTAGATGACCATCTGAAATGAGACAAATTAGTAACTTCTACACTTAGTATAAATTCTACACGTTTCATTTGTTCATAACAACTACAAATTTTAGAATACAAAATCTAAAATGTTATATCTTAGAATTATAACAATATCAGTCTGACAGATATTATTAAGAAAATGTCATGACTTTATTAAGAAGTGGTAAAATAGTACCCTATACAAGTAATGAAAACTATAACCTATGAATTTTAACAGATGATATATACATTTGTATTTGTCTAAAATTATGTCTTTATACACCCTCATTTTCAGCTAACACTACTAACTATCACTTCATGCTGATAATAACTATTTCTTTTGAATTGTTTGAAACTGTGTGTAAGCCTACACAATGTACAAGTGTATTTGTGATATTTTGAAGATAAAGGACATAACTCAAGAAAAATTAACCTGAAATTGAAGTCTGGCAATATGTGCATGCCTACTTCATGTTGATAATTTCATTTCAACTTACATTTCCATTGTGACACAGTATGAAAACTGTAGGAGGAGATGAGTACATTAAATACAAATATAACTGTTATAATTTAAAAGGGGGGCATAACATCCCTGAAATAGATAAAGGCCCTGACATTTATGGTAAATATTTATAACAAGTTACAAGGGTATTGGATAGAAAGTGGGGGAGGATCTGAGTACATACTGTAGTATGTATTTAATTCAAAGTCCAAAAAGGGCCATAAGTTTAGAAATGGGTCACCAGATTTAAAATTCACTATAGTATGTGTATGTCTGCTGCCTGGCCATGAAGTATACCAATCTGATTAAATTTGCAGGAGTTTTAATACACAAGGTATCAAGGTAGCTGTGATATAAAAATTTAAAAATAAACAAATGGCATATTAATTGAAGGAACAAATAATTAAATTTGATAGCCCTGTCCACTTCATGCTAATGTTGTGTACCAAGTTTCATATGAACTGATAATTAGTATATACATGAAAGAATTTTATAAAAGCAGCAACTATCCTGTACCTTTTTGATGTCTACTGTTCATGGTCTAGCCAAAGCTCCATAAGGCTGCATTGAGGGTATTTATTCACCATATCATACTTCAACTGCAATAAAAGACCAACATGCACATTTATATATACATAAATTTTACTTTCACAATTAAATGTGCTTTCTCTTTAAAATTGCTGATATTTTATATTAAAACAATTTTGAGAAATATATAAATCTAAAATCAATTATTATACCCCCACCAAACATGTTTGGGGGCGCTATATAGGAGTCAGTTTTGTCGCATCCCGTCGCGTCGCGTCGCGGCCCGTCCCGTCGCGTCCCGAAATCTATTATCTCAGTTACTACTATATGGATTTGACTCAAACTTAAAATAGATGTATTACCTTATTACTCACATCATGTGACACAAGGTGTATAACTCTGACACCAATTTTTCATGAATTATGCCCCCTTTTAATTAGAAATTTAGGTTAATTTTAATGCATTTTCAATATATCTCAGTTATTACTGTATGGATTTGATTCAAACTTAAAATAGATGTTCCACCCTATCACCCATATCATGTGACACAAGGTGCATAACTCTGACACCAACTTTTTATGAAGTATGCCCCCTTTTACTTAGAATTTAAGGTAAATTTTGATGCATTTTCACCATATCTCACTTATTACTGAATGGATTGGATTCAGACTTAAAATAGATGTTCCACCTTATCACCCACATCATGTGACACAATGTGCATAACTCTGACACCAATTTTTCATCAATTATGCCCCCTTTTACTTAGAATTTTAGACTAATTTTGATGCCTTTTCACTATATATCATTCTGATTGGCTTAGAGCCAAAGGGAAGTAACCATTTTTTAAACTTTTGTACTGAGTTACTTCCCCTAAAATTCCATAAATTAGTCTATTTTCAGAAATTCTTTTTTTAGATTTTCAGTATTTTAGGTAATTTTTCTAACTTTTTTATTATTAGTCCTGTGTAAAAAGTAAAAACATTTTTCTGTGGTAACATGTGTCGGTAAGACATTTTTTGTATTCATTTTTAGTGTATCTCTTATATTAGAGATTTTCATATTTACCTCATCCCCCATCCTGGGCACATATACTAGTATAAATTATATGTGCCAAGGAAGCCCAGGATGAAGTACTCCAAAGACAAGTAAAATTTTTTAAGTATTAAGTTTTTTTACGTTTCATATTCTTCTAAGTATTTTTAAAATTCTTATGGTTGATGGTTGCCATTATTCGGTGACAAGACTGTATGGTGGGGGTATAAGTCACTTCTGCGACAGTTCTAGTTATAGTTAGTTTAATAAATGCTTTAGTTAATGTCACATTTATTTTCAAAACACTGACACCTACCTGTATAAAAGTGCAGTCTTCTTCTTGTTAATTATAACATTCATTGTTCCATTTTTTATTTGGATCAATTTACTTCTTCACGTGAAATAAGTACAGTATAACAAAACTATAAGTATAATGAAATTCACATTATATGGAATCTTCACAAGTGGTAATTTATGTTTTTTGAAACTTCTCATGTTAGCTTCACTTCTTTAATTAGGCCTATAGCACTGTTGATGTATAAACTTTAATGTAGTTGTACAATTCATGCATGTCATATGAAAAATAATTATTAGAAATTAACATTATATGGAATCTTGACAAGTGTGAATTTATGTATTTTGAAACTACTCATGTAGCTTCACTTCTTTAATTAGGCCTATAGCACAGTTGCATGAGGTACAAACTTTAATGTAGTTGTACAATTCATGCATGCATATTAGAAATTAACATTTTATGGAATGTAGACAAGTGTGAAGTCATGCATTTTGAAACTACTCATGTAGATCTAGCTTCACTTCTTTAATTAGGCCTATGTACAACACACTTGATGTAGTTGAACAATTCATGCATGCCATGAAATATAATTATTATTCTACTAAATCTACTTATTAATCTGGTGTAATCTATGTTATTGTCAGTCAACTTGTATCAATTTGTTAATATTTAAGTCATGACCATGCTTCATTCAGACCCTTGACCTTTTCAGCTATGCAGAGGTATCCTTTCGTTTGCTTACTTACAAACATTTTTTTTTCATACAAGAATATTGTAGACTCTATGAATATTGACATTTGCCTTTCTGTACTGTTGGTCTCCATCATTCATTCCTGTTCAATAGGAAATGTGCGAGGCGAACACGGGTTCCAAGACAGTTTACAAATAGATCTACACTATTTCCATGGCGCAGGTATTCATCTGAAACGAACACAAGAGTTCATAGCTAACCGTATGATTCAAGCTCACGTCCAATCATACATGTACAGTATTAATTTATGCAAAGTGTTTCTAGCCGTCTTCTTTCTAAGTTTCAAATTATGTCAATTTGAATGCAATAAGTGCTTAAACGTTTTGTTTGCTATGACAATGACCCATTCTGATCGATTTACTATCTATGAGTATAAAAATTGGGTCAATGCGTTAATTCTGCATCTAATGATTTATCTTTAGAAACTCTGGAGACAGTAGGCTGCATGCATATAATATACCGGTATGCTATGTTCTCTACTCGTTTAAATGACTGGGCAAACCGTTTCCAGGTCTTGAAATACAGACGACTGATTATCAACCTTGTTTTGTACTCGTTACAAAATAATTAATTTATAAACTTACCTTATCGTCGTTCCTGCAAGAGCAACTCGACCTGTCAAAATATGTAAACACATGGGAGGCCTTTTGACAGCACAGTCATTCAAACATCCGAAGGAAATAGTCCAGATTTATTCCAGTTACTTCCATATGTGATACTATCGTGAACTATATTCATATGCATAATGTATCGCATGTATATTTAAGCATAAATTGAATGTTTGTGAATCCTGTCCTTAAACCATCTTTACGTTAAGCGCCAAAAATTATGTAATCCATAAGGCCATGTGCTCAGCCTGATCACATTTCTACGCACAAACACATTTTTGTGTAAAAAAATATGCTGAAATTTACATTTAATTCTGTCAATTACTTTGTGACCGCAACCGTTTCTAAAAATAAAATTGATACATCTGACTTTTATGTGTATTGGCCTTGTAATGATATTATGGATTTTTATCATAAATACACATGTTTATTTCAAATCAATAGTGAAATGATGATGTCTGTATGAAAAAAAGAGAAAATAAAAGTTATCTGAAATGATCGACTCTAACAGGCCTTTTTATCAAAATTATTTAAAAAATGAATGCTCGCAGGAAGTAGATCTTTCATTTAGGTAGGCTTTGGTCACAATTTTAAACAGAATACTGCTTGCGTGTAGAAGCTGTCGATTTTGAAAAAACATGACCTCCTAAATTATTTTTTCTGTCTTCTGTCCGGATTTTCAGGTAAAAGTTGGCATTTATTTTTCAAGATATATACTTCAAAAGAGAGCTTTAACAATTTCAATAGGCGTTTCCTTCATCAAATTCTGAAACTCGCAAAATTGTTGTAAAGACAAGCACTAAAATGTCGATATTTTGGCTATAGAATGTACCTTAAAGCGAATACCAAATAATGGCATTGCTAAGTTAAGCATTTTGGACCTTATTTTCATTAAAATTGTGTGAATTAAATTATAAAAAGGTCTGAACAATACGCTGTGAATAAATGAAAAAATGTATATTTATCTATATCTAACGCGTGATATTATAGGCTACTATATACACAACCGCGCCTATTATTTTCACGGTCAATACACATGTGCTTTAAATGACATTTAAATATACAACACACAAATTTCAAGGCAAGTTGTATACTATCTACTTTTAATCCGTGATATGATAGGCTGCCATATACACAACTGTGCCAATACCACGCCTGGTAAACTACAGAGCTACCTCTTTAAGAGGTATACGGTAAACTGCTCTGTCGCAACTTCCGAGGTACTGCACGTCGCGATAAAAGAACATCAACATTAGGTGAGTGTCATCATATTTTTTGCATTTGAACAAGCAATGTATCGAATATCAAAAATCGGGGAATGGTAGGCGATGTAGATATGATTTAACTTTACAGAGAACTTTAAGTTTGCTAATTCATTCTTAATTTGTGGTCGTGGTGGTGTTTACCAACAAGCTGATTTAGCAGTAAATTTGGCCATTTCGTCATGAAAGCACTTTCATTGTCAATATTACCATTTTAATTAAAATTAAGAAGCAAACCGAGAAGGCGTGAGAAAGCTGTAAAATAAACAATGCATTTGGAAATAAATATGTACCGAAAATGGTTGGGGAGTAAAATTATTCACTTTTTATTGTGGGAGATAGCTCTGTCGTGAAGGAGATAGTCATGTCGCTAAGGAGATAGCAAGGTGTTGCATTAACAGTTTTGAGCAGTGTTCAATGTATCCAGATAGCAGTTATATCCACTTACGAGATACAATTCAATTATTATACTTTTATATTTATACATCATTTATATAATACATATTGAATATTTTCTTATATTTATTTTGCTTGTTTTTTATTTAGTGCCGGTTTAACAAGTACTTCTGAATTCAGCACCGGTACTAACTTGTTCTCAGCAACTAACTTTCAACTCCTCCTTCAGATACATTGTAAAAAAGGGGGTTAAAATTCAAAGCCCATGATCAATAGATCTGCACTTTCACTTTTGATCTAAGCGAGCGGACTATATTTTCTTACAATCGGCATGTGCTACTTTTTCTATGAAAAAAGTCAGCTAGAGAAAAACTGATGCGTGATTATCTTGTGAAAAGAAAGGGTTGCCTGTAACTTTAGTGGAAGTGGCTCTGATACTTGTTTACACTACCTGTTACACTATATTATATTCAGATATGATTTTACAAGGCTTGTAAAATCATATCTGAATATAATGATACCATTATTGCTTTCCGGTGAGCACACGACCAGTTTGTTTGTACGTACCGGTAAATAAAATATACTTCGTACAAATACCAGAGTCGCTGTGACTTCATCATTGTACGAGAACGTTCAAATGCACTAATGAATCTAAAATCTGAAAGTTTTAAACAGTCATGCTTATTCACGAGCTAGATAAACTTTATAGGACAACTTTACTTGCAGGCTAATCGTAATGCATTTTGTGTTTTAACAATGTACGCATTTAATTAACAACCTCAATTAAACATACAATTATTGACATAATTACTGCAATGATCGAATTCTAAATTTAAGAACTTTCTTTATTATATTAATTGAAATTCTAATATTCTCGACGATTTTCATTTCTATCAATTTATCTTTTATCTGAACCAATCAGACGCGTTTGTCGAAAGGATCGTGACTTCAGATTTTGAATAAAATTATCATTCTTTAGAATTTGAATTTTGTCATATTTTGACGTAAGAGCATAAGCATCTTTAAATTGCAAAATTAGGCTAAAAAAAACATGTACCTTGAAATAATTTAAATTCGCTAGCATGAAATTGCGCGCAAATGACAGAAAGGCAGTTTTGCGCGTGCTTTAATTCATAAATCGCCAGCATCGCATTTGTCTCTATTATGCACCGCATGTCAATAAAAGTGACCTTGTGAAAAATCAATATGACAGTGCAATTGATAATTGGTGTTAATTGTTATTATGGTTTGGCAAAGTGTGAAAGAGTATGAAATAGTTTGAAGTTGCTTGTTTAACCACTCTTAAACAAACAATGGCAGGGGCGAATAATTACGAATGGACAGATCCAAAATTGTCTATCACTTATGTTTACATAAAACAGACTGTCCAGTCAAGACTGCCAAATGTGATTGACCTTGTTTACACAATAGACACATGCGTTTTGTTCGTGATACCGCTTGTGAGCACTTTATCTTGGTATGAATAGAATAGCAATTATAGAGGGAGGAGTTATGTGTAGTTTACTGTGCTCGTGCGAATCAAGTTTCCGCACGATCGCGAGTATTTTTAACTTATGAACACCGATCTAGGAGGTAAGTAACTGACTTACAAAATGTCATATTTATTTGTTATTTTCTATTAGCTCAACAGAGCACAAGGTGCTCAAGTTGAGCTATTGTGACGGTCATTGTCCGGCGTCCGTCGGCGTCCGTCGTGCGTCATCCGTCAACATTTGCCTTCTTAACATTCCAGAGGCCACATTTATTACCCAATCTTTATTAAACTTGGTCAGAATGTTTGTCCTGATGATCTCCAGGTTGATTTTGAAACTGGATCATGTGGAGTTAATAACTAGGTCAGTAGGCCAGATCAATGGATAATCTTGTGAACAGACTAAAGGCCATCAATCTAATTTTTAAGAATATCCAGTGTAACATTCAGCCCCTACTGCTTACACAAGGTTTCTCTTCCTAATTGACCTAGTTTTTTATCCACGATGATCCATATTTCAATTTTACCTAGACTTCATCCAGACAAACATTCTGATCAAAATCCATGAAAATCTGGTATAAAATACAAATCCAATTTCAAACACAATTTGTTTCTTTTATTTTTCCTAATGGCCTAGTTTTTTTTATCCAAGATAACCCATATAAAAAGTTTACCTAGATTTCATCAAGGCAATCATTCAGACCAAAGTTCATGAAAATGAATTGAAAAACTTCAGCCTTTATCACATATTCAAATTTTTCATTTGATTTAATCAGGTGACCTAGTTTTTATTCCAGTTAACCTATATTCAAATTTATCCTAGATTTTATCCAGACAAACATTTTCATCAAATTTCATAGAGTCTAAAATGCAGTTCTTTAATTTGACCATAATGACCTAGATTCTGACCCCAGATAATACATTTTCGTACTTGACCTAGATTTAAACAAGACAATTATTTTGACTAAATTTCATGATCTATTGAAAAATACAGCCTCTATTGCATACACAAGCTAAATGTTGACGGAGAGACAGACAGACGACTGACGACGGACATCGAACACAATAACTAATCCGAGCAAAAATTCAAAATTTACAATTATTACCTCATGAAAAATCTTTATCAAAATAATACTTGGGAAATTCATTCATATGTATATCAAATGGAACAATAACTTTATATTATTTCAAAGAGGATGACCCAATGTAAATATTGAAACGTTTAAACTATGAACACAGAGCTCTGTTCATGCAACGCAGAGCTATCTCCTTAGCGACATGACTATCTCCTTCACGACAGAGCTATCTCTCACAATAAAAAGTGAATAATTTTACTCCCCAACCATTTTCAGTACATATTTTATTTCAAAATGCATTGCATATTTTACAGCTATCTCACGCCTACTCGGTTTGCTTCTTGATATTAGTTAAAATGTAAATATTTGACAATGAAAGTCCTTTCATGATGAAATGGCCAAATACTGCTTAATCAGCTTGTTGGTAAACACCACCACGACCACAAATTAAGAATGAATTAGCAAACTTAAAGTTCTCTGTAAAGTTAAATCATATCTACATCGCCTACCATTCCCCGATTTTTGATATTCGATACATTGCTTGTTAAAATTTAAAAAAGTATGTTGACACTCACCTAATGTTGATGTTCTTTTATCGCGACGTGCAGTACCTCGGAAGTTGCGACAGAGCAGTTTACCGTATATCTCTTAAAGAGGTAGCTCTGTAGTTTACCAGGCGTGAATAGACATGCGCTTTAAATGGCATTTAAATATATAGCGTGAACTGTTTCTGCATAACTGCACAGGTCTACTGAATTTACAGTCAATAAACATGTGCTTTAAGTGACTATATATTAAGATTTTACCATACATGGTCTGATCTATACACAGTAAATAAAGCTATCAAGTTTACGGTCAATACACATATGTGCTTTAAATGACCTTTAAATAACACTACTGAATTTACAGTTTCTTACTGTATAACCAAATCGTTTGAGCAGTATTCGCAGTCGATAATACATATCATGAAAATCAAGTAACAGATTCTGCTTTTAACAGTTACAGCCGACTGATAGAATCATCTGATAGCGATTTTTTGCATCATCGTTCATTTTTTTCCGCCGGTGTAGTGGGTGATCTTTCTGTAACAATGTTATTTTTTCCTTTATTTGGAGTCTCATTGTTATTGCTCGTGTTTTTCATTAAACATTCAATATTTTGCTGACCATCGATTTGCGGTTTTTCCTTCCTTTCGCCTGCCTTTGCCCGATTGTTTCTTCTTTTTCACTGTGTCATTCTCGTGACTCTCGTGATCGCTAGCTAACGGGTCGTCTGTAAGATTAGGATCACATAGTTGTGTCTCATCTATGTATCGCACGTGCTCATCTTCGGAGGGCGGGGGCTCCGAAGGAGATTTTTCAACGATGCATTGACCTCTTTTATGACCAAATTCATTACAGTCGAGACACTTCCATTTTACGACACTGCTTCATTGATACAAACTTATACACAACATTTTCTTAGACCTCATATTGATTCTGAATCCGATCATAAACGAAACTTACTAAAATTATCTTTCATAAATAAAGGAATCGAATTTCTTGATTTACCTAGTATTTTGAGAGACCAATCTGTAGTTTACTCTATTTCTTAATATTTCAAGAATTCAGAAACACCTATTACCTGTTGCAAATATAATAAACCAGTTAGAAACGTTATATTTAATTACAATCAAATTGTCTCGGATTTAGATATAGAACTTAATGTTCCAAATAGTTGTAACTGTAAAGAATCTAAATACTGTTACAAACCAACTGGCCATGTCATAACGGGTAATTTTAAGATTTTTAATGATAAAAGAATCAAAAACATTTTTTCCAAAGGTCCAAAATATAGAATTCCCTCGTCCATAAACTTTGAAAAATGTCTCTCTGAAATAACTCAGTCTATTGATGACTATATTCAAAATGGTGTCGGAAAGAAAATGCAGATCAGAAAGCTCTCACTGAATGGAAAAAGTATATTTAAAATCATTAAAACTCGAGTTAAATTTTATGAATCAAATCCTTCCTTATTACCTCCTAAACCCAAGTTTTCACTTCGAAGTTTAACGAAAGCTTTATCCAAGGTACATACGAATTTTGTTTTCACTCCTGCAGACAAAGCTTCTAATAATATTATTATCATATGACGCATTTATTACACAGAGTATTACAAAATGAATTGAAACATACAAAACCTTACCAGTTATCACAACTAGATGAGGAAACTATTACAAAAAGTCACGCAAACCATTGTATAAATTTTAATGTCGCACTTGACGACAGTCAAATGAAGCTCCTTACTCTTTATTGGATCCCTAAATTTCACAAAATTCCATATAAAGCTCGATTCATTGTACATTCAACCTTATGCACTACAAAAAACATTTCTGCACTTTTGACTTCCTGTCTTACTACAATTAAAGACTACGTATAGAAGTATTGCTCCAAGGTTTATGAGAACGCTGGTGTTAATATGTTTTGGTCCATCAAGAACTCTGGAGATATTATCAAAAAGCTATAAAAACAAACACTTCAAATGTTCGATGATAAGTACTTATGATTTTTCTACTCTTTATACTAATTTACCACATAATCTTATTAAAGACAAACTAGTAACTTTAATTGAGAAAACATTTGCTAGAGGAAACGTTTATTATCTGGCTTGCAATGAAACTAGAGCATTCTTTTCTAACAGTGCATTTAAGGGATACAACTTATGGAGTTGTGATCAGGTTTGTGAAGCTCTAAAGTTTCTACTAGATAATACATTTATCAAGTTTGTCAATAAAAGTTACAGACAAGTAATTGGTATCCCGATGGGTACCAACTGCGCCCCCCCCCCCCCCCCCCCCCCCCGCATTGCTGATTTATTCTTATACTGTTATGAACGAGATTTCATGCTTAGTTTATCCTAAAGAGTTACAGCTTAACAAGGCTAATACTTCAGATTTAGAAGCGTCATTTCTGGATCTAAATTCAAGAATTGTGAATAATAATCTAGAAACGAAAATATATGATAAAAGGGACGATTTTAATTTTTAAATTGTCAACTTTCCCCAACTTAATGGAGATGTCACTCGAGCAACATCATACGGTGACTATATTTCACAGTTTATTCGTTTTGCAAGAGCTTGTCCAAAGATAGATGATTTTAATGACAGAAATCTTCATATTACCAAGAAATTGTTACAACAGGGTTACCGTTATCATAAGCTACGGAAAGCTTTTAGTAAATTTTACTTCAGATCGTCAGAACTATTAGAAAAATACAATACATCTCTTAAAACACTTTTAAAACTTGGACTTACACACCCGGAATACTATGGAGATGTAGTTTAAAAATTCGGAAAATTAAACATAACCCTTGTTTTATTCAAATTTTTGTAAAATTGGTTAAAAAGTTTATCAAAAGAGGATACGATGCGAAAATCGTGAAGCACAGTGCATGTTTAGTGATTGACCCCTCTACAGTTAATTGCTACGCTTTCCTATTTGATGGTGCGATGACTAATAAAGTGTAGGACTCCATGATGCTTTTCTCCTAAATCCTACATACAACGGACGGAGGGAGTTGATTTTTGTCTTACAGTTTTCTTAGTCGTGCCCTTAAAAGTTAGGCTCTTGTTACTCTGACTTCAGACAAGTTGTTGAGTACATTGATGTAATTGTACTTTAAATTTACTTTATTTTTTTGTTTTGCTTTATTTATCTGTTACTTTTGCACTAACGTTAGAGACTTTCTCAGCGGGCATTTTATTTACATTGTGTTGCTCAACTTGTTGAAGATAGGGTAAGTGCGAGGTTGGCATGCCCTAAACACGTTTTAATCCCCAGTTTCCTTATTTAGGTTACTGACCGTTCCAAGGCGGTGCCCCTGTTTTCAACAGGTTGTTTTGTCTGTCTTGTATTGTGTGTTGCGTATTTTTCTTGTTTGTTGAAAGCGTTTTTCCTCCGCCCTACTCTCCTTTTTGCCCTCTCCTTTCTCTTGCATTTACGCTACTTTTTGCATCCCATCCGCTTTACTTTTAGTAAGTTTTCGTGGCTCCTCTTTTTTTGGCAGCCGAAACCCAAGACGGTACTTGATTGCTTTTTCCTACTTGTGTGGGTGCGTTTGTAAGCTTGTGAGTCTATAACGGTGCCCTACTGTTTTCTTATGTGTTGCTTGTTCGTTTCTTATGTTATTCAGTTGATCGTCGTTGAGTGTTTGTCTTTGGTACATGAGTGTCTGCGCTATTGTGGTTTACGTTTTAGTGCGACTGTTTTTAAAGAAATATAATTCTTTTCGCTTAAACGTAGTGAATTAGAAAAGAATTGTTTCCCCTCGTATTGTTCCTGACGGACCACTGCGGGGCGCTATTTCGCGCTCTGTTGAGCACGATTTTCTCACATTGCGGAGTGGTTAGTTCACTTGAGCGCTTGGTCACTCGACTGTCAACATGTCCGTAGAAAATTTTTAATATTAAGTTTTAATACTTTAAATGTGCGTGTTCCACTTTGTATATAAATATTATACACTGAACGGATTTCGAGGCGCGATAATTGTATGTCGATTAGCTATATAGAAAATCACTTGGATTTTTAAAAATCGGTTTAGTGTATACGAGAAGTGAATGTAATTTCATGGTATTATTTTCATTGGGTACATAAAATAACCTGTTGATTATAGTTAACTTAATATTATGAGTGAAATGAAAAATATTCGTCAATTTATTTTCGAATAATATGCATAATGTTGTATTTATATTTATGATGATTATATACGAATGTTTTGTACATGTTCAGTTGACAACCAAGTCGCTTACAACAAATTAAACTATTATTCATTGAAATGTTGTTCGTATTATATTATGATACTTAACATTATGGTAACGTTATATTGTGATAGCTCATGTCCGTTGGGTACGATTTGAGGGGACATGACATTCTCTTGTATATTTGTCCTTGTTCAACTTTCCCCTTCGGATTCCTCCTCCACCCCGACCTATTTAGCCCATTACCATTTCCTTCCCCTTAATCAATATTTAGCTTATATTGACATGTACTTGTTGGATGTTTGAAGCAACCCGTTTGAAATATTTTTCCATTACAGCTTCTTTTTGTTGCGTGCCTATTATGTAAATTCGTGGCTCTGGGGCTGTGTTTTTGGTGCTCTGTTCTTCCGAGAAATCTACCCTTATCTATTATCTTTTGTACATTCCGATGCTATATGCCCATCTTCAAGGCACTTTTTGCAAGTGATATTTTTGCCAGTTTTGTTTGTGTCTTGTCCTCAGTGGAATACCCGACCCGTATAGTGACCGAAATGCATAAATTTTGGAAGAGGGTCCTTGAGGGTACTTGCTTTTACAACACATAATCTATCACCTGTATCACAATTTGTTAACTTTCCTTTAAAACGTAATTTCTCTCTAAAGTATACAGTTGCTCTATTTCTAATCAGTCCATTGTTGAAAAAAGGAAATTTGTTGATTTAGTAGAAGGTGGCGATGATATAATGGCAGACAGAGGATTTATCATAAGGCACGTGTTGTTACCTAAAAAGGCAACTCTTAATATAGGCATTTTCGCATTGTAAGAACCTGTCCGCAAAAATCAAGGAAGATATCCAGTGTTAGAATTCACGTTGAATGGGCAATTAAACGTATTAAAATTTTTAAATTCTCAATGGAATAATTCCATTGAAATTGTAATACCTATTAAATCAGATACTGAAAATAATAGTTGTACTCTGTAATCTGCAGGGCAGGTTGGTCAAGGATTGATATTGTTTATTTACCTGTCCAGTGCAACTGATAAGATGGCAACAGATCAAAGATGATAACGCACAAGTGCTATCTGATTATTTATTCATTGACCTACATTTACTGTTATGTATTTACAACTTGTTCTCGGAAACCTGTTCTTTCAACACCGAATAAAAGTCATTGATGTAGAATTATTGAGTTTTGGTAATTCACCTGGCAAAAGTCTGAATCAAAGGGTATGTCTATTGTGTAAATCCCTTTGTTTGTGAATGTACCTCTAAGTTGATCTCTACAGCTGTTTCACAAAGTTTGATCAAATCATGTTTTCTAGTATTTGCTGTAATAACTTCCCTGTCTTTTAAAAAATCCTGTAAATATTTTACTTTCCAAGAATTAAAGTTATGATCCATTTTCAATACTTTCAATACACAGTGTTGATATTTCTCTATGTAATGCAAGCTCACTGAGCGGTCAAGATGACCCTTATTTGAACTCGGTCTAGATTTTATTAAAACAAACATTCTAATCTAATTTTATGATGATTCAGTGAAAACTGCAGCTCCTACTGCAAAAACAAGATTTGACCAGGTGAACTAGTTTTTGACCCAACATGATTCATATTTAAACTTGACCTAGATTTCATCAAAGCAAAAATTTTCATCAAATTTAATGACATCCTGCCTAAAATGTAGTCCCTGTTGCATTCACAAGGGTTTTCTTTTATTTTACTGGGTGGCCTATTGTTTGGCCCCAGATAACCCATATTCGAATTTGACCTAGATTTCATGCCGACACACATTTTGATCAAATTTTATAAAGAGCCAGTATAAAATGCAGTCCTTATTGCCTACACAATATGTTTATTTGATTTGACCTAGCGACCTAAATTTTGGCCTCAGATAACTCATATTTGAACTTGGCCTATACTTTATCAAGGCAACCATTCTGACTAAATCTTATAAATGTCCAGTGTAAAATGCAGCCCCAATTACATACACAAGGTTTTTCTTTGATTTCAACGGATGACCTAGTTTTTGACCCCAGATAACCCATGTTTGTACTCCAAATAGACCTCAAGACAAACATTCTGATCAAAGTTCATGAATATCAAGTGTAAAATTTAGCCACTATTGCATACACAAGGTTTTATTTTTATTTGCCCAGGTGACCTAGTTTTTGACTCCAGATAACCCATATTCGAACACAACCTAGATTTCATCCAGACAAACACTTTGATTAAATTTCATGAAGATCCAGTGTAAAATGCAGTCCCTATTGCTAACACAAGGTGTTTTTTTATTTGACCTAGTGACCTAAATTTTCCACAAAGATTTTGAATCAGTTTTGTTCTGTTCAAGAGCTTTAGAGAAATAGGATGTCTTTGCATTGTGAACTAGAAACTGCACTTTATTTCTAAAAGACTTAAACTGTTCCATATTTCTGTCTCGTGTATATAATTTAAAAGCTTTATCTCTTTGATTGATTGCCTGAAGAATGTCTGAGTCCATCCATGGTTCTGATATCTGCTTAAATCTTGTTTGTTTAACAGGTGAAATATTGTCTATTACAGATATAGATAACTTCTTGAAAATGTTCCATGCTTCATTCATATTATCATTCAATAACTCTGGATTCCAGTCTACTGATAACAGATTTGTTTAAAAATCTTCCTTATTATAATTTTTCAAAGATCTTAAAGCAATATTGTTATGAGAACCAATAAAAGATTTAGTACTTTCCCTGGTGCAGTAATCATGTTGTGGTCACTAAAAGATGTATGTATAACACCTGACTGTGATTTTTTTACGATCTGATCCCAAAATTAAAACAATAGTGGTTGAATTAGTAGAACAAATTGTAGTAGGTACTCTGGTCCACTGACTAAAATGAAACATATCAATAAATGACTTAAACACTGTAAAAGAGGATAAGATTTGGTAATAGACCCATCTGTATTAAAATCTTCAAGCATTAAAGTCTAATATTCTACAATGTTACTGTTACCGGAACAAACTGAATAATCTAAAATAGAGTAAAGGTTTTGCTGTGTTGATGGTCTATAGATGGCACCACACATAATAGGTTCGGATTTTGGTTATAACAGTTTAATCCAAGTAGCTTCCAGATCATCATGATTTAGGTCACTGCGGTTGTTGTCAGATTTTTCTGTATGTAAATACACACTCCACCGCCTTGTCTGTGACGATTCTTTCCCTGTATACAGTAATTTCAAATAAGAATTACAGAATCTGGAACAGAGTTATATAACCAAGTTTCAGTTACACATATGCTGGCTGTTCTAGATTTTCGTGCTACAAGATTAATTTCATGGAGTTTAGGTAAAAGACTTCGCACGTTTATATGTAAAAAGTGTAAACCACGTTTCTGGAAATGTTTATAATCACTTTCGCTGACAGTTGAATATTCAGTAAAAGAAACAGGTCCTAGGCAAGGATGAACGCCGCCACATAACAACAAGCAAATTGGCAATAAATCGTTCTTTTCTCTTTATCATGTAGCAAGTTGATTCTTTCCATTATGTACAGATTCACAAATCTGTTAAAATAAACAACATGTCCATAACTGACTGGTAAACATGTGACAATTTCCTAAATAAAGCTGTCCGAGCACAGGTCAACTATAAAAAACTGACAACCATATTCTTCAGAGAAACGCCTGGATATAACAACTGACAGCAGGATGGTCTTATGGCTTATTTGAATACTTGTCAATAGACATTTTCCCACTGTGTTTCTCTAATATAAAACATGTTTCCACTTGGCTTCATTTTATTTATTTGTTTTTCATTTGTAAATTATACAAAAATCTGTAAAAAGATCCTTTGGAAGCAAAGAATGCAACCAAGAAGAATAATAGCAGACTTGGTTTGATTGGGTCTGTTCATGAGAGGTAATGAAATGTGCAACACCTCTCACGCCCCCTAGCACTGGCTTAAGCGGAACTCTATTACACATATGTTGAATGGACTACATGATCCCAAAGGACCAGAAAATATAACAACAACACTTAATCCAAGTACGGGGAGACTTTTTACAACCGCCACACGGCACTTAAAGATTGCTGTTGTGATAGTTAAAAAGATCTGTAAAAAGATCCTTTGGAAGCAAGAAATGAAACCAAAAAGAACAATAGCAGACTCAGTTTGATTGAGTCTGTTCATGAGAGGTAATGAAATGTGCAACACCTCTCACCCCACTAGCACCGGCTTAAGCGGAACTCTATTACACATCAGTTGAATGGACTCAATGATCCCAAAAGACCAGAAAATATATACTTATTTGATGATTTCGTTTTGGATACAGCAAACAGTTTTCGGTGCTTCTCGGCCTAGAGTCCCTACCTAAATTTCAAAACCTCACACAAGTCTGTAACCACACACCTGAAATAAAGATATTGCAATATTAACATGACTGTGTGTCTTTCGTTACAAACCATCTGCAATACATCTCTAATATCTAGTCTTCCGTTTACAAGACCTGAATTTTGTGCTCTCCCGGTCGCAGAAACTGATGACAAAGAAAGCTAAATTTGCCAATTTTCAAATCGCTGCAGGAAATTCCCTGCAAATGATAGCCCCAACTGCTACACGGTTTCATACTGCGGTAACACATTAAAATCTGAAAATAAGCTCAAATATATGTGCCACCCTGACCGTTTTTTCACTTTTCCAGTTTTCCTGACGCCCCATCTAAAATGACAACTCCACTTTAAGCAAGTTAGCGGAGGCATGTATTTGCATCTGCAAGTCTTTACGTCATAATTTCAAGATCAAGGCTACTCAACTAATTTCTTTAAATAAGTGAATCTCAATTCTAGCTACTGAAACTTCGATTCTAGCAATTATTTTTATTTTAAAGTTCAAATATGCAACGTAAACTGCCGGCCAATTCGACACTAACAGCTGAGTTGTAAGTAATGATTCGTTTCTATCCTATACTATGTCTTGAATTTGAGCCTATGTATTTTTTATATTTAAATAGCTGATGATACTTAAATAATCTATATTTTTCATATAATAAATACACTTGAAGTTTCGGAAGGAACAGTAACTATTTCTCAAAAAAATGTTGTATATAATTACAGTCCCTGGTTCGTGGATTTTACTTTTTCCGCGTTACCACCGGCACAAATATTTGCCTTGAGTGGAGAATTGCGATGATTTTTTCACATTGAACGACTGTTGACAAGAGCGAAAAATCGCGATGATTATATAATACACCGCAATGAAAGGGTCACTAAATGCCCGCGGCGAGTCACGAGGAATAATCTCAGCGGGTCGCAGTGAATTGCGATGGATCGCGGTGAACCACCGGCAATCACCGCGAAATCCAGGTAAATTTTGTAGGTTAAATACATATAAACTGTCTACTGTTGCTACATGTATAATTGCATTCGTTTCTTTTTCTGTTAAAATGGGCAAATAATAGGGTTTAAGAACAAGTAAATAAAATTAATGTTGATACGTAATCATTCCATTAGTTTAATAATTTATCTATAATATTTAATAAGTTAAAATTTATTCCTATCTTACCTTTTGGATAAATTTCAAAATTTACACGTCGGGCTTGGTGTCGTAATTTTGTAGTTTTGAAGTTAAAATTTATTGATTTCCTGTAGAGGATAAATGTTTATATTCATTCGCAAAATAAAACAGAAATATAAGTTATATATAGCATTTCAAAAAAACTTTCTCATGTCATTGTGGAGTACCGAGGTTGGAGAAACAAAAATTGACCCGTTTCACACTTGCAGGAAGTGTCACTTTTCATACTGGTGATTGTCATTAATATTGTAAGAATAGTCAAATACTGTATGAGACACGTACTTGACACTTGACACTTTTCTATTTTTGTAAAGAAACAATTGCACAATGTGATATGTATTATCAATAGACATTATATCAGGCATTTTTTATAGAATATTATATAAAATATATAAAGAAATCGTTGTTTAAGTACTTTCTAAGTAAACCACTTTACATTTCGGCAAGGATGGTCACCTGTTTTTACAAAATTAGTTTTAAATATAATTTTATTATAAAGTTTTATTAAATCTTTAGGCACAATAAAAATCAGAAATAAGAGTCTTTGTGTTTTCGTTTTCGGCAAAAAGACCGACTCTTATTTTATCCAATTTTAGCTAGTTTTAACCAAATTTTACACAATTTTTACATGTTTTACATAGAATAAAAACAAAGGTAATAAAACTTTAATAAGAAATAACTTTAAGAAATTCAGTAGGAATCACAGGCAGTAAATATTATTTAAAGTAAACTTAGGCCAGCATTTGTAGTTAGATGTTAGGGACCTAAGGTGGCATAAACAACATACAGAGCAGGGTAATAGGTATAAGAAAGAAGTCACCAAAGGAAAATCCAGTAGTGAGGAAGTACAGTAAACAAGCAGACGACGACAGGCAACCGAAAGCAGGCAACAGGTAAACAGGTAAATTTTAGTTAAGAATTATACCGCGAAATTTAGGTGTCCCGTACACAGGAAATGCGTGTAGAGCTTTTATTATCCATTAGATTTGCTTCAGATTTTCCACTTCGATATAAAGATAGATACAGCTAGATTGCCAGGGCATTTTCATTAAGATATAAACATTAAACTAAACAAAATTACATAAAAACGGCCGATTTTCAGTAAAATTACCGGTAAAATTTCATACAGAGCGGTCGTAAATAGCTATTATGTCTTAAAAGTAAATAAATTGAAATTAATGCGAACATTAAATCTGGACTTTCGGCTAGAAAAGGCAAAAAAAACAGAATTAAAAAATCTTTAATAATAGAAAAATGCCGTCAATTTAAAAACATACAGTAAAGCGAAATTGTTAACCATAATGCGAATAGGAGTAACATATTTATCGATACGACATATAGGCATGGCGTGTAATCTAAAAATAAACCTGTGTGGACGTAAATGCATTGCTGTTATAAAGGTGTTTTTAAAGTTTTAATATATTTTAAAGGTTTTAAAGTAACGGGTGAAACACAATATAGGGAGCATTTAGAATATCACATTGTTATACATGGTTTTCATAAATTTCCTAACCCTTTATTGCAGTTTAACATTTACACTTCATAACACTAAATAATTTTCAAGCAGTGGCAAAAAACGCATCTAAAAAAAAGTCATTTTTGAAGCGTTATGTTGTTGCACTTAGAATTTTCCATATTTTTCAAATAAAATAATGGTTTTATATTATATATTTCCATGTAAATGTGTGTTATCAGCATAAAGACAATTTTTTAAGGATTATTTTGGTGTTTGATTTGTCATGATCGGATGAAAATTGTTGAAGCTGTCGAGAAAAATGTGAAATGGGTAAGATGTTATGCAGTTTTTCACTGAAATTCCTTCCTTTTGTTATAATGAATAACTGCAATGTTAACATTATTCTTTCTTTAATGTTTTGGTCTAGAATCATTTCTCTGTTGTAATAGTACTTAAAGAAAAAAAATCAAAATCATGTATTTCTGAAATTTAATTGTACGAATTTTTAAAATTGAAAATCAGGTTTTTATGAAAAGATGTAGAGTCCGTAACCAATTGTATTTTGTAGATTTGTAAGATATTATGAGAGTCTTTATTGATTTTTTCTTATCAAATTAAACTGTTGACATTAAATTTGTATGCTATTTCCTTTATTGTTAACTACATTTTTGCTGTAGCACCACTAATATGGTTACGGACACTACAAAACCCCTGTAGTGTCCGTAACCTGTCTTTCAATAGTGTAAATAAACATTTATAAAAATTTTATTTATAGTTATTCTTATGAAAGTAATAAATGATTTCACAAGTTAATTAATCAACTTTATTTTTCATCAACTTGTTGATGTTGCAACCACATTGGAAAACCCTTATTGTGGCATCTTTATATACAGCATCATTTTCTTTTGCTGCAGCATGAAATTGAAAGATGTCATAGCAAACATGGAAGCGACGAGAGATAAAGAATCACTACTTTTTTCAATATGGAAGGTTCACTGATGACAAATTTAACAAAGTCTATTAATAATTTCACTACAAAGGTAAAGTTTGTCTATTTAATAATGTTACTCGAAACTGTAGTGTCCGTAACCAGAGCTGAAAAAATTAAAACTTGCATCTTTTTACAGAAATATGAAAAATTATCATTTCAAAGTTTCTTATTATTGAGAAAAAACAAATATATGTATTTATTGACAAATATTTTCAGATATAAAAATATAGATACAGTTCAAAAGTGCTAAAAATCACGTTTATCATCTAAATTGCACAGATTTATATTAAAAATGTAAAGATGTGAAAATGATAATTAACAGTTATTCACTAAGACATTTTTCTTCAGGAGCATCATTGTTAAGATAATTCAAATTCATGTAGCTTACAATAATGTTTCTTTTCAAAATGTTTCAGAGTGGCGGTGTTATCTGGTTACGGACACTACAGAAATTAAAACAATGTAAAAAAACAACCAGTATTACTTAAATTTCTGTTTAAATTATTATACATCTTACAGTTCAAGTGAATAAATCTTTATGAGTATTAATGATTAAAAGTTATACCTAAAAACTTGCAAATGAAAGAAAAATCTTTTCAAGAAGTACAAAGTACAAACCATGTGATGACAGGTACATGTATATTCATTTAGATTAGATTTTATATTTATGTTATGGGCATATAGTGTTGCTGCTCTATGTATGTGTGTCCGTCAGTTCGTTCAAAATCTTGTGTGTCCAACTCCTCCCACCATTAGATTGCTCTGCTTCAAACTTTCATAGATGAACAACCTTGATGTGTAGATAACCATAAAAGAAGGAATTTCTCAGTGACTATTTTAACCACAGTTATGATACTATGATATTTTTATATAGAAATACAGAATATATCTAGAAAACTCTTGTGTGTCCGACTCCTTCCACACTATTAGCCTCATTTGATTCAAACTTTTCACAGATGAACAAGCTCAAGATGTCTATATTACAATAAAGCAAGGATTTTTTTCTGTGACTATTTTACTACAGTTATGGCCCTTTGATAGTTTCTGTTTTAATCATAAGGAATATAGAGAAACATTTTTATGTGTCCAACTCCTCCAACACTAGTAGCCTGATTTGTTTCAGAGTTTCACAGATGAACAAGCTTGATGTGCAGATGACCGTAAAGGGAGAAATTCTTTCTGTGACTGGTTTTACTTTAGTTATGGCCCTTTGATAAATTTTGCTATATGGAATATAGTACGATAGGGGAAATCCTGTGTGTCCAACGATTCCCAGACTTTTAGCTGATTTGCTTCTAACTTTAACAGATGAACAAGCTTTATGTGCAGATGACCATAGGGGAAGGAATCGTCTCTGAGTATATTTTACTGGTGGCAGTTATAATCATTTTTACTTTATAGAGAATGGCACAGTATGTCTGCGGATCTGTGTCGTATGGTTATAAAATCTAGTTTTATATTGCAATTTAATTGCTTTATACGTAGAAGCATGTCTGATTTCATTGTGCTTTTGTGATTCAGATATAGAGTTTTGATCTGATGAGGCAGCTGCAATGCTGAAACTTAATAGGCACAAAAATGCTGAATAGGTTAGAAGAGGTTAAATGGCAAGAAAGGCAGAAACTCAATCCAGGCCAAGGTGAAAATTAAAAGAAAAATGAAAGAGAAAGAAAGAAGGATTGTAGAATGAGACAGCGACAAGAAGTAGAGAAGAGTAACTCAAAACTAGATTAGTTAAAAAATCAGAACTAATATCAAAATCATATGATGAAGGAAAAAGAGTGGAAAGAAATTTATGTGTCTGCACAAACAGGATCTGTCATAGGAGATAAGAGACAATGTTGTTGCATTTATAGATGAATCTACTATGACTGATAATAGGGGTACATTTTCAACACCAAGACATCTGAAAATTTGAAACAAAAAGTTACAAAAAGATTATAGATATGTGAACTTTCGTTAGAAAATTCATAGTGTAGTGTCCATAACCATGAACTTAATTTCTTTTTTCTGGTTAGTGACATTCTTGAGTAAAAAAGTGTAAGTGTTAGTTGTTTGATATGAATACAAAGTATTGATAATAATGTATCACTTAGAGAACTTAATATTGCTTATTAAGTTACAAGATTTCATGAAAACAGGAAGTTTTCAGATTTTGTTGTTCTGTTTTCTTTTTCATTGGTTTTAATTTGCCAAGTTGTATATTTTTGTTTAAAGAATATCAAATTTAAATACACTTCCCATTCAGATATCATTTTAACATTATACCAAATAATTCATGAGTGGGTTTAATGTTTTTAACATAATCTAATGCAAAACCATTCTTGAGGTTTTTTGTAGTGTCCGTAACCAATTACTGGTATCTACCAATATTTAGGATTTTCTTGAAAATTAATCACTTTCCCTTTGATTTAAGTCATTTTGTTTAAACAAAGACAGAATTTGTGTTGATTTTTCATTAAGTTTTTATCATTAACACTTAAACTGAAGATGTCAGATGATTTGAAATATACATGTTTTTTAGCAACAAAGTAATATCCAACAATATGTTTCTTTTTTCAGTATCTGTACCTTTCCCAGTCCTATTTTTGCCTTGCATTATGTATTTCCATGTGTTTGTCCTACAAAACAGTAAAAATAGTTCAAGTTTATCAGAAATTTGAAGCTTTATTTTACAAAATGTACCACTTGTAGTGTCCGTAACCAGCAAAAATATGCACTTAATCAGCCTTTAAAAATTACATTTCCGATGCAAGTACCAGCAAACCACTTAAGTTGCTTATACTTCAAGCACTCTACTATGTAGAAAAATACTTTTTTTGCCAAAATCAAGAACTTATTTTTTCACCTCCAAGTGCAACACTACTGTTCCCTATATTGTGTTTCACCCGTAAGTAAATAAAGTAGTAGTGCATAGACTTAGTTCATTAGCAGTGGCAGTCTTTTTCTTGCGTCACGTAACAAATTTCACCAAACTGTTTCCAAAAAAAATATAACTAAACAATGATGCGAAAAAGTAAAATGACATTATAATTAGGCCTATGTTCAAGGTGCATCTATAGCTTATCAGTGTTGTATATCTCTGTGTTGTTTAAACGCTCCTTATTTAGTGGCAATTTTTATGATATTTATTTTGCATCCATGGAAAATTTATCTGTTATCATGATATATATTTCTAGTTTTCATTAAATCAATCATTATTATTGCAAATGTTCCATGAACATTATCGGGTGGGTGGAAAATCAATTCCGTTTTAAATGCAGATACTTTATATACATTATAAAATCATTTTCGATATTTTTAAATTTCACTATGTAACACCTTCTACGCTTTATTAACATGTAGCAAACTTGATCACTAAAATATTACAGAAAGCTGTAAATGTATGATTTTTAAACTCGTAATCTGATAATATCTGGAAAAAAATCACTATATAATTGAGCCGTGCCATGAGAAAATCAACATAGTGGCTTTGTGACCGCGCAGTCTAGACAGGATCCAAGCTGTTCGCTTTCATAACCTACTGCAGTAAGAGAAACAGTTAGCGGACAACACAGATCCTGATCAGACCGTGCGGATGCGCAGGGTAGGCAGGATCCACGCTGGTCGCAAAGCTACTTTGTTGGTTTTCTCAAGGCGAGGCTCATATTATGCAAAACTCCCGGAAAATAATAAAATATAAGATAACAAAGTGAAAATTTCAATTACCTCATCGTTAGTTCTAATAAGTCCTTAAATTCCTGATCTGTTTCTTGTCGTCACACAAGTATTTTACAAGAAAATGCGAAATTTGATTCGTCCGTTGACGAAGTGCCATTATAGGTTACTTTTTAATTCCAGCGTAATTCTATAACTTTTAAGTTAAAACACAATATCACAACTATGTTGAACAATGACTGTTTTCAAGTTTTTAATTTTCACGTGTACGTAATGCTTGACTAGTAACATTTTTATTGGTTAACGAACTGATCAGTGGAAATTTTAGAACATGGCATGAAACACTCAGATAAGTAATCAACTATAATTAAATTCATATCTCGGAATTAAAACAAATAGGCATCATTAAACTTGGGGCAATTATCGACCACAATACGTTGATGAATAAAATCGAATTTTCGATGTGTGATGTATTTTCGCAACTCATCCATCAACATCAATTACTTCAAAATAAATAGTGTTTTATTAAATATTGTTGCAATATTATTCAAAACCAAAATCATCTGGTTAAAAATGAATTAGCTAATTATAGTATACGAGTTCAATGAAATTACATAACGCCGAAATTTAAAAAGCAATGACAGTCTTTTGTGCATTTATGAAATGATACAATTTAATGGGAATAGTTAGAAGATATAAATGCTTGAAAAATACAAAATACTATTTATTTTCATCTTGTCTAAATGAATTAACAAATTATACAGTAGTACATGTATATATACAAGTTCTAAGACATAATGATATTAAATTTCATAATCCTGATGTTTTAAAAAATATAATCCTTGCATTTATTAAATCATATGAATTAATGAAAACAACACCTGAAATAGAAAAGTAAGAAGAAATAAATGATTCAAAAATATAAAACATTGTTTAATTTCTTCATTTCTTATCCCATCGTAGTGTTGAAATTCTAAATTAACTGTATACATAACAACAAGACACTGCATTTACCTGTAAATCGCGGCGATTCATCGCAATTCATCGCGAACCACCGGCACTTCATCGCGATGCGCCGCGACCATCATCGCGGGACAACGCAATCGACTTTATTGCATTTGGTCGCGGCGGACGCTGTTAAATGTATTGCGGAGATGCATGGAAAAACGCGCATCCCCGCGGCTCAGGAAATTGTCCGCGCTAGGGTCCAATCGCGGGGAAGCGCGGACTTTGAAAAATCCGCGAGCCAGGGACTGTAATATTTTTTTCATACTTCTCTATTGAAAAATGATTCTGATTTCATTTCGATATCTGAGTTGATTCATATGATTTGATGACTTACTTCTGTTCTATTTTAATTGTCTTTTACAGATTTCCATGCTGAAAATATATATTTCAATATTATTTTTGATATGATTACTTTAACATATTAAAGCTCCTCCCATTTTACATGTAATGTTTTCATAAAACATTTTCCATGCTCCTTCGTTTAATTCAATATTCTTTTAATACATTCGGGAATACTTAAAATCAATCAGTTTTAAACCTCCTTCATCATAATTGGGTAATAATATATCTTTTTTGATCTTCTTTGGTTTATCATACCATATAAATTTAAACATTACTTTTATCATTTCATTAATTTTGCTCTCTAGGGGTATTGGTAGAACTGTAAGCGTGTAGAACAAAGGTCTCTATAGCAGTAGCCATATATTACTTTGCCGAGAAGTTTTACTTTTCTTATGTTGCCATTGTTTAAGACAGTTTTCAAAACTATTTATCTTATGTTCCAGATTATTATCAAGGTATTTTTCAAAGTCATTCGAAGAGATCATTCCTCGCGTTTTTGCTGATTTCGGTGTATATTTCTGTTTAATTATAACATTTATGTTTTTTAACAATTCAACTTTTAAAACAGTAGAATTATCCATGTTTAACTGTAAGCTCGACACCTTTGTAAAATATGTTAATTAATCGTTCAAAGGAATTTTCTTTTTTAATCTCTTGTCCATTTATTTCCATGCCTTTTATTAATTTGTCTTTCGCAATTTAGTTGCTTAATGTTTTTATACAAATTATAAATAGCAGAGGTGACAGTCAGTTGACATTCTTGTCTTACGCCTCTTTTGATTTGTAAATAACATATCTAACGTGCAGATGCCCACTTCTTTTTTCCATTTTACAGATTATTTTCTCATCATTTCGTAATGATTTAACCCGTGGTAAGGTAATTGTTTTGCGATTAACTTAAGGCCTGAAAAATCTCAAATATAATAAATGACGTATAAAAGATTATGTTTTCTCAGTTCCGTTAGTTAAGAACGTTGCATTATCTGCAAAGAACGAGTCTTTAAATTCAGTTCCATTGATTATTATGCCTGTTATATTATTTTTACATCTGTTATTGCTATGGAAAGTATCTCGATAGTAATTATAAATAGATAAGAAGACCAGAGACACCATTGACGAACTCTACATTTTATCTAAACTAAAAATACGCAAGGTAGCCGTTGTTGGTAACTTTGTATATCAATGTAAAATGATTTAAGGAGGTAGGTTAACTTGTTACCAGGGTAAATTCAAATCAGTTGAACCGCAGAGTTTTTTTGTTTTTTTTTGTATTTTGTGTAATTTAATGTTTTAATTGCTACAATCTCAATTTCTTTATCTCTGTCCCTTTCAATTTCACCAATAGATGTTCTAATTTTTTGATGATATTCATCATCGGCTTAAAATGAGTTGTTTAGCTCAAAGAAGCCTGGTCCCCTACTTAGATTGTTTATGTCTACGTTTATATGTACCACGGAGTGATCCGAGAGTAAACCAGCTGTTATGTTCCACTTTGTTTTATAAACTTAGAAGACATAAGGAATGAGACAAAATATTGTAGGTTTCGAGTAAGAATGCTTCGTGAATTATCTCTTTTTAGGATATATTAAAGACATATCTTGAGTACAAAAGGGAGGTAATAGCGGAGCGGGTTGTCTCCTTTTGTATTTTTCAAATTATGTTTTGGACAGAAAATTTAAAACATTGAAGAAAATACCTATTAAAATGGCTTGGAAATGTTTATGCTTATATATGCCTGTCATACAAATAGAGAAAAGTGGAAACTTCACAGGTCGATCAACACGAATACAAGGCCTATTTAATATGAATTAAGTGTTAATTGCTATTACTATGGGGGTATGATTTTTCAGAAAAATATTCGAAAACATTTTTAAATTTGAATTTGCACGAGGAGCTACATATGTATGAGATCACATGACGTTCTGTTTATGAACAATGGTTCATTCATGCACATGTTAAATGAATGGATGTTACATGAGTTACTTTTCAGAATCCCTACCTTGTAAATGATGTAAATATTTCCAAAATTTACATTTGTCACTAAAGATTGTGAAACCATCTATTTAGAATCAAATTTTGGTAACATATTTGTTTAAATAAGAAATTATAATTTATATAGTAATTGATGGTATATATGTTGAGCGCAAATAACCAATCTGCGCTATTTACCAAACGCGCAGCGCATATAACAAATATTTGTACGTTGGTTATATGCGCAACGATTTACCAATCGTTGCGCAGGATAAATTTAACCTGCGCGATTTACCAAATGCGCAGCGCAAATAACAAATGTAACTTTATATATCAGAAATTTGCATTTCGTGTTTGATAAATCTTGCAGTTGGTCAATTTATTAATAATTATAGATGTCAAATGCTGAATATCTTGGTACTTAAATTATGTGTCATAAATTTGTTTCTACATCAGTAATTTCACGACAGTCAGTCACCAGGTTTCAATACCTCCGATCTTATACAAGATGCAATAAAACCCAAACATGCGTGAAGGTGTGATTTCCTCCAGCTTGCACAGGTCGTCCTCTGGTATGTTTTAGGCTATTTTTATAATTTACTACTTCACCCGAGCAAACACTTAGCAAAATATCGTTTTTATTATATTGAAATATCTTGAAATTTCACAATAATATTCTTTTTACCAACTGGAGCATATCTCTCAACATGTCTAAGATATAAGATGAAATAAAAAAGTCACAGAATTAAAAGGAAATTCTTACAGATCTTGTCTATATTATTATTATCATCATTTTATAGTACAAAATCGATTGAATAAAGAGTAGACCTAATTTTCATCAAAACGTAAACGAAATTTTATATTTTGTAGCTGCACAAGATATGTGTTCGGTGCCCTGCGCTAAATGAAAATCTGGAAATTACTCTGATAACTTGAATATCTTTTATAAATCATATTAACTTTTACTTTGATTTACGATTACAGACTAAAACTATAGTTTTTTTTTACAAATCTAAATGGATCTATAATGTTACACCAGTAACTTGCGTCGGAGGTCGGTCCTGCGCTAATAGCAAAGTTTGAAATTACACTGTATTTCAAATATATTTCATTCATAAAACATACTATTTATGTAACTTTCAAATGAATACTGTAAAAAATGAATAGAAAAAGAGTGATTTCTGTCATAACGAGAACGAAATATTACATTTTCTATCTGCGCAAATCATATCAACTTTTACTTTGATTTACGATTACAGACAAAACTATAATTTTTCTAAATGTATCTATAATGTTACACCTGTAACTTGCTTGGGAGGTCGGTCCTCCGCTAATAGCAAAGTTTGAAATTTCATTGTATTTCAAATATATTTCATTCATAAAACATACTATTTATGTAACTTTCAAATAAATACTGTAAAAAATGAATAGAAAAAGAGTGATTTCTGTCATAACGAGAACGAAATATTGCATTTGTTATCTGCGCAAGATGTGTGTCTGCGCTAATAATAAACCTGGAAATTACTCTGATAACTTGAATATCTTTTATAAATCATATTAACTTTTACTTTGTTTTACGATTACAGACTAACACTGTAGTTTTTCTTTACAAATCTAAATGGATCTATAATGTTACACCTGTAACTTGCGTGGGAGGTCGGTCCTGCGCTAATAGTAAAGTTTGAAATTACACTGTATTTCAAATATATTTCATTCATAAAACATACTATTTATTTAACTTTCAAATGAATACTGTAAAAAATGAATAGAAAAAGAGTGATTTCTGTCATAACGAGAACGAAATATTACATTTTTTATCTGCGCAAGATGTGTGTCTGCGCTAATAATAAATCTGGAAATTACTCTGATAACTTGAATATCTTTTATAAATCATATTAACTTTTACTTTGATTTACGATTACAGACTAAAACTATAGTTGTTTTTACAAATCTAAATGGATCTATAATGTTACACCTGTAACTTGCGTGGGAGGTCGGTCCTGCGCTAATAGCAAAGTTTGAAATTACACTGTATTTCAAATATATTTCATTCATAAAACACACTATTTATGTAACTTTCAAATGAGTACTGTAAAATGAATAGAAAAAGAGTGATTTCTGTCATAACGAGAACGAAATTTTACATTTGTTATCTGCGCAGATGTATGTCTATGTATGTTTATGCACGACGGGCGGTTATACGTCGGGCGTAATAATATGAGGGCGCATCCCGAGTGATTTTTTTTTTGTACGACGTATGAACGCCCGAGTGTATAAAGAGTGTTAAAACATGGTTTTGCTATAAATTATTTCGAGTCCAATACTAGTATGCCCTTAATCTAAAACAGTAGATAAATATACAAGCGCTTTTTCTTTGTCGCAGCAAAATCTTTGTCGTCAACGCACGTTAACGTGACGTCATTCTATCGTGAGAGTGTTTTAACAGAGGCAGGCATATTAGAATGAAACATATAAAGTGACAAAAATTTGCACAAGTAACACACCCTGATATAGTACAGTTGATTTCCATGTTTACTTGTTTACTATCACTGCTTGAAAATATTAAACTTAATTACATCAGACTTAAGCATACCAGTATTGCATTTAGAAGCAACTTTCATCTGGATTGTAATGAGATGCATTATCAGTTGTACAGGTTACTGAATAAATTCAACAAAACAGGAATATTTCTTTGCTATCTGGTCATTTGGACGTACGGGGCTACAATAGAAAAATGTAAAAGGGATCTTTTCTAAACTTTATTCTATTTACTATCTTTCACAACTATCAAATGTATTGCTTAATGCTTTGAAAGGTTAAGGAAATAAACACTATTTTCTAATACTGAACATTCACAGGAATTCGCTACAGACGATTTATCATCAAAGCAAGATAATATATACATTTTCATAGATCACCTGTCCATATAGTTTGCGCTTTATATGATCATCCTTTTCATAATCTGTAAATTTATTATAATTTTATCATATAGTCAGACCTGATGTAATACTATATGTTATGCAAATGTCAATTCTATATTTTTGATGTATTATGTACAAAGCTAATATAAGATATGTTCTGTTCTCTTCTGTTTATCAAGAGTTTATAGCCAACAAATGTAAACTTTGGTGCACGTTTTGATGGAATTTACTCGTTTTTCTATTTATTTTGCATTATAAAAGCATAAAAAAAATAATATCAATTAGAATTGTAAGAAATGACATATATTTGGTATATTGTTGACATTTCAGGAATTGCGATTAGTGCAGGACCGTCATCCCGCGAATTATGTAGAAGTAACTTTATATTCTAGCTACAATTTTAGTCTGTAATTGTAATAACAAAATTAAAGTTGACATAGCGTATGAAATTATCGGAGTAATGTTAAAACTTTGTATTAGCGCAGGACATACGTCTTGCACAGATAAAACATATAATTTTTCGTTCTCGTTATGACGTTTCTATCTATTTCTATTACATTTTTAAAAGGTACATAAATGATATGTTTTATAAATTAAATATATTTAAATTCAGGATTTGCTATTAGCGCAGAACTCACATCCCGCGCGGGTTACAGAATTAAAATTACATTTGTCTTTGCAAAAGCTACAACTTTAGTCTGTAACCATAAAACAAAGTTAAATTTAGCATGGTTTATGAAAGATATTCAAGTAATCAGGATCATTTCCAGATTTTTTATTAGCGCAGGGCAGACATCCCGCGCAAGATACAGATGTAACAAAATATTAATGTGGCAAAAGCTACAATTACAGCCTGTAATCACAAAACAATGATAAAGTTAGCATGGTTTATGGAAGATATCCAAGTTATCAGGATTATTTCCAGATTTTTTATTAGCGCAGGGCAAACACATCTTGCGCAGATAACAAATGTAATATTTCGTTCTCGTTATGACGGAAATCACGCTTCTTTCTATTTTTTTTTTTCTACTCCGAAAACATTTTTTATGAAGTTAACATTTTTTATGAAGTTACATAAATAGTATCTTTTAGAATTGAAATATGTTTGAAATATCGGCGTCAGTTCAGAATTTGCTATTAGCGCAGGAACAACATCCCGCACAGGCTACGGATGAAACATTATATTCAGATTTTCAAAAGCTACATTTTTAGATTGTAATCGAAAAACGAAGTAAAAGTTAAAATAGTTTATAAAAGATATTCAAGTTATTAATAATTTTCAGAGTTCTCATTAACGCAGGACACACATCTTGCGCACCTACAAAATGTAAAATTTCGTTCACATTTTGCCGAAACTTATTAGTTATTCTATCTGTCTCACTATAAAACATTAAAAAAGGATATAAGTATAAAAGATCTGTAAGAATCGTCTTTTAATTCTGCTTATTTTTGTTTTATTTTTAATCTTGGCCATGTCAAGAGATATGCTCACGTTGGTAAAAAAGAATTGCGTTTTTTTAATATGATGAAAAAAAAAAGCGATATGGTGAATTGTGGTAAGTGTGTGGCAATTCAGTCTTTTATGTAAGTCTCCTTTATGTTCTATATCCGGTATAAAATGACTGCGTGTGATCGAATGAAGTAAAAATACTTTAGTTATAAAAAGGACGATATGGCTATCCGAGGGAAATCACACCTTCACGCATGTTTGAGTTTTATTGCATATTGTATCATACTGCAGATATTGAAACCTAGTGACCGACTCCCATGAATTTACTGATGTTGAAATAAATTTATGACACATTTTTAAAACCAAGATTTGCAATATCAGTCTGTAATTGTTAAACAATGTAAAAGTTAGCATGGTTTATGGCAGTTATTCATGTTATCAGAGTAATTTCCAGATTTTCTATTAGCGCAGGACACATCTTGCGCAGCAACAAAAATTCGTTCACGTTCTGGCGAAAATTACTCTTTTGTACTACAAAACATTAAAAAATATCAATACGATCTGTAAGAAACGATCAATATATATTTGAAATATCGGTTTCATTTCAGGATTTGATATTAGCGCTGGATCAACATCCCGCACAGGCTACGGCGTTTAAAAGTTAAAAAAAAATAATAAAAAAATAAATAAAAAAACTTGTGTTATTAAATATACTTTGGCTATTTTGTATCATTTTAAAGTTTTTTAACACCTATGACAAATGACTCTTAATACCGTCGTCAACATAAATTTTTAGTCCATAAACTACCAGGGACGTGAGCATCTCATTGAAATTACCGCATAAATACGCTCATTTACTAAAATGTGCTTTACAAATTAAGCACAGTCAATTCACACCTTTACGCGTGCCTGATCACCGTCAGTTTTAAAATTAAACAGTTTTATGTAGGCCTACAAGTCTAACCCTCTAATGATATTCAATTTTATCGGGAGATATCATCCATATGTTAAAAGCGCAGACTCATTTACCAAACGCGCAAGACAGTTACCCTGCGCATATAAGAAATATATAAGGTTGCCCGATTTACAAATCGTTGCGCTGATAACAAATTGGTTATTTGCGCTGCGCGATTTACCAATTGCACAGATTGGCTATATGCGCGTAACATTTACACTACGTCTTATATGATCATCCTTTTCATAATCTGTAAATTTATTATAATTTTATCATATAGTCAGACCTGATGTAATACTATATGTTATGCAAATGTCAATTCTATATTTTTGATGTATTATGTACAAAGCTAATATAAGATATGTTCTGTTCTCTTCTGTTTATCAAGAGTTTATAGCCAACAAATGTAAACTTTGGTGCACGTTTTGATGGAATTTACTCGTTTTTCTATTTATTTTGCATTATAAAAGCATGAAAAAAATAATATCAATTAGAATTGTAAGAAATGACATATATTTGGTATATTGTTGACATTTCAGGAATTGCGATTAGTGCAGGACCGTCATCCCGCGTCATCAATATATATTTGAAATATCGGTTTCATTTCAGGATTTGATATTAGCGCTGGATCGACATCCCGCACAGGCTACGGCGTTTAAAAGTTAAAAAAAAATAATAAAAAAATAAATAAAAAGACTTGTGTTATTAAATATACTTTGGCTATTTTGTATCATTTTAAAGTTTTTTTAACACCTATGACAAATGACTCTTAATACTGTCGTCAACATAAATTTTTAGTCCATAAACTACCAGGGACGTGAGCATCTCATTGAAATTACCGCATAAATACGCTCATTTACTAAAATGTGCTTTACAAATCAAGCACAGTCAATTCACACCTTTACGCGTGCCTGATCACCGTCAGTTTTAAAATTAAACAGTTTTATGTAGGCCTACAAGTCTAACCCTCTAATGATATTCAATTTTATCGGGAGACATCATCCATATGTTAAAAGCGCAGACTCATTTACCAAACGCGCAAGACAGTTACCCTGCGCATATAAGAAATATATAAGGTTGCCCGATTTACAAATCGTTGCGCTGATAACAAATTGGTTATTTGCGCTGCGCGATTTACCAAATGCGCAGATTGGCTATATGCGCGTAACATATATTCTGTATGTTTGATTTACGAAATCACAAAGACAGAACATACAACTTTGTAATTGAACACTGTTTTACTTTAATTTAATCTTTACCAACAGTGTTCAACATGACCCAAAATTTCTTGTTGCGTGTTCATCAAGAGATTCTGTTTTTAGGTCTCAGGTTCGAGTCTTTCCCCATCCAATATTTTTCTTCACTAGTTCCACATGGTGCAATAACAACATCCACAATAATTATCACTGATTTTCTGGCTCTGTATCTCCGTTCGAATCATCACTTGTTGATGACGCATCACAAGGCTGATCTGTCACTGATACATGTAGAACAGTTGACACATTTTCCTCTCTTGTATATACAGAATTACTTTAACACACAGCAGAATTATGTGAATTATTGATATCTTCAAGATTAACCTTATCAAAATCCCAATTTGAATGATTAAAGGATGATTCAATCGCAAGCTTTTGTTCCAGATTTATTAAAATTGTAAAAACAAATTTCTGGTCAAACATTTTACTTTCCGCAAGCTTTGATAATATATATGGCGGGAATTATAATGTCACGCAATTTTATACCAAATGGGAGATCTGGTAAAATTACATTTCACATTGTTTTAATAATTTTGATAAAACAACAACACTGATCAATTAGAATCACAAACAAATGGAGTTTCATTTAATACGAGCACATTTTCCTCACCTGTATTTAATAGGGTAGTTGTAAATCAGGTACTGAAAATAACCTCCACATATAAAAAATGAGCTAGTCCAAATGTTGTCTGTTGTGATTGTTTCAGTGTCGTTACCGTGTTGTTCATAAAGGAACGCTTTGTGAGAACATCATAATTCTCATGGATATAATATTTTAACAGTTTTAACTGACAGAATGGGAAATATTGAAATTGCAATCCTGAAGTTGTAAAAAATGTAACAAAAAAAGTTAAGTCGGTTTGTTCTGGTCAAAAATACAATGAATGAACTACGTGGCATGGCAAGCTACAGGATGTATCAAGGCCAATATATACTGGAGGATGCAATAACTGCAACCAGATTGCAGCCATACTAAGATCAAACATCTTGAATATAACAGAATATTATAAAGATAATAATGAACATTGTAATGCTGATTCAAGATATAAAACTGGTGAACATAACGAATGTAAAAAAAAAACAATCACGGACCCAAAAGCTGAGAAGTCTTCAATGATGCCTTACGAAGAACACGAGATAACGTAAATGCAGAAAACTATATCTATCGCATGGATACCTTTTATATAGAGAGTTTTAACAATGCCTTGCTACAGTATCATGACAAACGTATCAACTTTACAGATGACACATATATCTTTAGAACAAATCTCACTATTATTTATTAGAATGAACATGACAACAGTCCTGCAACCTCCGTAAAAGAACCCTCGTATGTTTTTGCCAGGAAAAGAAAAGCTGGAAAGGTTTTAAAGAAAAAAAAAACATATGGATGGTTGAGTGCAATATTGTTGCATTACATTGATAAAGTCTTTGAATAAAGTGAAAGTGATATACTATTGTTGGTGGACCACTGTTACAAAGAGCAAATCATAGAGTTATTACATTTTCAAAGACTTTTAATACTTGTATACATGTATATAAATAAGACTTCAATTTGAAGAGTTCTCTGTATGAATGAAGTTGGTATATGCTGTGGGGAAAGGTATTTAGAACAAATTTTGTTGCTGATACAATGTATCATGTTTCAGCTCTATTGTTTATACAATTTGTTCTATCAACAAAACTGTCTATTATCAAATTAACCCTCCACCCCACCCCCACCCCGAAGTTCATTCGACATTGTTGGATCGGAATTTGCTGCTTTAATCGTCATATGTCTACAAGTTCTTAATTATTGATTACTGTTTTTAATTTACCTGTACATTTTTGTCTGTTTCGAGACAACTATTTTTCTTGTCGATTTTCAACGTCATCGCCAGATTACATTAGATATTGTATTTTGCCCTAAACCTAATTTACTTCGAGCTGTCTTTAATAAATGCAATTGGTTATCGTGTGGGTAAATCACTGGAAAGTTGTAGTATGTTATCGGAGAAAAGGCTCTGAACTGAATATTTGAACAAAATGAGACGACTGCATTCATCAAGAACAGTACATCTATCTTGCATTTTAATATTATGTTTCTGTTCCTTTCTCTTAGGATCATGGATTAACACGGCAAAATACAACCTATTTAACTTTCTCAAACCGATATTCTACCTGCGGGTAGATGAAGGTAAAAATGATTGGATAAAAAAAATTGAAAAGAATACGACATGTAATGAGAGAAACGTGAGTTTGTCTAAAACCGCACTACCTTTGACAGGTCTAGTCAGTTTTCCAGGGTCAGAGAATACCTGGACGCGGCACCTTATACAGCAAATGACAGGTAAATATTGCATGAAGTATCTATGCTTATCTGTCACTGTTTAAATATTTCATAAAATATGCCGAGTTGAGCAGGACAGTAGAATGCAACTGTATTATGTCAACTGTCCTATGCGACTGGTTCAATTTGTGCTTGCCGACATCACATGTTACTGATTTGTCCTTGCGCGATCCCATGTGACTCGTTTAATTTGTCCTTGCGGCCGTCCTATGTTTAATTCTGTCCTTGCCGCCGTCCTTAGTGACTAGTTTAATTATCCCTTGCCGCCGTCCGATGTAACTGGTTTAAATTGTGCTTATCGCCATCTCGTGTGACTCATTGAATTAGTGCTTGTTGCCGTCATAAGGAACTGGTTTAATTTGTGCTTGTCGCCATTCCTTATGCCTGGTTTAATTTGTCCTTGTCACAATCCAATGTGACTGGTTTTATTTGTCGATGGATTAGCTTAATTTGTCCTTGCTGCCATCCTTGCCGTCCCTTATGACTTGTTTCATTTTGCTTGTCACTGTCCCATGTGATTGGTTAAATTTGCCTTGCCGCTATCCCAAATGACTAGTTAAATTTGTGCTTTCCGCCGTCATGTTTTTTGGACAAGTTTTGAAACCTTTGCACGAACATAAAGTCTGAATACTTGCTTTTGCTGTATCTCTGTGATTGAATATATCTTAATTATGTCTCCCCCAGGAGACATATTGTTTTTGCCCTGTCCGTCCGTCCGTCCGTCCGTCCGTGCGTACGTCACACTTCATTTCCGAGCAATAACTGGAGAACTACTTGACCTAGAACCTTCAAACTTCATAGGGTTGTAGGGCTGCTGGAGTAGACGACCCCTATTGTTTTTGGGGTCATTCCGTCAAAGGTCAAGGTCACAGGGGCCTGAACATTGAAAACCATTTCCGATCAATAACTAGAGAACCACTTGACCCAGAATGTTGAAACTTCATAAGATGATTGATCATGAAGAGTAGATGACCCCTATTGATTTTGGGGTCACTCCATCAAAGGTCAAGGTCACAGGGGCCTGAACATTGAAAACCATTTCCGATCAATAACTAGAGAACCACTTGACCCAGAATGTTGAAACTTTATAGGATGATTGTACATGCAAAGTAGATGACCCCTATCGATTTTGGGGTCACTCCATTAAAGGTCAAGGTCACAGGGGCCTGAACATTGAAAATTATTTCCAATCAGTAACTTGAGAACCACTTGACCCAGAATGTTGAAACTTCATAGGATGATTGGTCATGCAGAGTAGATGACCCCTAACGATTTTGGGTTCACTCTGTGAAAGGTCAAAGTCACAGGGGCCCGAACATTGAAAACCATTTCCAGTCAGAAACTTGAGAACCACTTCCAGAATGATAAAACTTCATAGGATGATTGCTCATGCAGAGTAGATGACTCCTAACGATTTTAGGGTCACTCTGTTAAAGGTCAAGGCCACAGGGGCCTGAACATGGAAAACCATTTCCAATCAATAACTTGAGAACCTCTCGACCCAGAATGTTGAAACTTCACAGGATGATTGTTCATGCAGAGTAAATGACCCCTATTGTTTTTGGGGTCACTCCGTTAAAGGTCAAGGTCACAGGGGCCTGAACATTGATAACCAGTTCCGATGAATAACTTGAGAACCACTTGACCCAGAATGTTGAAACTTCATAGGATGATTGAACATGCAGAGTAGATGATCCATCTTTTTACATTTTTGTACAAGAAATCAAAAATAATTCTTGCAAAAAGTAAAAACTTACTAGAAAAAGGAAAATAAGGAGAAAAAAAAATGGTCCCAGTAGGGCTTGAACCTACGCCCCCAACCCCCTAAGAATTGCAGTAAAAGTTGGTTTATGGTAGGATTTGAATACTCTTCAAAAAGGAGGTTCTCTCTTAGTGATCTAATACCTTAAGTTATTATTACAGCGAAAATAAAGCGAGATCAGTCCTGTACTTGACACAAATCTTTACTTCTAAATACCGATCTAGCTTATTAGCAATGTGCATAATGTTTTAATATATTGCCCCGTACCCACTAGATTTGCTGATTTAACGAATTTGCTACATACAGAACGAGTTATATATATTTCCGCTCTGCTACTTGCCTTGTTGTTGTGCAGTGAGCAATCAACTGTTATGACAGAAAATCTAGTAATCAGCCATCTTCGTTACAATTATACAAGCAACTTAAGACCGGTCGTGAATATACTAGACATCTAAGATATTTATGCTAAAACTTCTTTAAAAACACGCAAAATTCTTAATTTTGCGTGATATATATCTTTTCGTAAAAATGTTGTTTTATTGTTAAACACTTCCATTGATTGTAAAATCATGCTGTCCGAATGGCTATATAATGCTTTATAAACTTTACATGATTTTTTTCATTTCATTTATCCTTGAAACGACTCTTAAATACATAAATATTTAAAGATTTTAGTGATACGGCTGAAAATGGATCATATGTAATAAATTTTGTGTCTTCTGTTAAAAGGAAACATTTCAACCAAATAAGGAATGTTCTGTATAGTGTTTGAAAGAATGAACTTGATTTGTAATGCTTTTATATATTTTTTTATTGTTTCATAATATACTGTGAACCTTGACTTATCGGCTTGTTAATCATCAATCATCTGTTTAAAGAAAATGGATAATATAACAAAAATACACTGCATGGGAATACTTAAAAGGAATACAAACTGCATCATTCCTCATGTTTGTTATTTAGTTGTTCAGTCTATTTATACAAAATGTATTTAGACGATGCTATTTGGAAAGGAGGTTAAATCATGAAACTTTTTGTTAAAAGACTTTGCTTGTTTATGTTTGCACTGTTATTAACTCTTTATATGTTAATTGCATTGAAGAAAAAATCTCACAGCAGATATCTTATTTTTGGCGACTCTTATCAGCTCGAGGCAGATAGAAATATTACTTTATTAACAGGTTCAGAGCATGGTGACAATGGAGAAACTTTTCGCAAGGTAAATGTACGTTTTAATTAAAAATTAAATGATATTTTTGAAATGTCACAACGACAATCATCATTTTCTGTCGGAAGGAACTGAGTAGAAAGCCGCTTAATAATCCTTTTTTTTAAATGAGCTCGAATCCGTATGGGTAATTTTTACGACTACCCATGCTAAAAGAAACAGAATAGGACGTTAAGAACGTGTTGCTGTCCTCTTTGATTCTTTTGGAATCATGGAGAATTAGAATTCATCTTATGCCGGAGCTAGGGCGTGACGGGTGTTGCACATTTCGTAACCTCTCATGAACAGATTTTATCAAATCGAGTCTGCTTTTATGCTGCATGGATGCGTTATATGTTTCGTAATGATCTGTTTCCAAAGATTCTAATATCGTACAATTGTAATTGAGATCTTATAGATGATTATTCCAATTGCTTATATCATACACTTCTCTGAATTTCTTCAAGTTCATGTGAACAAATTTAATATCGAAATATTTTTTTTCTTATTATTTCAGGACATACGTCTTTGAATGGATATGATTAGTAGTCATTTCTGTCTGATATAAAACAATGTTTTGATTATTTAGAGCTTTATTTCAAACCCAGTAATCTAAAACAAACGGCATGGTGTTTACCAATGGACATGAAATGATTAATTTTCTTAATGTAGCAATAAATTGAGAATATATTGTCCGAAGTGCATAATCCTTCAAACTTTTTTTTTGAGAAACATAGACCTTAGTGTATTTTCTGCAACCTTCCATCTCATGTCGGTAAATGCAGGCTGCTCTGGATTGGAAACAGTTGCTTGGTTCCATACCAGAGCTTGATACTGAGCTCTTTCAATGTGAAATGAATATGCATCACTGGTTATGGGTATGTGTTCAGGACTTGTTGACCTGCCAACATATCATTTCGAGCACTGACAGTACTTACAGTATCTTGGCCATATATTTTATAAATAAAATATTCAGAGTTTTTCATTACTTCATCTGCAGTTGTCCATATCCAAGACCTTCTATCAGTTATGCTTTGGCTGTAAAAACTTCAAATTTGTTAGAGATTCCACTGAAATAAGATTCTGAGTAAATGTTTTTTTTGGATTTAATTATAGGTAATATGGCGACTTTCCAGTCTTAATGGTGGAGGAAGACCCCAGGTGCCCCTCCGTGCATTATTTCATCACGAGCGTGCACCTGGGTAGAACCATCGATCTTCCGTAAGCCAGCTGGATGGCTTCCTCACATGAAGAATTCAACGCCCTGAGTGAGGCTTGAACCAACATCGATGAAGGGAAAGTGATTTGAAGTCAGCGACCTTAAATATCTGGCCACGGAGGCCCCTAGATTTTGTGTCACAACCAGTGAGTGCATGAAATGCAAGTAAATTTATACGCAACTCTTTATTTACTGATGATTTATCTAACGCTGTCTTGACATGAATGTATTTTGTTTCGCTGTTCCAGCCATCATCTATACTGTTGTATTCATTCCTACAGGTGGCATAGTAAGGGCAAGAAATCCTCAGTATCTCTGGCAGAAACAAAATATGTGTTACACTTCTATCGTTTGCTGCATTGAACAGCATGGATAATGGTTTTAATGTCAGCTGCCTCGTGTTTAGCCTTTAATTCATCCAAAATAGGTTCACTGGCATTGCTTTCAACAGCTTCTTCTTCCTGAAAGCCATCACCAACAACCAACGTCTTTCCTCTAGGGGCATGCATGATCAGCTCTTCTGATGAAAATCTACCTAGTCAATTCTATTTGCAGGAATTGCTAAAATATTACACCAGGTTTTTGGTAATGGTACATTCCTAATTTCAATTAGTCTTCTGACTGGTTGATATGCCCTTTTGTGTTGTTTCGTGATGTTTGATTTTACTAAATGATGTCTATACCGGTCAAACACTAATTCGATTATTTTTTTCCTTTGTTTAAAACTGCAGCAACAAATAAATCATCATACTGACCAAACGTTGTTTCGCCTTCTACTTTCAGACTTTGTTCTAACGCTTGACAATCGATAATATTTCAGACTATCCTTGTACTGGTCACTAATCTCAATATCCTTGTCATGCTCATCGAACAATATGGAATGTTTTGCCCGTTTTGAAAGTTACACTGGTTAGAAAATATAAACTGGAACTCGTTTTCTAAAAGCCCTTGGCCACAATACATTAAATTCAAAAACATGAACAGTCTCAACGGAACGCAGCTTATTGCATCATTTTTACTCGCACTCAATCCAGAATGTCCTTCCAGAGATAATCAGCCCTTAGTTTAAGTGCTACGTGTACTAATGGCAAGAAATCATTACAGGAATTAAATTTCGAAAGTTACACTGGTTTCGAAAAAATAAACTGGAACTCGTTTTCTAAAAGTCCTTGGCCACAATACATTAATTTCAAAAACATGAACAGACTCAAAGGAACACAGCTTATTGCATCATTTTCACTCGCACTCAATCCAGAATGTCCTTCCAGAGATAATCAGCCCTTAATTTAAGTGCTACGTGTACTAATGGCAAGAAATCATTACAGGAATTAAATTTCTGTATTGTCAGCCGTTTATCAATATTGTCAGTAATATCATCATGGACAAGACTAAGCATAGACTCATCACATTGATATGGAACAAGAAGTGTATTTCTTTCATCAGAAAATCTATGTAGTGGAGTTACAGTATGAAACTTGTTTCTCAGTTTACGTTGTAAGGCTTCTTTAAATGATGACCTTCTAGAACTAAATGACAAAGATATTATTGAAGAAGTCTTTCAGTAAGTATGCGGTATCTAGTCCAAATGTTTTGCGACTTCGTTGCAGCATACTCGAGTTCATATATAAGAATAATCATGACAAGGTTTATATTTGAATTGTCCGACTTGATTTTGCCAACTCCGAATCTAAAATAATTTAAACATTTGTTAAGACATTTGCCCTCTGCAACTATGGGGGCGTTGACATCAAAGAATCGCTTTTGCATTGTGTTGTGAAGTTTAGGGTCCTTCATGCTTTTCTACTATCTCGAACGAACATATATATCTCCTAATATATAGAGAATATTAGGTTACTGTCTTTCTTAACTTAAGTTTATCCACCGAGTTGGAGAAAGGTTTATCCACCCGAGGCTTGCCGAGGGGGATAAATCTTTCGGAGACGAGGTGGATAAACTTAAGTTAAGAAAGACAGTAACCTAATATTCTATTTATCATGCAGTCAATAAAATCTGTGTATAACATATATTTACTTTCAAAATGTTTTTCTCTACAAAAATAATCCAGAATTTCACTCACTTATGAATTCCTACGCCCTTCAACCCTTGTCTGCTTGATCCAGTTACACACGATTCCTTACAATAAAACGTTATTTCATGCCTCATACTTTGCCTTCTGAAGTTCTGTGTATTATAAATCATCGGTCATAACAGGGCATTCGCGTACAAAACAAGCAGAATGGTTTTGACTCGGATAAAATACAGCCGAAAACCACGCTTGAGATGAATTCAAATGCCCGCAGTCTTAAATTTACTCCATTTCCGTACAAGACGATGTGAGATAATGAAATTCCTTCCACCATGAATAGTTTAGATCCAATAATTACAACAAACGACTGCTTAAATCTGGTTATTTGTGTAAATTTCTACCTAAAAATGAGTGAACGCCAGATAAACAAAGTCAATGTCGATTCACACAGACTTTAAAAACCGTCACCGTACCATTCCGTATGGAGGTTTACAAGGACAGAGTGAACCAATTATTTATTTTTTTACCGTGGCTGTCCTCATAAAATGATGAAATGTTCGAGCTTCGAACTCTTGGCCCAGTTTACATTGCCTATAGCACATATACTTGAAAAAGTAGTCCGTCAGTTGCATTGACGGTATAAACCTGCATTGACTGAATAAACCTCAAGTTTACACGGCAGGCAGATATCGGCCTGATAAATGCATAGTGGTAGGATAAAACGGTTTAACAGATCACATTGTAGGAGTATATGATAACATTGATAAGGATGCAGTTTAATCTTTGTCTCGAGGCCTGGGGCCGTATTCATAAAGCATCTTAAGTATAAGTATAAGAAATTGATTATTTGCTTAAGTATTACTTAGGTAAGAAATTTATTTTACTTAAGTATATTTGTTATTCGTAAAACAACTTAATAAGAAATTCTTGGCTTCTATTGTGGACGAAAACATTAAAAAACAACATTAATTTCAGACAGCTACAACATGCACAATTATGTTTAAAGTGCTTTTATCTGAAAAAAAAACAACCCAAAAACAAAACAACACTTTAATCGTACTCACGATGCCAATTTGTTTTCTGACTTAAGTCGTTTCTTACGTATCTTAAGTTTAAGCTGTTTATGAATAGGACTTAAGTTTTTTACTTAAACTTAAGCTGAAATCACCACAAACTTAAGTAAAATCTTCAACTTAAGTCAAAACTTATACTTAAGATGCTTTATGAATACGGCCCCAGTTCTATAGTTAACACTTAACTTTGACTGAAAAGTTTGTAACAAATTTAGAAAAAAACAAACAATTCCTATGGCAAAGTATTGCGTCACTTACTAATGGCTCATCATAGTTAGAATTATCCTTTTTTTTTTATTCAGCACACTGTTTTAGACATGTTATGCCTTTAAAGTTTGTCAGGTTTTGCCTACTGACAAATGAAATGGTCACTTGAGATGCAAAGTCTTGTCCATTTTTACTTTGGAATATTTTAACACCTATGAAGACCAAAAACTATTTACTACTTATCATTCACAAGCAATTATAGTACATGTATATATAAAAGCTTAACATATACTTATAAATGAAAACAGGTAGTGAAAGTAAAAAAACAAATACAAATAAATAAATTCACAAAATCTTAAGATATAACCGAGTATATAAAACATCTCTAAAATATTTTATAAATAAAATGCATGAAGTTTTTTCAAACCTGTAAAAACTGCAAAAAGTGCTGGTTCCATGAAGTATTCTTGACACTCTTAAACCTTAATGATCATAATCATTGTACATTAATTAACATTTAAAGCATTCCAAAGTGTCTAGATAAGGATTTTAACAAAAAAAATGTCACACACAGATTGTGAGTATAAAAGATACCTGGATTGTTTATATTAATTAAGTTCATATAAGCTTTAATCTAAATCACTGTCACACTTAATTTTAACCAATTATTATAATGCTTAGGTATAAACAAGTTGATTATTCAATAAAATTATCTTACCAGGATAAAAAATGTTTCACGTGGTATTAAGTTCATTATAGACAATGTCATGTTAATCAAGTTTTAACTTTTCCAGTTGCTTTTGTCTTAAACGACAATTTTAAGACTGCAAAAACATTTCATGAAAAATATTGCTTTCTTTTTGACATTAAAATTCCAGCAGAAATTTTCAGTCCTACTAATACTTAGTCTCATTTTTCTATTCTATGAATGACATAGGATTTTTTGGTATTGCATAGTATAATTAAGTAAAGTTACAAGTTAAAACTCGCAACCGGTTTCGCCATTAACATGGATCTTTAACATTAATATGATCTCCAATGAGATTCATTCTGTTATTGCCGGGTCTGATTCCATTTATTGAGTCTTTATTTGTCGTTTTTTGGGTCTTTTATGACAATACATGCATAAATAAACAACATTACATGAGTTACATAATATTTGCCTCCCGGGAATCGTTTATTACTCATCAGGGCAAATAAACAATATTGCGTCATAAATTGTAAAATTGTAATGCTGTTTATTTTTTCAGTATAATTTACTTGATCAAACACAGACTTTTGCATATTTATATCTTTAAATTGTCTTAAAATTCCCCCTTTTTAACCGTAAGGTACAAATTTTTTGCTTGCAATATATTTTATCGATAAATATTTACTTAATCATACTAATGATATGGAATAATTTGTTCAAACATATCTATCGATAAACATTTGTGGCATAAAGTTATATCAATGGAAATATTATTTTAGAAATAGTTATATTTTTTGCCCCCATTTTGACCCTTTCACTGGCATTTGTCAGATGTCAACATCATTCAGCATACCTAGAATATGTTAAAACAAAACATGGACCAAAAACTAACAAATATTTCTAAGTTCTTTTATAAGTTTTTATCTGCAAAATCGGACCAATCTGTAAGTTATAATGATGTTTGTTTTATTAATTTGCGTTATACTATGAACAATCAAATATATGTATTGTATAAGAAGAGGGCCAGGATTGCCCTTGGTCTCTCACCTGAGAAACACACCATAGCAGTGTAAACATGTTGGACCTATTGATTTCATGAAAACAAATATTCTGACCAATTTTCTTTAAGATTAGACCAAAAATGTTGAGTATTTTCCCTGATATGACCTAATGACCAAGCTACTGACCCCACATGACCTTCATTTGTGCTTGTCCAAGCTTTCATAAAAAAATATTCTGTAAACGTTTCAGAAAGAAATGAGCATAAAAGTGACCTCTATAGTGTTTACAAGCTTTGCCTTTGATTTGACCTAGTGACATAGTTTTCGGCCTTAACTGACCCGCATTCGAAATCATCCAAAGACTTTAAACATCAATAAAAACATTTTGATCGAACTTCATGACGATATGGTCATAAATCTGGCCTCTAAATTGTTATCAAGCTTCACCTTTGACTTGACTGGATGACCTAGTTTTTGACCCAACATAACACAGATTCAAACAAGAATGAATATCTAGTGTAAAATGCAGTCCCTACTGCAAACACAAAATTATGCTTTAATTTGACATTGCAACCTAGTTTTTGACCACAAATTATCCATATTCATTCATCAAGGCAGCCATTCTGACTAAATTTTATAAATATCCAGTGTAAATTGCAGCTCCTATTGCGTACAAAATGTGTTTATTTGTTTTGACAAGGTGACCTAGTTTCTTGATCCCAGTTAAGCCATATTTGAATTTTATCTAGATTGCATCCAAACAAATATTCTAGTCAAATTTCATGAAGATCGGGTGTAAAATGCAGTTCTTGTTGCTTACACAAGGTTTGTCTTTGATTTGTCCTAGTGACCTAATTTTTGCCCCAGATGACCCATATTCAGTCTATATCTATATTTCATCAAGGAAATTATTCTGATAAAATCTAATGAATATCCAGTGTAAAATGCAGCCCCTATTGCGTGCGAAATGTTTTCATTTGATTTGACCAGGTGAATTAGTTTTTGACCCCATACGACCTATATTCGAACTTGACCTAGATTGCTTCCAGACAAACATTCTAAGATCCGGGGGAAAATGCAGACCCAATTGCATACAAAATGTTTTTCTTTGGTTTGACGTAGTGACCTAGTTATTGGCCCCAATTAATACATATTCGAACTTGACCTAGATTTTATCAAGGCAATCATTCTGACCAAATTTAATGAATTTCATTTAATAAAATACAGCCCTTATCGCATACACAAGGTTTTTCTTTGATTTGACCTAATGACCTTGGTTTTTGACCCAACATGACCCATATTGTGAACTGACCTTAATTTTATCAAGGCAATCAATCTGACAACATTTTAGGAATATCAAGTGTGAAATGCACCCCCTATTTCGTAGACAAGGTTTTTCTATAATTTAACTTGGTCACCTAGTTTTAAACCCTAGATGACCCATATTCAAACTCGACCTAGGTTTTATCAAGACAAAACATTCTGATCAAATTTCATGAAGGTCCGGTGTAAAATGCAGTCCCTATTGCATACACAAATTTATTCTTTGATTTGACATAGTGACCTAGTTTTTGACCAAAGATGACCCATATTCGAACTTGATCTAGATTTTATCAAGGCAATTATTCTGACCAAATTCATGAAAAGCAATGGAAAAATACAGTCTCCATCGCATACACAAGGTTTTTCTTTGATTTACTCTAGTGACCTAAATTTAAACCCCAGATGACCCATATTCGAACTTGGCCTAGATACTATAAAGGCAATCATCCTGACCAAGTCTGATGAAGGTCAATTGAAAAATACAGCTTCTATCGCATACACAAGCTAAATGTTGACAGACAGACAGACAGACAGACAGACGATAGACAAACAGACGCCGGACGCCAGACATCGAGCAATCAAAATAACTCACCCGAGCTTTGCTCAGGTGAGCTAAAACACATCTTAACTTAACACGTTCCTGTAATATTTCTAACATGTGTCTGTAAGTTTCGTCTTAATATATTACAAGTAGGACAGAGTATCATTGTCGACAGAAATTTGTTATCTGCCAACAGGTTTAGCTTGACGTCAACAGCCGTCTGAATAACAACCCTCGATAGAAACACAACGTAAAGTATGAAAGCGCTCGCTCAACTTTGATTAAGTATAGTTCAATAAGTTTATTGTAATAAATTTATTGTAATTCTTTTTTCTGTCTTTAACGTTTATTTCAGTCTGGTATCAGTTCACACGACCGTGTTCCAAACATTATCATACAATATGGAGTCGGAGGAACTGCCACAACGTTACAGTTTCAGATTTTATGTGTGTTTATGGCCATTCTACATGAATCAGAAATAAACTCCTTAGGCTGTTTCTTTGGAAAAAAAACATTTTATAAGTATACTGTTATTAAAACACATGAAATTAAATACAATGAACTGCGACTTTTGCCATTAGATACTTGGATTTTCATGACTTCAAGTAGTAATCTGTCTGCCGAAAAGCAACTGAAGTTTGATTATAATAAGCGTAAAGTTCAAATGATGAAGATGCATTGTCCATACATAGCAGACATAGAAACTGTTTCGAAACGTGGCCATTTCATTGTCCATGAATACCGCTCAATTTTTGGAGTTTCTGAAGAACAGATACAACAGGCAGTGGAATATTTACGCTTTTGGGACATACTTCGTTTGTGTTGTGGAAAACAAATGTCAGCAGATTGGCGTAATTATTTATCGCCGACCAAAAACTATAAGCCACATCATAGTCTGCATAGTTCAACATATCCTGCTTGCGAAATGTACAATATAAGTAAAGTTGAACAACTTCTGATGAACACGTATGTATTTCAGCGTTTTGCACATATACCGTCTCTTCGTGACGTAATAGGGAAGCCATCAAATGTTGACGGTAACATCGATGGTCAGTACTGTGAGCGATGTAATAGAAATATTTCTAAAAACCATTTACGGTTTAATGATAATTGTGTATAATACTTAAATGTACTTGTTTTGATATTAGTTTTCTGCCCGCTCAGAAAGATACTAAAACTAGCATATATATATATACATAAGTGCAAACATATACAAAAGAAATGCCTCATTCAAAGTAAATTAGCACTAATGATCAATACGGAACGCTCCATTTTCAAAAATATGCTACCGATGGAACCGATATAAGTCTTTCGGAATGGGCTTTTTTCAAGTAACAATATACGTATATTTTTAACTTCTTTGAAAAGTACCAACATTGGATTAGTTATAACTTAACGTTTCATTAAATGGGAATCCATGATCATATTCCTAATTTTACTTGATACCCCTAATTTATACGCTCATTTTTTGTATCGATTCTGTTTAAAAAAAACAGCGTAAAGATTTAAAACAGGAAATAAAAATACATTTAAAAGTTCATTTAGTGCGAAAATTTACAAATTTATTAGCATTTATCTCATTCAATGTTCGTAAATTCATGAACAAGCTGAAAAACTGAAACTTAACAAATGACAAGAAATGTAAATCTTACACAGTTCGTAAACAGAAAAAAGGTGAAAAAAGGATAAACATGTTTTTCATACCAAAATATGAATTTCTACACCACAATAATGATGCATATTTTATAAATACTAAATGAAATAGTAGGTCTAATTTTACATATTTTTCTACTGCAACAAATGTATTAATGTTGTGTCACAATCCAGTTTTCCCATTGGTCACATCCAGTAACATACACATTTACCATACCGCAATTGTTCCGCCTTTACGCAGCGTCATAGCAATGGTACATAGGTTTATCGTTTATAATGCAGAATCAATATTAAGATATACTAATGAGGTAGCTAGTCCAAATAGTAATGTACTATGTTGACTTTTAAACATATGTAAACGTTCATTTGTAAATAATTTGCTACAGTCATACGACAGACTAGCACAGTATATCATCTAACTGGAGAAATACATTTTGATATAAATATGTTAAGTCAAAGTCGCCACACTATAAGAAAAACATCAAAGCAATCATACATATTTTTTTTCATTAAATCATATGATAAATAATGTATCTCTGGCAGGAAAAAATACCTCCCAAAAATGAAGTTTAGTAAGGATATTGTTTCAAACGTACGCAAAATGTTCATACATTCTTTTCAAATATTTTACATTATCGGGATCAATTTGCATTAGTTCATGTCAAAACATTATCTCACATGCCACTTTTAAAAATGGAGATCTAAACAAATGTTTTTAAATGACTTCAATAAAAAATAAAAATATTAAAACATGAGCTAGGTACTTAAATAAATATAAGTTCTTTATTGAGTCGCTTCTAAATGGGTGGGGGCATTGATGTGAAAAAAGTATATGATATTGCGTATTTCAGTTAGCTGTAATTTTGACATTTTATTAACAATATACTTTTCTAAATGAGTAAAAAATATGTACATGTAGTAATTTGAAAGGTATTTATAAAAGTCTAAGTATAACGTTAGAAGATTCGGTAAGTGCATGTTGTCATACAGTTTACAGCTATATGCATTATCGTGGTTCAAATAAATTTCTTTGACATATCCGTACAAATATTCTTTAAGGAAATATTTCTTCTTTCAGTTTTATATACCTTTCCTGATTTTTTAACAATTAGAAAGCGTCTGTTTTTCTTAATACTTTATATGCGATCCCTTAGCCTAGCTCTGCTGTGAAATATTCATGAAATTAAATACTCTATATTGTTCTTCCACATATTTTATCAAGTAATATATAACTGCAAAAGTATAGAGAAATAGTTAATTCGAATTAAGATCTTCATATATATTAATTATTACATAAATAAGAGCTTTTGTTCGTATCCACAGGAAAGAAATATAAAACATTTAGAATGAGCAAAATATGAGGCATGTCTCCCGTATGTGTGGACAAGTTTAAAATGACCCGAAAAAGGAATTTATAGTTGGCAGAATTCTAAATAGATACAATCTAATTATAAACGCATGCTTTCCCTTTTTCATAACACTTTTTTATTAAAAGTTTGTCTTTGTTTGAAAACAGGATGTAAAGTTTACAATTTGTCATACGTCGTTTTAGATTATTTATCCTCTTTCATACAAACTATTCAAAAGGTACCTATTTTTCAACATTTCTTAGAATAATGTAATTTTGAGACGCTCTACATAGCCCAGTTTTGTCACAAGATTATCGGGAATTTAGAAGAGGGCAATAAAATGTTATGCTTTGCTGACTATGATCAAATTATTTTTACGAATTCAATTGTCCTATTGGTGACATCATAAAACTGTTTGCCCAGGCTTTCATGGTGGACTGATTCGAGTGTTCCATATCCAGACATTATCTTCTGGTATTGTTCTTTAAAGGTCCACTACTAACACCCGAGCAAGTATTATATGAAAATGAGAGTTTGTAGCTGAGACTTCCTATTTACTGAAAATATGACCCACTGCATCGGATCTGACCAAGTAGTCATGAATATGTTCAAGAATAACCAACAAATAAACAAACAAAAATGCCAATTTCAAACCGAAAGTATGTTTTCCGACTGCTTAAGAACCCGTCGCACATCTTCGGATTTTTTCGGAAGAATCCTTCGAAACGAGACTATAATTTATAAATAGATGCAACATATATTATATGCCAAAACGATAACGTGATTTTTACAAACTTAGCACAGGGAATTCAAAATTTTTGTAACTCAAGAAATCTTCATGAAAATCATTCTTATGAAACAGGTATTATACAGCTATACTACAAGTTTTCGGGAGAATAATTTAGGCCCTTCCCGAATAAAAGTTTTTCACAACTTCGTCTGCAAACATTTTCAGTTAATCTCTTTTCAGCATAGTTTTAATAATATAAATGAATAACTATCTTACACTGTAGAAACAAAATGTGATTGAAATTTACCTAAATACACTGATTTATGTACATATGGCTACATTAATTCAATAAAATTTTAGACATTAAACACATTGTCTTGGCCTAATATATATCTCTGTCAATTTGAAACTAAAAATTTGCACATCTCATATTTTTCATGCAAATCGTGTATAATTACAATCATGGAAATACAGTTATTTTGTCGCGCGTCTTTAAACGAATATTCGTTTGAATTAATTTTAAAATCACGTGATCCCGAAGAATTTCCGACCGATTACGGAAAAGTGATAAACACGAAAGTAGGACAAAATGACCACCCATGTCAGTCTAAGAAAATACAGAAACAATCGTTTGTTTCTCTGTACATGTGTTGAATTCAAGGGAATATTGCACAGCTATCGTAATGTCTAGTAGTATATTTCAAAATGTGTAGTCTTGTTTTAAGATTTATGTCTATTCATTTGTCTTTATTTTGCACCTGTAAGGAATATAATATCTTAGGTCTCTACTAAAATTTGCAAATTTTTGCCAAATTTCAGGATTTATAAGCTACTGAATAAAAAGTTATCAAAGATTGTAAAAATACACACTGAAGCATTCTTTATCAATTAGTGTAAATATTTTGGTAAACATTACATTGTGAAATAGAGTTTAAAAAACAATTTAAACTAACTGCAAAACTTTGAATCTGTCGGGAGGAGCTAACGAGATCAGGGACTCTGGAGAAATAGGGAATGTAAATAATTCCCACGTGGTTAATTGTATCAAAAAATTGATAAGCAGAAGACTTCACTACATGTACAAATGGAATTAATTCATAGAGCTATTGTAAAGCTTTACCAGAAAAATAAGTTTGAATTTTTAAACTGACTTAAATATTATAATCATTTCTGCACTTCCGTTTTTAATTAATATTCAGAAAATCAAGCTTTCAATCAAGATGTAGAGAACTAAACTACAGACATACAGTGATAATTTTTTTAAATAGCTTATCATTTACAAGACCTTATCACAGCAACACTTGCTTAATTGTGTGTATTGTTCGAAATCCAAGACTTGAATAGTTTATTATTTCTACATTTATTGCTAGATGATCTCAATTAATAGGGAATTCCTATAGTTTTTTATGCGCATCTTTCTGCGCAGCCGACACTTTCTATGGAAAACTGAACTGAAGGCAACATTTGTTGAAACATGTGACAGACAATCTTAAATATGAGGAATCTTGAATGCAAAAACATTCTTTATAAGTTTTATCAGTAATCAAATGTTGATACTGGTTTATGTTGTATTGACAAGTATCATGCCTGACAGGTATCTTGCTATTTTTGCAGTTGTGTTTTCACATCGCATTTTAGTACAAAGACAGTGTTGTTCATATAATGTAAGATAATTGGCTTAGTACTCACCTTTCAGACTATTTAGTATTCAATTAAAACTTTTATCAGACATACATGTAATCAATTTAGTCAGGTTCGCTCAATTTCCGTCCGAACAGGTGTTGTATTCTAGCGGTCTTAACATAAAATTTAGCCTGGTGACCCATACATTTTTAGCCATTTTTATGCTAACAATACAATTATCTTTACACAAGAAAAACAGGAACAAATTCTATGAAAGAGTTTTTTTCAAACTTTAAAAAAAAAATATTCTTCACTATGGATATTTTTATTGAAAAAAGTTCACAAAAGTAAATATGAAACATTTTTTTTTTCATTTGTACCCATTATTGTAAGGATAGAGTATTACAAATATGACTATGATATCAAATAAATATATAATAAAATCTGTAAAAAGAAAAAAATAACACATATTGTGCTGTCTTGATGTATATTTTGGTTGGTATTTATAAAAAAGCAGAAAATTATGAAAATGTTGAAAAATCGCTGGCAGTTTCAGCAACAGTGGGTGTGTTCAAAACAATTTTTCACAAAAACAAGCCAGGTGACCTATTGATTTTATTGGCTCATTGTTTTCAGCGCAAATTTTCCTATCATATATGTGAATTAAAAAAAAAATCTATGAAAGGAAAAAAAACTATAGGAATTCTCTTTAAGAAGTTTAAATATCAGGAATGCTAGTCTCAACTTTGAGTTTTTCATAAGATTGATTCTGTTATATAGTAATATGGATGAACAAACTATGGATAATATTAACTTGTAACCATCAAACCATGTTAGTTAATATTTCTTCTTCAACTACCCATTGTTTACATCTGCTTGTGAATCAATGAAGGAGAGATATTTTAGCTGAAAGACAGCCTATGGCAACGTTGTTATTTGATAGGTTCCTCCTACAAGCGCAGTAAAAGTTGGGGCTTAAAACTGATACAAGTATATATTATTTTAAACATCTGAAAACCTTCACAGGCCTACGTAAATTTACGAACATTTTTAATACTTTTAACCATATATCTATCTAAGGTTCGTAAATCTACTAAGTTGTCTAAGAATATAGGGAGCAGAGAATAAATTGATAAAAACTGTGACACACTTGACTTCATAAATTTACGAACACATTGTATATGCTTTCAAAATACACATACTTTAGAAATTCGTAAAGTTTACGAAGTTGTTTTAGAATAAAGACAGTAAAGGAAAAACCTTGACTTCGTGAATTTTTTAATACAAAAAAAGAAAAAGAAATCAGAGTCAGTGCTTTCTTCACATGGGACATTCATTGTTCCGCTTCATAATTTAAGAACAAGTTCATTTTTATAAATCTATTATTTCAAACACTTAAAATTGTTTATTTTGTAAGAACACATTTTTCAGAAGTTCGAAAATTTACGAAATTGTCCAAGGGTATAGAAAATAGAGAAACAAGAGGGTAATTGACCCTACAGCGCTCACCTGTGTACAAGGCTCCAAGTGTGTTTTTATAAGTATTGAGAGAGTGTTCACATTTTCCATATATATATATATATATATATATATATATATATATATATATATATATATATATATATATGGAAAATGTGACCACTCTCTCTGGCGGCCAGGTTTTTCGACGAATCAAAATGATTTGAACAATTTTGGAAGAAGGTTACACGAGGACCATTTGCGTATAATTGTTTTAAAATCGGGCCATTAGTTCAACATAAAATGATTTTTAATGTTTCCATTATGTACATATAGGTAAAAATGACAACACCCTCTGGCAGTCATGTTTTTATAAATCAAATTGATTTGAACAACCTTGGTAGAGGATCACACAAGGATCATTTGTGTAAAAATATTCTAAAATCAGACAAGCAGTTTCATACAAGATTTTCTTTTTGAGTTTCCACAATATACATATAGGGAAAAGTTACCACGCCCTCTAGAGGCAATTTTTTGACGAATCGGTATAATTTGAACAATTTTGGTAGATGAAGACATGAGGACCAGTTGTGTGAAATTATTTTAACATCAGACTATCGGTTAAGAAGATTTCGTTTAAAGATTATTATATTTTTAGCTCTGGAAGCCTCTATGTGCAAACAAGCGGAACCGTTTGAACAACATTGATAGAGAACTACCCAAGAAACATCATGGCCAAGTTTCATCAAAATTCATCCATTGGTTTTGGAGGAGATATCGTTTCAACACAAATGTTGACGACGGATTGACGACTTGAAGGAAGAACACAAGGACGGGCACACGACGGTCGACGGACACAGCGTAAACACAATAGCTCATCATGAGCACTTTGTGCTCAGGTGAGCTGAAAAGCTGGTCTTCGTTATTGACTAACACAAAAAGTCAAAGTCAGTACTTTCTAAACATGAAAAACTCATTTTAAAGATTCGTAAATTTACGAACCAGCTCATATTGATAAAAATCCATTTTTTCGAACAATTGAAAAATTTCAAATACTTTAAAGAAACACATTTTTAGAAGGTCGTAAATGTACAAAGATGTCTAAGAATAAAGAGAATTGAGAAAAAAAAATATTGAAAACCTTAAGAAACCTAAACATATGACTCCGTAAATTTACAAGCATAACTCAATTGAGCATGTACTTTAATACATTATAAAACCATACTCACCCTTCGAAAATATACGATCTAGCTCAAATGGATGAACATTTTCACATACTTGACTTCGTAAATTTTTGAACAAAATTAAATATACATAGAAAACACATGTTTTCCTAATTTGTCGAAGAGTATGAAAAACTGAAATAAAGCTGGGCTCTGTAAATCTTAGAACAAAATATAACTTGATATAAAAATAAGTCCTTTTTTAAACCCATGTCTAGACTAGGAACTAAGAAAAACCGATCCGAATTTTCTATTCAATACGTTCAAAAACCTTCACAGACCTAAAATCGTAATTTTAGGAATAAAATTGTATTTAGAAACCACACAGTTTTGAACTTGTCTAAGAACAAAGAAAGTAGAGAAAAAAACTGGACGTCGAAAGTTTACGAACATTCCTAAAATTAAACTGGAATGTTGAAGCCCAAAGGTCAACAATGTAAAGTCCCACTATTTATTGACATACCGCATGAGTAACCTAAACATTTCAGCAAATTAACTAAACTATAGTTATTTAATAGACATTGTCATCCCAAAACAGAAAAAAAAAACAAGTCCACAAAAAACAATCTTTACCAGGTAGCGATAGGTAAAAAACATGTTGTACCGAAGGAAAACGGTTTTGTATTTTTTGTATAGCTATTCTAAAAAGTTACAAATAAGCTATTTATAGTAACAATAAAGGGAAGTAATTCTTAAAGAACAAGAGAGTTGTCCGTAAGAAAGACAATGTTTTTCGAATTGTTTGTCCTAAAGCAGGAAATTTATCCTAAATGTTAAAATATCTGTTTGTTGTGTTTGTTTTCGGTTAAATGCCGTTTTCAACAGTATTTCAGTCATGTAACGGCGGGCAGTTAACCGAATCAATGTTCCGGGATTCTGTACCAGTACAAAACTTTTCTCCGCAAGTAACTGCATCCCCATATGTATTATCAAACGTGGAGGACGATTGATTTCCGACACAATGTCTTTATCAAGTTTGGCTAAAGTACATGCCATAGTTATGGGACTTGATATTATCAGCTAGTTTTATAGCCATTTAAGGTATAGGCCCATGTTTCGGAGAAAAAAAAGTTCGAACGTTATCAAATCATAGAAAGAAAGCATGCATATAACAGCATATAAAACATTTATATTATTGTACAAAACAATTGTCAATTTATTCATATATGTTTTGAATTCCGGAAAGGGACTACATGAAGGGGCCACACTTCTGGACAGTTCAGTGCCTCTAAAAACTCACCATTTTTTAAAAACTGTTACATGTCTTCGTTTTGATGCATTTGCAACATCGTGCGAGTGTTTAAACTTTATATAACTAGGTAAAACATCGTTTTGACAATTGTTTACATCTATTTCTTTACAAATGGCATTCTTATTTAAAGGGGGACAACTCATTTAGAATATTTTAAGTATCCAACTCCGTGGGACAGAACAGTAAAACATGTATTGGACAGATAAGATGTGTGTCAAGGTGCTGTTCATTCGCTAAAATAATCTGTTGTTTTGTGATATACAGCTAAACCTTAAACAAACTTGATAGAGGTCCATGCTAGGATGCTACTGACCAAGTTTGGTTTAAATTAAGGGCAGAAAATGTTTAAGTGAAGAATGTTGATGCCTGTTGATAGACGCCGACTCATCCGTTTTTGCTAATAGCACATCCTTAACACTGCGGTTCAAATAAGCTAAAATGCTTCATAAGTTACGAACTAGATATCTAAAATTGATATAAATTGTCGACTACCAAAAAAATGTTAAAATACTCATAGGCTAGTCTTTGTAAATTGTACAGACAAAAATTTATACATTTAAAATATTAGTAGATTTATGAACTTGTGTGAGAATATAAAATGAATTAAACACGTTTGTGATGTAATTCTTTGTTAGTTTTGTCCATTGTACTGGTTATTGTACCGATACCGTCATGTACATACAATTATTCTACTATACCTGTCCATTATTAGCCTGTAACTGAAGATTCTTAAGATAAAAGATTCTTTAAGAATGAACAGATACAGGTTAATAATGGACAGGTATAGTACCAACCTTGTACGTTGAGAGGTGTGAGTACATTAACCTACGAAACTCGAAAGGTTCGAAATATAAACTACAACGTTTTACAGAACCTGTAACTGCATTTAAAAAAGACTGAAGAGGAACGTATGACTTTAACCCAAATCGCCCCACAAATTATCAGCCAAATGAAAATTAAACAATGTTAAAAAGTAATTACAGAACGTTAGTTTAAATCGTCAACCGTAAGAAAGTAGTAAAGTCCTCTTTATGCACTCATAAATTGCAATAGAAAAGGATCGCAGATATACACCTGGTATGGCATTTTCAGTCAAAAATAGATTAAAATTGGCAACGTAATGTAAAAACAAGAGCTGTCGGAGGACAGCAACGAATATTCAACAGCCTTATCAGTCGAAACGGGGGCATCATTTTATCAAATTGCAAAAGGGGTTATGGAACCAGTACAATGCATATGGGCATATGACAATGGATAGTTGTGCTTACATACAAAAATTCAACCAACAACTGCTTAGTCGAAAAAATGGAATACTTTTATAAAAATGCAAATTAGAGTTATAGAACATGAGCACTGCATGTCAGATTATCACAATGGACAGGTGTGTGACGTTTCAATCCATTTCCATTAGTAGGTACTGATCATGAAATACCAGCTTAATAAAAATTTAGAAAATAGAGTTATGGATCCTGTGCAGTGTAAGTCAATTTATCACAATAAAAAGGTGTGTGTAGTTTCGATCCATTTCCACAAGTGCTTACTTAGATACCAGATTACGTACAAAGATTTAACCAAATCGGGATGCCGACACGGACGCAGGCGCATGGATGAAATAAAAAAGTGAAATACTTTGTGTTGTTTTTTTTATTTAGTACAGAGACACAAATCAACAAATTATTGTCTTTGCCTCAAAGGGGCCAATTTTAGAGACATTATATAATATCACGACAATTTTGACTGAAAGCCTCAAACTATCAATTATGTTGCGCCTTGATTTGTCCATTCTTTCACACAATTGACAGTTTTTTGCTTTTCTCCTTTACATTCAGAAAAACCTGGACTAACTTTTAGAACCAGTACATCTTAACATGAAAGAAGCCATTTTAGACTTTGTAAATTTATGAACTAGATCAAATTGATGAACAGCTTTCATGTTACAAAATGAAATAAAGTTCCTACACTTTGAAAAATCTTAAAAATTAGCTATAATTTAAAGAAGTTTTTATCGATAAAACGATTAGTATTTTTAACACTGATTGAATTGAAGGTTTCATTTAATATTTCCATTTTAAATTTATCGTATCTGTACCGTGACAAAAACCTATAATACAATATGTTCACTGCCTTACTATTGTATCGTAATACAATGAATTTCATCAAATGTTAACCCTATTACTCGGTGTAATCTCATCATGATGAAAAAAGGCCTCAGTGACCATCTGATTAAATTGTCTTGTGTCCCCAATAATAAATCACATGTTTAACGTTGTTCGTAAAAATAAAATTTTGAATGAAAATGACATTTTCATAGGTCATAATATATTTTGAAAAAATGTTTCATCTGAATATTCTGATTGTTCTTCTTGAAGATGAGATCTGTGTCTGGCCAAACGTCATAATGTGTCCCTGTACAAATGTACATCTCTAAACTATGGTGCAGGAAAACTACTATAGTCCATTTGTAATACAAATTTAACGGAAAGGTATTAAAAAGCATTTACAAGTGTCTTTGCTGAGCTTTCAGGATCTTTTGAGCAGTGCATTATCTATATAGTTTACGTTATGCAGTCTTTTATCTCAAAACATCTCTTTATTACGGAATCTTGTTGCGCTCGTGATGAAATAATGCACGGAGAGACACCTGGGGTAATCCTCCACCATTAAAGCTGGAAAGTCGCCATATGACCTATCATGTGTCGGTGGGACGTTAAGTCCAACAACAACAACAAAAAAGTCATCTGATCCTCATATATCTTTATTCTTTGAGCTTCAAAGTATCAGTCCAATTAGATCTGGCTAACTAAAATAAATATTCTTTCTTTCTGATGGTCCCGTCCGTGACAGCATATAAATATCTCTGAGCTGAAATATTTAAGTTATATTCGAGTTTCAAACAATCAAGAACCTGAATAAAAACATAAAATGTTTAAAAGATGTCTTAAAGTTAAAACAAGAAAAAGATATTTGCCACCCCTGGATACATTTAGAATGATATCACTATGAATCTAGCGCAACAAAGCAGGCTGCAATTCACAAATTGAACTATAATCTGTTATGGAAAAACAGCAAAATAAAAAAAGAAGAGAAACGTTAAACAACAACTGTAATTGTCAATGTAACTTACGATTTCACTTTTTTGAGATATTACGAAATTTCGTGTGCCAGCTTACACTTTGCACCTTTATTCGCTTTAATATATATATATATATATATATATATATATATATATATATATATATATATATATATATATATATATATATATATATATATATACTTTTCTTCATTTTTAGCCCCACTATTCGGAGAATAGGGGGGCTATACTACTCGCCCCGGCGTGACCCTTCTTGGTTAAAGTTTTTCGGCAAACTTCGTTTTTCTGTCATATCTTTGTCACAATACTTATATCTTACTGTAATTTCACATAAACATTATCCAGTATACAAGCAATGTATATGTAGGAACTGAGTTCATTATACCCAAGTTCAAGGTCACCAAGCTGTTATACTTAGGTAATTTTTAAGGTTAAAGTTTTTCGGCAACCTTAGTTTTTCTGTCATATCTTTGTCACTATTGCTTATATCTTATTGTTACTTTATATAAACATTATCCAGTATACAAACAATGTATATGTAGGGACTGAGCTGATTATACTCAAGGTCAAGGTCACCAAGCTGTTATACTTAGGTAATTTATAAGATTAAAGTTTTTCGGCAACCTTTGTTTTTCTATCATATCTTTGTTAATATTGCTTATATCTTATTTTAACTTCCTTCACATAAACATTGTGCAGTATGCAACCAAAGTATTTGTAGGGGCTGAGCCCAATATACTCAAGGTCAAGGTCACCAAGCTGATATACTTAGGTCATTTTTGAGGTTAAAGTTTTACGGCAACCTTTGTTTTTCTGTCATATCTTTGTTACTATTGCTTATATCTTACTGTTACTTTACATAAACATTGTCCAGTATGAAAACAAAGTATGTACAGGGATTGGGCCCATTTTATCCAAGGCCCAGGTCACCAAGGTCTTATACTTAGGTTATTTTTAAGGTTAAAATTTTTCGGCAACCTTTGTTTTTCTGTCATAACTTTCTTAGTTTTGCTTATATCTTACTGTAAGTTCTCATACACATTGTCCAGCATACAAACATAGTATGTGCAGGGTCATAAAAGAGTTATACTTGGAATTATTTTTATGTTAATTTCTTTCGAAAACCTTATGAATAGACAGTCATATCTTTGGTACTTTAAAAGAGAATGACTTGAAATTAAAAATATTTGTTTATAATCATCATCTGCACGTGTGGTTACATACCCCATAAATCTATTTGTATTTTTGACAGAATTGTGCCCCTTTTGTACTTAAACTTTTTTGCAATCTTTGCTTTCTGGATATAACATTAATGCTATATAAGATAAAGACTTGAAACTTAAAATATATCTTTATCACCATCATCTGCATGTGTGGTATCCATCCCCATAAACCTGATTTGTATTTTTGACCAAATTATGCCCCTTTTATACTTATTTTTTTTTACAAACTTCGTTTTCTGGACATAACTTTGATACTCTATAAGATAATGACTTAAAACTCAAAATATATCGTTACCATCATCATCTGTTGTAACAACCCTAATAACTCTAATTTGTGTATTTTATTGATCATGCCCCTTTCTGTATCTTCCTTTTATAGTAGAGGTCTCTTATTCAGACATATATTCATTTTACTGTCAAATCCCCGAAGATTGCTATTTCTGTTTCATACTTTCCTTTTCAGGTTTGTCTTTTATGTTAAAGTGTAGAGGCATATGTAATATACACATATACAGACAATGTCAGGCATATCTTTATGACTTGATTTTGAACGATCTTTTGTAGAGCAGTACCAGAGAGATAACTGAGTGCCCTTTTTAAACAGATGTGTTTGCTAAGACGCGGATAAAGGTGATTGTAACTTAGTTAATTGGAAATATCACTCTCTAAAACGAGGTTCTAGATCTCCAGAGAACGTAATACTCTTATGCATAGACAGAGAATAGGAACATATTCCACATGGAATGCTTTATTAAAACATAAGAATTCTATCAAAAGATAATTAATGCATAGGAAGTGTTGTACTAAAACTGAACTATTAAAGGAGAACATACGCCCCGCCTGATAATCAAGCTCGAGATAAATAAATATTCTCTCCCTCTCCTTGGCTGAAGAAAGAAAGAAAAACATAAGGGTCGTGACTGATTCTTGAATTTACTCATCCGCGGGCGAATGTCATACATGAGTATGTAGTTCTATGATGTCTGCATGGGCGACTCATAACTTTGTACAGAGCACCGGTGGCTCAAACCTGCAAGCCCTATGTACGTACTTTCGAGATACTTAGGGTTCACATATGTAAGATTTCATTTAAATAAATGTAAGATTTCAGTTATTATCTGGATAAGCGTCTAAGGTATGAAACTGCCAATGAACTCAAATGATCTTGGTTAGTTGGCGGCTTAATGGCCTGAAAGTTTCAGAAACGCTTCAATTGAACAAAAGTTTATGTGAAATGATCCGATACACTCACGCCTACATGTTTAAACAAGTTTCTACGGAACTTGTTTAGCTTTATGATTATTCCAAATAGAGACTTTAATTTCAAGATACTGTTATTTTAACATTAGCAAGGAAAACCTAATTTCAAAATCAAAATATGTGTTTATTTGCGTGGAGAGATTTATAAACAAGCCCCTGAATTTAAAGTTTTGACAATACAAGACTAAGTGAACTTTTAATTTATATTCATTGTAAAGCATGTATGGCTTGAAGATCTGTGTGAAGTAAGCAGAATAGCAGAATGGCAGAATAACTCCAGCAGAATAGCAGAATAGCAGAACAGCAGAATAACTCCAGCAGAATAGCAGAATGGCAGAATAACTCCAGCAGAATAGCAGAATGGCAGAATAACTCCAGCAGAATAGCAGAACAGCAGAATAACTCCAGCAGAATAGCAGATAAGTTGTAAGGGGGGCAATACTGGTTTCAGGTTGTCTGTCTGTCCGTAGACACAATCTTGTGCGCACCATCTCACCTCATCCCCTTGACACAATTTAATGAAACTTCACACAAGTGATCAGTAACAACAGTAGTTGTGCATGGGGCATGTTAGGTTCTTTCAAAAAAAAAATGCAAAAACCAACTGGTTGTTTTTATTCCCCCCCTGGTTGTTTTTTTTTTCGCCCTAGTTTTTGTGCTTAAACGAGGGAGAAAAAAAAAGTTTAAATTTTTCTCCCCTCCTGGTTGTTTTTCCCCCCTAATAACTAAGGTTTTGTGCATTAACATGGGACAAAAACCAACTGGTTGTTTTTATTCTCCCGCCGGTTGTTTTTTCCCCCTAGTTTTTGTGCATAAATGAGGGAGAAAAAACGGTTGAATTTTTCTCCCCTCCTGGTTGTTTTTTCCCCCTAATAACTAAGTTTTTGTGCATTAACAAGAGACAAAAAAACAAATGGTTGTTGTTATTCTCCCCCTGGTTGTTTCCACACCCCCCCCCCCCTAAGTTTTTGTGCATAAACGAGGGAGAAAAAAACAACCGGTTGATTTTTTCTCCCCTTTAGTAGTTTTTTTTGTGCATAAAAAAAAACCCAACTGGTTAAAAAAAACCAACTGGTTAGTTTTATCTCCCCCTGGTTGGTTTAATACAAAGTGAAGGGGGAACAAACTGACTAGTTGATTCTTTTCCCCCTTTAATATGTATATCTGCATGTCTGAATAATACACAGTGAAAGGGAAATTTAGAAACTGTCTAGTTGGTTCTTTCACCCATGGTATTTGTATATCTGCATGTCTGAATAATATACGTTGAAGGGGGAAAAACTGACTAGTTGTTTTTCACCCCTGGTATGTGCATATCTGCATATCTAAATAATACACGGTGAAGGGGGATGAAATTGACCCGTTGGTTCTTTTCCCCCTGGTATTTGTATATTTGCCTTTCTGAATAATATACGGTGAAGGGGGAAGAAACTGACTAGTTGGTTTTCCCCCACCCTGGTCATTGTTTATCTGCATGTCTGAATAATATACGGTGAAGGGGGAAGCAGCTGACTAGTTGGGCTTTCCCCCTGGTATGTGTATATCTGCATGTCTGAATAATACATGGTGAATGGGGAAGAAATTGACCAGTTGGTTCTTTCCCCCTGGTATTTGTATATCTGCATGTCTGAATAATACATTGAGAAGGGGGAAGAAATTGACCAGTTGGTTCTTTCCCCTCTGGTATGTGTATATCTGCCTGTCTGAATAATAGACGGTGAAGGGGGACGAAATTGACCAGTTGTTTTTCCCCCTGGTATTTGTATATCTGCATGTCTGAATAATATACGTTGAAGGGGGAAAACTGACTAGTTGGTTTTCCCCCCTGGTTTGTGCATATCTGCATGTCTGAATAATACACGGTGAAGGGGGATGACATTGACCAGTTGGTTTTTTCCCTCCTGGTATTTGTATATCTGCATGTCTGAATAATATACGTTGTCAGAAGGGGGAAGAAATTGACCAGTTGGTTTTTCCCCCTGGTAATTGTTTATCTTCATGTCTGAATAATATACGGTGAAGGGGGAAGACATTGACCAGTTGGTTCCCCCCACCCCTGGTATTTGTATATCTGCCTCTCTGAATAATATACGGTGAAGGGGGAAGAAACTAACTAGTTGGTTTTTCCCCCCTGGTATGTGTATATCTGCCTGTCTGAATAATATATGGTGTAGGGGAAAGAAACAGACTAGTTGGTTCTTTTCCACCTTGTATGTATGTATATGCATGTCTGAAAAATACAATATGAAGGGGTGGGGGGGGGGGGGGGCGGTGGAGAAACTGAATAATTGATTATTTCTTCCAATTAATAATGTATATCTCTACTTGCTTTAATGATAAATTTGGAAGTGGTAAATAACTGAGAGGCTGGTTCTTTGGCCCTTATGTATAACTATTTACAAAATGAATAATACACTTTGTCCTGTATTTACAGGCAGGTTTGGGTGAGTGATCATCTTAATTCTTTTTCTATTCTGCAGCAAGATGACACAGTGTTTTGTGCATTATATGATTTTATTCTATATCTACTTTATTTATCCAGTCGTGAACGTTTATTTGCAACACGTGTCCGTACAATATATAACCGTATGGTACAGAACAATGTTTAAAAAATAACCTAATACTATTTTCACAAAAGTTAATTTGAGTTGACCTTTAAATCTGCTTTGTGATTCTTGGTAAAATATGCATTAATTTTATCATCTGCAAGAGATTTATGTTTTGAAAGCACCATTTAACACCATTTCCACGTGTCACTCTGTTAATTACAGGTAATTGTCCATAGACAATAAAATTGCAATTAGTGGGTTCATGTTTAGGGGTCAAAATTGCAAAACAGGGTCAAATTAATACAGAACCAGTCACATATGTACCATAATCGCCTATTATGCACACATGCAGGCACATACATACTAGGGGGAAAGAACCAACAAGTCAGTTTCTTTCCCTTTCACCGTCTATTATTCACACATACAGTCCCTGGCTCGCAGGTTTTGCTTTTTCCGCGTTACCACCGGCACAAATATTTACCCCGAGTGGAAAATCGCGATGATTTTTCTCATTGAATCACTACAAAAGACTGTGATAAATCGCGATGATTTTGTAAGACCCCGCGATCAATTATAGATAAAGTGTCCACGGCGACTCGCGATGAAAAATCTAAGCGGGTCGCGCTGAATTGCGATGGATCGCGGCGAATCACCGGCAGTCACCGCGAAATCCAGGTAAGGCCGGCTACGGGGCATACATGTATTTATACACTTAACGAATGATTTTACGAATTATTTGCAACCGCGTTTATTGCAAATGGCTTAAAAACTAATGAATGTATCTTAAAGTTTAATACTTTTATCAAATAGTCTTTTAATAACTTAAATGCAATATTATTTAAAATGATAATTTTACATTAATAATAAAAACGTTGACTATAATAGGAATTAAAATAAAGCGGCACGGTTAATCTGAATCTAGTTTATTTCCTTTTAATTAGTTTGCTTGTATACTTGATATATAAAAGTAGTATTTTATTTATTTTCATACAAGATAGATGATAAAGTTGAAAACATTCAGATGGATTTGTCTGGAAAAGAGCACGAGATTGATAAACTTTTGCACGAAAATTCGAAACTAAAGGAAGAAATGTTGTATATGCAGTCACAGTCAATGAGGAACAACTTAATTTTTGGCGGTGTTACTGAACAAAAGGACGAGAGACCAGACGTAACTGAGAGCCTCATACGTGCGCACCTGAAAGAGAAATTCAAAATGGCCGAAGATATAGACAAAAGTATTAAAATCGAGCGCGCACATAGGATGGGCCATCAAAACGATGATCCTAATAAGTTAATTAACAGAAAAATTGTGTGTAAGTTTGCGTACTTCAAAGATAAAGAGCTAGTTAAGAGGGGGGGGGGGGGGGGGGGGGGGGGGGGGAGGGGTGTATATGTGAGGTGATGAGTCACCGGCTTCAAGCATAATTATTTGAAATTGTTGCAAATGACATTTTTCATTTTGGAAATTTAGGTACCGTACTGGAATGCTCGTGTGGGCACCAGATCTGATTTTTTTGCTTGTGACCGGCAAAATTCTGATTTAGACTCAGTTGATTATCTTCCAGATGTACCATTATTACGGGCCTCATATGATAAGGTGTGTAATGGAAGGGGAGTTAAAATGTTAGATTTATGTAAGACTACTTCAATGCGATTAGCTAACGGTCGGCTACACAATGACTATAATAATGGTTTTTTCACTTACTACAATAGACAGTGTAGTAGTACAATAGATTATCTATTATTGAATGAACGGTATTTCAATATAATTGACTCGTATGAAATCGGTCAATTTAACGAATTCAGTGATCATGCACCAATATTGTTTGCATTAAATTGTAAAGCTTACATGCAAAATAGTGATGTGACTAGTGATGTAGACAATATGTATAATATAAAATAGTCTGAGGATCACAAAGATGAATTTAGGCGTGGCCTAATAGGGAATTTACCAACATTTAATAGAATTGTATATGACACTGTTGTACATGACACTGTAGATGTAGACAATTTGATTTTGAATTTTTCAAAAGTTACTTGTGAAGTAGCAGATCCACTTTTTAAACGTTGTAATAATTTTAAACGAAAACAATTTTTCAATAACTTCTGGTTTGATGCCGACTGTATCACGGCTAAACGTAAATACAAACAGGCTCTGCATGTTTTTGATCAAAATAAATCACAGGAAGATAGAAATAGTTTATGTAATGCAAAAAAGGAATACAAATGTATTATTAAATTAAAGAAACGAGCACACAAAATCCAAAAATCTAAGGAGTTGGCTGAACTAAAGAAAATAAGCCTAAGGACTTTTGGAAACACTTCAAAAAGAAAACTTCAGAGTCGGGTGCTGATATAAAAGTAAATGAATTTCATGAGTATTTTTCTAAAATGTTTGATGATATAAGGACAACAGTAGTCAATGAAGCAGAAGATTTTAATTCTAAAGATGATTGTAATGTAAATGACCCTATTTTTGATGAGTTAAACATTCCTATTACCTCTGTTGAAGTAAGAGATGCTGTTAAACGCCTAAACAGAAATAAGGCATCATGTCCTAGTGATAATTTACTGAACGAATATTTTATTGTTTCTATTGGCATATTAGTTGGCCATTTAACAGATATGTTTAATATAGTTTTAGATTTGGGACATTTTCCCGAATCATGGTCATATGGTTATATTGTACCAATATACAAAAAAGGAGATGTCAGAGCTCCAGACAATTACAGGGGCATAACCCTATTAAGTAATTTTGGTAAATTATTTACTAGTATATTGACGCATAGAATGGAGAGATGGTTTGATAAGTACAATATTTTGTCAGATGCCCAGTTTGGTTTCCGCAAAGGCTGTAGTACAGTAGATGCGACCTTTGTCTTACATAGTATAGTTGAACATGTTTTGTCACAAAAATTAAGGTTACCTTGTGCATTTATTGACCTGAAAAAGGCATTTGATTCAGTTTACCGTAATGGTCTGTGGTATAAACTTTTCAAATTAGGCATTGATGGCAAACTGCTGAGGATTTTTAAAGCCATGTACCATGTTGTCAAATCTTGTGTAAGACATTGTAATAGTTTATCTGATTTTTTTAACATATCAGTGGGCTTACGTCAAGGTCAAAATAACTCTCCAGCTTTGTTTGATCTATTCTTAGAAGATTTAGAACTGTATTTACAGAACGATATAAATTCTGGATTATCTTTATATGAAAGTTGTGTTATTTTACTATTATTTGCAGATGACATGGTAATATTGGGCCATTCCCATGAAGATTTGCAAACTAGTCTTAATAGTTTATATGAATACTGTCAATTATGGGGACTTGAAGTCAATACTACAAAGACCAAAATAGTTGTTTTTCGCAAAAGGGGTAATGTCTATCCCCATGAAACTTGGTTTTATAATAATGAACAAATTGAAGTTGTTGATGACTTCAATTATTTAGGTGTTTTGTCATATAATGTAAATAAGTACGAATTATCACCACATGTTGTATTGCAATTGTTTGACTCATTTGTTGGGTCTATTTTAAATTATGCTTGTCCAGTTTGGGGATTTACCAAAAGTAAGGATCTAGAAAGGATCCACTTAAAATTCTGTAAATCTATTTTGGGTGTTAAACTTAGTACCAGTAATGCGGCAGTTTATGGCGAATTGGGAAGATACCCTTTATACATAAATAGATATGTTCAAATAATCAAGTACTGGTTTAAATTATTGCATACAAACAATATTTTACTAAATGTAGTGTATGACAATGCTTTAAATGAATGTAAGAAAGGTGTTAAAAACTGGGTTTCCAAAGTAAAATGTTTGCTTGAAGAATATGGTTTTTCAGATATATGGAATAACCCACTTGCTTATCAGTCAAATGTGTTTTTACTAACATTTAAAGAAAGGGCTATAGATTGTTTTAAGCAAAAGTGGTTTTCTGATATTGCAAACAACAATGTATTAAATACTTTGTATATGTATATTAAACCTGTATTTGGTATGGAAAGTTATCTAGAAAAAATTGTTTGTAAAAAAACTAGACAATATTTAACCCGTATTAGGGTATCTGCACATAGTTTGCGCATAGAAACTGGAAGATATGGTAGAGATAGATTGGAGAGAAACCAAAGAATTTGTCAACTCTGTAATGACCACGATATTGAGGACGAGTTTCATTTTATTTTGAAATGTAACTTTTATAATGAATATCGTAGCAAATGTATACAAAAGTACTTCTATGAAAGACCAAATATGCATAAATTTGTCGAACTATTGCAATGTACTAAAAAATCTGTTCAGTTAGGGTTATGTAGATATATCAGATTGGCAAGCGATAAAAGGAATACTATGTTACTTAGATAATAAGGCAACATGTTCATTATGTCTCAATTGATCTTCTCTAAACTTGAAAAATATGTTTGACCATAAGACCTCGGCCAAGTACGATAACTAGCTAAATCGGTACAGACATATTGGAGTAACGGCCATTGATTTACCGAAAAATCGGCCTTGTTGCTCTTGTCCGCAATTTAAGCCAAACATTTCTTATCCGATTTTCACCAAATTTGAACAAAATGTGTTTGACCATAAAGGGCCAAGTTGGATACCTAGCCAAATCGGTTCAGGCATTTTGGAGTTACGGCCCGTGAATGACCGAATATCAGCTCTATTGCTGTTGTCCGCACTCCAAGCTGAACATTTCCAACATGATCTTCGCCAAATTTGTATAAAATGTGTTTGACCGTAAGACCTCGGAGAAGTTCGATAATGAGCCAAAGCGGAGTTTGGGCCCTTGAATTGTTGTGAGTAATCTGTATATAAAGGCTTGACTTGCAATCTAGATGTATAGGCAGTTGTGAGAGGCATTCCCTTTTTTTAAAAGCAGCTCTATTTGTAGTGTTGATATGATTGTTTCATGTGTATACGAAATTATTAATTGTGCTCATCCCACATTGCATAAAAGCATTGACAATTATACCTGCATGGAAACATAAATACCAGTAGTATTAAAAACTAGTTATTTTTTTGTCATAGTGAATTAAACATACTAGTAGTTCATTCTTTCAGACAGCTTATGTTACCATATCAATATTGAATAGCAATCACTGATGTTGTTATTGTAACGTTTTTTGTGTTCCTTCGCAACATCATCATCTTTATTTTTAAGACCGTTACGATTCGCGGATCTTTTTGCCCCGGGACCTCCCAGTTTACATTTTTATGTTTGTCTGTCAAACTCGCACCAATTGAAAGGGAAATAACTGCTACATCTTTATTTACAGTTAAGCGGTTTTGGTTTGTTCCCCTTGAGTTATCATGTTATATAGTTACCCACTTGCAGTATCAAATAAGTGATTATTTTGATGCTGGGTGTCATGGTGGTTGCTGTGTTTTGGGGTGTTCTGGGGTGTCTTGGGGTAAAAAGACCAGCCCGTTACGGCTTGTTACGATCCGATCTCCATTTATAAATTTTCAACAACTTTGTCACATGATCATATCTTATATGCCAATGTATATTATGTAATGAGGTACTATATGTACAAATACTGAATAAACTTCTGTTCTGTTCTGTTCTGTTTATTTTCATATAAGTATACAGAACGGACTACGATGTTAATTAAACAAAACACACATTACGAATTAATTAATAAAAGTTATAAATCTGTAGTTTATCTAGACTTAATATTAAATAGATTCTTATGTATACTAATTTAACCAATATTAAATAACTATTAATTAAATATGATATCAAGCTTAATTTGAACACAATTTAAACTTCACACTGGTAATATATAAGATCCAGTTTATAAAATATATAGCGTATGAGTCATTATTGTTGATGATATTTAAAAAAAAAAAAAAAAAAACATACTTCAAATGTTTAACAAATACAATATAAGGAAAAAATGTGCATTTCATACCACGTGTAACATTTTTCTTAAACGTGATCAGATATCGCAAAAGTTGTCAATTAATATAATCTGGAAAGTAGATCCCTCGGAAGCACCGAGAACAATGCAAACAGTGAAAATTGCAGAGTCGGTTTGATCGAGTCTGTTCATGAGCAGTAATGGAAAATGCAACACTGCCCACGCCCGTTCTATTGACACGCGTTAAAACATCACACTGCGAAGGCGAAGGGTGAAACACGTATAATAATGTACAATGTAACAGTACCCTGACAAACTTGCAGACTTTACCGTTACTTAAATATTATCTATCTGCCACATATTCGGCTAAAACTTGATAATTTAACGCCTGCATGTAGCTTACATTTTAATTTGAAAGCAATACCTGGTACATAAAGACACTTTTCGTTTTCTTATAATTTTGTTTATTATTTCAAGTACTTCATTATAAAAAAAACAAAGAGTTCATGCGCCAAATTTAAGGGTTATCTTTTTAATCTTTTTATTGCAGTAACCAGAAAAGAAAAAATGTTAGGCATGTTTTTGTATTTTACATCCCTTTATTTCAAAACTGTCTTTATCTTTTAAATTTTTAAAGATTATTTCATCTTTTAATATTTATGTACTGCCTTATCATTTAGTTAGTAATAATTTCTTATTTGTGAAATGTAAATTTAGAAATGATTTTTTGATTTGCTTTTGCACAACTTTTGTGAATTTAAATATAGATTTTATACATGTATCTAGCGGAATGTCGTATTACATTCACCGATTTAATTTTAAAATCGCGTAGACCGTTCGTTTTGCAGTATAAAGCAACTGCATACATATCATTAATCTAAGAGAGGTTCTTTGATATATATGCGATTTATCTTCCATTTTCATTCATATTTGCTATCATGAGTTTTGACATTTCTTGCACAGGTGAAACTCAGTAATCTGATTTCATTCTGTTGTGTTATATTTCTGTAGCTATGCATGATTGTAAGTTTATGATAAAAAAACATTCTTCTGTAAAAAAAAATATATATAAATACAAAAAATCAATTACTCAGATATGACATTTTTTCATTATTTATTATTATGATACTGGAAAAATTAAGTTTTCATTATATGTAGATATTTATCTTTTACATAACACGGCCACATTGAAAAACAAACTTAACATAATACATGTATTATAAATAATGCATTCGTTATATAAAGATAATTGTTATCAAATCTTGTTAGCGGAAAACATTTACATTATAAAAATACGTATAACTGAAATAATCTAAGCAAAAGATGATGAAAAGCCATTTACTTTTTTTTTATTTTTTCCTCTAAATAATTCATGTTAAATTTCCTGTCAGTTTATATGCATTCTACACTGTATATTGTCATTTATAACGTCATTCCCTTACCTGTAAATCATGGCGATCCACCGCAATTCACCGCGAACCACCGGCACTTCACCGCGATACGCTGCGATTTGTCTTCGCAATACACCGCAATCGATTTATTGCTTTTGGTCGCGGTGGAAGCTGTAAAACATATTTCGGGAATGCAGGAAAAAACGCGCATCCTCGCGGCTCATAAAAGTGTCCGCGCTAGGGTCGAATCGCGGGGAAACGCGTACTTTGAAAAATCCGCGAGCCAGGGACTGTACTTGCTAGGGGGGAAAGAACCAACCAGTCAGTTTTTACCCCTAATGTTTTTTGCATAAACAAGGGGGAAAAAACAACCAGTTGTTTTTTTCTCCCTCGTTTATGCACAACAACTTAGTTATTAGGGGAAAACATCAACCAGGGATGAGAAAAAACCAACTGGTTGTTTTTTCTCCCTTGTTTATGCACAAAAACTAGGGGAAAAAAACAACTAGGGGGAGAAAAAACCAACTGGTTGTTTTTTTCTACCTTGTTTATGCACGAAAACTAGGGGGGGGGGGGGGAGGGGGGGGGAAAACAACTAGGAGGGAGAAAAAACAAACCGGTTGTTTTTTCTCCCTTGTTTATGTATGAAAACTAGGGGGGAAAAACAACGAGGGGGAGAAAAAACCAACCGGTTGTGTATATCTTGTTTATGCACAAAACTAGGGGGGAAAAACAACCAGGGGGAGAAAAAACCAACCGGTTGTTTTTCTCCCTTGTTTATGTACAAAAACTGGGGGGAAAAACCAATCAGGGGGGGAGAAAAAACCAACCAGTTGGTTTTTTCTATCTTGTTTATGCACAAAAACTAGGGGTAGGGGTGGGGGGCAAACCAACCAGGGAGGGGGGGGGACCCCGAGGAAAAAACTGAATGAGGGAAAAGCTGGGCCGTTACACCGGTACGAGATCATCAGCCCGTAGCACCGGTACCTCGGGTAGATGATCCCAGGAAAAAAACATGGCACCGGTGTAGCGTGATTATCACACGGTCGTGACCAGGTCCATGGTTTATATATGATTTTCAAAACCCACCCACATGCTTATTCTTTGTCCCAGAGTTTCAAAATTTTGCATTTTAAATTCTTAAAGATAGCTTTTGAAACTTATATAATTTGATTTTGATTTTATATTCCTAAAATTTAAATATATTTATTTGAATAAGCCCAATTTGAAGTATTTTACTGGCTTTAATGGTGCTTCTGAAAAAACCTACAGAACACAGTAACTTATCTTTTCGACGAATCAGATTGTCTTAAAACTTGCTAAAGGTGTTAAATATCTGGGACTGTTGTTTGTTAATAGCTACTCAAAATAATAAGATTTACACGCTCTGAAAATTACATTTTTGTCTAAAAATCTGCGAAAAACATGGCCGCGATGTGCAAATAATGACAGAGGTGCTTATTTCAAAACTGTCCCATTATTCTGCAGTAAAACTTCTTGTCAATTTAAGACTTTAATAACTTGCTTGACATATAGTAGTCGCAACTTGACCGCGATGGTTGACCTTAGTCTGATTATTCATATCGATTATTTCATTAGTATGAATAAGGTGTGCTTAGGGTATCCATGTATATTTATATGCAGTAAGTTTGTATACAATGCACTCCTTTTCAATAATAGGTTGTGCCTCATTATGTATTATAATACAAAGGTCAACCGTCGGGGTCAAATTGCGTCCACTATACCCGTGGGAAAATATGTGTTATCGGTGTAATTACACCTTTGGAGAAAAGCATGATTCGCACGTTTTAAATTCATCATTCACTGCCTAGGGACAAGATGGAGGAGATCACGGCTTGCGAAATTGAAAGTAAGTAGATCTAGGTTTCTTACTTTAAATTTGCACTTTTGAAATAAAATATTGTAGATTCTACAGGCATTGTAAATGAAAATACAAACTTCAAGTAGGAGCTATCTATATCAAATATATGTCTAGTTAACTGCATCAAAATACAGGGACTGAAAAAATATATTAAAACATCATTTCCTGAAAAAAAGTTATTTGAACTGAAAACAAAAATGATCCCGGATGAATATTTGGAAAAACTGGGGACAACTCCGCAAAGACTTTATGATAAGCTTAGGTGACTATTGACCTAGAACCTCATGCAAACTATGCACATTTTACCTCTAACCATGAAAAAAGCACGCATACTTGCCACATGGATTAGCAACCTGAATACTAAACTTTGTAAAGATCAAATAATTGATTGCCCTGGGGAAAATAGGACATTTTTTGTGGTGAAATTTGTCAGACGAATTTTTAAAAAAAAGTTAAAACCCACAGAATTTCACAAGGTTGAATATGTTGAAAAGACTACTGCTGGAAAGAGAACAATCTCAACTACCTATACATATGCGTAAAAGTATGGAAAAATATCAAGAAATATGAAAAAAGGAAGAAAACAATTTCAAGACTGTTAGATGCATAACTGTGTAATCATACATGGTATTTATTATAGATAGGCTACTTTTCCCTTGCACTGATATAACATGGGCAGGATTAGGATTAAGAAACAGTGTTCACTCAACAATTTCACTAAATAAACGGATTGTTTCCCTTGTGTAAAGAAGGCTTAGGGTAAGTATCTATCATTCTAAATATTTCCGATTGACAGTCAATTGTTTATCTTATTTATCTGTTTCCACATATAATTAAATCTAGTAGACTACATATAACCTAGTATGGATGCTCTTCAGCCAGAGACTGGCCAGAGTGACATCATTTTTCAATATTGATCTAGGTCTACTAAATAGATCTAGCTGTAATTGTGATAAGTAAGCTGTTTTCAGCTACAATATTGAAATTCGAAAAAAGTGACCCGTAATTTGATGTTGAGTTGGAATGTATTCCAAATAATTTTAAACGGGATCCTAGAAATAGAGGAAATATTGAGATATTTTTTGATATGATATCTGCTGGCCCTTAGGAAAAAGGAAGGCAGTAAAACTGTAATTGTTCAGCATTATATTTCAGGTCAAAATGCAGTTTTAGCAGTTATTTGTCTTCCTGAAGTATAATGATGTCACAAAAAACTGCAGGATCAGTTTTATGCAGTTAAATGTCATTACAAAATACTGCAAAAATACTACAATTCTTGCTTCAACCATTTACATGACATCACAAAACAAAGAGTGCTAGAATGTCACAATGTACGCCCGTCACAGCGAATGTCTTTACACTAGCACCTGTATTTGCAAATGGAATTTAAATTTTGTGGTTATTTAATAATTATTGTAATTCTTTTGTTTTTCTAAATCCACATAAAAACTCCTTACCAGGTAGAGATACCTTGAAATACACCTACAATTTGAAAGTAACATCAATGTTGTACCATAGAAAAGTGGTCTTGGTTTTCCCTATGGTCAATTATAAATAAGTTATTTATAGTAAGAACTAAGCGAAGTTAATCTTAAAAAAATCCAAATATTTTTTTTTACGTCAACACAAAAATCCTTACCAGGTAGAGATAGGTCAAAATACACCTCAAAATTGGATGTAATATGCATGTTGTACTACAGAAAAGTGGTCTCGATTTAGTCCCCTATGACTAGTAATGAAAAAGTTACAATATAAGCTATTTATAGTAACAACAAATGGAAGTAATTCTAAAGAAGGGACCTGCGCATGACACTTCGTCTCATGATGGTGTACAATTGTGCCAAGTTACATCAAAATCCCTCCATGCATGAGGAAGAAATGCTTCGGACAGAGTCATTCTTGTATCTGACCTTTGGTCTCTAAGTGTGACCTTGACCTAAGACCTAGGGACCTGGTTCTTGCGCATGACACACCATCTCGTGGTGGTAAACATTTGTGCTAAGTTATATTAAAATCCCTCCGTGAATGAAGAAGATATGCTTCGGACAAAGTCATTCTTGAATCTGACTTTTGATCTCTAAGTGTGACCTTGACCTACGACCTAAGGACCTGGTTCTTGTGCATGACACTCCATCTCATGATGGTGAACAATTGTGCCAAGTTTCATCAAAATCCCTCCATGAATGAAGAAGATATGTTTCCCTAATACGTTCAGTTTTTCAAACGGGCGTATAAAAGAAAACTGCAAAAGAACTGGCATCAACTTGTCTATTGGGAGTAATTCATCCTATACTTTCTTTTGAATATTAAACTGTCTGTGATGATTTAACCAGCCATAAAATATACAATGAGCTGACTTTCTATTTAAATAAAAAACCTCAGATTCATTTATACAAGTAATGAATTGGTTTGTCCTTTATCTTGTAAATCATTTGAATTTGCATATTTTCACAAGTTTCCACCAAATGACTATAAATCCAATCCGTCTGTGCATGAGTTACAAACTTAAATCCTGCCTTATTAGTTAACTCCATTAAAAGACTTGTTTTCAATTATTTAAATATTTGTGCATCATTTTGTGTTAAACATTGCATTTGAGCAGTTATAATTCATTTTTACCTTTCACATGCTCTAGTTTTCACTGTGAGCCGCCATCTTTCGCACTGCATTATGAGACATCAGGAAGCAGTATTTAGCAGTTTTTTAGGACTGCTGTTCATAAAAGATGCTAAAATACTGCTCTTGTAAAACTGCTTTTTGTGAAAACGTTTGCAAAAACTTCAAAATAAGTACAGAAAACTGGCCGCCACCAGTTTTTCAATCCTCCAGTCATACGCAGTTTCTAAAAAAACTGCTGCTTTTTACTGGTCATTTTATGCTGGAAACAGTTTTAAAAATCTAGCACAGAAGGCAGTTTTTCTGAAAAACACTGCTGTTTAACTGCAAGAAGACTGCAAAATTGAGCTGTTTTTCCATAAGGGGGCAATATCCCAAGTTGCGTTAAAAACTCTAAAGACAAAAATAATGGAAGCAGCTTCTGATGAACTTTTCATCGTTGCTGACACTTTACATAGGTTTAAATGCCGATTGTGTAATAAATTTGAAATAAATTCAAGTATAACTTACTTTTATCAAAAGGGGATTCAGTTAATTCCTCATTGATTAATGTTAAAATTATGAAAAAATATAAAAAAATACGAATTCTTTGGTGATTTAAAAATATGTATGTACAGTGAAACAATTAACATCAGCTCATTTTTAAGAACATGCAGTTAAAACCAACTATGCCTTACACAGAGCTGACTTAATTTTGTTTTACTGTTACAGTAAGTAACACTTATCGATTCATAAACCCAGCGAGTTTGACATATCTCATTACATCAAGTTTTGTACATACTATATGTAAACAGATATATTGACAAATCTGTAAGTTACGCCCGAGTGCAGCCCAAACCACCATAACCACTAAGCCACAGAGGCCCCTCACATTAAAATGAAGGTAATTACCATGCTACTATCTTAATAGCAATTTGTGCATAATTTTTCTTCTAAGATTATATACAAAATATGTTAAAGTTACTTTAGTCTATGGTTATCTTTAAACATGCAGGTTCAAATCTCTCATTAGTACTTCAAATGAGCCAAAATTTTGTGTGCAGTATGAGAGGTCCATAAACTATCTCTAGATAGTTAACCAATTTTCTCTTAAGTGCCAGAAATAAAGAGTTACAGGCAATTCAATTTGTTTGGGTACCTGTTCCTTCTCCAATGAATTAAAAGTGATATAATTCAATGATGGGTTCATTTACTGAAACACTGTAAACAGTTTTACAGAACATCCTTCAGAGGAAGTCTACCAACTTTTATGCAATTTCCTTCATAAATAAAGGAAAATAAAGGAACTGAATCAGATCAAGAACTTCACCAAGCTGTGAATTTCTGTTTTGAGGAAAAGAAGAAAATGTAACCATGAGAACTAGCTAAATCCTTAGGCACTGGCTTCGTTAAAGCATGAACTTTCTTTTTTCTACTGATGAATCAGACTACTTCATTCTTCCATTCCATATATTTATAGGTCCACAATTTGAACATTATTAATAATTATTGTGAAAAAGAAAAAGTATTTCCTTTAAAGGAAGGTTAAAGTGGATATTAAACACTATAAATAAAACTTTTTTATGCAAAGTCTCATCACCTTAAGGCTTCTGATAGCGAGTATAATTATACCTAATTCTGTAATTTTCGGCAACCTTTGTTTTTCTGTCATAACTTTGTTACTTCTGTTTATATCTTACTGTGAGTTCTCATAAACATTGTCCAGTATATAAACATAGTATATGCAGGGGCTGGGCCCATTATACCCAAGGTCAAGGTCAAGGAGTTATACTTGGAATTATTTTCATGTTAATTTTTTCGAAAGCTTTATTAATAGACATATCTTTGGTATTTTAAAAGATAATGACTTGAAATTAAAAACATCTGTTTATAATCATCATCTGCATGTGTGGTTGCATACCCTATAACTCTAATTGTATTTTTGATAGAATTATGCCCCTTTTGTACTTAAACTTTTTTTTGCAATCTTCGCTTTTTGGATATTACTTTAATGCAATATAAGATAAAATCTTGAAACTTAAAGTGTATCTTTATCACAATCATCTGCATGTGTGGTAACAATCCCCATAACTCTGATTTATATTTTTGATCAAATTATGCCCCTTTAATACTTAATGTTTTTAACACACTTTGTTTTCTGGACATAACTTTGGTACTATATAAGATAATGACTTGAAACTCAAAATATATCTTTACCATCATCATCTGCATTTGCTGTAACAATCCTTATAACTCTAATTTGTGTATTTGATGGAATTATGCCCCTTGGTGTATCTTCCTCTTATAGTAGAGGTCTCTTATTTAGACATATATTCATTTTACTGTCAAATCCCCGAATAGTGGAGCGCGCTGTCTTACGGACAGCCCTTGTTTTATTACTCTGCACACATTTCTAAGTAACTATACTAAATTTAATAAAATTGAATGCATTTTAGAAAGATATGCAAATCTTTTTAGTGGTTTATTGAAATTTAAAACAAGATGGTTGGTGTTAATAGGCAAATTCCCTTTCTTAGAAACTTACTTATTCTATGCATGTCAGATTTCACTGGTATTTTTTCAGTTTTCTTTTTCAAACATTATTACAAAAATTCTTACATTAAATGCATTTTTGCCAGAGGGCAAGGCCACTTTTCCCCATATGTATATATATATGAAACTGCTGTTCCAGTTGTTAAATAATTTCAGACAAATGGGCCTTTTGTGACCTTCTACAAAGATTGTTCAAGTTGTTTTTATTTTTTTGTTAAAAACATGGCTTCTTGGGGTAGTTGTCACTTTTTCCATATTTGTAATATTGGAAGCTTTAAAAAGGGCCATTTAAAACAATTTTACACACATTTTCCTATGTGTATTTTGCCTGTGATAAATAAGGGTTTAACTGTCTACCATTAACTTTCAACTTATTCCTTTCGGTTCAAAAATGGTCATGCCATGTGTGTCATAACTTGATATTCATCAGTCCTAGTATTACATTTTCTACATAAATATTTTTTTCAGAAGGGCTCTCATATTATTACTAATACATTTTAATTCAATAAAGCAGAACATTTGACTTAGGAGTTTTAGTGCATATATACCTGAATTAAAAGTTTATTACAAATACAAACTAAAAAAAATCTTTCATCATTATACACTATGTTATCTACAGTGGAACTTTATATAACAAAGAAAATGACATTTATACTTTCCCATCTATTGATATTCAGTTAAGCTAATATAAACTAGTATATTCCAAATGGTGATTTTTTCATCAAATAAAGTTGTTATCTGTATTTCAGATATTTTCTCATAGCTGATCCCTCCACAGTTACAAACCTATATTATCAACACATATAAATGCGTATTTCAGATTGGTACTTGAAAGTCAATGGTTGATCATGATGACCAGCGTTAAAGTTATTTAATGGAAAAAGAAACCTATATTTGCAGCTGGACAGGTTTTCGGCACAGTTGAATTCTTCAGGTATGGATGGACATTTTTACAGATCTATATATGAACATGGTAAATGGTTCTTTTATATCAAAGTATTTGTGATTTATACTATATAAGTTACAAATCTCAAAGACTAGCCACTAGACCGATAATAAAAAATAGTAAAACATTAAACCTTTTTCATTTTTCTTACTTTGATGTATTAGTGTCAGATGTCAGTCTAGTTTAGTGATTTGTTTCAGAGAATTTAATGTAATCACAGTATGTAGACTAGCTATATTCACAATTTTAGAAAATTTATAAAAAAATTAAAATATATCATAATCAAGGAGCTAGTCTACAGATATCAATCTTTTTACTGACAAACATGCCATTAATGCATTATACAGACATCATATTGAATTGTAGAGTAAGTATTACATACATTTTGAAAGGAAAAGTGTGACAGTAGGATTTGGAAAAAAAGCCTTTGCCCGTATTCATCAAAGTTCTTGGACTTAAAAAAAATCTTATGTCAAGATTTAACCCTAGTTGACATAAAATAGTTTTGATATAGCTAAATTTCTCTTTTATGGAAATCTGGAGAACTTTTATAAATATTGAAACCTTTGTCTTTGAAACTGGAGTACCTACCAAAAATTTTGGTAATGTGTCTGTAGAAATTGAGTTAATATTTTGCTTTTAAAATATGTTGTTGCTTTTTTACCTCTGTGATTTATATTATCTTTTTGCTATAGATTTTTCTCTTAAAAGTAATCTAAAAATATACTTCCAGTTAAGACAAAGAAATAGAAGAACTTCATGCTAACACTTGCATCAGTGGAAGTAGTTCATATAAGATAGAGCATTTTGCAAGCTCAGTGATAAGTTATATAAATATTTAGTTTTTCCCTTTATATACGCCCGTTTGAAAAACGGGACGTATTATGGGAACGCCCCTGGCGGGCGGGCGGTTGGGCGGGCGTTGTCCATAGACTTTGTCCGGAGCATATCTTCTTCATGCATAGAGGGATTTTGGGGTAATTTGGCACAAATGTTAACCACTACAGAATGGAGTGTCTCGCGCATGAACCAGGTCCCTAGATCTAAGGTCAATGTCACAGTTAGAGGTCAAAGGTCAAATTGAAGAATGACTTTGTCCGGAGCATATCATCTTCTTCACGCATGGAGGATTTTGATATAACTTGGCATAATTGTTCACCATCATGAGACAGAATGTCATACGCAATAACAAGATCCCTAGGCCTTAGGTCAAGGTCACACTTAGAGGTCAAAGGATACAAGAATGAAATTTTGTCCGCAGCATTTCTTCTTCATGCATGGACGGAATTTGATATAATTTAGCACAAATGTTCACCACTTTAAAACGGAGTGTCCTGCGTAAAAATCAGGTCCCTAGGTCGTTGGTCAAGGTCACAGTCAGAGGCCAAAGGTCAAATTCAAGAATGACTGTCCGGAGCATATCTTTTTCATGCATGGAGGGATTTTAATGTTACTTGGCATAATTGTTCATCATTATATGACAGAGTGTCACAATCAAGAACCAGGTTCCTAGGTCTAAGGTCAAGGTCACACTTGGACGTCAAAGGATATAAGAATGAAAACATTGTCCGGATCATTCTTCTTCATACATAGAGGGATTTTGATATAACTTGGCACAAATGTTCACCGTTGCGAGGCGGAGTGTCATGCAAAAGAACAAGGTCCCCAGGTCTAAGGTCAAGATCACACTTAGAGATCAAAGGTCAAATACAAGAATGACTTTGTTCAGAACATTTTTTTCATGCATGGAGGGATTATGATGTAACATGGCACAATTGTACACCACCATGAAGGGAATGTCGGTCCCTTCTTTAGAATTATTTCCCTTTGTTGTTTCTATAAATAGCTTATATTGTAACCTTTTCATTACTAGTCGTAGGGAAAAATAGAGACCACTTTTCTGTAGTAAAACATGCACGTTACATCCAATTTTGATGTGTTTTTGTACCTATCTCTACCTGGTAAGGATTTTTATGTCGACTTTTGGGGGGATTTTTTTAAATCAAGATTATATTCCCTTAGTTGTTACTATGAATAACTTATATCTTAATTTTCTTATAATTGACTGTAGGGAAAATCTAAAACCAGTTTGGTACAACATAGATGTTCCTTTCGAAATGTAGGTGTATTTTAAGGTATCTCTACCTGGTAAGGGATATTTTTGTGGACTTAGAAAAACAAAAGACTTACAACAGTTACTCAACAGTCACAAAATTAAAATTCCATTCGCAAATATAGTTGCTAGTGTAAAGAAATACGCTGGGACGTGCGTAAAGCTTTAAAGCTTTTCTTAAGTTAAATATTTTTTAACTATCAAAGATATTCAACTGAGACTCAGAATACGTGGATGTAGTGACAGTATGCGCATGTTTGACATGGGACGTTATACACTGTCAGCAATATTTTCAGAGTTATGCCCCTTTTATATTTAGAAAATTGATTGACGTTATCCATAATGATAATTATCTCTGCAATGCATTGCATTAAGGGCCAATATACAAGGCTGGACTATTGATAGACTAGCTTCTGTTTTATCATAATAAGATACTATAAAAGATAATAGGTAAGGACAGATTTCTCGGAAGCACAGAGCACCAAAACTCAGCCCCAGAGCTACGCATTTACATAGTAGGCCCACAACAAAAAGAAGCTGTAATGTAAAAAAAAAATTTCAGACGGGTTGCTTCAAACATCCAACAAGTACATATTAATATAAGCAAACAAATATTAAAGGGGAAGGAAATGGTAAGTGACGAAATGGGGACGGGGGTGGGGGAGGAATCCGAAGGGGAAAGTTAAACAAGGAAGAATATACAAGGTAATGTCATTTTCTATAAAAACAGTCGCACTACAACGTAAACCACAACAGCGCAGACACGCATGTACCAAAGATAATCACACTACGACGATCAACTGAATAACATAGAAAAACGAACAAGCAACACATAAGAAAACAGTAGGGCACCGTTATAGACTCACAAGCGTACAAACGTACCCACACAAATAGGAAAAACAATCAAGCACTGTCTTGGGATTCGGCTGATAAAAACAAAGAGGAGCCACGAAAACTTACTAAAAGTAAGGGGAAGGGGATGCAAAAAGTAGCGTAAATGCAAGAGAAACGAGAGGGCAAAAAAGAGGAGTGGGGCGGAGGAAAACGTTTACAACAAACAAGAAAACATACGCAACACACAATACAAGACAGACAAAACAGCCTGTTGAAAATAGGGGCACCGCCTTGGAACGGTCAGTAACCTAAATTAGGAAACTGGGGGTTTAAATGCGTTTAGGGCATGCCAACTTCTCACTTACCCTATTTTCAACAAGTTAAACAACACAATGTAAATAAAATCCCCGCTGAGAAAGGGTCTAATATTAGTGCAAAAGTAACAAATAAATAAAGCAAAACATAAGATTAAGGTAAATTTAAGGTACAATTGCACCAATGTACTCAACAACTTGCCTGAAGTCAGAGCAACAAGAGCCTAACTTTTAAGGGTACGACTAAGAAAACTGTAAGACAAAAATCATTTCCCTCCGTCCGTTGTATGTAGGATTTAGGAGAAAAGCATCATGGAGTCCTACACTTTATTACTCATCGCACCATCAAATAGGAAAGCATAGCAATTAACTGTAGAGGTGTCAATCACTAAACATGCACTGTGCTTCACGATTTTCGCATTGTATCCTCTTTTGATAAACTTTTTAACCAATTTTACAAAAAATTGATTAAAATAAGGGGTATGTTTAATTTTCCGAATTTTATAAACTATATCTTCATAGTATTCCGGGTGTGTAAGTCCAAGTTTTAAAAGTGTTTTAAGGGGCGTATTGTATTTTTGTAATAGTTCAGACGATCTGTAGTAAAATTTTCTAAAAGCTTTCCATAACTTATGATAACGGTAACCTTCTTGTAACAATTTCTTGGTGATATGAAGATTTCTGTCATTAAAATCATCTAACTTTGAGCAAGCTCTTGCAAAACGAATAAGCTGTGAAATATAGACACCGTATGATGTTGCTCGAGGGACATCTCCATCAAGATGGGGAAAGTTGACAATTTCAAAATTAAAATCGTCCCTTTTATCATATATTTTCGTTTCTAGCTTATTATTAACAATATTTAAATTTAGATCCAGAAATGACGTTTCTAAATCTGAAGTATTAGCTTTGTTAAACGGTAACTCTTTAGGGTAAATATATTTCACCATTTCTGAAAAATATTGGTTGTCCATATTTGAAATATCATCAAGATACCTTGAGGTTCCATTAAAAGCTTCAATAATTTCAAATTGTGTCTCAGTGGATAAACTAAGCATGAAATCTCGTTCATAACAGTATAAGAATAAAGAATAAATCAGCAATGAGGGGGGGGGGGGGGGGGGGGGGGGGGGCGCAGTTGGTTCCCATCGGGATACCAATTACTTGTCTGTAAGTTTTATTGCCAAATTTGATAAATATATTATCTAGTAGAAACTTTAGAGCTTCACAAACCTGATAACAACTCCATAGGTTGTATCCCTTAAACGCATTGTTAGAAAAATATGCTATAGTTTCATTGCAAGCCAGATAATTAACGTTTTCTCTTGGAAATGTTTTCTCAATTAAAGCTACTAGTTTGTCTTTAATAAGATTATGTGGTAAATTAGTATAAAGAGTAGAAAAATCGTAAGTACTTATCATCGAACATTTGAAGTGTTTGTTTTGTAGGTTTTTGATAACATCTCCAGAGTTCTTGATGGACCAAAACAGATAAATACCAGAGTTCTCATAAACCTTGGAGCAATACTTCTGTACGTGGTCTTTAATTGTAGTAAGACAGGAAGTCAAAAGTACAGAAATGATTTTTTTATAGTGCATCAGGTTGAATTTGCAATGAATCGAGCTTTATATGGAGTTTGTGAAGTTTAGGGATACAAAAAAGAGTAGGGAGCTTCGTATGACTGTCGTCAAGTGCGACATTAAAATTTATACAATGATTTGCATGACCTTTTGTAATAGTTTCCTCATCTAGTTGTGATAACTGGTAAGATTTTTTATGTTTCAGTTCATTTTGTAATACTTCTGTGTAATAAATGCGTCATATAATAATAATATTATTAGAAGCTTTGTCTGCAAGAGTGAAAACAAAATTCGTATGTACTTTGGATAAAGCTTTCTTTAAACTTCGAAGTATAAAGCTACTATGAAGCACACAGTTTGCATGTCATATTTTTCATCTTTATAGCAAACCCGTTCTCACCTTTATAACAAGTTTAGAAAGCCTGATTAAATTAGGGCTTAACAAACAGTGATAAGATACAACAGTATTTTTCATTTTAGATAATAAATCAACTTTTATTACAAAGATATTTAATGAAAATACAATGGAATGCTTCATTATTTCAAATAAAATCCAGCACTGATAATTTTTTCTTGTTTTTTTTGTTACTTAGATAAGTCATAATAAAGTAATTGAATAAAGAATACTTGCCACTTCTCTTATCCTGTTTTAAATGCATTTTAATTATTTTTATTATAAAGTTTAGGTTTTTCTAAAAGGATGAAAGGATGAGATCTGCGTTGCGGTAAGAGTTAAATTTTAATTGGTCGGGACATTACTCAACATGAGTGGGAATTACAATTATTATATCATCAACTTAATTGTGTATATTCTGTAAAAAGCTGCATTTCAATCAATAAAATGCAAAACACTGGAAAAAAACAATAATATGTACATATCACTAAAATTTATGATCCTCTGACATGGACTACATGTCAAGTCCACAGGTATTTTATGGATCCTTATCAAATTGGAGAAGACAGTATCCTGTTTATTTGGGATTATAATTATAAAGAATATATAGGGAATACGATTTATGCTAGTTGACCTATATGAAAATGCAGGGTAAAGTTGTCAAGACATTGATAAAATAAGCTAGTTTGATTAAGTTTGGTAGAAAATTTATGATCTAGTCATCAAACCTACCGAAAAAACAAGTGAGGTAACTCTTGGTTGAAGAATTATATCAAGATTGTCTTCCTTTTCATACTTAATATTTCTTGGGTTTAAAACAAGGCTTTAGGTATTTATCACATTCTGGGATAGCTCAAGTTAAATTTCAGCCATTCATCTTTCTGTATTTTGTCATTCAGAAATTGTTGAAAATGTCCTCTATTTTGTTTAAGATTTATATAATTGATAAATATGCATACCATATTTTTTTTGCTACACTTAAATGTTGAATGTCATGGCAGAAAAAACCTCAAGCAGTGGACTTTTATTTCTCTAAGACAGATTTGTGACCTTCATATAAAGTAGCATATTATTAAGCAAAAAGCAGATTTGTGAAAAAAAAAAGTGATTTTAAAAGGAAAATGTATTGGATAAAACCGAACTTTGCTATTCAGTATGCAATATATTTGTCATTTGATATTGCAATTTAGTGACATCATTATAAAATATCTTTCTATCTATTTTAGGTCAGACACTAGCTTTTGAAGTTGCTTTCTTGGCACATCACGCTGTTCATACAATCTGTCAGGCCTTAATACATGGTCAAAGAAGATTAAATTGATATTAATTTTGTGAAGTTTAATTAAATGAGGACTTTGATATCTGATGATTATATTAAGCAGATAATCTTAAAGTGTGCACTTTAAAGAATCACAGTTTCTCGAATGTTTTAAGTTTAAAGTTAGATTAACAGAAAAAATAAGGAGAGCTATCCTACTCACCAGCACATATTTTAACAGAATCTTTTGAATTATAGTTTTGGAACTTACAACACTTATGTACCATCATCATATCCAGTTTTAGGCAAGAGTACATAACTCCATCAAGAATTTGACTGAATTATGGCCACATTTAACTTATAATCTTGGTTAAGTTTTTCAGAACAATTCATATTTTGTGTTAACTGTTAGACATTTGGCTTGAAACTTTTGTCACTTATTTTGATTAATAGTCTGTATATGTAGGCAAGAATTCATAACACTATAAAATATTTTAGATGAATTATGGCCCTTTTAGACTTTTAAATTGGTTCAGGTTTTGTACAAGTCCACATTTTGATAAAACCTTTTGACATACAGCTTTGAATTTTTTAACACTTACCATTACTATGCCAAGTTTTAGGCAAGAGAACATAACTCCATCAAGGATTTTGTAAACTATATGACCTGAGTGTTTGAAACTTCTATCACTTCTTATTTATCTGTTGCAAGAAATTATCTAACATTTTGACTCCATACCTATACAATTTTTGAAAAATCTAGCTCACTGTCAACAGACACCTCTTGTCACAGGTCGACACACGTGTTTTTTATTTCTGTTATTTGCCTTTAATTAGCATAGTAATATGCTTAAAGCGACATTGTGAATTCTGATTTTAGCTCGAGTATACGAAGTATAAGGAGAGCTATCATACTCAACCCGGCGTCGGGGTTGGTTTCATTCCAGGTCCCCACCTTGGTTAAACTTTTTAGCTCACCTGTCACGTAGTGACATGGTGAGCTTTTGTGATTGCCCTTCGTCCGTCCGTGCGTCGTCCGTCCTAAATTTCTTGTGAACACTAAACAGACCACATTTTGCAAGCAATTTTGATCAAACTTGTACAAAACTTGTATTGGCATAATACCTGGGTTCCTTTCATAAACTTGCAAGTTTCCATCATGTGTTCTAGCCTTATTCACACTTAAATGGCCATAATTTGCTATTGTACGTGCGTCAACAATTTCTTGTCTGCACAAAAGTAGTTTTATTTAGGATTTTGTTTTAACCAAACTTGCACACAACTTGTATCACTATATGATCTTGGTTCCTTTTTTGAACTGGCCAGAATACATAATGGGTTCCAGTCTGAGAGTTATGGCCCTGGAAGGGCAAGAATTAGCTATTTTGACCTTGTCTGCACAATAGCAGCTTCGTTTATGATTTTATTTCAACCTAGCTAGCACACAACTTGTATCATGATAAGATCTTGGTTCTTCTATTGAACTGGCCAGATTCCATTATGGGTTCAAGAGTGATGGCCCCGGAAAAGGCCAGAAGTAGCTATTTTGACCTTGTCTGCACAAATAGCAGCCTCGTTTATGATTTAAATTTAATCAAACTTGCACAAAACTTATGTCACCATAAGATCCCGGTTCCTTTCTTGAACCGGCAATCCCATTATGGGTTCCAGAGTGATGACCCCTGAAAGGGCGAGAATTAGTTATTTTGACCTTGTCTGCACAACAGCGGCTTCATTTTTTTTTATGATGTGATTTTAACCAAACTTGCACAGAACATGTATTACCATAAGATCTGGATTCTTTTTCATACACACGAAGGGACGTATTATGTTATCGCCTCGGTGTCTATCTGTCTGTCTGTTTGTAAGTAATTTCCTTTCCGTTCTGTACCTCTTGAAACCCTTTAAGGATTTAAAGAAACCTGGGACAAATGTTCACCTCAACAACGTGCAGAGCGCATGTTTCGGATGGCTCACTTTGAGGTCAAAGTCACACTTAGGGGTCAAAGATCAAATGACTTTGTTTTGCATTGCAGTGCTCTTGTTTTTATTTGGCAGATCCTTCTTTTGTTTACTTACTATAATTTTGTTTACATACTTCCCTTTTATGTTACTATAAATAGCTTATTTAGTAACTTCTTTATCATTTGACATAGGGAAGAGCCGAGACCACTTTTCTGTGTTACAAGATGGACGGTACCTCCAATTTTTAGGTGTTTTTTGACATATCTGTACCTTGTAAGAATTTTTATTTTCTTTTTGGTTAAATTTCTTTCCTTTCTTGTTCCTGTCCTTTGGACGTATGGCTATATAGAATAAACTCTGTAAAAAGATCCCTTGGAAGCAAAGAATACAACCAAGGAGAATAATAGCAGACTCGGTTTGATAAGAGGTACTGAAATGGGCAACATCCCCACGCCCCTACAACATGCCCAAGCGGAACTCTATTACACATATGTTGAATGGACTCCATGATCCATCCCAAAGGACCAGAAAATATAACAACACTGAATCCAAGTACGGGGAGACTTTTTACACGAGACTAGTGTTCATTGGGTGACCCTTTACTATATTCCTTCAAATAAGTTTGATTCAGCAAAAAACATGAGCCCCCACCCCCCGCGCCAAGGGCTTTTGCTTATTTTCACTATATGCATATATAGAAAGGACGGGATAAGATAAGGTATGCGGAATGGCCCCTAATAATTAGAATATGAAACTCCATAATTGAAATTTTAAACTGTCTAAAAAAAAAAAGAAGATCATATTCGTTAAAAACTATGACTTTTAAAAACTTCAAACCAAGTTATTTGTACGACTCATACCTTTAAAATACCCAAGGTCCGTGACTTTTACCGTTTTTACACGCGATTTACACACTACATGCTCGAATTTCATTGTGAGCCGGAGCTGGTGTCAAGCTGAAGTTTTGCTGAGAAAATAAGGTTACTAAAATATACTATTTCAGAAAAATTCAGCATGACACTCGGCCCGGCTCATATTAAATTTCAACTTTTTTCTCAATTTTTTAGCCTCATTTTTCTATGAAGGAAACAGGATAACGTGCTCATCTCTAAGCAGCCGAGCATCAAACAGATACGCGGGGGAGTTTTGTTCTAATCATGAAACTGATAATCAAGAGTTGTTTTTATATGAAAAATTAATATTTAGAGAAGAGTTTTATGCAAAAGTGAAACTGAGAGTAGATCTAGACATTTTAATGATCACTTACATGTTTTAGATCTACTTGAACTGTATTTCGGGATAATATTCATTCCGACAAGTTGATTTTGTGTTTAAGCGGCATTTTAAAGAACGAATAAAGTGTAATTAAAAAGAAAATTGTTATTGTTTACATATATGTTATACAGACAAGAAAGATAAGTCATGCACACCGCAACTAGTAGACACTTATATAGATAGTTCTTTTATGTAAAAATTATGACCTAGTTTGAATACAAGTCTCAGTGACGCAATCGGTACGCACGCCTAGTGGCAATGGTATGCGCGATTGATTCCCAACAAATCCTGTAAAACTTTTTTTTCTGTCAAAAACGACAGAAAGTACTATTCTTTGATGGTGAGTTGCAAACCATATTTAGATTTTATATTTTTAGCCGCGAGTTAAAATATTTTAAAATATTTAACCGCGTTAATTCTATAATTAGTCAATTATTCTTTGACTGTATGTCTGTGATAAAGTTATAAACATGTGTGTTTATACTTCTTTTTATGACGTATGAAAAATAGTAAGTAAACAACTCAGAATTGTTTCGTCAATTTTAAAACACTCCGTTTCATCGCCGTACGAAGTTTCATAAATAAATGTATGTTGTGTCAATTAATGTCACTGACATGTCATTTCCGGTGTGAAATATTTTATTTTATGAATAAAAGATAAAATCCCTAAATAACCATTTTTAAAACACAATAGCTAAGCTATATTTGTGTTTAAAAATATCTAAAATATCGAAAGACGCGTCATCTTATAATTGTTTTTAACAATTTATTTTAGGTTGATTGTGATTTGTTTTGTTTTGCGTTTTAACGCCGTTTTTCAACAGTAACGGACAACTAACTGGATTCCGTACCAGTAAAAACCTGTTCTCCGCAAGTAGTTGTCAACTTCCCCACATGATTATGAGATGGGGGACGAATGATTATAGTCACAATACCCCCTATCAAATCGTTACGGAGAAGAAAAGCCTCGCCCGGGGATCGCACTCGCGATCCTGCGATCCGCAAATCTGCAATGTCCTATTATAATAATAATAATATCAATTACTTGCGCACGTAATAAGAATTACGTTACGTGTTACGTGCGCACGTAATTGTATTAAACATCTGCGCACGTATTATTATAAAAACTACCTCTGCGCACATATGATTCGGCATGATGGAAAGCTTACTATAGACATCACTTATTAGCTTATACGTGGGCACGTGCGCAGATGTTTCTTAGACTAACACGTGCGTACTGAGCAACTATGCCGGTTCTTTATCGCTGCAGCTGTTTCGTCTCGAATCTGTCTGTCTTTCTATTCGAGGAAAGGAAAAGCGGTAATCAAGAGGAAAGGCGGGTCATCTGCTTCTCACTGTGCAACCATGACCTATTGTTATTTTGTAAACAATTTATACCTACCGCTCTGATGAATTCAGTGTTCAATACCATTAGAATAAAATCAAATGTCTTCATGAGCGCATACAAATGTTACTACTTGGGTATATCTCAGGTCGTCTTGTAAACTGATTTTAATATAAACGCAATAAATAATATAAATGCAACAATTGTAATTGGAATATAACAAAATGGACTAAATCAAATAATTTTCATTCATCTATAATCCAAAATCTTTTGCAGGAAATCGTAAGCATTTTACTTACATATATAAGGACATTTTGGCGGGAAACTGCACGTGCCTTTCATGTCACTCCTTCGTAATGATCTTACATACGCTAAAGTATATTTCGTGCTTCTCATATCGATATTATAGTTTTGTGTCAAAGGAAACGTTTTTGATTTAATCCAAGAAATTAATTTGAATAAACTACATAGATATGCTTCCATAGTTGTAATACCGATCTAACTCGTTTCCGGCGACATTTCTACGGGTACGTGTTTTAATTATGTGGTAAGGATTTAATAATATTTAACTCGTATATTATTTATTCAAGTAAAATGAACACTGTCGTTTTTTCAACTTACTTGATGAAAATATTTCATTACATATTTAAATAAAAAAATCACCGAAAATATGAAAAATGTAAACTTGTGACAAAGTCCTGCCTCCTGATTTATTCGACGAAGGTTTTGTTTTATACGAATGTCACACAAGAAGAACATTCCGTATACGAAATAAAAAAAAACAAAAAAAAAAACAACACTAAATATGTAAGGAGATATAGAAGCAAAAATGTTTTTTAAATGTTAACATTTTATCAAGTATGTGAAATAACTCGCTAAATTACTATAAATAAAATAAAATGCAAAACTGTTTCTATGTTGCTGTGGTAACGCATATGAAATGAATGTTTTGGATTTTAGTTTTAAAAATTTTCTTGATACGAAATAAAACGAAACAGACATAATACGCCTATGTTTTTTTTATAAAATATGAAAAAAGTCTTATTTCTTAAAAGAGTTTTCGGTCGTCCTTAAATGAAATAGTTATCTCCCTCGTTTTCCTTGTTTTTGCACGACCATTCTGTCTTAGAATACAAAATAAAAATTCGTTTCAAGAAGTTGGATCACTGTGTATTTTGACGGCATACAATTTATAGGGTTCAGCAATATAATATAAAATATATTGCAAGATAGTTTTCTATACCCCATTCTAAATGATCAAATATCTTTTCAGCGTAAGTCTTAGATAGGTGTAATAATCAATTATTTTTTGTTCATCACCGACGTCTGATCATTATATCTTAGTGGATTTTGAAAAATATAGTTAATTACCAATGGAATGGTGTTGTTTTAAATGCATATTTAGTGGGAGCCATTTTTGGTCCTTATCATATTCCGTCCTTTGAAAATCTTTTTGTCAGAAACTGCTGTCCCGTTTTTGAAATAATTTTACACAAATGTTTCTTAGGTCAACTTTAATAAAACTTGCACACAATTTGTGTTGGCATAATATCTCGGTTCCTTTCGAAAAATGGCCTGATCCCATCATGGGTTCTAGAGTTATGGTCCCTTAAAGGGCCAAACTTTGCTATTTTTGTCTTGTGAACAAGATAGATACAATCAACTTTAATCAAACTTGCACAGAAGTTTTATTAGCATAATACCTCGGTTGTTTTTGCAAACTGGCAATATCCGATCATGGGATCCAGAGTAATGGCCCCTTAAGGGCAAACATTTGTCGTTTTTTGGCTTGTGAACACGTTAGAGACAACATTTTGCAATCAACTTTAATCAAACTTGCACATAACTTGTATTGGCATACTCTCTCGGTTCTTTTCGAAAACTGGTCAGATCAAGTAATCGGTTCCAGAGGTATGGCCCCTTAAAGGGTCAAAATTTTCTATTTTGCCTTTTGCAGCCATATAGACTTCATTTATGCAATCAGATGGACTCTGACAAACAGGGTAGATAACTTTTGACTGAATTTATGACAAATTACCACCCTTTATTTTATGTAGATGAATACAAATGGCTTTAAATGTTATTTAAGTATTCCAGGGTAAGAAATAGTCATGCTAGTACAAAAATGCTGCATTTGAGCCTAGAACCCTCAAACTTGATATGGAGATTGACCCTGACTAGTATGTGACCTATAGGTCAAAAGGGACAGTTATAAGATATTTTTTTCTCTGATGATATTTAATTGTATGCCCATTTTATCTGTGTCAAAACCTGATCTCATCATAAGAGCAATGAACTCAGGTGAGCGATTTAGGGCCATCATTGCGCTCTTGTTTTTTTTTCTTTAAATAGTAGCACTCTCGTTTAAAGTGTTTTAGATTTATAAGGAAAACAACAATTTTGGACAGAATTCGATGAAAACTATATTGTAAGAACTTAAGGTATGCAACATAAAGGTGAATGTAGGTAAATTTATAAATTCTCATCACACGATGTTTGGGTAAGTGACTTTGAATTTTGTAAATTCTGTACATATAACCTTATTCTGCTGAGAATTTCTTCCCATAGATAATGGATACGTCTTTAATATTGAAATAAATTTGCATCTGCAATTCTATGGCATTATTAGGAAAGACACGTTATTATACAGTATACATTGTAACAGTTGGTGTTTAGGTCCTATAGTTTGTTGTTTATAATTAATAAAACATAAAATAAATGTTGAAAGTTTCATAAAAGATCGTTTCTTATGGTTTTCCATTTAACTCTCATCCAGTTTAAACCCATCCAGTTTGTTAAACACTTCCTAAAAATATTTTTAAAGATGCTTCTTAGAGTTTCATACCTGAATACTATATTATTTGATTGACATATTTAGGTGAATATTATGTTGGACTTCATTTACTCGAAGAGTAATGTATCGGACGTCATGCTGTAATTTGACGTCATAAATGACATCATAATGGTCTCTTACCGGTCCATGCGTCAACTGTTGTTTATCTCAGAATATATAGAGCTTTATTTCCTTGTTTATTTAACTGGAAATAAAATTGAGTCATGTTAGAATTATCAAATAATCAAGCTGTTAGTCCGGGTGGTTAAATACTGAAGCATAAAAATGATGAACCGTGGTAGGAGGGGTATATTGTTTTGCAGATGACGCTTAGTATTGAGCCTAGGATCATAAAAGTTAATAGGGAATTTGGTCATGACCAGCAGATGACCCTTATTGATTTTGAGCTCAGTATGTCAAAGGTCAAGGTCACAGTGACTCTGAACAGTTAAATGGATTCCGGATGATAACTCAAAAATGCTTTGGCCTATGATCATGAAAGTTGGTAGGGAGGTTTATCATGACCAGCAGATGACTCCTATTGATTTTGAGGTCTGTAGATCAAAGGTCAAGGTCAAAATGACCTTGTACAGTTAAACGTTTTCCGTACAATAACTCAAGAATGCTGCCAATCAGGAAAATTTATAGGAAGGCCTGTCATGACCAGCAAATGACCCCTGCCAAATTTTAGGTCATTACGTCAAAGTTCAAGGTCACCACATTGGCTAGTAACAGTTAAACGGTTTTCGGATGATAAATCAAGAACACTAGGTCCAAGGATAATGAAAGTTCATAGAGAGGTTAATCATGCCAAGCAGATGACTTTGAGGTCAGTCAGTCAAAGGTCAAGGCTACAGTTACCTGGAAGAGTTAAACCGTTTCAGACAATTAGCTGAGAACCTAGGATCACAAAACTTGAGAGGAAGATTGGTCATGACCAGTATATGACTTTTATAGATTTTGAGGTCAGTAGGCCAAAGATCAAGGTCAAACTGTTTCCGGGCGATACCTAGAGAACGCTTTGGCCTAGGATCACGAAACTTCATAGGGAGGTTGCTCATGAGCAGCAAATGACCCCTGTAGATTTTGAGGTCAGTAGGTCAAAGTTCAAGGTCACATTGAACCAGAACTGTAGAACTTTTGTTTACATGAGCAAATAATGTCTGTTCTTTGTGCAATTACTGAATGCACCAAGGCGGTGTAGGGGAGGAGGTGTGGGGTGGGGGTGGAGGGGGAGGGGGGGGGGGGGCATTTCGCGTTCTACGAGCTCTATTTTAATAAATATTATGCTGGACTTCATTCAAACAAAGGGTAATTTATCGGACTTCACTAGGCAATTTGACGTCAGAATCCTCTCATACCGGTCTGCGCTTCAACCGTTGTTTATCACAGCTTATGCAAAGCTTGATTTACTTCTTCATTTAACTGCCACGTTAGAATGTTTTTATCATTGGTTAATATCTTTTCTGAACAGTCCTTTCATTTATGTAATCGCGGATTATCAACTATTCTCCACAAATAACTGCTGAGTTCCCCACATGGAACTGAGGGATGATAAATTTAAAGACGCTTCAGGTCTTTAAATAAAGGTTCTTTTTCTAACTTTTGAAAAAAAGCCATGGTAATGCCACTCTTTAAGAAAGGCGATAATCATTCGGTTAGCAATTATAGATCTATCTCTCTCTTAAGTTGTGTAGGTAAACTTATCAAAAGAACGGTGTATTAATATACAATTATCTCCTCGAAAGTAAACTTCTTTATTCGTATTAGTCGGGTTTTCGGAAAGGTCATTCAACCTTTTATTAACTAATTGAAATATATCATCAAAATACTCAATCACTTGACTCGAAATCGAATACTTGCGTAGTATTTTGTGATATTTCTAAGGCATTCGACCGTGTCTGGCACAAAGGTTTATTGTTTAAATTACAAGAAAATGGAATCATCGGTAATGTTTTAAACTGGATAGAAAATTGTTTATCAGATCGTTGTCAGAATGTCTTTGTAGGGACGTCTCAATCAGATTTCAAGACAGTGACGGCTAGAGTTCTACAGGGATCAGTGTTAGGTCCTTTGTTATTTCTCATATATGTAAATGATATTGTCAACAATTTATTAAGTATTTCCCATCTATTTGCTGACGATACTTCTCTGGCGTGTACAACAGCACATATTGCAGATTTAGAAGGTATTTTAAACCATGATCTATTAATTGTGTCTCAATGGTCTCATCAGTGGCTGGTATATGTTTTATCCTAATAAAACAGAGGCAATTCTTTTTTTCCCAACGTTATGCCACATAATGTTCATCTTACTTTTGACAATATACCTGTTAAATTTGTTAGTGATCAAAAACATCTTGGTGTGACTTTAAGTAGGAACGATAAATGGCATAAACAAATTGAAAATATATTACTGTCTTTCAAAAATTTTAGCATTATGTGCAAACTGAAATTTCGTTGCGCAGGAAAGCTTTGAATCAAATCTATATATCTTTTCTCCGACCATGGTAAGAATATGCAGCTGTTGTATGGGATAATTGTTCAAATTTTGAAAAAGATAATCTTGAAAAACTACAAAACGAAGCCGCAAGAATTGTAACTGGAACAACGCGATCTGTATCATTAGATAATTTTTATAAGGAAATACGATGAATATCTTTGTCCAAAAGACGGATATATCAGAAATTAATATTAATGTATAAAATAAGATTCATTCCTTTGGCGAACGAAAGTATTCAATTTATCACTCTCGACTAAGAAATAAATGCAGCAACTTGTGTTTTGATCTTTTTACTTATCATTTAGTCACTGATTGTAGTTGTGGATATCATATTGAAAATTGCGAGCACTATTTTTTTTCAGTGTCTTAATTTCTTAAATAAAAAAATAGTTATGTTTCAGTCACCCAAGGACTACAACCCTTTAAGCACAGAAACTTTACTTTTTTGTAACTCTTCTTTATCAGCTAACGATAATATTAATACTTTTAAAAGTGTTCAAAAATTTATTAAAGGTACAAAACGTTTTGAGAATTGAAATACAGCAGTCACTTTTGTGTCCAATTGCATCTAGTTCTAGTTCTGAAACAACACGACAAAGAATAAAAATCTACAAAGCAAAAACTAAAATATCACTGCCACGCAAAATATAAAGAATATATTGTATTTGATCTAACTATAATTTGTCTTACTATCTATTCTTCCCTCTTTCCCTCTTCTTTTTTACTTCAAAAATATATTTTTTGCTAAGCTTTGTGAATAAAACATTTTGTAGCCGAGTCTCATTTAAGTGAAATTTGTTAAGGGGAGGCTATGTATTAATGTTGAGAAAACTTGTTACCCAACCCTTTTGCATATACCGTTGTTAAGTTTTGTATTTGAGATGTAAATATATTTAAATCAGGGAGGATAAATGATTTCATGCATAATGTACGCCTTATAACAAGTCATCACGGAGAACAAACGCCAAACCTTATCGAGCTTTGCAGTTAGGAAAAATTTTCTACACACAGTAGACGCAGTAAGTGGGCGTTGGTGGTTCTACCCGCCCTATGAAATAATGCACATAGAGACACCTTGAGTCTTCTCCGTCAGAGCTGGAAAGTCACCGTATTATGACCTTTAATTGTATCAATGTGACGTTAAACCCAACAAAAACAAAACAAAAATTCTTATAAGGTTTGTATATAATTAGAGTTCTTTAAAGTAATATACTACGCTGTTCACATCGGTGTTAATACGCAGAAGAATACCAAATAGTGTATTCCAATTGACAGTGCTTTTTAGCTCAACTATTCGAAGAATAAGTAGAGCTATCCTACACGCCATTACATTTTAGTACGAACCCTTGCGATGGCCTCGTGCAAATTTTTTTATGTTTCCACGTTCATAAATCGTCAGCTTTTACAGAGCAACTGTTTCCCTATATAAATAGAAATTTAATCCGAATATTATCATATTTTAGCATGCACGCGCGTGTTTTCCCCATCATTGTCCGCCCGATGATTCTTAATATTCATATCAGTCCAATTTAAATAAAATATATAGAAAAAATTGAAACTATTCTAAGGAGAAAAGCAGAATTATTTTTATGAAAAAAATCCCATTTTTTCAAAGTACGTGGCTTTGATGCACACCCTCGAATTGATACGCGCCTGAATACTCCATTATTTATACCCGTTGATGCAGAAATCATGCCTGAATAATGTTATGTATCATATCGGTATATATGTCTAAAACTAAGACCGCCCGTGCAATTATCATGGCTCTACCCGAAACCGAAAGCGCCGCTTAATTATAACAATATACGGAAACCTTTTAAGACAACCTTTAATATGAAATACTTTATTACTTTTCCATTTTTTTTTCAAATATGTTGCTTTAATGTTCACACCCGAGTTGCTACGCACCTGAATGTTAAAAAAGCTTATGCCAGTAAATGCTGGAATCATTCCTGAAAAAAATGTTCCGCTGCGTTTTATTGACTTTGCTAAGAATTGATCTTTTTTGTCGAATTTAAACGTGATATGTTATGAAGCGACAACATGAGAAAATGACTTTAACTGTAGTATATCAGAATCAAATAAGGTTTGACTGTCTTCATTGATATGTACTGACCATTACGATAAACGAGAAGATATGCAGAATTATATACTTCGGAATGACAGCTGCATAACCAGATGTTATGCTAATCGTTCACCATATAGCATACAAGGACCGTTCAGTTAAGGAAAAATGTTTCAGCAACATAAACAACAAAATAAGATGATCTTTATTTATTTGAAATTGTACACATAGAATAATAATCAGATTCTATAGTGACCCTAATAAGCGGGATTAACAATGTGTGGATTAAACTCAGAAAGTGTGTCTTTACAATCTTCCCAGTTATACACTTTTGTCTTATACAACAGTTGTTCGAACAGAAAATGGTTATCTACTGAAACGCTCTGAAAACTGACAGAATATTTGCTACAGCAGTCCGATCCCTGAAAAAATAAAAAAAGACATATCTACATAAAGATATGAAATAAGTTACATTATATTCTATTCAAGCTATTTTTTAAATTCTTAGATAAATATCTAATTAAGATTTATTATCATAACGCGACAGAAATACTTGGAAATCAAACATGTACCTGCTTTGTTGCATTCCTCTAAAATTTGTTTAATGGTTAAGGTAAAAAGTAATAAAAGAGTCAAGCCATATATTCCTCATCTACTTGTCAGACTATTAACAATTTTAATCAAACTGCTTAGATAAAAATAAGTTGAAGGCTAATACCGTAAAATGTAATCAATTTCTATCTGCAAGAAATACGAAATAAACAATTTTTATGACATGATGACTTTTCCTTAATAAATTTCGAGTGCTAGGAATAAAGAATATATTTAGCGGAACTTCTTTGGATGGAAAGCTAATTGTCAAGACATTTTAAGCTCGAGTTTATGAACTAGATATCAACTACCAAATTTACATCTAAGAAAAACGAACTTTTAACATAAAATGGTTTCAAATGAAACATTTTTTATAATAGAACTTTTAATTGTGTCAGCGATTAAAATGGGTGTCCGATAATTTCACCGTTGAGCAAATAATGTATTAGAGCTTTAGAAACTACTGAATTTAAAGTAGAGACGAAAACGGGGTTTTGTAGTAGACAACAAAAATCCCGCTTCGTTTAAGTATTTGGTAAAGAAAGTTAATGTTTGATCCATATTATCCATAAAATGATCAGTTTTGTGATTTTTTTTCTGGTTAACTTGAAGATCTATATATAAGATTTATATTATTCTAAATGTACGGAAGAGCATTAGTGCCAGGTGTATGTTACTTTTCTGTGACAGGATGGTCGAACTGGGGACAGCAACCATACGAACAGTTTGACACTCATTATATTATTTACAAATTTATTTACAGAAGATGAATATTTACAATGAATATAGAAAACAAAATCACTAAATTGAAGAAAAAGAAAAGGTTGAGCTCAATGTTTATTTTGGTTTGTAGAAACGATGATCGAGCCCAAAACCTCTAATACAATGTCAGAGTGACGATTTTAGAGATGTTTCAGTTTCAGTTCCACTTTATACTTAGAATAGTACGGTAAGAATTGAACACTATTTAAGATACTGTCACATCATTTCGCAAAGAAGTTGATCTCATTCTGGCTCCAAAATCCGGTGTTTGTATCCCTGAGCTATCTCAGTCGTTAACAAAGATCAACAGCTTCACACAACCATGGGACGTAGACTCTCAAGTCTGGAAATTCTCATCCAGGCGAGTAAAGAAAACCACGGGTATATCACATCCGGGTCGTCACATCAGCAGGAAAATGTCATCTGGTGGAAGAAGCGTAACTATATAACACATGGAAAGCACCAAAGCAAATGCAAATAAAAGCTTGAACTGTTCCGTTGGGAAGAGCATAGTATTCGTGCTAATAAGATCATACGTCACTTGAAAACAATACGTCACTTATTACTTCTATCAATTCTCAAATTAATTACCTACTACACTAACTAAAGTTGATGTATAATAAAGATATTAGAAGATTATGATGAAAAAAATATAAATAAGAAAATGATAGACTGCGGTTATTATCTACAAAATGCAATGCAAATTATACATAACACAATAGTTGGTAGGACTAAAAACTCTGTAGCATCGACTGCTAAGTAACAAATCGGACACTTTATAGTTATGCACTACACTGGTTCACAAGATCTTTAGATTGCAATTAAATATTAAATATACCGTACTGTACTTGTCAAACCATATATTTATAAAATAACACACAATTCAATGCAGTACCGGCGTTCTAAAATTTACCAAGAAAATATTGGCAAATACGGTTTATGAGAAAAGTACGTGCTAAATATCACGTAACGGAACTTTCAATAAAATTTTACAACTTATACGAATGAAAAATCTTAGAGTCCTCTTACGAAATAAAAAATTTACAAAAGCCAGAAAAAAATATTAAATTAGCCTGACAGATATAAACTAGCTAATAGCTTGCCGAAAAGTAGACATTTACAAACTTCTTTAGAATGAACGAAAAGTTTCTAAATAAAATCATTATTCAAAAGTATAGAAATATTTAACAAATAAACATCTTACCTCGATTGGGCAAATTTTAATATCTACAAAGGGGAGAAAAGAATATCACTGTGTCATCAGTCAGTTATGTGGTGTGCGCTAAGCATATCAGGTCTAGTCAGTTTGTATGGTTATGTCCCACCAAATATTGGATTTTGCACGGGAGTCTCGACAGAGCTGTAAACTCTGAATATTTAGCGGGAGATTGTATTGGATAAGGACCTCGGACATTTTACTATTCAGATTGCTTATCCAGTTATGTAAAAACTGACCAATGGCTAGACGTCTGAAAAAGCATAATACAGATAGTTAAAGACCATTTCTTAATATATTCAACTAAATTTTACAAGTTTGTTAACAAAAAAGATGACTTTTTGGGCATTTCTCATTCTCATTTTTAACGTTTTAAACATCTTTCCCCCCCAGTGACGCAACAAAATATTTCACATGCCTTTGTAAATAGTTATTATATATGTATGCTGCAAAAATGGTACTTGGTCACAGGGGGGAAAGTGATAAAAATGGAAAAAAAATCTACATACAAGGTGTCAGCAAATTAATTTTGCATAAAATATTTTGACACCTATTGCTCGAAAACCTTGCATATCTACATATTTATTCGTTTTTGTAAATATTTCAAGCATAGAAAACACTATAATAAATAAATAATGGACATAGAAAGTTAAACTTGAAAGCAGACTGATCCTGATAAGTATATCTTATGAATTTTTCAATCTGGTATGCTGCCTTTTGACAATCTAAGTCCGTCGATTGAGTGTCATCAGGATTGAGACAACTGTGTCTGTCGCAAGTCAGAGACCAAGCAAGGTGCTTAGACATTTGCAACTAGATGTATATTCCTTCAACCTAAACATGACAATGACACAATACTGGCACACCTAGAATGCATTTAAAGAACAACCTTTGCTTTAATTCGAACAACATCCTCAACTCTAACAGAACTACACTAGACACCAACTCATGAACTGACCCTGGTGCCTTCAGAACTAACACTGTTACTCCAGAACTAACACTGACGCCCCGAGAACTAACACTTATACCACCAGAATTAACACCATTTCACCTACACATCTGAAACTTATTCCGAAGCCGCCCGAAATACTAGTAACGACCTTCAAGGAACTAACACTGACACCCCAAGAATATCTACATCGATGTTAATACTACCTAGTTAAGTTCTGTTCCATTGGACCAGTCGGTATTTTATTACTGCATTGTATCATTATGTTGTCTTATTCTTTTTTTTTTGCATTGTGTAACAGAAAGTACATTTAAATATTTGCTAGACATTAAAAAGTATAGGCTAAATGTGAATGACTCTGTGGCATAGCCGCTATTATTAAGCACTGCAGGACTGTGCCTACACATGATTTCGAAAACTGAAGAACCAAACACACAAAAATAATATATAGGGACCTTCAAAAGAGCAAACGATGCATCTAGAATGTGCCCAAATGTATCATAAAATGCTAAAACGCAGGCACCCCTGAACCTACAGTTGACTATATAGTCCTCTATACCCCTCCGCTACAACTGAAAAAGGCCAGCTATTCAAATGTATGTAAAACATTTTTAGGCCAGCTTCACCATTTCATGCATTCAATATATAACCCTCCCTATAATGGCCGGTCACTTTTGTACATGTGTATTGCATGCGTCAATACAGTATAGTAATAGATGTATAGAAAACTTACAATAGGATATGATCCATGCATCAGCTATCATGTGCGCTCAGGTGGAAAGAACTAGAAGTACAGTTGTGTCACCAAAAGTTTTGTCCCACTTTAAGTTTTCTCTTTTAAGTTATTTTTAAAATGTTAATAAAACTGATAATTGGCATGGTAAGAGTTTATTTATTGTTTAAAACACTTTATAATAGGCAAACCTTAAATGCATATGCTTATTTCACTAAAATACACATTTTACATTTTTCATAAAATATGACCCTCAGTCACAAACTATTCGAATTGCAAGACAACGAATACGAAATAAACTTATTTTTTGTGACAGTTTGATAGGTATATAACTTATTTATTAGTATTTGAAGCCATTATATAAATTGTCAGATACTATAGTCATGAAATGGCATTGGAATTTGGGCAAAATCCATAGCATAATGTCCGATGTCCTTTAAGGCCCGTTATAGTGATTTTGCAGATAAAAACATAAATTGCTAAATTTAAAAAAAAAGAAATATTATCACGAAAAACAAAATCTGTCACTGCCTGTACAGCATAAAATATAGCCACCTTTCTGCACTTAAATAATCTGCTCATACATTTTTCTTCCTGGAATTTCTCTAATACTTAGTTTATACAAGATTTATTTTAGGTCGATTGTGAAGGAAGTTTAACAACTTATGTTAATCACTCTCGACACCTCATTCTTGATGGAATCCATCGCCACGAGGGTATGAGAGAAGAGGCCAGTTTCCCTTTTAATGCTGAGCGCCAAGCAAGGGAGCTACTCGTACCATTTTACGCGTCTTTGGTATGACGCGGCCTGGGATCGAACCCGAGATTAAACTATTTTTTCAATACAAAGTTGTATTGTTTTTAGTTTAAACTTAAACACCCAATGTTTCGTAATCCTTTGGTTACATTTTTTATCATTATTCTGGCAATTGCATTGATGTTAAAACTTATTTTAGTGGGCAAAATAAAGGCGGTAGAAAAGGAATGTTGAAAAATCCCGCACTCGAAGCGGACGCTCTACCACTAGGCTACCGAGGCAGTTAATAATACTCTTATACTTATCATATGTGGCTTGCAACGCTAATGCTGATCTCACCAACGTAGAATTGCTAAGTTTAGCTTTATTCAAATAGAAGATCGGCTAATAATCTGTTTCTGAAACGATGTCCTTACCGAACAAATACCAATGGAACTTAGTGACTGCCAATATAATCGCTAAACACTCTTTCTCTTGCACTGAGTAACCGTGTTCTCTAGGGAGCAATTTCCTATCAGCATACGCTACAGGTAATTTCTCTCAAGCATATTCCTAAAGCTATACGGAATCCAAACGTGCATTTGAAGCCTCTGTTTTAAGTATAAATGTCTTCTCCAAATCTGACAACTTCAAAACACGGACGGAACAATTAAGCTATTCTTCAAAGCCTCTGAAGCCTTTTCCTGATTTTCATCCCATTGTACAAAATTTGGCTGAGATTTTTTTCGTCAAATTTGTGAGTGGAACTGCAATGGCGGCAACATTTGGGATAAACTTCATGTAAAAAATTAAAAAAACTATCTACACCTATGATCGCACTGCCTTCTTTATTTTCGGTCTCTCGGCATTTTGTATTGCCTGTACCTTTTTTGGCACTGGTTAATGTATTTGGTTACTTAATTGGTTTAACTGTTAGCTTATCCTCCCTTAGTCTGGTTAACAACTCGGTAAGTGCTACAGCATTTTCTGGCCATGTAATTGTATACACCAGTATATCATCTGTAAGACTTAGTGCCCAAGGTTCTTTAAAGCCTTCCGAATCAGTCTGCAAAATCTTGTAGGGGCGTTAACCAATCAAACTGGCATTTTACAGAATTGGAATAAACCCTTGGAGTTTCAAAGGGATTTTGCTCTTCAGACAAAAAAATATATAATATCTATACCAGAAACATCTCCTCCATGTTTGGCATAGGCTCAGCATCGAATACCGTCAATTTTATGATGTGGCGGAACCGATATACTGTCATCATTTTTCCTAATAAGGACAATTGGGGAGGATAATTGGAGCATTTTATGGCTCGATAAATCCCAACTCTAGTAACATTTTAACTACTTTCTTTTACACAACTTGCTGTGAATGAATAGGAATATGATAATATTTTACTCTTATTGGATTTATAGTTCACAACTGAATATCATGATCAACTAAATTGGTATTCCCAGGAATATCTGGCAGTCCATCTGAGAAATTTTCTTACAATTCTACTACCCCTTGATTATATTCAACTGGTAACTCTGGATTTATCTCTACATCTTTGTACGTTTATTTAGCCTGCCTTATAGGAAATAATACTATATTCTTTTCTACTCTGCTCGTAATTTCATCACTGCTTTCATTCATCTAATCTAATCAGTTTCAATCATTGGCATCTTTCCTAAAGGAACTTTGCTTACTCAACCCTTAGCTATAGTACTTTCACATATAATACATGACTGCATATAACTCCTTACCTCAGCCATTACGCCTGGCCCGTAATTACACCTTATACTTATATTACTAGCATTTCTCACCCCTATCTGACCGGAAAGTAACGAATCATGCACAACTTCCAGCATAGTATCCCTCAGACATTTTAGTACAATTAACTGTGCACTTGCTTCTGCATTCTGGGCGGTTAATACTCTTATACAACAGTTTACTACTGACATAAAACTTCACTAACCCGTTACCTATACACTGTTTACTCGTACCTTCCTTAGCTTTCTTTCTCTTTCTACACACATCTGAGGTGTATCTTTATGTTGCTTTACAAGAAATTCTCTCTAGAGATATCTAAATTTTGTGGCGGAACTTTAAGTTTAACTTTCTACTTAACTTTGGCCTGCTCTTTTGTTTCTACTGCTGACGCTAAGCTACTAAACTGAGGTTCTACAGCTCCCTCTACATTGCCATCATTTGTAGGATTATCTACAACTAACGCCTCAATTGTAGTTTTGAAATATGGGTAGTCAATGTTTACTCGAGCAACATCTCGCCTGTATTCATTTCCATCTATATTTTTACTTACATCTACGATTTTTTCTCTAAAAACTGACTTGTTTAAAAAGTCCGGTTCCACTATCACACATGTACAACCTGTATCTCTATATACCCCTACCATTTCAAATGCAAGCTTTTGTAGGACATGTACTTAACCTCAGCATACCTAACTCTTAAAAATCAGTGAGCTATGATATACTATTTCCACTCTCCGACCTATTAGAATGACTCTTATCTCTATTTCTTCCTCTACCTCTACTTCTAGTTCGGCCTCTTCCCCTATTTCTATTTTCCTTACTATCTCTATTCTCTCCTTTACTACTATCTGCTCCTGTTCTACCTCTGTGGCAGCACTTGCACTGCTAAGGGACTTATCACTTGTGCAGTAAAACAAACTGTATCCTATAAGACCATAATAAGTAAATTACAGTGCACCGAAGGGTTGATAACTTTTTACCTCTATTCACACCACTACCACTACTTAGCAGTGCCGGCCTTTCGATTAATAGGAAATTTCATATGGTTAATTGCCTCTGTCCTTATTGTGTCGATTTAAAATATATCTGTGACCTCCACGGGTTTTCAAAAACAAGTCTGCATCCCTAGCTTTAATCAGGTTCTTCATACTCAAGTTCTGATACAGTTCTCTATTACATACATCTAAGAATTGATCCCTAAGCATAAAATCTAACAACCCTTCGTAGGTTTTCTCTACTTTACTCAACCTAAGCCAGCCGTCTAAGTATCCACTGATTCTAGCTACAAACATTACAAAGTCTCATTTTCACGGGGTCTTTCAATTCTGAGTATGTCTACATCCGTTGGATCTGTGTATATATATTTTTCAGGTAATGCAATGATTGTGTGCATGAATTGAACATTACAATACTGTCTCTTACTTCTAAAGGTGAAAAACAACAATCAATACGGAGAACAACTTTCATCAGTGGGTATGGAAAAGCTTAAAGCAATACGTTTATGCCTTACAATTCTCTGTTTTTGATCAGAATTGGAAATTTCTCGAAAAAGTGGTTGTGGTTTTGGAATTAAGTATTTAGTGTTTAGAATTTTAATTAATTCTCAATACAATTAGTCATCGTCAGTGACTTTAAACTGACGTAACAAAGCGGCTTTTAATTTATCGTAGTCCTTCCGAGTAATGGAAGTCTATCAGAGACCTCTTTCGCAGTATCTTTCAAAAGGAACGGCAAGTTTAGGGACCATTTCTCATTTTTCTCATTTTTCCAATCCTGCGCAACAGCGAAAGTCTCGTACACATTCAAGTATGCATCCACTGAATCAATTCATTAAATGGGGACATCTTAGCTTTTACTTTTTTCTTACTCATCTTGTCTAGGTCTCTCTTGATAACTTAACTTACAATACATAAAAAGTTTTATTTCTCAGGAACATTGTTCAAAGTTGTTGTACCTGTATTTCTAGAGTAAGAATTTTAATTTTGCAAGTTGTGATAAGTGGTTATGTATTTAGGCCAATATATGGATCTATTATGTGTTCAGATCGTTTGAAACCTTCACAGCAGAAAGTCCTTGGTTAACACAGTTCTTCATTCCTTGAAGAAGGTTCGTGCTTTGCTTGTGTATTATAGTGAGATAAGCTAACATATATACTAACACATCATTATCAAACACTAGTAATACATAGAATATTTTTAAGTAAAATTATATTGTCAAAGACTTTCAGTTGAAAAGGCCTATACGATTGGACTGGAGTCCAGCACATTTATGTTGTGGTTGTGGAAAATAGTACACAGTGCCTGTTGTACATCAGGGTAGTGTAACAGTCGATAAAAGTATTCTTTTCATGGAAATCTGATAAAGGTTTAAATAAAGTCTTGGTGTTTTTACTTGGTGCAGTCCGTGGTGTGGTGCACTGTGGTGCCCTGCTGGGCTTGTATAGTGGCGGTACTGTGGATGTACCCAGGTAAGGCACTTAATTAGGCTTTCTAAGCATAGTAATGCATAGATTTTGAAAACATTCAGTTATACGTTTGCTTAATTATTATATAGGCATCGCTCCATAGTTAGGAGTATGGTATAGTAAGCTAATTTGGTACACCAGACTCAGTGGTAAGGTAACTATTTAGGCATTAGTATTAAGTAATGTATGCGAGTTTTATTAGTTACAGATATATGTACTGGACTCCATCTAAAACATTTGTACAAATGTCGGGTTTCCCTGAGAGTGGAAGGATGTCACATGGTCATTATATCTGAATTACGCCATTATGTCCAAGGGTCATGTCTGATGGATGTCGTTATGTATATTTATGTCTAAAGGTCCTTATATCTGATTCATGTCATTATGTCTATTTATGTCGTATTATTGTGTACAAAATTTGTAATGTCCTTATACCTTGTAATTGTATTTCTTTATTATGTTGTATTGGGCTTCATATATAATAGACATCCTATAGAAATTCCTATTCAAATATTCATATATTTAGAAGTCCCACTTTGTAAGTCATAAAATAATTAGTTATTCATTCATTTATCATCCATTCTTTCAATTAGTCTTCAAACTGTTGATTCATTTTACGCAATATTCTTATATTCATTCACCTATACCGTGACATATTTCCTCACCGTTTTGAAATTCGTCCGCGAATTTAAGCGGGTACTTTATACATAAGCAATTACAGGCGTCGGATACCAAGAAGTGTAAAGCCGTCACGGCCCCCACTTTGGGCACCAAATGTCACAGGGTGAGAAAAATGTGCAAACAGAACCCGAGACCCCCGCTTACAGGGCGAGTGTTCTACCGACCGAGCTTACCGGTTTCCTTACACATCTTCTCACCTAACGTGACGATGTCCGTACCGTGACCTTTATATGGGAAATGATCTTTTTCTTTACATTTTATTCTTTTTTTTCTCGTGATAGACATCTTTCTATGATTGGTCTTATACATTTTTGTACTAAAGACATGGACTTTTCAAAGATAAAATGTTGAATTCCCTGATTTACCCTATGAACAAATAACACTGAGGCACACAGTCATTGATTAGAAACGAGGACAAATTTCAATAAAAAACAGTTCGCTTCTTCTGTAAAGAAGTAGTTGAGGATATGGACAAGTATATTATTTAAATAATTCATTTTATACTGCCGCATAGGTTTTTACAAATATACTCAGAGCATTTTCTTCGTCTAAATGTTGACACTGAATCTGGAGAGACACTTTCTTTCGTCAAGGATTTCATCAATTCACACTGTATGTTTCGTAACATGTGTAGTGTATATTTATATTGTAGCATTTGATGTTCTATATTTCTAAGAACGAAGGTAATTATGTCTCCCCCCCCCCCCCCCCACCTCTGTTTTTGCCCTGTCCGTCCGTCCGTCCGTACGTCAGACTTCATTTCCGAGCAATAACTGGATAACCATTTGACCTAGAACCTTCAAACTTCATAGGGTTGTAGGGCTGCTGGAGTAGACGACCCTATTGTTTTTGGGGTCACTCCATCAAAGGTCAAGGTCACAGGGGCCTGAACATTGAAAACCATTTCCGATCAATAACTAGAGAACCACTTGACCCAGAATGTTGAAACTTCATAGGATAATTGGTAATGAAGAGTAGATGACTCCTATTGATTTTGGGGTCACTCCATCAAAGGTCAAGGTCACAGGAGCCTGAACATTGAAAACCATTTCTGATCAATAACTAGAGAACCACTTGACCCAGAATATTGAAACTTCATAGGATGATTGGACATGAAGAGTAAATGACCCCTATTGATTTTGGAATCACTCCGTCAAAGGTCAAGGTCACAGGGGTCTGAACATTGAAAACCATTTCCGATCAATAACTAGAGAACCACTTGACCCAGAATGTTGAAACTTCATAGGATGATTGATCATGAAGAGTAGATGACCCATATAGAGTTTAGGGTCACTCCGTCAAAGGTCAAGGTCACAGGGGCCTGAACATTGAAAACCATTTCCGATCATCATTTTCATTGATTTTCTCATATCCAAACATTTTTTGCGCATCCTTTGACTAATATATGATTATAGGCAGAGATACATTTTCTCTTCGAATCAATAGCTTTGTCAACATATTTCCTCTTTTGAAATACTTGGAATTTCAAATCCTTTAAAAGAATTATCTGTTTATTGATTTTTTTCTCCAGAAATTGTTGAAAATTAAAAGGGGCATTTCTTGATAAGATCGATACATATTTTCTTTTCAAAAAACTGATCTCTGATAAATTAAGCTTATGTGTTGCACTCTGTCACAAACTGACATACGGGCCTCATTGTATCTGTAGTTTAAATACAGGTATTCATCATCTTTTTGTAAATTTTTGATTTATTGAGGTAAAAGATTTGTCGCATAAAATATCTCTCATGTTTTTCTGTATGTCATAACTTAAATTTCTATGTAAATTTTATTAAATTCGGTTCAGTAATAAGAAAGTTGATATTTTATAAACTTCAGTAATTCATGTTTTTATCCCCAAAACCGCTGTAATATTCAATCCGCGCCAAAGTAGTCAGATTTCCCGGCTATATCATGATTTCCGTGGAAATACAAATAGTCAGAGTACACGCATAAGCCGTGAGTCCCATGAAATTTGGTATTTGGCGGGACATTACCCTACAAATAGACTGGACTAGATATGCCTAGCGCACACCACTTTTCGACATTAGACGAATCTACGTCAAATTTATTTTTCTTGGTAGAAATTTATGCTCGATCGAGGTAAGAAGTTTATTTGTTAGATTTTTGTATAATTTTTGAATTACGACTTTTATTTAGTAAATTTCTGGTCATTCCACAAAATTTTGTAACAGATTTACTTTTCGGCATGTGATTTTGGCTAGTATAATGATAAATACAACTCAAGTTTACAGAGGACCTAATGCAGTTTATAGATTATAGTTCATTGAGAAAAAACTTGAGGAATAGGAATTTTGTTAATGAAAACCTTGACAAAAAAAAATAAAAATGTATAAAAAAAAACGAGGCTTTATTTGCAAAAAAAATTACTTCTTGTCATATTTGTGAAAAAGAAAACAAGTAGAATCAAATTCCAGTCCGAGATCATTGCTATAAAACAGGCACATTTAGGGGTAGTGCTCATTCAAAATGAAACATTAATTTTAGACTAATAACCAAAATTCCTGTCATATTTCATAATTTAAGAGGTTAAGATCATTTTATTATGCAACAATTATGAAAATTTAAAAAAGATTTTGATTTTATTCTTAACAATATGGAATAATACATGGAATTTTTGGTAATTGATTTGAATTTTATAGATAGTTATCCGTTGATGCCCCAACCATTTGATAACCTAGTTAACAATATTCAATAATTGAAGTACATTTTTGAAGAATTTGATAAAGACAAAATTGAATTATCAAAGACAAAAGGTGTTTATCCGTATGACTACATTGATTCGTTTAAAAAAAATAAAGTATCATAATTACCCCTAAAGATGAATTTTGTTCTATTTTAAATGAAAGTTGCGTCAGCGACAATAAATATGAACATGCTAAAATATTTGGAATGAATTTGAAATAAAAAAAGATGGCGAGATATCATGATCTGTATTTAAAAACTGACGATTTACTTTTAGCTGATGTTTTTGAAAATTTCAAGAAACTGTGTTTGGAATGTAATAAACGTGACCCTTGTCAATACTTTAGCAATCCTGAATTAGCTTTAGATGCAATGTTGAAAATAATTTGGGTAAATCTAGTTTGGATATCTTTTATTGATTTGCATCTTTTTATTGAAAAGATAAGTTATATAGCTAATCATTACAGCAAAGCAAACAATAAATATATGAAAGATTATAATCCCAAATTAGACTCTACATGCATAATGTACCTTGACGCCAACAATCTCTACGGATGGGCAATGTAAAAAAAACTATGATGCCCATTATAAATATCTTGAATTATATGCACAGTTAGGATTAAAAGTAACAAAAGTACATAGACTATTAAAATTGACTTTAATACTCAATAAAGATCTGAAGAAGGGAATGTTTTGAAAAAGACATTTTTAAACTTATAAATCATTCAGTGTATGACAGGACAACGGATAATCTCAAAATAAATTGATGTTAAATTATCACATGATGAAAATCTATTACTAATGTACATAACGAAACCTTCATTTGTTTCTAGCACATTAGTGGTTACAGTCCAGATTCAAAATTTTATTTCGATAATAATAAAACAGTAATTATCAAATTCAAAGATGTGGCAGCCGGTATACCAATCATTAATTTTGTTGGATTATGAAGTAAAATATATTCATATCTTTTAGAAAATGAAGTAAATGTTAAAAGTGTACAGGAAAAAAAAAACGTGTGGTAAAGAAATCGATGATACATGAAATTACAAAGAAATTCTGTTTGATAAAAGTCAAAGTAACCACACCTTTATAGTTATTCGTTCTGATAAGCATACTCTTTCTAGATATATCTTTTTTTTTGGATTTAACGTCGCACCGACACCGGATAGGTCATATGGCGACTTTCTAGCTTTAATGGTGGAGGAAGACCCCAGGCGCCCCTCCGTGCATTATTTCATCACGAGCGGGCACTTGGGTAGAACCACCGACCTTCCGTAAGCCAACTGGATGGCTTCCTCACATGAAGAATTCAACGCCCCGAGTGAGGCTCGAACCCACTTTCTAGTTATGTTATCAATTAAACGTCTTTATCATGTTATGACGACGAAAGATAAATTCTTGATAATGGCATTAATACACTAGCTTATGGTTATATAAATTGAATTAAATCCCACCATTGTTACTTGAATATTTTTAACGTTTAAACCATCTATGTTAATCACATCGTTTATTTTATATTGATCAGTATAATGAATGGAACTAGATTCATTTCTTCTGTTTATACTGTCCTTTAACTTTGGAGAATTTTTCGAGTTATTGTCTTTTAAATGCAATGCAACTTCTCCCTTATTCACCTTTATTCCATCCATAAGAATGATTAAGGTGCAATTTTGTTTAACTGTAACATTATTTCCATGTTGAACTAAGTCTACGTCAAACTCTTAAGTCCTATTTATAAAACAGTTTAAACTTAAGATACGAAAGCAATGACTTATATAGGGTTAGTTCTTTTGCTCAGAGTTAAGTCACCTAGCGCCCTGTCTTATCTTTTAAGAAACGTCTAAAGTGAGAAAACAAGATGGCACCGTGAGTACAAAGTGTACAATTAAATTGTTGTTGTATGTATTTGTTAGGTTGGCGTGGCCCTTATAGACAGGGACCCTCACCATGTATTCATGAATCTTGTAACATCAAGCCGTAATAATGAAATGAATGAACTGGCACGCAGAAAAGTGCCATTCAAATATTCCAAATTTAAATGTAAACACAAAGTCACCGCATCCGAATGTTCAAATGAAGTAAGTATAATAATTATACTTTTGTTGAGAACTACCACACTAAAGCATCAAGCACCACCACAATCCGATAATATTATAATACAAAATTAATTCAGAATTAACAGTTCTGTTAGTTCTGTATTCACTATATTATTCAAGAATTTTAAAAGTGAACTTACGTTTTTAAAGGTGTAGCACTGTTGAAACAAAACTGCATGTCCCTTTTTACTAAAATAATTAACCTTAATTCATCTTAAGATAGCTGTATTATTTTTAAGGTAGAATTCCACAGACAGCAATCTGCATACATTTTAAGGTATTGATATTAATTTTTAAAGTAGCAGTCCTAAGGTAGTGAGTTTTATATATTTTAAGGTATTAATTTAATAGGAAACGAAAATAAAGTAAAATAAGGTGTCATGTATCCTTAGCCAGTACGACAGACACTATCTTTCGGTTCAGCCTGTGCTGGAAAAACCCCAAGAATATATGACATTATACAGTCCTTGTGAAAATGTAGTGGTGCCTTAAACATGTTTTACTCAGCTGAAACACTTGGCACTCTAATGTCACACATTCAAAATGCAATCAGCACACCAGACATCACTGACTAAGGAGAAGACACATACAAATGATAATGGAATATTTAAATAAAGTAAAGATTCTATCTATATTGCCCAGTTTCTTTTAGTGAATACTGTGCTATTCTTTAATTTAAGTTCCCAGTTGTATAGTTGAAATTACTATCTATATTTTTTTAGTTTCTCTTGAAAATAAAACAGGGGCGAGTGTTGGTCTATAAAATTTAGTTTCTTTTAGTGTAGACTGTGCAGTTCTTTAATTTTAGGTTCTACTTGAATGGGTAATAACTGTTGAAATTACTATATATATATTTTTTTTTAGTTTCTCTTGAAAATAAAAACAGGGGGGCGGGGGTGTTGTTTAATAAAATTTAGTTTATTTAAGTGCAGATTTCGCTATTCTCCAACCTTAGTTTACAGTTGTATGGGTAATAACAGTTGAAATTACTATCTATAGTTTTTAGTTTATCTTGCAAATAAAACAGAGGGGGGGGGGGGGGGGGGGGGGTGAGTGTTGTTGATTAATACATGCCCGCTTCCTACACCTATTTATTATCAAAGAGCTATTAAATGAGCAGCGGGCGACCTTGGGAGCACGTGCAGTGAGCGGCGATGCAACTCATTATCCAGCTGCCTAGGCCCTATCAGATATCTATTCAGGCCCCCGCCAGGCCCCCGGAGGGTTGTATGTTGACGGCGTATCGTATTAACACAATAAACAAATGATAGTCCATCCATCTGTCGGCTACCAGTTTCTCTATCTCAGGTGCAAGGTTTGCTAATACTACCTTTCAAAAATATTTTAGCCTTGTGTTCAGACACTATGAAAACTTAAATACCAGTTTTTCTGCTGTATTAGAATATATATCCAAGAAACGAAAGTAACCATGTAGCCTATTGATTATTCTTGATTTTCACAATATTTACATAAACATTTCATCCCAGTCCTAATCAAATAGCTTATAAATGAAATGGCACATACTTTTGAACAGTTTCCAATGACATTTTTACTTCTAAATTTCTATATCATGACACACAGTCCATTTCTATAATGTATCCTTTCTTGGCGGATTTTATCCGAACATGACTACACTACGGCGCAGTGTTCACAGAGGCAGCATGCACATTTCACAGTCTAAATAGATATTTCTAAAGAAAATTTGACTATAATAATTAGAGAAAATAGCAATGAAATCATAATAAAACCATGCAATTCATAATACTTTACATAAACTTGATCATTTATTTCGTCTGCTTCATACACCGGAAGGCACGGAGTGTAGCTTTCCTGCCGTACCACAACCGTATTTCAGTGTGAGTAAACTGTATACTGACCTAGGGGTCTATATAAAAATGTTCAAAATATCATTAGGAAATGACAATTATGATAAGAAAACCAACTGATGTAAAAAGTAATATTGTCTGTATTAGAAAATTTAGCTATACATGTAGTAGTTAAGACGAAACTGGATACTGGATCAGGTACTATAACCGCCCATTTTTACCTATCACCGACTTTCGAATTGTGACGATAATCAATGCATTCTGGTGAAAAACTATAAAAAAACACTAAACAATAAATGCTATTTATAAACTGGACCTAGACAAATAACTTATTCTGAAGTGTAAAGATTGATATAGCATCTGCATAGAAACATTTCTTTGAAACAAAGAAAGTAGGGATAGAAATTTGAAGCATATTCTTTTCATGTACAAATACTGTAGCTTTATGCCTAACGATATTTAAATTGAATGTTATTTGTTTTCGCGATATGAAGAGTGAAAATCTAATGTAGCCTTCTGGCCCATAATCTACTCTAACTTGTAATTAATGTTTATCAAAAAAGAAAACATTGATGACATACCGATTATGTGAAAACAAACCGAAGTTTTCAGTTGCTTTTTCTCGGCAATTAGACCCTTCTGTCTGATCAAAATATCCGAACTGAAACAGAAGGTAGATTCTACATGAACAGATGAAGGATAATCTACCATGACTTGCACGGCTTTGAATCATCAAAAGTAAGTTTATTTCTATTTTTGTTTTATACACCCAAACAATTATAATTATAGTAAATAAATAGGATGGCCCCGATGGAAATTTGCGGCACATGTTGTTTCGATAGCAGCATTTGGTTACACACTAGGTGTCTGGTAACTGCTAGTAAAGTTATGATTATAGTTATCAAGAAAGAATAGGCATCATATTTATTTTAAATATTCTTTTTGCAGCGGCTACATGTCTAGTATTTTATATATAATAATTAGCCCTCACTTGGGTTCGAGGAATATTGAATATGAAATTTTTACACAGCGATATTCCCGTAGTCACTGTTATTTATTTACTTAAGCGGTTGAACGATTTTAACAAGTCATGAGCACCACATATGCATTAAATTCTAAAGAAATTATTAAGTTTATTATTTTAATTGATCAGTCCCCATTAAAACATTAATTTGACATAAGCTTCTGATTATGGTTGACAAAACGCCCTTCGTTATTTTTAGGTTTGCTATTTTACCCGGGATTAAGGGGAAATGGGACAGTTGTGTGTTTTTTATAGGAAAAGAAGGAAAATTTTAACTATTGGAGAGAATTCTTAAACTTTGCATTAAAATAGAGCATAATATTAGAAACAAATTTATGCAAAAATAGGGACCCGATGCTACATTTTTTAGTTATCTGCCCCTGAATGCGAGTTTTATTTTGCTCTTTTAAGTCATTTTCAAGGGTCAAAATTGTTCCTTCTGTGCCTATATAAAAACCCCACACACCTGTCCCATTTCCTCTTAAATAATTATAAATACTACTGTATCCTGACATTTGCAATTAAAAGCGACCAAAAAAAAAAAAAAAAGTACGAGAACAAACTTTTGAAATAGTCTCCCATTTCTAAAGATAAATAAGTATCCTCTTTGTAAATACCATTTTTAGTATTACTATTGATAATTGGACCTCTAGACAGACTTGTACGGGTTGCCAAGAAGTCCATTTACTGGACCACTAGCCACTGCATTTGTTAATCTTCCTTACACTGACTAAGTCTGTCTGGCCTCTACCAATTTGCATCATTCACTGGTAAAGCAGCAGTCCCCTTTTTGCAAGATAAATGTGGATAAACTTCAGACATTCTTATTAAAAGAAACTAGAATACAGGTTTCTTTTTTTTAACAAGCTGCACATAAACATAGACTTTTTCTTTAAGCTCACATGTTATTTTGATGCTTACAACATATAGTTTTTAGCTTTAATCAAAGCAACTTAGCTACACTGGCAATTGGCATGGGAGGCCCTGCGCAGGAATCGAAGAATGAGGACATTAAATATGTAAAAGCCTGAACGATAAATCAATGCAAATTAAACAACAAATCACAAAAAGACCTTTATTCAGGTTTTGTTCAATATTTTGGGAATGGTACCGGTATCCTTGTAATTGACAAAATCGCGTCGTTTTTAGTCAAATTGGGAATATATAGTAATTATTTCAACGGCTCTGAACTCTGTTTAACCAGTAATCACTGAATGGTAATTACAACGGTAGGATCTGTCCAAAATGGCTGCTCAAAAAAAAAAAAAAAAAAAAAAAAAAGAAAAAAAAACAGAAAAAAAACAATGGAACATCATGTAAGTTTTTGAAGCTTTTTCATACGTTTTTTTTTTAATTTTGTTACCAAATTCTGTTCAATAAGCCGTGTTATGCTCAAAGAAATAATGGCCACACCTTCACTGCTATCTGAATGGTATTTAGCATTAATATGTCTTCATAACTCATAGAAACTGTTCATCTTTGTGTGAGGTGTTCTTAAATTTCATTTTAAATTTAGTAAAATCAAATAATTTTGACTTAATATGGATATGAATATACTTGACGATGATCTCTAGTATAAGTATACACACTGTGGTATGTACAAACACCTGAATATTCAAAAGGACACAAAACATTAACAGTAATAGATACATTAAAGTAACGGTTTGGGTTAAAAGTGTACGCAAGTTTGGATAACATAGTCACTTTGGATGTTTGCGATTTTGACCTACCTTTCTGCTAATGTGTGTTTTTAACTATGCTTCCATAGTTTGCATACATTTTCAAATATGTCTTCTTACAAAGCATGTCCATCTAACACTTGTTGCTAGATATTATTAATGTATATGTATATAAAATTGAGATGTATACCTTAAACGATGATCAATATGATGTGTTTATTAAAGGTATATAATGTATTTATCGTGTTTTCGCATTTTCGTATTGGAGGTGCTAAAACACGAAAATTCAACAAGTAAGGTACTGGTCGTGATTCCGTGTCTGCGGGGCGAAAATACGAAAACACGAAAACACGACAGCACGACAAATAAAGGGCGCCAATACGAAATATTCATACTCGCCACACGAAAAGTCGACAAATAAATATGACGTGTCGGCGCCCTCTAAATGTCGTGTTTTCGTTTAAATTTTTTCGTGATTTCGTGCTGTCGTGTTTTCGCCCCACCATAAAGCAATGATTTTTTAAAGTTTCGATAGAAAATGACAGTTACAAACTACATACCCTTCTGTACCACATGAAGTCGTTAGAATTCTCCGTCAATCAGTATTATGATTATGTTCCATGTTCACGAATGACTCCTGTACGGTCTCTAGTTAAAGTTAACCCGTATATTGCTGCCTGTTGGTTTTCATGGACTTGTCCATAATGGGTGATAAGGAATTATTTATTATGCCACCATTTTGCGTGGGGATATAGATTTTACTTTTGCCCTCCGTCTGTCCGTCCGTCTGTGCGTCAGAGAAAATTATTATCGTCCTTGACCCACCGTCACTACCCTTAAATGAAATGTTTTTTAACGTTAGAAGTTTTGCATTTGAAACAAAGTGGTCAAGGTGGGATAGTGAGGTCGCCCTGTGACTGTCGTCGTCGCTTGACGTAAACAGATTCGTTTTGAACACTCCAGATATCAGAATTATAGTCCAATTGTTTTGCGACTTTGACAGAATGTTTGTCTTAACAAATGTCGGACGTGTTTGCAACTTTGTCAAAACTAGGCTAGTAGGTTTCTAGATTAAGTTTTTCTAGCATTTGACCTAGTGACCTTGATTTTAATTCCAGACAAGGAGCTGCGTTCAATAAACGCTTGGTGCCCTCGGTGGCAACCTTGTCGATACAAAGCAACCAGAACGAGATCAAGTTCAAGGTCAAGGTCAAACTGAGGTTAGGTGATGTCTGAAGATGAGGAATGGTCACAGGTTACATCTGCATTAGTATCAAGTCATTCTAGTTAGGGGTATTGATGCTAGACGAAACGGACGGACTGACGGACGGACAATAGAATCACTGTATAATAACGCAATGTTTAAATTAGATTTCAAATTTTATGAAGATAAATATCCTGAATAAATTATATATTGCCTGTATTGTGTTAAGAATGTTTGTTTTTTCTATGCTTTGATAGAGTAACATTCACGCCTGGTAAACAAAACAAGAAACAAGAGGGCCAAGATGGTCCTAGGTCGCTCACCTAAGAAACACATCATAACACACCATAACTGTAAACATATTTGACCTAGTGATTTCATGGAAAAAAATATTCTGACCAATTATCATTAAAATTGGAGCAAAAAATCTTGAGTATGAATAAGTATTTCCTTTGATTTGACCTAGTGACCTAGTTTCTGACTCAAGATGACCCATATTCAAACTTGACCTAGGTTTTATCAAGACAATTATTCTGATTTCATTTCAGGAAGATCAGTTAAAAAATATAGCCTCTATCGCATACACAAAGTTTTTCTTTGATTTGACCTAGTGACCTAATTTTTGATCCCAGATGATCCATATTCAAACTCGACCTAGATTTTATCAATGCAATCATTCTGACCAAATTTCATGAAGATCAATTGAAAAATACAGCCTCTATCACGTACACACGGTTTTTTATTTGATTTGACCTAGTGACCTACTTTTTGACTCCAGATAAACACTTTTAAAACTCGACCTAGATTTTATTAAGGTTATCATTTTGACTTAATTTCAGTAAGATCAATTGAAAAATACAGCCTCTATCGCATATACAAGCTTTTTATTTGACTTGACCTAGTGACCTAATTTTTGACCCCAGATGACCCATATTCAAACTTTACCTAGATTTTATCAAGGCAATTATTTTGACCAAAATTCATGAAGATTAGTTGAAAAATACAGCCTCTATCGCATACACAAGGTTTTCCTTTTATTTGACCTAGTGACCTAGTTTTTGACCCCAGATGATCTATTTTCGAACTCGGCCTAGATTTCATGAAGTAATCATTCTGACTAAAATTCATGAAGATTAAATGAAAAATACAGCCTCTATCGCATACACAAGGTTTTTCTTTGATTTGACCTAGTGACCTAGTTTTTGATTCCAGATGACCCATTTTCAAACTCAGCCTAGATTTCATCAAGGTTATCATTCTGACAAAAATTCATGAAGATTAATTGTAAAATACAGCCTCTATCGCATACACAAAGTTTTTCTTTTATTTGACCCAGTGACCTTGTTTTTGACCCCAGATGACCCAATTTCAAACTCGGCCTAGATTTTATCAAGGTTATCATTCTGACCAAAATTCATGAAGATTAATTGAAGAATACAGCCTCTATCGCATACACAAGGTTTTTCTTTGATTTGATCTAGTGACCTAGTTTCTGACTCCAGATGATCCATTTTCGAACTCGGCCTAGATTTTATCAAGGTAATCATTCTGAAAAAGAGAAAAATAATACGAAAGAAAGAAAAAAGTTTTTTTTTCAAACCTATGAATGTTTATCAACATGCAAAGTTGTACCGTTCCCCCACCTTACTCCTCCACCTAGTCATGCCTACCACACCGATCATGCATCCCTCCCCACTCCCAACATTTTTTTTTTATTTTTAATTTTCCATCAATATTTATAATCACTCTATTTTTTCCATTCCTTTTTCTAAAGAAAAATGTTCAAACCTTCAACATGTGAAGTTGTAACCATACCAACTCGCCGCAAGCCATGTTCAGGATATCTTACTTGATTGTGCTCTCTTAAGGACAACTGTTCTTTTAAGTTCAAATGTACATGTTCAACAGCAACACTTGGTGCCAAACTACTCGAAGACAATATTTTGTTCAAGTTACACTTCAAGGTCACATTTCAAATAACTACATTTAATTCTAAAAGCTAATATTATTACAATAAACATATTTCATTCAAATAATTTCATTAGTCAGGATCAACGTAACATGCATTCATTATGTACACGCTAAACATTCGTTTTCTGTTAAATTGATTTTGACTAGTGATATTTTTGCTTCTTAGTAACGTCCTTAACTTTTTGCCGTATATATTTTTGCCATTCCTCACCACAAACCCTTTCGGCGGGGGATACATGTACCTTTTCATTTAATGTGCTTGTTTCTTTATGTTTCACATCATAAATCAAAGTTAAAGAGCCGTGTCTGTTTTGTTTTTTTTCTACCATTGGGCAGGTCTTAAAGTTGTTATCCGTATATATACTTAATATGACAGTTTATTCCACAGGCTGAGTGTTCTCAAGGACATATGTGTACAAAAGACTTGGCTTATTGATTGCGCAAAAGTGTTATAATTTTGTATCGAGTTGTATAACGATATTGAAACAATGCGAAGGCCATCATCCTTTTTTTTTTGTTGTTGTTGTTTTTTTTTTTCGTTTTTTTTTTTTTGTTCCAGACTGAAGGTCCCATAAATCTTATTATGTAATAAATAATTTATTTTCACTTACGCGAAGCGAATTAGAAAATAAAGCATTTTGTATGGGTCAACACATCAGAAAATGCCTCTGTCTATGCGCGTTCGTCGCCTAGTCGTTTTTGGGACATACTCGTACTAGATATATTTTCATTAAAATATGCTCAAATACTGCTAAAATTTATAATTTAGCAAGTTTTGTTATGATTGTTTGTACATGCTGTTAGATTCGATCGTTTAAGAAGGCGATAAATGAATGCCTAGTTTTGTGACAACACCATACATAATGTTTACCGCTGCTCTTGTGTCAATACATGTATTTAGAAAATACGATATACGATATTTTGATATAGCTTAATTAAAGTTGTAGTCGTTACATGTATAATCTATCGAGCGACATAAATTACACTTTTACACATATGCATGCTGCGTCTAACGAAAATTTAAAGATAATATTATTACATTTATTATAGGCTGCTATGAAATAAATTATTGTTAATATATTTCTGTACTTAGTATTACATGATAGAGATCCTTGTTCGGACTTCATCTTCAAAACCCCCTAGCTGCGCATATAGACAGCATGTTCCGACAAGATGATTTTTCAGTAATTAGTAATGACTCTTCGATATGCATAGTGTTTCTTTTCAGAACTTAATCCTTAACATCCTACCGGAGTTTGATGAAATTTTTCAGCAGCGATTGGAATCTTAGTCTTAGTTGTGCATACACTCGGCACGCTCCGGACCCTCAGTGAAGCGACATTGACCTGATGGATATGTACAAAAAATCACGAAAAATTCCTTTTTTAAGTCCAATGCTCCAGACATATCTTTATAATTACAATGTCGTCTAGATATATGTCGTAGCTACAAAAAAAGAACATAACCAGGTGTTTCTAGGACATGAAATGAGGTCAAGGGGAATAAAAGATGGATGTCCGGTAAAGGGAAAATTCGAAAAATCGGCCTACTTTGATTGGTATTTCATCTGATGAGAAGACAAACATTCCCCTTTACACAAAAATTATTCCTAACGTAATACCTACATATCATATCTACATTTAAAGGTAGGTTATAGATAAAAAGATAACACCTACAGGTCACACGAGTTAAAATATCGAGGTCAAGTATAGCTAAAACAAAGAAACATCAGTATTTAGACATAATTTTACAGGTTTTCACCCTGGTTCGAGCCTCTGTACCATCACATATACCCTTATTACACAGGGTCCGACTGGAACGGATCCTAGCTACGATTTAAAACCATATTCGGGTATATTGGGTACCACCTGAGGTCAGGACATGTAAAATATGTGGAAAGTTGGAGTCTAAACAGTATTATTTTGATCAATTTTGGAAGGTTTTCGATCCGGTTGAATCCCCTGAGACCCGGCATATACCACTAAATTACATTATAAGATCGGTATAGGTCCTGACTATCGGATAAGACCAAGTTTGTGTACCTGACATACCCATAAGGATCATGCCGGTTCATATAAGTTGGGAAATACGTCTCTTTTGACCATGTATGAAATACTTTAGACCTGTTCAAACACCTATGACAATATAATGTCACATATTTTCGTATAGGTATAGGTCCTTGCTAAAAATCGAGACCCTGTTCGGGTATCTAAGATAGCCCGAGAGGTCAGGGCAGGTCGCACAAGGCAACCGGATGGTAATCGAACTTAGAAAAAATAACTATTTGGACTATGGTTGAGAGGTTTGAGCCTCTGTGAACAAAATAAATATCCGTATTATACATGGTCGTATATGTATGGGTCTTGTTTATCAATTGAGACCATGTTCAAACGGTAGGGGTCGTGGCTGGACGTTTAAGCCATTTGGTCTTCTAAGTTCCTACTTTGACCGTATCTTACAGGTTTTCGACCGGGCTCGAGCCCCTATGCCACAGTAATATATCATACATGTTCATGTTTTGGTAGCGACAGGATCATGGAGTGAAACGTATTTTGGTAGTTTTTTCTACCTCAGGGGCTGTCCTCATTTTTACATCACGCACAAGAAGAGAGAGAGAGATAGGGAGATAGAGAGATAAAGGGAGGGAATGTCGCCTATAAAAGTGGGTGAATGGGTTCGGAGTTCCCCTCACGAGATATAGTTTACGTATAAAAACAACCAAAATGTAGATTCCTGAGCGTGTAAAAGGGGCCGCAAACGACGCTTCCTATGCAATAACATAGGATTGTTTTGTTGTTTTAATGTGCTAGTTTTGTCGGAGTGATAGACCACCGAGATTTTTTAAAGCACGAAAATGTTGAAATCCAAAACGAAGTATAAATGTTAGGATGGCATGCGGGTCCTCCACTTAGATATTTTTTCAAGACATCCCTTATACACATAAGTGGTGAATAACTGTGCGTGTTTAGGGGTCTGAGATAAATGTTTCTGGCAAAAAGATTTTTTCTCTTTAAAGGTGCCAAATAAAGACAAATAAAAAATATAAATCTAAAAAAAAAGACTACACATTTTGAAATATACTACTAAACATTACGATAGCTTTACAATATTCTCTCGAAGTAAAAACATGTGCGGACAAACGATTTTTTTTTCTTAGACTGACATGGGCGGTCATTTTGTCCTACTTTCGTGTTGATCACTTTTCTATAATCGGTCGGTAATCTTCGGGATCACATGATTTTAAAATTAATTCAAATGAATATCCGTTTAAAGATGCGGCACAAAATAACTGTATTATTTTGTATTTCTGTGATGGTAATTATACATGATTTGCTACGAGATATACAAGATTGTAGTTTCAAATTGAAAGTGACATATATTTGGCTAAGACAATGTATTTAATGTCTAAAGTTTTATTGAATAAATGTAGCAATTTGTACATAAATCAGTGTATATAATATTTTTTTTTTTGCATCAATTTATAAAATATCTAGCGATCTGTTCTGTTTTAAAGCCCTGCTCCGCGGTTATTCAAATTCTTTTGTGTGTAAGCAACGTTACCCATGATTACAAAAGGTAACAGTTAACGGCCATGCGCCGCACTTTAGCACATTTTAACCACATACATTTTTTAAGGAATTCTATATAAAATAGACTCTATTTTGACAGGCGACACTGTTCATAGTCAGGATTTTCATGCTTTTTCAGTGACAATTTAAGATAAAAGGTAGGACTGGAGAAGGTCTTTAAAGAGGCACCACAAAATAATTGTATTATTTTGTATTTCCATGACGGTAATTATACACGATTTGCATGAAAAATATGAAATATACAAGAATTCAGTTTCAAATTGACAGTGACATATATTAGGCCGAGACAATGTTTTTAATGTCTTAACATTCTATTGAATCAATATACAAAATTATGTGTATTCAGTTAAATTTCAATCACATTTTGTTTCCACAGTGTAAGACAGTAATTCATCTAGTATATTCTTAGAAATATGCTGAAAAGAGATTGACTGAATGAGTTTGCAGATGAAGTTGTGAAAAAAAACCCACAACATTTATTCAGGAAGGACCTAAATTGTCCACCTGAAAACTTGTAGTATAGCTGTATATTACCTGTATTATAAGAATAATTTTCATGAAGTTTTTGTGGGAGAAAAAAAGTAGGTCACGATGTCGTTGTTGGTCTTTATTTCCTTTCACACTTAAAAATTAGGAAAATATAATAGTATAAATTTCTACATTTTACCTGTACATTATTTTAAATGCACATAAAATCAATAAACCTGAATTATTGATAATTTAAATATACACTTTGTAAAAATATCACAGATTTTTCTTAAGAATAAATAAATAAAAAGACAGATGTGACATTGAATTTTAATAAAGGGAAGTAATAAGTAAGATATAATTGTTTTGATTATTTGTATTTTATCGCTATAAAATACCTTTTACAATAAATCGAGGACATGTATATATGAGATATTAGAATAGAAGAATTCAATTGTTTAAAGATTATATAAAAATCCCATATGTATCTTTATGAAATACGCAGTATATATCTTCGAGAAACCTATCGACGCAATGTAAAATAGCGATCAGTAATTTTCATGTAGCGTATTTTATTGTTTACAGTAAAATCAATTAATTATGTGGAACAAAAATTTTCTCTCCTTTCACAATCTAGTAGTTCTTATTGTTGTGCCAATTTATTTGGTTGGTCAACGGATTATTAAATTTTAAATTGATTGGTTATTAGGATTATTGTAATCCCTATTTTGATAGGTTGATCATAGGTAAATATATAGATTTCTCTGGATTTGGCGCTTCATTCTGTTTTTTTTTATATTAGTCTGTTCACGTCAAAAATTTCTTTTCTGTTTTTTTCTATTAGTCTGATCATGTCAAAATTTCTTTTCTTGGTTTTCGGAAACAGAAAAAGTGTTCGTCTAATTTTCATTAGCAAAATTTACAAAACGATAAAAATGTAGAAATACCATAAGGAATTATTAGTAAATAAATGAACATTAAGAATCTAATTTGAACAATTCATAGTTTTATATTTTGTGATTAACAATTCATCAAAAATATCTGATCGAGAAAACAAGAAGTCGAGCAGACAAACAATCAGGCATAATTACAGTAAAATGAAATCCGACGGATTCGGAAACAACACAACAGAAGTTCCTTCCGAACTTACCACTTTGGGAAACGGAGCAACGGGTGGAGAAGATGAGACATGTAGACGACCAAGCTCCACAGAAACTCTAGCCTAGCTAGAATGTGAGTATAAGGCTCGAATGCAAGAGGAGGAGGAGGAGCTACAGAAACAAGCTCAGATAAGTAAGCTGAAGAAAAAGATTTCAAACAAAAGAAGAGCGGTAGGGGACTTACGAGGTGAGAATTTTAAAAATGTTGACAATAAAGTAACTTTACAACAGTTAAGAAAGGAAAAGAGTCTGAAAGCTAAAGGAAAAAAAAAGAACTACAGGCTTCTGGGCTAAATTCAGAGTCAGATACGTCGGATGATTCAGAATCTAATACAGAATCTACCGATTCAGATACGGAGGAAAGTCCGAGCACAAAACAGTCTGAAAAAAAAAAAATAATAATGCAAGTAAAAAACGAATTAAGAAAAAATCCAGAAAAAGTAGTACGGAATCATCTTCGAATCAGACAGCCATTCAGATTCAAGTAGTTCTGATTCAAACAAAAAGAAAAGTAAAAAATATAGGAAGAAATCAGGAATTTCAGCTGAATCTTCCGATCATGTAAAATTCAGGCAGAAATATCCCCAGGCACATTTACGATATGAACATGTCTCTTCAAAGATCAGTTTTGACTCCCTAGATATGAACTTATTTGTAGCTGGAGTGTTAGAAATTATTTCTCAGTCTTCAACAAAGAGCAAAGAAAGAAAAGCAAGATTGGAACTTTTAAAACGCCTTATGTATTTGAGTGGTTCATACGAATTTCAAATTATTAAAGCTTTGTATGCTGCAATTTTAAGAGAGATAGAATTAGGTCATAAGTGTTGGGGAGACGATTTCCATTACGTAGAAACTAACATTTTGGCTAGAAGTTCAATTAAAAAGTTTTCCATTTTCAACAAGAAAGCAGGATTTAACTGTAAGATTAAAGAAGAAAAAATTTCTGAAGACAAAGCCTCGTTTTGTCCCCTCTATCAAAAGAATAAATGTCAACATGAATTTATGTCACATTTAATGGTTGTAAAGGGAAAACAAAGGTGGACTCAACATAGTTGTGCCACTTGCTGGCTAAAAGATAGCAAGAAACCGGAACATCCTGAATGTTCAAGTGCATGCCCTCACAGTCAAAAATGACTTAAAACAGGTTTTGCTCAACTATCGGAGGCTTGTTATTCAAATGAAAATTTGGTTAATTTATTCCTTCCAAAGTTTTGTTTGGTTTCTATTGATTATATTATTGACCAAAGAGAAGTAAGTGACAAAAGTGCACTTTGTTATCACTCGAAATCGTGTAAAAAATGTAAAGTAACAAAGTCAAACGTTGATAATGTGTCCCTTAAAATGGTGAATTTACATGAAAAGGTTAAAATTTCTGGTAAACCAAATTTTCAGGGTTGTCGGATAGTAGTCAATAACAAGATAGACATTGAAATTTGGAACAGGATGTTGACAGGTTACAAGGATAATATAGTAATAGATTTATTAAGATATGGTTTCCCTTTGGATTTTCAGAGTGAAATAAATTCTTTTGAACAAGTGGAGTTATGACACATAAAAATCATAAAGGAGCAAGCCCGCCCGCTTAGCTCAGTAGGTAAGAGCGTTGGTCTACGGATCGTGGGGTCGTGAGTTCGATCCTCGGGCGGGGCGTATGTTCTCCGTGACTATTTGATAAACGACATTGTGTCTGAAATCATTAGTCCTCCACCTCTGGTTCATGTGGGGAAGTTGGCAGTTACTTGTGGAGAACAGGTTTGTACTGGTACAGAATCCAAGAACACTGGTTAGGTTAACAGCCCGCCGTTACATGACTGAAATACTGTTAAAAAACGGCGTTAAACCCAAAACAAACAAACAAAACAAACATAAAGGAGCAGAAAATTATCCTTTAGAAATTACAAGTTATTTAGAAAAAGAAAAGTCTGATCATTCCATAATAGGACCATTTAGAAAAAAAAAAATACAGATCCTCTTAAGATTTCTCCTCTTATTTCAGTTCCCAAAAAGATTCAGAAGAGAGAAAAGTTACACTTGATCTTAGTTTTCCCAGGGGCAATGCTGTCAATGATTTCATTAGTAAAGATAGCTATTTGGGTGAAGAAGTAGAATTAATATTTCCAAGAATTGATGATTTTGTTCAGTTAATCAAAGCAAAAGGTAGACATTGTTTAATGTTTAAATTAGATTTGCTTAAAGCCTCTAGACAAATAAATATTTGTCCAGGTGATTATAATTTAGTTTCATTTCCTTGGAAAAGGCACATATTCTGTGACACAGTGTTATCTATGGTTTTAAGAAATGCAGCTGCTATTTGCCAGAGGGTCACAAATGCCATTTCCTTTATGTTGTTATAATAGGTATAGCCATTTTAAATTATTTAGATGATTTGGCTGGTGTGTAAACTAGAGATAAGGCATGGTTTGCCTTTTATTGTTTAAGACAGGTTCTTGAAAAGGCCGGTTTGAAGGAATCACGAGATAAAGCTTGTGAACCTTCCGAAATCATGATTTTCTTGGGTTTTTTATTTAACTCCAATTCATTGACAATGGAGGTCACACCTGATAGATTACATGAAATCAAAACTTTACTTTCGCATTGGTTAAATAAATCAAAAGATACACTTACAGAATTACAGTCTCTTATTGGAAAATTGAATTTTGTTGCGGCTTGTGTCAGACCAGGCCGTATTTTTATAAATAGACTTTTGAATTGGTTACGGTCCATACATTCTTTGCATCCAAACATGGAAACTGATATTCCCCCATTTGTCAAAAAGGATTTACTTTGGTGGGACAGATTTTTGATCCATTATAATGGTATTTCCATTATGATATATGATGATTGGTCAAGGCCGGATGAAGTGTTTTCTAATGGAACATTCTTTCATACAGAATTCTCTGTTCAAATACGACAGAAAAAATTAGACATTGGAATGCTAGAGCTAATTGCAATAATTGTTGCTCTGAAACTTTGGGGTCAAGAATTCAAAGAAAAACGCATTGTTGTATCCTGTGATAACCAGTCAGTATGTCAAGTCTTGAACACTGGAAAGTCACGATCAGAAGAATTTCAGAATGGTTTAAGAGAAGTTTGTTACTTACCAGCTCTTGATGAATGTGAGATTAGATCCAGTCATTTGTCAAGTAATGAGAATAGATTAGCAGATCCCTTTTCTAGATGGCATTTAGATAAAAAACATGAGGATGAATTCAACTCATTAACTAGTAATTTGAACACATTTGAGAGTTTTGTGTGAGATGACCTATTTGAATTTGCTAATGTCTGGTAGAACATTTACTATTCTATTTCAGACCAACAGTTTAAAGAGTTGAAACAAGATCTAAAATTGTCAAATTTATCAGCTTATGCAACAGGTTCAAGGAGGAATCTGAAGATTCAATGGGAATCTTTCATTTTGTTCTGTTTATATTTTCGTTTGCAGTATTTACCTGCTGAAGCGTACACTTTGCAGTTATATGCTCAATTGTTGAGTAGATCTTTCAAATCAGTTGATAGTTTTCGAAATTACCTAAGCGGAGTTAGAACCATGCATTTGTTATTGGGTCATTCTGTAGACCATTTGAATCAATTTCTCATAAATCTGTCTTTGAAAGGTTTAACTAGAATAAAACAACATTGTGTTAAACAAGCTGAACCTATTACCCCGGTTATATTAAACAAGTTGTATAGTAAACTTGATATGTCAAATGCTGATGATTCTGTTTATTGGTGTTTATTTTTGTTTGCCTTTTTCTTAGTGGCTAGAAAGTCCAATTTAGTTCCCACTTCTAAATCAGATATTGAATCTTTTCGTTGTTTGTTGAGAAGTGATATTAACACTATAGGGAAAAATGTATGTGTAACTATGAGATGGTCAAAAACCATTCAGTTTAGAGAACGTTTCTTAAAGACTCCTCTTCTTAAGTTACAGACTTCAGTCTTATGTCCTGTAGCAGCCTACTACAATATGTTGGAATTTGTTCCCACTACTAAGGTAGATCAGCCTTTATTTATATTAAAAAATAGAAAGATGGTCACATATCCTATGTTTCAAAAAAGGCTCAGGTCTCTTCTAGAAGAGTTAGATTATGATTCTTCAAAGTTTTCTTCACATTCTTTCCGTAGAGGTTTTGCTACTTTTGCATTCAGTTCTAATGTTGCAGCTGACGAAGTTCAAATTTTGGGTGACTGGCATTCTGATGTATACAAAAGATATAATTCACTTTCAGTAGAAGACAAACTCAATATTTTACTTTCATTAAGTGATAAATTACAGTTTTGAGTGACGCAGGTTGCTGAGATCATCCTTGTGCACTTCTAATTACTATTATCTCGCTTGTAAATTTTTAACTTTTTTTCTTTTTCTTCAGTTCCACGCATAAATCAACTTAAGCCCTCTACAGACGGTAGGATTTTTTTGTACAGCACCAACTAAATTCAAGATGTACAGCCAAATATTATCGTGTGTATGATGCTATTCCTTGATTTCGTAAATCTTAAGTCTTGACTTACAGATTAGGACATGTTCTATTTCGTAAGTTTTGCCTTACGTACCACCCACGTTGACAAGCAACAAATTGGTAAATAATTAGTTGATAAGAGGCAAGTGAATGAAATTCCAGAAACAATTGCCCAAAAAATAAACACAAATCTGAATATAAAATGGCTTCTAATGCATAATGGAAAAAGGATGACACTGAAAAGATAAATGATTTGAGCCGCGCCATGCGGAAACCAACATAGTGCGTTTCCGACCAGCATCCACGCAGTCTGGTCCATGCTGTTCGCTAACGGTTTCTCTAATTGCAGTAGACTTTGAAAGCAAACATCATTGATCCTGACCAGACTGCACGGATGCACAGGCTGGTCTGCATCCATGCTGGTCGCAAAGCCGCTATGTTGGTTTTCTCATGGCGTGGCTCATTTGTGTCATGCGTAATCATTTTTTTTATTATTAATAGTTACATTCTTTTCAGTACCTGATGCAGTACCTGATGCACTATGTTTACTAGGTAAATCTCTGTGATTTATATGTGAATGGAATACTGTCTGTATGTGAAAAAATGTACAAGTTCAAAATTGTACATCTTTGAGATAATTAGTGTTGTACAACAAAAACCTACCGTCTGTAGAGGGCTTTAAAAACCCCAAATCAAGAAGTGTCTCATTATTTCGGACTCCATTGCCAAACATGTTAAAGACATTTGGGATACAGACATTCAATCGTTTCCTGGAATTACCATATCACGTTTGATTTCAAAAATTGCTAAAGGTTCAATTAATCTCAACTATGAGAATATCATTTTTCATGTTGGAACCAATGATGTTAATAACCATTCAGCTGGTAAGATTTCCTCTCTTTATTCAAATCTTGTCACTTGTGCTAGAACATATGCGGATAGCTCAGTGTTTTTTTATTTTTCTTCAATTTTACCTAGACCAGTGGATTTTTCAGATACTAGATCTAAGGTTAGGAAATAAATCTTACTTTAGAGGTCATTTGTAAGGATAGAAAGGTCAAATTTTTGAAGTCTTTTCGTCCTTTTTTAAAGGCCGATCTTCCACGTAGGGATTTTTTTTGCAATTAAGGACGGTGGTTTACATCTTAATCTAAAGGGCACAAGGCGGTTAAGACAATTTTTCATTAATACAGTTGCACATATGTAATTAAACTTTTTCAGCACTGATTTACATATAGCTTTGTTCAGAGCTCAAGTTATCTCTGAAAAAGTCATCTTAACTGCATTTTGGTTTCGAACAATTTGCAGTTATTTTCTTGAGTAACTAGTATGTAACAGTTACCAGGTTTAATTGACACTATTGGTCATTTAGCAAATCAAACCTTTTCATCCTTTTGTTATGGTAAAGTTGTGTTTCGTAAATTTGTAACACGAGTATGTGAATTACAAGTATTGCCATAAGTTTAAATTGTTTAAGTAATTTTGGTTTTACTTAAAATACACCTTTATCTGAAAAAGTTATCACTTTTCATACTAAAAAAGTTGGAATAAAGAAATTCTTGAGTTTAGTTAATTGCTTTAATTTTGTAGTCTTTTTGGTTATTCTTTAATTCGAGACTTCGATTTATAAGTTCAGTGAAGAATTTAATTGGTTGTTTTCCACACAAAATAATATAATGAGTTTACATATATGTATACAAGTATATTGAAGGACAGACAAGTAAACTTCTCTCGTAGATAATTTATCGGAGGAGGTTCATTTCTCTACAAAGTAGTATGTTATACTTTGGAGAAATTTCTAGAGAAAATGGTATGTGACGTTTTCCTAGAAAAAGGACAGTGTTGAATTGTTATTAACAGATTCATCTCTAAAATTTTGTAGTGTTGAAGTGTAGTTATACAAACTTGTAATTAATTCACAAGAGGTGGACAGCTAGTGCAATATATTAACTGAATGTGTACTAGTAAAACTTCTCTCGTAGATAATTTATCAGAGGAAGTTCATTTCTATACAAAGTAGTATGTTATACTTTGGAGAAATTTCTAGAGAAAAAGTTTTTGACGTTTTCCTAGAACAACCAAAAAAAAGTTCATATGTTATTGACAAATTTATTTCTGTGTGATTTGTGTCATGTGTTTTGCCAACATTTATGAATAGACACTCTTGTTTCATAAATTTTGACTCAGTTGTCATTTAATTATGTGTTATATTTCATGTTTTATTTGTTCATTTGTTTGGCCTCTGGGTTGGCGTTATATTGAATATTGATAATGATTATGCTGTTGGATACTTAACAGTATGTCTTGTTATTATCATTGATACAATATTGGTTATAACGTGATCAATTTAATCCTAATTAAATATTTCATATGTCAGTTTTGTTTTATTTTGTTTTCAAACAAAAGTAGAAATTTAAGTGAACACTTAATTTAGCGTATTTTATTGTTTACAGTAAAATCGATTAATTATGTGGAACAAAATTTTTTTCTCCTTTCACAACCAAGTTGTTCTTATTGTTGTGCCAATTTATTTGGTTGGTCAACGGATTATTTAAATTTTAAATTGATTGGTTATTAGGATTATTGTAATCCCTATTTTGATAGGTTGATCATAGGAAAATCTATAGATTTCTCTGGATTTGGCGCTTCATTCTGTTTTTTATATTAGTCTGATCACGTCAAAATTTCTTTTCTGTTTTTTTTCTATTAGTCTGATCACGTCAAAATTTCTTTTCTTGGTTTTCGAAAACAGAAAAAATGCTCGTCGAATTTTCATTAGCAAAATTTACAAAACGATAAAAATGTAGAAAAACCATAAGGAATTATTAGTAAATAAATGAACATTACGAATTTAATTTGAACAATTTATAGTTTTATATTTTGTGATTACATGTAACAATTCATCAAAAATGTCTGATCGAGAAAACAAGAAGTCGAGCAGACAAACAATCAGGCATAATTACAGTAAAATGAACTCCGACGGATTCGGAAACGACACAACAGGAGTTCCTTCCGAACTTACCACTTTGGGAAACGGAGAAACGGGTTGAGAAGATGAGACATGTAGACGACCAAGTTCCACAGAAACTCTAGTCTTGCTAGAATGTGAGTATAAGGCTCGAATGCAAGAGGAGGAGGAGGAGCTACAGAAACAAGCTCAGATAAGTAAGCTGAAGAAAAAGATTTCAAACAAAAGAAGAGCGGTAGGGGACTTACGAGGTGAGAATTTTAAAAATGTTGACAATAAAGTAACTTTACAACAGTTAAGAAAGAAAAAGAGTCTGAAAGCTAAAGCAAAAAGAAAAAAAAAAGAACTACAGGCTTCTGGGCTAAATTCAGAGTCATATACGTCGGATGATTCAGAATCTAATATAGAATCTACCGATTCAGATACGGAGGAAAGTCCGAGCACAAAACAGTCTGAATCAAAAAATAATAATAATGCAAGTAAAAACCGAATTAAGAAAAAATCCAGAAAAAGTAGTACGGAATCATCTTCTAAATCAGACAGCCATTCAGATTCAAGTAGTTCTGATTCAAACAAAAAGAAAAGTAAAAAATATAGGAAGAAATCAGGAATTTCAGCTAAATCTTCAGATCATGTAAAATTCAGGCAGAAATATCCCCAGGCATATTTACGATATGAACATGTCTCTTCAAAGATCAGTTTTGACTCCCTAGATATGAACTTATTTGTAGCTGGAGTGTTAGAAATTATTTCTCAGTCTTCAACAAAGAGCAAAGAAAGAAAAGCAAGATTGGAACTTTTAAATCGCCTTATGTATTTGAGTGGTTCATACGAATTTCAAATTATTAAAGCTTTGTATGCTGCAATTTTAAGAGAGATAGAATTAGGTCATAAGTGTTGGGGAGACGATTTCCATTACGTAGAAACTAACATTTTGGCTAGAAGTTCAATTAAATAGTCTTCCATTTCCAACAAGAAAGCAGGATTTAACTTTAAGATTAAAGAAGAAAAAATTTCTGAAGACAAAGCCTCGTTTTGTCCCCTCTATCAAAAGAATAAATGTCAACATGAATTTATGTCACATTTAATGGTTGTAAAGGGAAAACAAAAGTGGGCTCAACATAGGTGTGCCACTTGCTGGCTAAAAGATAGCAAGAAACTGGAACATCCTGAATGTTCAAGTGCATGCCCTCACAGTCAAAAATGACTTAAAACAGGTTTTGCTCAACTATCGGAGGCTTGTTATTCAAATGAACATTTGGTTAATTTATTCCTTCAAAAGTTTTGTTTGGTTTCTATTGATAATATTATTGACCAAAGAGAAGTAAGTGACAAAAGTGCACTTTGTTATCACTCGAAATCGTGTAAAATTTGTAAAGTAACAAAGTCAGACGTTGATAATGTGTCCCTTAATATGGTGAAATTACATGAAAAGGTGAAAACTTCTGGTAAACCAAATTTTCAGGGTTGTCGGATAGTAGTCAATAACAAGATAGACATTGAATTTTGGAACAGGATATTGACAGGTTACAAGGATAATATAGTAATAGATTTATGAAGATATGGTTTCCCTTTGGATTTTCAGGGTGAAATAAATTCTTTTGAACAAGTGGAGTTATGGAAACATAAAAATCATAAAGGAGCAGAAAATTATCCTTCAGAAATTACAAGTTATTTAGAAAAAGAAAAGTCTGATCATTCCATAATAGGACCATTTAGAAAAAAAAAAACCTTTTACAGATCCCCTTAAGATTTCTCCTCTGAATTCAGTTCCCAAAAAGATTCAGAAGAGAGAAGAGTTATACTTGATCTTAATTTTCCCAGGGGCAATGCTGTCAATGATTTCATTAGTAAAGATAGCTATTTGGGTGAAGAAGTAGAATTAATATTTCCAAGAATTGATGATTTTGTTCAGTTAATCAAAGCAAAAGGTAGACATTGTTTAATGTTTAAATTAGATTTGCTTAAAGCCTATAGACAAATAAATATTTGTCCAGGTGATTATAATTTAGTTTCATTTCGTTGGAAAAGGCACATATTCTGTGACACAGTGTTATCTATGGTTTTAAGAAATGCAGCTGCTATTTGCCAGAGGGTCACCAATGCCATTTCCTTTATGTTGTTTCAAATAGGTATAGCCATTTCAAATTATTTAGATGATTTGGCAGGTGTGTAAACTAGAGATAAGTCATGATTTGCATTTTTTCTGTTGTAGACAGGTTCTTGAAAAGGCCGGTTTGAAGGAATCACGAGATAAAGCTTGTGAACCTTCCGAAATCATGATTTTCTTGGGTTTTTTATTTAACTCCAATTCATGGACAATGGAGGTCACACCTGATAGATTACATGAAATCAAAACCTTACTTTCACATTGGTTAAATAAATCAAAAGATACACTTACAGAATTACAGTCTCTTATTGGAAAATTGAATTTTGTTGCGGCTTGTGTCAGACCAGGCCGTATTTTTATAAATAGACTTTTGAATTGGTTAAGGTCCATACATTCTTTGCATCCAAACATGGAAACTGATATTCCCCCATTTGTCAAAAAGGATTTACTTTGGTGGGACAGATTTTTGATCCATTATAATGGTATTTCCATTATGATATATGATGATTGGTCAAGGCCGGATGAAGATTTTTCTACTGACAGTTGTGTCACAGACTGTGGAGGTTATTTCAATGGAACATTCTTTCATACAGAATTCCCTGTTCAAATACGGCAGAAAAAATTAGACATTGGAATGCTAGAGCTTATTGCAATAATTGTTGCTCTGGAATTTTGGGGTCAAGAATTAAAAGAAAAACGCATTGTTGTTTACTGTGATAACCAGTCAGTATGTCAAGTCTTGAACACTGGAAAGTCACGATCAGAAGAATTTCAGATTGGTTTAAGAGAAGTTTGTTACTTACCAGCTCTTTATGAATGAGAGATTAGATCCACTCATTTGTCAAGTAATGAGAATAGATTAGCAGATTCTCTTTCTAGATGGCATTTAGATAAAAAATATGAGGATGAATTCAACTCATTAACTAGTAATTTGGAAACATTTGAGAGTTTTGTGTGAGATTACTTATTTGAATTTGCTAATGTCTGGTAGAACATTTACTATTCTATTTCAGACCAACAGTTTAAAGAGTTGAAACAAGATCTAAAATTGTCAAATTTATCAGCTTACGCAACAGGTTCAAGGAGGAATTTGAAGATTCAATGGGAATCTTTCATTTTGTTCTGTTTATATTTTCGTTTGCAGTATTTACCTGCTGAAACGTACACTTTGCAGTTATATGTTCAATTTTTGAGTAGATCTTTCAAATCAGTTGATAGTATTCGAAATTACCTAAGCGGAGTTAAAACCATGCATTTGTTATTGGGTCATTCTGTAGACCATTTGAATCAATTTCTCATAAATCTGTCTTTGAAAGGTTTAACTAGAATAAAACAACATTGTGTTAAACAAGCTGAACCTATTACCCCGGTTATATTAAACAAGTTGTATAGTAAACTTGATATGTCAAATGCTGATGATTCTGTTTATTGGTGTTTATTTTTATTTGCCTTTTTCTTAGTGGCTAGAAAGTCCCATTTAGTTCCCACTTCTAAATCAGTTTTTGAATCTTTTCGTTGTTTGTTGAGCAGTGATATTTCTCCTATAGGGGAAAATGTATGTGTAACTATGAGATGGTCAAAAACCATTCAGTTTGGACAACGTTTTTTAAAGACTTCCCGTCTTAAGTTACAGACTTCAGTCTTATGTCCTGTAGCAGCCTACTACGATATGTTGGAATTTGTTCCCACTACTAAGGTAGATCAGCCTTTATTTATATTAAAAAATAGAAAGATGGTCACATATCCTATGTTTCAAAAAAGGCTCAGGTCTCTTCTAGAAGAGTTAGATTATGATTCTTCAAAGTTTTCTTCACAATCTTTCCGTAGAGGTTTTGCTACTTTTGCATTCAGGTCTAATGTTGCAGCTAACGAAGTTCAAATTTTGGGTGACTGGCATTCTGATGTATACAAAAGATATAATTCACTTTCAGTAGAAGACAAACTCAATATTTTACTTTCATTAAGTGATAAATTACAGTTTTATGTGACGCAGGTTGCTGAGATCATCCTTGTGTCCTTCTAATGTCTATTATCTCGCTTGTAAATTTTTAACTATTTTTTTCTTTTTCTTCAGTTCCACGCATTAATCAACTTAGAAACCCCAAAATCAAGAAGTGTCTCATTATTTCGGACTCCATGGCCAAACATGTTAAAGACATTTGGGATACAGACATTCAATCGTTTCCTGGAATTACCATATCACGTTTGATTTCAAAAATTGCTAAAGGTTCAATTTATATCAATTATGAGAATATCATTTTTCATGTTGGAACCAATGATGTTAATAATCATTCTGCTGGTGAGATTTCCTCTCTTTATTCAAATCTTGTCACTTGTGCTAGAACATATGCGGATAGCTCAGTGTCTTTTTATTTTTCTTCAATTTTACCTAGACTAGTGGATTTTTCAGAAACTAGATCTAAGGTTAAGGAAATCAATCTTACTTTAGAGGTCATTTGTAAGGATAGAAAGGTCAAATTTTTGAAGTCTTTTCGTCCTTTTTTAAAGGCCAGTCTTCCACGTAGGGAATTTTTTTGCAATTAAGGACGGTGGTTTACATCTTAATCTAGAGGGCACAAGGCGGTTAAGACAATTTTTCATTAATACAGTTGCATATATGTAATTAAACTTTTTCAGCACTGATTTACACATAGTTTTGTTTAGAGCTCAAGTTATCACTGAAAAAGTCATTTAATTGCATTTTGGTTTCGAACAATTTGCAGTTATATTCTTGAGTAACTAGAATGTAATAGTTACCAGGTTTAATTGACACTATTGGTCATTTAGCAAATCAAACCTTTTCATCCTTTTGTTATGGTAAAGTTGTGTTTCATAAATTTGTAACACGAGTATGTGAATTACAAGTATTGCCATAAGTTTAAATTTTTAAGTAATTTTGGTTTTACTTAAAATACACGTTTATCTGAAAAAGTTATTACTTTTCATACTAGAAAAGTTGGAATAAAGACATTCTTGAGTTTAGTTAATTGCTTCAATTTTGTAGTCTTTTTGGTTATTCTTTAATTCGAGACTTCGATTTATAAGTTCAGTTAAGAATTTAATTGGTTGTTTTCCACACAAAATAATATAATGAGTTTACATATATGTATACAAGTATATTGAAGGACAGACAAGTAAACTTCTCTCGTAGATAATTTATCAGCGGAAGTTCATTTCTCTGCAAAGTAGTATGTTATACTTTGGAGAAATTTCTAGAGAAAAAGTTTGTGACGTTTTCCTAGAACAATAAAAAAAGTTCATATGTAATTGACAGATTTATTTCTGGATTTCTTGTGTGATGTGTTTTGCCAACATTTATGAATAGACACTCTTGTTTCATAAATTTTGACTCAGTTGTCATTTAATTATGTTTTGTATTTCATGTTTTATTTGTTCATTTGTTTGGCCTCTGGGTTGGCGTTATATTGAATATTGATAATGATTATGCTGTTGGATACTTAACAGTATGTCTTGTTATTATCATTGATACAATATTGGTTATAACGTGATCAATTTAATCCTAATTAAATATTTCATATGTCAGTTTTGTTTTATTTTGTTTTCAAACAACAATAGAAATTTAAGTGAACACTTAATTTAGCGTATTTTATTGTTTACAGTAAAATCGATTAATTATGTGGAACAAAAATTTTCTCTCCTTTCACAATCAAGTAGTTCTTATTGTTTTGCCAATTTATTTGGTTGGTCAACGGATTATTTAAATTTTGAATTGATTGGTTATTTTGATAGGTTGATCATAGGTAAATATATAGATTTCTCTGGATTTGGCGCTTCATTCTGTTTTTTTTTATTAGTCTGATCACGTCAAAATTTCTTTTCTCCCTCCCTCCCTTAAGGATTGAATCCCCAGTTAAAAACTTTAACTTTAAAGTTTAACATTTATGCTAATACCCGAGGTTTAATAAAGTTTGTAATAACTGTCATTATGTCTTGATGATAGATCTACAAAGTCATTTGATATTGTATGTGATTTATCAATATGATTTATGTTTATTTATTTTCTAGTATCAGAATCATTGTAGATTTATTTATTGTGGTGTTTCGTATAGATATTTATTTAGAAAAAATAGGTTTGACGTTATATAGAATTAAGTGAACACTTAATTTTGTACTTACACATTTTTAACATGTATTGACAGGACTAATGGTTTCTGACTTTAGACATCAGATGATACATACCAAATCCAGTCGTCTCCATATTGAAAGGATTATTGAACTTAAAGAAGCTGAGAAGCTGACATTTTGGGCTTACGGGATTGCATCTGTCTCATTTTCCCTCATTTCCATCGTTGCAACAACTCCGGTTTTGTACGAAACGCCTTCCAAATTTTTATGGAGCACCTGCTGTATTTTTCTCTCAGTCCAGTCTGCGCCGTTTGAAATCACGAGATGTCTGGCGAGAATTTTAAGCTTTAGCCGCTCGAATCTTTTTTATCATGATTACCGAATCGGATAACAGTTACTTTTCCTTTTCTCTTTCACCTATTTTGTGAAGAAACATAACGCCAATGCAGAAATATTTGTCTGTCTAGCTGGAAAAAGGATAGAGTTGCTGATAAACCATTGTGAACTCAAATAGACCGACAAACTGACCACAGAAACTGTTTTGTGCCGATTCTCCATAGATGACGACCGTTCTAAATATGACATATGAAGACAATCAGCGCATAACTTATTTGCCACTTATCATTATACAAAACAGAGTCGCTAGAATTAAATGTCAGACACCTTTTTGTTATGTTTTCATTTTATGTAGGTTGATTGTAACTATTTTCAAATATAATAAATTTGAAAGCACTACATAATTATGTGTGCGACTTTTACCGCATTTCGCTTACAGTCAAACTTGTGTCAAAGACCATCTCCGAACAAAGACCACCCTATGAATAAAACGCAACTGGGATTAAACAGTGCACTATTCAAGTAGAAGCACCTACGAATAAAGACTACATGTTAAGAATTCTCCCGGACGGTGGTCTTTGTTTACAGGTTGTACTGTATTTGCAAATTGCAATAAACGAAAAAAAGAAAAGAAAGAATGCTATATGTGTAATATGGAGTAAGGATATGGGACAACTTGAGTAATCATAATATCTCAGTTAATATTAATATACATGTACGCACCTAGACTTACATAGTCTGTTGAAATCAAGCAATCTGTAATAAAGTTTATTTCTTTCTTCATAATGACACTGACAATTTCTTAGAAAACCCTTTTCTCTCTGGCCACATCTCAACAGACTTATTAAATGTATAACATACCTTGCATATATACAGATTTCCAGGTTGGTGCAGAAACTTTCAGAATTTGAGAAATGTTTTCAACAGCATTTGTTGACTGTCAATGATTAAATACAAAGAATGTAAATCAAACACGTCTACATCAGTTTTGACGTTAAGTTCTCGTAAAATTACGACGGTAAGTAATGTTGAAAAACGTAATAGCGAAAAATCTATGCACTGACCCCCATTTTTTTCGTTTATCATTTTGTTTATAAATGGTGCATAAAATGTAGAAATATGAAAAAATCACCGTTTAAGAACTTGCTTTCTTTGCTATTCTATCTGACGGACGAGGCAAACTTTTCCGACGTCAGAATAGGTTTGTGGTAATTTGCACATAATAATCGTTTCAGTTTGTAAAAGTTCAATCACATAAATAAATATATAGATATGTGATAAAACAGAATGTCTGTGGAATAAAATGAACGTTTTGCCGACAGAATTGGATAAAAATTGTCAAAATTATTGGCGTTTAACGCTAAAAAGGCGCACATTTATTGTAGCCGCTAGGGGGCGCTTCGACGTCAAAACTACATCAGATATTCATTTTAAAATCGCACCAGTTGAAAGGGGATGTATTTCCATTCATTTTTACCGAAAAGCATCACAATCTGAAAGGTGCCAAAATTCGCGAGGAAAGTAGCGAGCGAGATTAAATCCTCAGGGTTGCTTTGACTGCTTTAAAAATTTCATATTTTGAATATGTTACCGGACTTTGACCTAAGACCTTGAACGCCTAACCAACCGGGTCTGAGCCCGACTTGGCCTGTTTCTTTTAGATACTTGCTTGCTCTTTGCAACAATGTATCATTTATTAAGATTGGACATCAGGTATTAAGACAAGACTCTTTCAACAAGGCCCACCCCTCTATTTAATATTATGAAGAAATATGCATATTTTCACGAAAAATGGTACATCTTGAGACGGTCCACTGACAATCCGTCGGCTTTAAAAATATACGATCTATATATCTGTTTAGAAAATGTGTTGAATTGTATTATAAAAGACTTTTCCAACAAGGCCCACCCCTCTACTTAATAGTATGAAGAAATATGCATATTTTCACAAAAAATGGTACATTTTGAGACGGTCCCCTGACAATCCGTCGGCTTTAAAAATATGCGATCTATATATCTGTTTAGAAAATGTGTTGAATTATTTTATAAAAGCTATTTTATTAAAATGTCTTGTGTTCGTAACATTCTACAATTATTTGAAGTTTATGAAAAACTCGGACTTTTTCCTGACGGAAAAGTACGAAAATACCGGTTTTATCCTAGATTACGCACAGACTTCTTCTTCTCTTCTTCCTGGTAATACGCAGGGCTCACTCTGGAGCATCGTCGCGTATGAAAAGACTATGTACAAGGTCGCTGTGAGATTAGCAACAGTGCAGGATAAAAAAGGTAAAAGCAGTTAAAATCCCTGTACATAGAGCTAGCGGCGACAACTGGCAAGCCCTGCCTTGAAAGTGTCCAAGGTCTGTGCTGCGACGACGTGCTCTGGCAGCTGGTTCCACAATCGGATGCCGGCTTGAAAGAAGGAGTGTCTGTAAATGTCAGTCCTACAGAAAGGCAGTGCATATCGCAAGGTGTGACCACGTGTGGAGAGTGCTGTTGTGTGGAGGAACAAGTCTTTACGGATGTCTACTATGCCGTGTGTAATGCGGTACATCATCACCAGTCTACTGTCTGATCTTCTTTGTTGTAAAGAATCCCAGCCAAGGTTCGATATCATCTGGCTGGTGCTGCTGGTGGTCTTGTAATCCCCCATCACAAACCTGGCTGCTCTGCGCTGGACCGCTTCCAGTTGCTGGATGTTTCTGCTGGTATGAGGGTCCCAGGCGGCTGAAGCATATTCAATTACCGGCTTCACCAGGCTGTTGTAACATTGGGCTTTGACTCCCTGTGGGCATCTTGAGAGGTTGCGTCGAAGGAAGCCAAGCGTGTTGTTTGCTTTCTTGGTCTTGTCGTCCACATGAGCATTCCAGGAAAGGTTCTCAGTTAATGTCACACCAAGATACTTGCCGGAAGTGACTACTGATAAGTCATGGCCATGGATGGTATAAGTGGTTTTGATAGGGTTTCTCCTTTTGGTTATTCTAACAACCTCACACTTGGATGGATTGAAATCCATCTGCCAGTCCTTTTCCCACTGTTGCAGCTGGTCCAGGTACTTCTGTAGTGCTATGGTGTCCTGCTGTGACCGTATCTTCCTATAGAGGAGACTATCATCTGCGAACAGGCGAGATGTTGATGTCGCTTTCTGTGGCAGGTCATTAATGTACAAAAGGAAAAGAAGAGGGCCAAGAACGGTGCCTTGTGGTACTCCGGAGGTGACAGGCGCAGCTGTTGATGAATGTCCTTTGACAAGAACCTGTTGACTACGGTTGGAGAGGAAACTGTGGATCCATTTGATGGTGTTGCCGCCGATCCCATAATGATCCAGTTTCAGGAGGAGTCGCTGGTGCGGAACCTTATCGAAGGCTTTGGAGAAGTCCAAAAGGATCGCGTCGATTTGTTCCCCTTCGTCAAGCGCTGCAGCAAGGTCCTGTATGGTGAGGATAAGTTGGCTGTCACACGACCTTTTCTTCCATGCTGGTTGTCAGAAAGGATGTTATGTTTGTCTAGGTGCTGCATGACCTGGCTGTGGATGATATGTTCCATCACTTTGCAGCAGATGGAGGTAAGGGAGATGGGCCTGTAGTTCGAGGCTAAGCTTTTGTCGCCTTTTTTGAAGACAGGAGTAACCAAAGCCTGTTTCCAGTCATCAGGAACTCGACCTTGTTGTAGTGAGGCTTGAAGCACCAATGTTAGGGCTGGGGCTATTTCTGCTGCGCATTCCTTCAAGAATCTTGATGGTATGGCATCTGGTCCCTGGACCTTGTGTGGATTCAGGTCGTTCAATAATTTCTGTACACCCTTGTAGTGGATGGTAAATGGTTGCATCCTCGGAGAGGGGCTGCCAGACATAGAGGGCATATTACAAGTGTCTTCGTCCGTGAATACGCTGCTGAACTGTTCATTCAAGATTTCGGCCTTCGTTTTGGGGTCGCTATGCGAGATGCCAGCTCTCTTCAGTAGAGATACACCACTGCTATCACAGCGTCGGCTGTTAATGAATGAGTACAGTCTCTTTGGGTTCCTGTCTGTGTCGGGTGTGACCATGTCATTCACATACTTGGAATAGGCCCGTTTAGTCTCATGTTGGGTTTCCTTCTGGAGCTCCTTAAAATGGCGAAAATCTGCATCATCTCCAGATTTCTTGCCTCGTCGGTAAGCTCGTTTCTTCCTCCTGGATAATCGTTTGATTTTTCTTGTGATCCAGGGCTGGTGGTAGCGAGAGGAAGACATTTTAGATGGTACATTATGGTTGATGGTTTCACTGCAGAATGAGCTGAATTGACTCCATAGTGAGTTGATGTCTATGCCTGGCGTGTTCTCAAGTGTGAAATTTTGAGAAAAAGTCTGGGCTTGTGATCTCATGTCACTGGTCTTGGCTTGTTTCCATAGATGTATCTTCCTCTGTGGTTGTTTCTTTCTAGGTGCGAGGACCTTGGCTTCTATGAAGACTATGTCGTGATCACTAAGCCCAGGCATAGGCTTACATTTGTAGATCAAGGATGGTCTGTTTGTCAAAAAGATGTCAAGTATGTTACTGCCACGAGTGGGAAATTTAATAATTTGTTCCATGTTGGTGTCATACATGGTGTCTAGAAGTGACTGGTTGATCTGGTGTTAGTAAGTGGATCGACCTATGGTGTTGTGGTCCCAGTCTATGTCTGGTAGATTGGCATCGCCGGTGACCCATACAGTTGAATTTGGGAACCTAGTGTGAAGGGTTCTGATTTGCTGACAAAGTTCCTCCATGTAGTCTTGGTCGCTGCTTGGTGGTCTGTATATTGCTGCAATTATGAGCGGTTCTTTCCCAAGACACTCAAAACTTGCTGCTACAAATTCCGCTGTTGTTGGTATACTGATGGCGCACCCAGTGATGCTCTCTTTGGCTGCTATGATGACTCCACCATGCGGATCAGTTTGTCTATCTCTCCTCGCTATAATGTTGTACCCTTGTGGGAGAACTTCTCTCTCAAATATGCCAGGGTGCAGCCAGGTTTCAGAGCCTACGATGATATCAGGGTTTGATTCAACCAATAAAAGACTAAAAGCTGTCTTTTTCGCTCGCATACTCTGGAAATTGACAGTCATGACCCTGAAGGTATTGGACTTTCGTCTATGACCTGACGCAGGCTGAGGTGATGGGCGATAGGGGGATGATGTATGTTGGGGGGGGGGGGGGTCCTATGGAACTGTCAACTGAACTGAAACTGTGGGTAGTTGTAGACAGTGGACTCTCTGGGGTTGGAGACATAGGTTAGCCCTCATTCAACAGGATACTATAAGAATTTTCTGTAGCGATGGAGGTGGCAATAGAGTCTGATGTGTGGGTCTCAAAGAGGGAAGTCGAGAAATTAGGTATACCGCATGTGACGCAAATCCAGCTAACATTCGATGTTATGCCTCGGTAGACTGCTTCTGGCATTTTCATGCAGCTGATGTGATACCAGGTATCACAGGAATCGCATGCAACGGCTTTCTGGTTGGACCTGCATGGTTTGTGGCAAACACCACATGGAAATTTGTAGGTTGGGCCTGGATGAGGATGGCAATCACCAGATAAGAGTATCCGAAACTGTGCATCCGAAAAGTGTTCATTTGGTGTAAACAAAGACGTTGCCCAGATTGTAAGACAAAAAACAACAAGATTCATACGTCCTACCATGACTTTACTCTGTGTCTGTATGATACCAGGTGACAATCGGCTTATAGGTGTCTGTAGGATCTGTATCTCTAAATATTCAGTTTGCTGACATGATATTTACATGTTGTTGTTGTTGTTGTTTGGGGAAATAAAAGTATTTTCCAAGTAAGGACTCGATTGCTGAGCTATGGGACGACGGATCTGTAATTGTTACAGGGGAATACTTAATGTGACTCTATAGTGCTGTACTGGGCTCAGGACAGTGAAAAAAAACAAAAAACTTTCATCTCTTCCACCCATAAAAGTGCGCCTTCTCACAACGAACTTGACCTCTTGACGAACGGACAGATGTTGTCTTTTTTGTCACAAACTTTCAGATATTGTCATTCTCTATCGAAAGATTTTATTTATAGTATATATTGTAAGCCAAAAAATGGCAAGGTTCAGCAAATGTTCCCGACGGCGTGTCCGCCGGAAAAGATTTTTTTTTATTCGTTTAGACAATATTTCAAACTACTTATTTAAAGAAATTTGAGTTTGACATCTTACTTCTAACGTTTCTTATAATAAAATGAAATTAATGAAATTTTCGAAAGAATAGCGATTAAAATTAGTGTTATACGGTCCAATAACAAGTCTACAGATCGAACAGACGGACAAAATTTACCTTAAACTAGTTATTTCTGTAGAAATAATTGAAATACACCAAATGTGTTACTTTAGAGACTTAGTTCATGTAAAATAATATTTAAAAAAAGATAAGGTGTATCTTCGTGCATTTTTTTTTTGCTTTTGATATGGCACCCATGTTCGAACCCGGACGACCTTTAGGGTCGGGCCTTAAGCCTTGCGCTATACCTTTAGGAAATAGTTCTTGGATAGTTCTACAAATACATTTAACTTTTATTAAGACATCTTTTGCACTTTGTTCGTAAATACTTGATTGAAAATTACCAATTTTGTGAAAAAAGGAGAAAAATCAGACACGGGACTCGAACCCTTCTTGAGTCCGGTCTGATCAACCAGGGTTCAATATCTATCTAAAAATGTTGAACCCTACCAGAAAAATACAGATTTTAATGATTTAATTCGATGTCAGGGACATATCCGACCCCCGTTGACCCTGAGGGTGAGGGGAAAAATCTGACCTTAATCTATTGCCTGCATGCTGCCCAATATTTTAAGCCCTTAACAAAATATCCATGAACTTATTTGGTAGAGCTGAAAAAATGAGATGACGAAAAGTGAAAATCTGAAAAAAATACATTATTCTAGGAAGTTGAATTTTCGACTTCTTCAAAAAAATTTTGCGGGTGATTTTTTTTGTAGGTCAGGGTTAGGGGTCGGGTCAAGGTCGAATGTTTGGCACTTGGGGACCTACCAAAGTCCGTCCCAAAATCACGACCGGGTCCAAAATGGACCTAAACTTTGATCCCTCACGACGGTTCGGGGACTTAATCCTCCCGCAAAAAATGTAACCTTTGTTAGTAAAATTCACTATGGCCAAAAAAAAAAAAACGGCCATGTTTCAAGCCTAACTCTGTACCCGTTCAAAAGTTATGGCCTCTCAAAGTCATGTAGGGACATTTTCGACAAAAAAGTATGACTAGTGTTAGGGTTTAGGGTTAGGGCTAGGGTTTAAATTTGCCCCACCCTGGGGCAATTTTTGTCTTACAAAGAGTTGTATAGGGAATCTTCTTGTCTTGAACCTCCATGCACAGAGCTTAGATACTTAGCATGTAGCATTGTCTAGTGGACCTCTACCAACCTTTTTCAAATCATGGCCGGTCTACATGGTCTATGCTCAATGAAATGTTGACTATTCAAATATCACTCAATAAGGACTGGTAATCAGTCCTTTGAGGACTTTGATTTATTGTAGCTGTTTTCCGATTTCTTTCCATTGTTTTTTTTTGTACCGAACTCGTATACCTGAAAGCATATTACACAGAAAAAGGTCTAATGAAAATGATACTTCGTATTAAACATTTTACTGCTCGTTATCTGCCCCGTAGATGTTTTTAATTTTCTGGGAATGTTCCTTAAATGTTCTTGAATAGAATGGGATTATAAAATTCCTTGACTACCAGGTTCATTTCACGCTACGGTGCTATGAAAAGTATCAATTTAAAGCACAGTTAAGGTGGAATGCGCCTAATTTAAAGTTATTGGGTTTCGTTTCGAAATTTTGATTAATTTAAAATTCAGCATATTTCTCATACACTGCGTATTTTACTTTTTTGATATTTTTGTAACTTTTTTCTCTGCAAACCTTCAAAAACGACCATTGACGTCCATTTTTGATGAACCGCTATTTCACGTACATCAAACGATTTTTGTAAATCGTTCTGTTCATTCCACAAATATCGACTAGCTTGCTACTCATCATACTTTCATTTAAAAATGTCTTTAAGATGGTGTACATGTATGATTTATGGAGGTCATATTAACGTAAAAGTCGGGAACTACGTTAAAGTAAATTCAGAGCGACAAATATGACGTTGAGTTTCGAATAAAGATTTTGCTTTAATCTTGTCTCATGTAAAGCCCAAACGATAGAATCTGAGGAAAAACTTACAGGTTTGCAGAGACAAAAATACAAAAATATCAAAAAAGTAAAATACGCAGTCTACAACGCTCTATGAAGTGGGAAACTTGTTTCTTACGGAAAGCTTTAAAGACAGGATGTTTGAGTATACCGCCGTGATATAGTTGGAGTGTTGTTGAGAAACGGTTATTAAATGCATATGTGTGTGTGTGTCCGTACACTTTAAACGCTTGACGTTAACTTCATGTCGTATTTTATACTTCAGCTAATTCAGAGCCTAAAGATGACAATGACAATGATAGCATTTTAGCGGCTATATCAGATTTATTATTCACGTTATTCAAATTTGACAAAAACACATACTTATAAAAACGGTGAAAGTATCTGAGTCTTAAATATTAATACGGTCAAATGCTGACAAAGTGTAGCCATGGTTTTATTATATATATATTTCTGTTCTCGCAAATCGGTAGTGAATTTTAAGTCTTTTTAACTGATTGTGACCAGAGAAGCTATATTTTCTCTCTCTGCAAGTTAACTGGATTTCAAGGATACATTGAATATACAGAAATAGTTTGCATTAAAGGGATAAGCCTCCAGATCGTTCGACAAGAAAAATACTATTTTTTAGATATATGGACATAAAAGCTATATTTATTGATAAGATTTACTGACAAACTATATCTTACTGAAACACATGAGAATTTGCTGTTTTACTACTTTTTAAGATGAAAAATCAAAAAGCGTTTGTAACGCTTTACTCCAGGTAAACTGTCTCGATTATAAATACCTACATTTAGAAATCATAAGTAACTAACTCCGCTACAGCTCTATTGTTTACGACGACGGAATTGTCTTTGTTGCCGCGGCGGTATGAGGTTCGATTCCTGATGCTGTCATCTTTATTTCTTGATTTGGATATTTTTATATCTTTTAGAAATAAAAAACTCATACTGTAATGTTTATGATATGACCAAACTTCAATTTGAAAGAAATATTAGTTTTAGCCAAATGTCTGCCTTTAAGGCCTATAATAAGTTTCAGAGCAGTTGACTTTCCCATACGTGAGATCCGCTGGGATTCAAGTTCGCATTATAAATAATTATATAGTACAGAGAACTTATACGAACTAAATCACCACCACAATATACGAGACCAATTATGGCAAAGCACCTAACAGTACAAACGAACACACACATGCCACAGTAAGTCCACTAACCAAAAATGATTTTTAGTTTTGATGCTGCTTTATATACGAACCCGAATTTTAATAAATATTGGTACAGGTTCAACATTTGCATATATATACTCAAATCTCTGTTTTCATAGCTTACAAATCAAAAGTGACATTTTGGTCTTTTTAATTGATTTGGATCAAGGATACATTGAATATATAGAGATAGTTTGCATTAAAGCATATGATTTGATTCCGAAAAGTTGATTTTCAAATACGTAAGATCCGCTAGGATTCAAGTTCGCATTATGAATTATCATAGAGTAGAGAGAATTTATACGAACTAAATCACCACCACAATATACCAGACCAATTACGGCAAAGCGTCTAGCAGTACAAACGAACACACATATGCCATAGTAAGTCCACTAACCCAATAAGATTAGTTTTGATGCTGCTTTATTCACGAACAAGAATTTTGTTTAACACTTGTACTGGTTCAAGATTTGCATATATATACTCAGATCTCTGTTATCATGGCTTTCAAATCAAAAGTAACATTTTAGTCTTTTTAATTGATTTGTATCAGAGAAGCTATATTTTCTCTCTCTGAAAGTTAACTGGATCTCAAGGATACATTGAATATATAGAGATAGTTTGCATTAAATGATATAGTTTGATTCAGAACAGTTGACTTCCCCATACGTGAGATCCGCTAGGATTTAAGTTCGCATTATAAATTATTATATAGTAGAGAAAAATTATACGAACTAAATCGCTACTACAATATGCCAGACAAAAGCGCCTAGCAGTACAGACTAACATACACACACACATGCCACAGTAAGTCTACAGACCCAATAAAATTAGTTCACACATATTTATTTTACCTTTTCCTCGAGTTGCGCTACTCTCTCCTTGAGCGCATCATTCTCCAGGTCCCTGTCAAACAATTTGATCCAAGTATGTCAATACTTTGGTAACAGATTCAAAGAAATGATCCTTCATTTCCAGAGGTAGATCGTTTTTGCTTCGTTTGCTCTTCAATTTCTACTCTTTTAGTGTTAAACATATTATGTTTGTAAAAGATGATAGGTGCTCCCGAATTCTTAAAATACTAACTAGGCGAATCAATAAACTCATTTTCTTTATTTAATAAAGATAACTTGAAAATGTTCCGTTCATGATAAGATTAAGAATAAAAAATTTTGACCTAAGGAAATGCCGCATGCAGCCTTGAAACAGAGATGCAGCCACACATAACGGATGTGTACATGTCATAATATCATCAGCTTCTTGAACATTTTCTTTTAACTAAGAAATAGGTAAAGAGTTTAAACGTGTAAACATGACCTATCTGCCAGATTTTTAGTATCATATTGCAGAGAGCGATAGTCATTCGTTTGCGAAGTTAATGTTTGTTATATCCATTATGCCTCACACCTTGAGAACGAGTTTTCCATATTTCTGTGGAATAGAGAGAGAATTTATATCAATACCGGAATATTTTGAAATAGTTCGTGATAGATGTCATCAGTTAAACCTAATGGAGAGGTTGTTTTTGAAAGACTTTAATCCAGTAAAGGTCAGAGACATGACTATAATTACCCTAAAATATAAAAATGACGGTACAAGAAATTACAAAATATGATGTTAAGATGTCGTTACGTTTGCCTAACTTACTATACACCACAATTATGGGTATTTCCTTTAAGTACATTGATAAAATCAGAAGAATTTCAAGAGCTATCTGAATGAATATGTACATTGAAATTTCTATTTTTTACCGTAGAGCGTATATTCGAGTTACTATCAAAATGAGGACAGGATAAATTATGCACCTATTATACTGGCACTTAGAGACTAAATGAAATTTAACGTGTTTAGTAACAGATGTTTTGGTGTTGTAAGTAAAAGTTAGTGTTGTAAAGTGCAGTGTTTACAATAGTCCTTCTAGAATCATCAGAAATGTGATGACTAATGACAACGGTCGGCACATTATAGGTAGAATTTGCTGAATCACACAATAAGTATTTTTTTTAGAATCAGTCTTTTTTTAATTATTATTCCATACATAAGGCTTTTATTGAAATAACCATTATGCATCCAGGGAAATTGAAAATAACTGGGAAAATGGAATGAATTTGAAATAGAAAAACATCCAGTTGAACAACATTTTCATATCAGTAGTACGAAGATGAATAACCAAAACCAAAACCAAATTATAGGATAGAAATGGATAGAAATAATAAATAATCAGCCCAGAAGAGGTTTGATCGAAAAGCAAAATGCACAATGTTTATTATTGTCTATGTTACCGACATCTTGCACGTTCATTTTTAAGTCTTCTCAAGTCGTCTTAACCCGCCTCCCCCAATAACACAAGATTAAACCTGTATTCACAACGTTCAAAATAAACCTCCACAATTACATTTAACTAATTGTAAAATGCCATGATGAACAGTGATAGTGTTGTTCTAACTGGAACAAGGAACTCCTTATTTGTCTCTCTTGTATTCATTCTTCTCTGCGACAAACAAGGTTGTAAATGTACATATTCCAAATGTTACTTCAATACTCAAATTTCAAATGTAAGGAAACGTTCCGACCTTACAACAGTACATAGCTTTGATACAAAAACAAATATATATATATATAAGTGAGATATTAACGAAAAAACATCAACGAAATGCCTTTCAAACACACTGGATCCCGGAAGGATACATGAACATAAAGATAAAATTATAGAGTATGAGAAAATATATGTTCAAACAGTGTCAAAAGTTTAATTATAAACCCGAGCGCTTTCGGCTTTTTTAAAAAGCCGAAAGCGCTCGGGTTTATAATTAAACTTTTGACACTGTTTGAACATATATTTTCTCATACTCTCTCTCTCTCTCTTTCTCTCTCTCTCTCTCTCTCTCTATATATATATATATATATATATAACGTATAAAGCCAGAAAAAGTACATCTTGAGACCTTACACTGAACAGTTTTAGTCACTTATGATACTATTTACGTTTGCCTAGATGATCAGCAAGATAAAACTTCCCAATATATATTGGATTCTTACAATTAATATTACAGTTAGTTAACTGTTATCGAGGACGTTGTCGTCTTAAATTAGTCGACAGTCATAGCTTTTTGACGTGCTTATATTATCTGAAATTGCCATATTTATGACGTCATAATGTTCTCCATTCGCATGCCCGGAATTATGTACATGTGAAAACTTGATAACTCACTTCAGTCTACAAAGGATATACTTCTCTTTATTTTTCAGTATTTTTCCACGTAAGCATATATCCCCGCTATGCACAAAAATGTTCCACTGCGTTGAATTGACTTTGCTAAACAATAATCTTTTTATCGAATTTAAACGCGATATGTTCGTAATTCTATCAAAATTAATGGATATTTATCACTTATAAACATAATAACAAGAATACATCAGGTCCTTTTTCCCCACAAGTTTGCTGTCAGTTCAAATTAAATGCTGTACTTTATGGGTGTTTAAGAAAAATTGTAAAGGTATGGAAAACAGTATTCTATACATCTAAACATACACAATGGTATTCGAAATTGACTTAGTCAAAGAACATGTAATAATTTATATCACGAAGAAGAGTTCCTATAAAAAGTACCTTTAAAGAATACGATGCTCGGAATAAATAAGATATTTAGCGAAACATCTTTGGAAGGAACGCTAATTGTCTAGACATTTTAACCTAAAGTTTATGAAATAGATATCAACTACCAAATTTGCATCTACGAAAAACGAACTTTTATCATAAAAAAGTCTCAAATGTAACATTTTTGATAATAGAACTTTTATTGTGTCAGCGATTAAAATGTGTGTCCGATAATTTCACCGTTGCTGTTTATAATGTATTAGAGCTTTAGAAACTACTGCATTTAAATATAGAGACGAAAACGGGGTTAAAATATATTACATATGGTAAGCATCACAGCAAATACAAATAAAAGCTAAAACTGCTCCGTTTGGTAGAGCATATCTCTGCAGGCTCCCATAAATAATTCGTGCTAGTAATGCAAAGTATTCGTGCTAATAAGTTCATACGTCACTTGAATACAATACGTCACTTATTACTTCTATCAATTCTCAAATTAATTACTTACTACACTGACTAAAGTAAAAGTATAATAAGGATATTAGAAGATTATGTTGAAAAAATATAGATAAGAAAATGATTAACTGCAGCTATTATATACAACCACAAATTAACAAAAATGCAATTGCAAATTAAACATTCCACAATAGTTGGTATGAACGATAACTCTGTAGCATTGACTACCAAGTAACAAATCGGACACTTTATAGTTATGCACTACACTGGTACCCAATATCTTTAAATTACAATTAAATATTATATATACGGTACTGTTCTTGTCAAACCATACATTTATAAAATAACATACAATCCAATGCAGTACCAGCGTTCCAAAATTTACAAAGAAAGGCTGCAATGATAACGCCGATCTCATCAACCTAGAATCGCTAAGTTTAGCTTTATTCAAATAGGTAAGCGGCTGATGATCTGTTTCTGAAACGAAGTCCTTACCGAACAAATACCGATGGAACTTAGTTACTGCAAATATTATCGCTAAACACTCTTTCTCTTTCACTGAGTAACTTTGTTCCCTAGGGAGCAATTTCCTACCAGCATACGCTACAGGTGCTTTCTCTCCATCACGTTCCTGAAGCAATACAGAACCCAAACCTACATCTGAAGCATCTGTTTTCAGTATAAATTTCTTATCTAAATCTGGCAACTTCAAAAACGGGCGGTACAATAAAGCTATTCTTCAAAAACTCGAAAGCCTTATCCTGATTTTCATCCCACTGTACAAGATTTGGCTAACCGTTTTTCGTCAAATCTGTGGAACTGCAATGGCGGCAACATTTGGGATAAATGTCCTGTAAAAAATCCAACTACACCAAAGAATGAGCGTACTGACTTCGTTGTTTTCGGTCTCTCAGCATTTTGTATTGCCTGTACCTTATTTGGCACTGGTTCAAGTATTTGGACATCTCCAATCATATGCTCTAAACTTTCTAACTTCTGAAATTCTATGAAACACTTAGTTGGTTTAGCTGCTAGCTTAGCCTCCCTAAGTCTTGTTAACAACTCGGTAAGTGCTACAGCATTTTCTGGCCATGTAATTGTATAGACCAGTATATCATCATTAAGACTATGGAAGTGCCCAAGGTTCTTCAAAACCTTCCGCATCAGTCTGCATAACGTTGTAGGGGCGTTAACCAATCAAACTGGCATTTTACGGAATTGGAATAAACCCTTGGGAGTTTCAAAGGGGTTTTGCCTTTCAGACAAAAGAACCTGACAATAACTTTTGCTAAGGTCTAATTAAGAAAAAATATCTATACCGAAAATATCTCCTCCATATTTGGCATAGGCTCAGCATCTAATACCGTCAATTTATTGATCTGTCATCATTATTCCTAATAAGGACAATTGGGGAGGAAAATGGAGCATTGTAAGGTTCGATTAATCCCAACTAACATTTTAACTACTTCCATTTTTACTACTTGCTGCGAATGAAAAGGAATAGGATAACATTTTACTCTTATCGGATCTGTAGTTCAAAACTGAATATCATGATCAACTAAGTTGGTATTCCCAGGAATATCTGTCTGTCAGTACATCTGAGAAACTTTCTTACAATGCTACTACCTCTTGCTTACATTCTACTGGTAACTCTGTATTTATCTCTACATCTTTGTACGTTCTTCACCCTTCTTTATAGGACATAATACTATATTCTTTCCTACTCTGCTCGTTATTTCATCACTGCTTTCATTCGGATCTAATTTATCGTAATCTCTTTGATCCTCCACTACAATAGCTGCTCCAACATTACTTAATACACCATTATCCGGTAGAGAGTTAATCTCATCGTTTCTTTCACAGTACTGTTTCAGCATGTTTGCATGAAACGTTTTTCAACTTTCCGTCCACGTCTATCCTTTAATCAAGTCTATTTACTACCTCTACTACTACGTAATGATTTTCAAATGTAACAACAACTTATTATATTTCGTAGGAAACAATACAAGTACCTTTATACAAGTCTTAATCATTCTATCTCTATCCTTCCTATTGTAATACCTCTTGTACCTAGCACTGCTCTTGGCTAACTGTTGTTGAGCTTTCTTATACATATCCTCTAACTTTTCTTGCAAATCCATAATATACTGGTAAGTTGTTTCACTTCATCATTCTCCGTCTAACCAGCACATTACTATCTTAGAACAGTTATCTGTCCATAATTTTTTCTGCCGTCAAGTAACTCAAAGGGAGAAAACCCAAACTCTCCTGTGGCACTTCACGATATGCAAACAACATAGCATTCAAATACCTATCCCGATCTCTGAGTCTCTCACTACAAGAGCAAAGAAAAAAGATTCAAAAGCAAAGAAAACATATCTGCCACATACGGCGACAGTGTCAATGTGTCACTACACATACATTTCAACATTTGCTTCAAACTACCATTAAATTTCTTCGTTACACAGAGGTGATACGGTGTTGTAGTTAACAGCTTTAGTGACAATAACCTACTACCTTGCGCCATAAGGTCTGACGCAAGCTATGATCCGCAGTCGGTAAGCATTTCCTTTAGAACTCCCAATCTACTATACATATCTACAAATGCCTCTCCTACTCTCTCAGTTTCAATACTAGGTAGCGCTATTGCTTCCGGATATTTAGTAGCATAATCTACTATAGTCAAAATATATCTGTTTTTCTTTTCCTATCAGACAAAGGTTTGATCGGGCCAGCAATGTCAACAGCAGCTCTCTTAAACGGAGTATCAATAATTGGCATCTTTCCTAAAGGAACTTTGCTTACTCAACCCTTAGCTATAGTACGTTGACATATACTACATGACTGAACATAATTCCTTACCTCTGCCATTACGACAGGCCCGTAAAATTCACATTATACTAATATTACTAGCATTTCTCACCCCTAAATGACCGAACAGTAACGAATAATGTGCAACTTTCAGCATAGTTTCCCTAAGACATTTTGGTACAATTAACTGTCCACTTACTTCTGCATTCTGGGCGGTTTTTACTCTATACAACAGCTTACCTCTGACATCAAACTTCACTAACCCGTTACCTGTACACTGTTTACTCGTACCTTCCTCAGCTTTCTTTCTCTTTCTACACACATCTGAAGTGTACCTTTATGTTGCTTTACAAGAAATTCTCTCTAGAGATATCTAGATTCTGTGACGGAACTTTAAGTTTAACTTGCTACTTAACTTTGGCCTGCTCCTTAGTTTCTACTGCTGACGCTAAGCTACTAAACTGAGGTTCTAAAGCTCCCTCTATATTGCCAATTATAACATCATTTGTAGGATTATCTACAACCAACGCCTCAACTGTACCTTTTGAAATATGGGCAGTCAATGTTTATTCGAGCTACATCTAGTCTGTATTCACTCCCATTTATATTTTTACTTATATCTACGAGTTTTCTCTAAAAACTGATTTGTTTCCGAAGTCCTGTTTCATTATCAAAAATGTACAACCCGTATCTCTAATAGCGATTATATTCCTACCATTGCAAGTGCCAGATTTTGTAGGACATGTATTTAACCTCAACATACCTAACTCCTCCAAATCACTCACTACACTATTTCACTCTCCGACCTATTAGACTGACTCTTATCTCTATCTATATTTCTTCCTCTACCTCTTCTTCTAGTTCGGTCACGGCCTCTATCCCTATTTCTATTTTCCTTACTATCTCTCTTCTCTTCTTCACTTCTCTCTGATCCTGCTCTATCTCTGTCGCTGCACTAACACTGCTACCGGACTTACCACTTGTGCAGTAAAACAAACTGTGTCCTATAAGACCACAATAAGTACATTTCAGTGCACCGAAGGGTTGATAGCTTCTACCTCTATTCACACCACTACCACTACTTAGCAGTGCCGGTGTAATGAAGTATTTCGACCCCCATAGAATAATGACCCCCCGGTCATTATTCTATAGAAAAAGTGACCCCCCGGTCATAGTATTATGACCTCCAGATCATAGTACTATGACTCCCCCACGTGAAGTAAACTGAACCTCATGAAGAATATTGACTCCCATAAAAAAAACGACCCCCGGTCATTTGGTCAAATTTAGTGATAACTCATGTATCTAAGGCCTAATTGCTGCATTTTATGCCCCCACTCGGGGGAGGGGGCATATAGGTTTGCCCTTGTCCGTCCGTTCGTCCGCCCTTCCGTCTGATCATTAGCCCCAGATACCATCACTCGACACAGAAATCAGAGCATTCCGCAACGGGAAAAGGGATTCTATTTCTAGACGCTGTATCTTGGTGTATACATTTTTTCAGGAAAATAACAATTCACAATACGTTCACAAAACACACCAGTGTCAATAATCCCTGCAAACTTCGGTATGAAGTAATTCTTCAGAAGAAAACTGCACAAGAAACTGTTAGCATAGAACTTAGTATTAATAGAAGTTGCAATACTAAGCAGTGACAGTAAAGTACGG